>NW_017728996.1:15517565-15529017 GCF_001723915.1 Gavialis gangeticus | reverse complement strand
TGCCTTCACCATCCAGCTTATGAGAAACAGGTGGAAAATAACATAGTAAAGTCAATAGTTCTGTACTTTGGGAAGTCAAATCCTTCTCTCATTCTCTTTCTTCATCCCTTTTAGGACTCACTAGTTTAGATGAGCACAATGGTCCCACTTTCTACAAGAGTAATTCCCATGATAGGGGGTTGAATATAGTATCTTGTTGCTGCTTTCATGTTAACAATTATGTCGGGTGCTATATATTATCATATATAATTCCCCTGGCATATCTGTTAGTACCTTGCGATGCTCTAGGGGTAGGCAAGAAACTGTTGTCTTGGCCTATGGGAATATTAGAGATTTAAAACTATTTTCCTATGCCAAGTTGGGATGAAAAGTCATAATCTTAATTTTTTTTTTTTTTTTTTGTGAATGAAGCATCTAAAAAAAAATCAGATGGTGTCAAACCAAAGGCATCATTTCAACAAGGTGTATTTTTTCACACACCTGGCGCTCAGGAGTAATGGAGTGGTACCCACAAGCCTGTTGTTGAGAGGGAGTCAACCAGGGCTATCACCTTGTGAAGCGACCAGGCCCAGATGGAGCAGTGAGATGGCTGAAATCTATAGAAAGCCAATTTTTCCAACTTCCCTGCAAGAGGCTAGGTGTTAGTGGACACTTTAGGAGACTGTAACCTCTAACCTCAGCCCAGAGAACATCCCAGACTGGTGAGAAAATTAAAGCAGGGAAGTGTGGGTAGGATTTATCATTGTTTGCTTTGAATTATTTTTGTGCTATCTAAAGTAAAAAGCAAGCATGTTTAGAAACCTTTGAAAAGTCTGTATCTCTGGTAACTGTAAGCCCAGAGTGTTCTCAAGGTTGAAACTCTGAGAAACAGGGTGTGTCTACACGTGCAATTAATTTGAAGCAATAAACTCTGGCACATACCACACCACAGTTTATTGCTCCCATGCTCTGCAGTAAATGTCTTGCGCAGATGGGCCTAGCATGTACTTAAAGTAATCTTGAGGTCAGCAGTTGTCCTGGCAGCCTTGGTTGTGGGGCAGCATATCTAGACACAGGGCCTGCATGCAGGAAGTATTCAAGCTGCAGTGGTTGTTTTTACTTACCATGTACCATCTCCTACTAGCATCACCATCACCATCACAAAATGTGTTTGTTCAGTTCCATACTACTAAAGCTGTATGCCAGTTAGGTATATCGGTCCACTAATAGCTTCAGTTCTGCACATGAATGCTTGATTTCAGGTTATTTTGTAAATCTCTTTCGCTCGAGCGACTAGGATAGTTACTTATCCAGGATGGAAAAGCATATAAACAGAATGTTTAAGGAAATCACAGTAAACGTCAGTTATGCCTGAACAAAGAACTGCAAATGGTCCTGTAAAATGCTTTATACTCTTTTCCTGCTTTGGATTTCACTGCAAGCTATTTACAATTCACAATTCGCATGTCCCTGCATCTGTAAATGTTTCTTTCTCACTTACTTCCTGATTAAGTGACAGAGCCTAATCTCAGCCAAGTTTGCACACTCTCAGCAAATACATATCTTCCCCGAGAAAACCAAAATAGCTGTTTTATTTATTTTTATTCTTTTGCAAATTCAGCTATTTGCATATTAAAGTGGTTATTAGGGAAGAAAAGTCACTGATGCAAATTTGACATTCAGATGTCAGCTCCTTCATAAATAAGGTCAACTATGATGAGGACATGTGTTAGTCTCCAATTATAGGTCTCTTAATGCCTAAATAATGCTAATGCATGGCATCTGCCATCAGTGCACAGACTCATAAAAAAGATGTTCATCAGAGCTAACCTGGTTTAAATTTGCTCCTGTGTGTTTTGCGGCTTTCTGATGAGTGGGAGATGATTGTGTTGACCTGAAAGCAGCTCAGATCACCAGGGACAAAGGCCTGGGTTCTGCAGAGCAGCCTTCTTGATCAGATTATGTCCTGTGTCACCTTCTTTTCAGCTGGTGCTCCACCCACTGCTCAGAAATGACTGGCCTAATTTCATGGACTAAACTGAACTCAGCTTGGGTTACAGTGCAGCCACTGCCACCTGTAATTCAATCCTAATGGAAAGAGCATCGTGCCTGTTTCCAAACAAGACACCAGGCACGACAGTGAGGACACATTCTCCCTGGCCATCAGTGCGACCTAAAATGACAGATGACATTGTATCGGCAAGGCTTTGCGTGCTGGAGACGGCTGAAACAGACATTATCGGAGCCCTGGCCAACGTCCCAGTGCTTGACCTCTTGCTATATTTTCTCAGACAAAAAGCTCCCAACATAGCTGTATGTTTCCTATTACACAACACTGGTAGCCAGAGCTAATTGGCGACTCCTTTTTAACATCTCTCATGTATCAGCTGGAAAAACTGCTTCTATCACCCTACGGGACCAGAGATGTGAGATATCAGGTATCATGGGCTTCATATGAGAGCCCAGTGCCTGCCTCTGGAACACTGTAGGTGTACATCTGACTTGCTTGGTAACACTTTCATCCCCCCCATAAATCTCTGAGTGCAGCAGGTTGGCATTTCTTGCTTTTTTGTAATAGCATTATGTCAGCTCTGCTTCCAGTGACAGCTCCTCAAGTCTGGAACTGCTGGCTGTAACTACAAACTGAAAGTGAAAGAGGACTATTACACTTCTGGAAGGCAGCATGGCCACAGGCTGAGGTGTGAGACTGAGATTTGGGGCCCCTGGATTCTAGTCCTGGATTTGTCACTCCTTGAAGTGACACATAGAAGATCTGTGCCGCTCACCTTTTCCCTTCTGCAGATCCCTGGGTGATGATAATATAGCTGATCTAGTTGGGGCTGGTCCTGCTTTGAGCAGGGGAGTGGACTAGATGACCTCCTGAATTCCCTTCCAACCCTCACTTTCTAGGATTCGTTGCCATCATTGCCATTTTGCAGTCTGGGGATGAACACTACTATACAAATGCAAGGCAGTTATTTTAGGCTTCTTGTCATCTGAACGCAACGGTTGTAGTCTCAGATCAGGAAAACAAGGTAAAAAGTAGCCCTTAAAAAGACAGATAGGGAAGGACACAGCAATGGCTATTACAAAGGAAATTCTGGTAGTATGGTACCTTCCACAGTATGGGCTCTATAACAGTGGTTCTCAAACTTTTCCAGCTCAAAACACCCCTCACCAGACTCAAGACACCGCTCTATAACTTTTGTGAATGGAGTAGCACCCAGCTACAACAACTAATACTTACCACCTTGCAGAGGGGCTGGGCCATAGGGGTGGGGATCGGCCAGGCTCCCGCAAGCCTGAGCTTGTGCTTATCTGCATTGCTTATATGTGCATCTCCTCGCACCTTGGGCACCCTTCAAAAGATCTGGTGGGACCACAGAGTATGCCAGCACCCAACTTGAGAATCAGTGCTCTACGCCTTTCGTCTCCATTTGATTCCTCCTTTAGGGAGTCACAAACTCCTCTGCTGCGCTGCTTGGTAAAATGATCTTTGAAGCTGGCCTCCTCTGAAAAGGTTTATTTTACCAGGCAGCTGCAAGCTGTTGCACTAGAGTTCAGAGCAAAGGCTTTGGGAAGAGGGTTATATAAAAGCCAAAGCTGCAGACTACTCTGCAGCCCTCACTGTCCTTCCTCTTGGCAACACCAAGGTGTGCTGAAAAGCCTGGAGTTAAGGCTCTGAGGAGCTACTCCATGGCTAAGGAGAGGGGTCCCCAAAACAGAAGATCTAGGAAGCACAAACAGGGCAAAATTCAAAAGTTTCCTGCAAAGCAGAACAACGGGAAGAGCTTTCACAGGTGAACCCTGGGTATTTACATTAAGCACTTCAGAAACTTTATTTACAAAGAGAAGGAAAAAAAGGCTGTGGATTTAAATCACTAAAAAGCTACAGAAAGTCAGCATGGCCATGAAAGCCAGCATCAAGGACAGACCTTCCTGCCTTTTACTCTCCTTGCTGATTAAATGTTTGCAGAGAGCTAGGGGGAAGCTGAAAAGAAGATGAAACACATTTACGTATGGTAGCAAGCCATCACCGGGGAAAGATTTCTTCCTCTCTGAAGTACTGATGAGGTGTATGCAGCTACTATCATCTTTGTTCTCATAGCCATCATCTGTCATAGCAGGTGCCTCAGTACACTTAACCCAGCCTGTCAGTATGTCTCTCATCTTCACTGGCACTCGCTTGCTGTTGTACAGTACAAGGAAGAAACAGTCCCTCCTTTGGTCACCTTTCTAAGGTAGGCAGACAGCTAACTGGAGATGAGCAAGATAATAGGTAATAATGCAGATTTAAAAGTGACCTGGTCTTTTTTAAGCATCAGGTTTGCTTGTGCGCAAGGAAAGTTGTTGTCAGGTCTCAGCTCCCTACTGAATACACGTCTAGTTCAACATTTGTATTCCTCCATTCGATACCATCCATGGGACTGGCCTCTGTTCTCTGAGAGCACATCTCTCTCTTCTGTCCAGAAGAAGGCCACAGGCTGGCAAGCTGACAGACATCTAGTACTTGGACTTGCCATGGAGAAGAAAGGTAGCTGAAAGATAGAGAGGTGTGTGTAAAGGATGCAGAGCTCTCCCAATGCACCTCAATCAAGGGACCTGAAACCTCTTTCTTGTAATCAGCTCAGAGGCTCCTTAGCTACTCTGCAAATGCATGTCAGCACTGCCTTGGGCACCTGCTACTAATCTAGCTCTGGGCGATCCCACAGCTTTGCCAACACTCATAAAATCTGCCTTGCAGCTCCCACGCTATTCCTACCAGGCACCTGCACAACTCAGCCAACTCACTCTATACATCTGTCCTGAAATACTCTCTGCTATTCCAGTCCTGCACCATTTCTGAAAAGAGAGTGTTAGTCAGGCAAACTATGTTTTGGCTGCGGGATGCGAACAAGTAGGAAATCCAAAGCATGTTTCCTAGTTGTCTCAGGAATTAGCTAAAGATGTTGGGAAGTTTCTTCCATTCATAACCTCAGCAAAGAATTGAATCTCAGAAGACCTTAGGTGTCTCTCCACGTAGTGACCTCGTTTACAAGCAAAGACACTGACCTTCATGTCAAGGCCACAAAAATGTTTTTAATCCCCCTATTAACTGAGATATCTGAGGACGTTACCTTAAATAAAGCAAATGCTTTTGGACATTTCATAGATTTCATAGACATTAGGGCTGGAAGGGACCTCGGAAGATCGAGTCCAGCCGGGCCCCACCCAAAGGGCAGGAAGCCAGATGGGGTCATAGGATCCCAGCAAGATAAGCATCCAATTTGCTCTTGAAGGTGTTCAATGTAGGTGCTTGAACCACCTCCGATGGCAGGCTGTTCCAGACCTCGGGGGCTTGGACAGGAAAGAAATTCTTCCTTATGTCCACCCTGAAAAGGTCTTGTAGTAGTTTATGACCGTTCGACCTCGTCATCCCTTGGGGCGCTCTGGTGAACAAATGTTCCCCCAGACACTGGTGGTCACCCCTGATAAACTTATAGGTGACCATCAGATCACCTCTGAGCCTGCGCTTTTCCAGGCTAACGAGCCCCATGGCTCTAAGCCTGTCGTCATAAGGTCTGTTTTCCTGACCTCTGATCATGCGCGTGGCTCTTCTCTGGACTCTCTCAAGCTTCTCCACATCCTTTTTGAATTGTGGAGCCCAAAACTGGACGCAGTACTCCAGCTGCGGCCTCACCAAGGCCGAGTACAAGGGGAGAATGACGTCCCGGGATTTGCTTGAGAAGCATCTATGGATGCAAGCCAGCGTTTTGGTCGCTTTACTAGCCGCAGCATTGCATTGCAGGCTCATGTTCATCTTGTGGTCAATGATGACCCCCAAGTCTCTTTCTTCCGTAGTGCTAGCCAGCGTAGCACTGCCGAGCCTATAAGGATGCTGCAGGTTTTTCTTCCCAAGGTGGAGAACCTTGCATTTTTCGGTGTTAAACACCATCAGGTTCTCGTCCGCCCATTTGCTGAGCCTGTCCAGGTCAGCCTGGATCACCCGCCTGTCTTCTGGTGTGGATGCTTTGCCCCAAAGTTTGGTGTCATCGGCGAACTTGGCCAGTCCGCTTCTGACTCCAATGTCCACATCATTAATGAAGATGTTGAACAATATGGGTCCAAGAACAGAGCCTTGGGGGACCCCACTGGTCACAGGACACCATGATGAGTGACTTCCATCAATTACTACCCTCTGGGTCTGACCATGGAGCCAATTTTCCAGCCAGCGGATCATGGTGGACCCAAGGCCACAATTGGCCAGTTTTGCCAAGAGGTGATCATGGGATACCAGACTGAAGGCTTTTCTGAAGTCAAGATATATGGCATCAATCTCTTCTCCCTTATCCACGTGATAGGTCACCTGGTCGTAGAAGGAAATGAGATTGGTCAAGCAAGACCTACCCGCAACAAATCCGTGCTGGCTATCCCTTAGGATGTTGGCATTGGCCAGTCTATTAAGGATGGCCTCTTTAATAAACTTTTCTAACATCTTCCCCAGGATAGAAGTCAGGCTGATGGGCCTATAGTTAGCCGGATCCACTTTCCTCCCTTTCTTGAAGATTGGCACCACATTGGCCTTCTTCCAGTCTTCAGGCACTACACCAGACATCTGCTGGTGAGGTCATTTCCAATGCTTTTCAGGTCAAGAGGAAACTACTTTCTCAAACTACAGTGATTCATAACTATCTGACTTCCAAATTCCTCACTGGTGGACAACTGTACTCCACACAAAACTCATAGCCAGATTGATGGTCATCCAAGCCTTGTATGGTAATTTCAGTGGATGGGCTAAATACTGAATGACTGCTGAAAACGTGCCCCTTATCTTTAGAAGTGGTTTCCCTCTGCTCTCACTTAAGGCACTTAGGTGGGATGGCTTAGGATGTAGCAGCCTTACACTATTCCTCTGTGGGAGCAACTACACGTGATGGTACATCACCGTAGTGACCTGCTATGGTGAAGTAGTATCGACGGGTGTCTACATGTGACCAGCAGCTACTGCGCCATAGCAGGGCACTTGCCCATTATAGTGCGCTGCTATGGTGAAGTAGCTGCTAAAAATAACCACGTGCCATGCATATGGTGCTGTACAGACAATTAATGTGCTGTGCTTCAGTACTTCATTTTGGAATTTATTGAAGTCTTCTGTCCATCTGTCTGTCTGTCTGTATACAGGGAAAATAAAACACACACACCATATACATTGCCCTATGGTGATATTGTTACCTTCCTTCTGGAAGTAGTAAAGGAAGTACTAAAGCACAGCACAGTAACAATGTAGCCATAGAGCAACATGTAGATGCACCCCGTGTGTTTTATTTTCCCTGTGTACAGACAGAGAGACAGGAGACTTCAATCTCCAAGACCTTTCTCTAGCACTAAATTCACTTAAAATTCACATAAAATATAAAATAACTCTAAACCTAAGAGCATGCAAACAGTAAACCAAAATGATCAGGCCAGGCAGTCAAAGACTATGCTGGCAGCTCTGTATGTATTGAAAATCTCTTGTTTTATTTCAGTGACTTTCCTATTACCAGGAATTCACTAGCACAAAAGAAACCATTAACAATTTTTTGATCACAGAGGTTCACCCATTTGTATTGCATTTATCCCAGACAATGGGGAAAGTCAGTCATACAATACAAAATGTGCTAATACACCACAATCCACCTGTATACAATAAGCCTTGCCTATTGCTCTGATGACTGACTTATTTTAGTATGCAAGGTGCTGAATGCTGTGTGCCTTACAATTGCTTGTGTGCAATTATTGTATTGATTTGATGTGGCATTAGCTGTGTGTTTAAGGTGGTTTATGTTTTTTAATTTGCAATTAAATAAAATGATGTCTGTTACCTAAGATGGCTGACAGTTGTTTATACTCTGCAGTGGTTGATGAAGCAAACTTTTATTTGGCTTCATAAAACACACTTGTTCAGTAGCTCTGAAGTATAGTAGATAGGTTTCTCAGAATGGTTTCTTACCTAGGAAAAGATTAAACTCCAATCTATTTTAAAATGGACTAGGTAATAACAACAGTGTTGCAATGGGACTATAATGGAGTAAGTGAGCGAGCAATATTGTACTATTGATAGAAGTAATGGTGATAATATCTTACATTTCTATAGCACCTTTCATCCTGAAGGATCCCAAAGTGCTTTCCACACACACACACACACACACACATGCACATGCACATACACACACACACACGGAGAGAGAGAGAGAGAAATCATTTAATTTATCCACCCTTCCCCTATCATTTATATTCAGTCACCTCTGGGAGGGATTGTGGCAACTGTTTTAACTGCTGCACAACAGCCTGGATACAGCACGGTGGCTCAGATCACTCCATTGTCTGAAACTCTAATAGGAAATCCCTTCTGAGAAGCTTGCTATTGTTAGCCATCGTGGTGTACGGTACAGAAGCCGGCATTTATTCATGCTCGCAGTCTGCCAGAATAATTCAGGGGCATAAAATGGGTAAGAACAACGAAAGAAATAAGATCAAAACCAACAGTTTTGCTTCTCTGAGAATTTACATCATTGTTTTCTCCATTTGAGTGAATGAAACGGGAGCAGAAGGTGGACTTGAGAGAGCGGAGGCTGAGAGTCCTCTCTCGTCAGAGCGTGTACAGAAGAGGAAAAGGAAGACCAGTCTTCTTCAAACGCAGTACCGCAACCACCTCACCATTTTGCCTTGTCCCTCCCATCAAGTTACAACCCTGAGTGGAGCATTCAGCCTCTTTTCACAGACTGCCAACAAAGGTGGACACCACTGTGAGAGAGGATGCCTCAGAGCCGCAGGCTCCGTTCAACTCTTGTTGAATATCACGGGACCCTTCCCACCAGTTCCTGTAGGTTTTGAATTAGGACCCCCAATCTTCTATATAAATTAAATCTCTGATTCCAAAATTTCAATTACAGTCAACAAGAGAAGAAAGCAGGTGGAAGCGGTGATCTGAAAGCTTTTGACATTGGCACAGGCAATGATGCACAAACCAGAAAGTGAAGATGATGATGCTTATGACAAAAGGTTATAAACAATAAAAAAATCAAATTAATCTTCCTCAGCGAAGTGTGGGTTCAGCTAGTTCGTTACAAATTAAATGGGTGTTTGCCAGCACACAAGTGTGATATAGTTACCCTTGGTGAGTCTCCCAGCCCTCAGCATTCTTCTGAGGCAGGGCTCAAAGTTATCCCTGGCTCGCTTAGTACCAGAAAATACTCCAAGTACAGATAAAGTCAAGCCTTGCTGATCAGTTTTCACATGGCCTGGACCCAGGACTAGAAGCTCCAATTGAAATGATTGATGACTCTGGTTACTGTCTCAGTTCCAGAGATTCCCTCTTTCATGAATGTGCAATGTAGAAACAGAGAACACGAGGTGGGTAAGGTATCTCAAAATGATATATAATGTCTCTCTCTAGCCCAGAATTGACCTCCATCTGTGCTATCCATTCATCATCTTAAATTGAATTCTCATGTCTATTGTCCCATGTGAAATGAGTGTTTATTACTGAATGATATACTATATCTTACACCACTGGGTAGCATTTCTGTGTCATCTCATATTTGTTCTCATATGGCCTAAGTAGAAAATCATCCATAAATATCTGGTTAGCTTTTTTCACTGGGTTTATTTTGATTGAGCTTGAACCCCTTGGGCATTTGCTTTCCACAAATGTTATAGCAAATGAATTTATCAGTAGGAATGTTGCTGACACAAGAGTTGTGGAATAGTCCCCAAAAGTGACTTCTGAATTTGTGATCACAAGTGTTCACTCCAGAAACCTGACTCAAAGAGTCTGCCATCCAATGCAGGAGAGCAGATGCACCACATGAGCTCCATCTCTAATTAAGACAACGCAAATAATAAATTATGACTATGAAACACTCAAAACAACATTCACAGTAAACAGTTCCAAACAATCTGAATGCTGAAATACAGACTTCAATAATTCATAGACCTTAAGGGCAGAAGGGACCACTGGATCATCTGGTCTTCCCATAACATTGCATCTGTGCATTCGGAATGAACTTCCATTCATTCTGCCACAAAGCAATGTTTGACAAATGATCTATTAAAAATATTCAGGGTGTGTCCTTTTGCAATCAATGCAACATCACCACTAAATGCCTTCACATTGTTACAAAATAGTCATAATTTCCTAATTCCGTCATTCCTTGATACCATGACATATGTCATCACATCACAATTCAATGTCATGATAAAATAATTGTGTACAGACCGAAAAGCAAGTTTAGAAACCACATTCCAGCCCCATTTGTAAGTTATAAATCATCTTCTTCACAATTAATGCCACCCGGGGAAGAATAATGGAACATATCAACTATAAAAAGTGATGAAAGTGAATGCAATGATCTCCAAGAACCAGCTGAGACACAGAAGTTCTTATTATATGTGGTTAAGTCTGCCAAGTTTTAAGTAGTCCCAAGACCAAGAGAACAATCTTGAATTCCTTGCTTAGCCCAAACTTCAGTGATTATTGGGTGGAGATGTAATTTGAAGTACACATAGAGAGAAGCTTTGGGAATTAATACTTCTATTTGCAGTAAAACACAGTATAAGTTTTTGAAAGCTAAATTTTACCTGCCTCGCAGACCTTATATGGAACCTTTACTTCAAATCTGAACAGGTTCCACCCCAAATAAGAATCACCTCCCTAAATTATCCATTTGCAATGTTAGCACCATAATGCAGATTTTGGAGATGCACCTTCTCCAGACCTTTCATACAGCTCATGGGTTTAAATGTGTAAGCTTAAAAGTATGCTGTCAAGTAAGTTCACTCCCTTAAGTCAAGTTTCATGTTATGTTAAAAAAGCAGTTTCCAAAAGTTATTTGGACCGCTTCTTTAAAAAAAATGAAAGTGAAAACATTTTTATTATTTCAGTCCTCTGAAACACTGGAAATCCAAATAGAAGACCACTATGTTAGTGTGTGAGAATAAGAAAATGAAACTCAGCAGGAAACAAGCAACCCAAGGTGCAGCTGATTGATGTGACCAGCCTGGTATCCCTGTCTCTCTGGATTCCAGTGGAACTATCCCAATCTACAGCACTTGTGGATGTAGACATTGCTGCAGATTGGCCCAGTAGCACTGTCTCAACTGAAATATATATGAGCACCTGGCACATTGAAAATGATCCTTTTATAATCCAAACTATTCCTTTAAATGTGTGAAAGAATGTATGGAGCAAAGGGAAATAATAGGGTAAATTCAACCCTAGCCAAGCCAGTGCAATTTCTGTTAATCTTAGTGGACACCTGACTCTGTTCTGCCCAGTTGAGTTTGTTCTAATTTTCTTAGTATGTGAAGACTTGGGATCACAGAAAAGTAGAGCTAAAAGGGACTCATCTAATCTCACCCCTGCTCAAGGCAAGATTATCCTTGTCCAAACCATCCCAGGAAAGTGTCTAAACTGTTTTTAAACATTTCCATTGATGGAGATGCCACAGAC
>NW_017728996.1:15503779-15512565 GCF_001723915.1 Gavialis gangeticus | reverse complement strand
TAAAAGGGACTCATCTAATCTCACCCCTGCTCAAGGCAAGATTATCCTTGTCCAAACCATCCCAGGAAAGTGTCTAAACTGTTTTTTAACATTTCCATTGATGGAGATGCCACAGACTCTCATAGTTTCATAGTTTCTAGGATCGGAAGGGACCTGAGCAGATCATCTAGTCCGACCCCCTGCTCTCGAAACAACCTGTTCAAGAGCTTGACTGTCTTCACACTAAACCTCACAAAGGTGGTAGCAATTGGATGGAAGAGATCACATGGTTTAATGTAACACTGAGTTTCTGCCTTCCTTACACAAACCCTAGCGTTCTTCTCCTGGAGGGAGATATTTGGCTGCCTCAGGCAGCCCCTCAAACCAAGCAGGAGACCTGGTCCCAAACTCTGTAACATCCCTCAGGCAAAGTGCTCTTAGGGAATGTTTCTTAAATAAATCCTGGCAGGTATTACATAAATATTCCAAAAATATTGCAGGAGAGGGAGCGTGCTTTGCCCAGGCACCCATTTAGTAGCCAAGAAAGTTTGTTTTGAATATATTTTTTACATTTTCAAATGAATTGGGGGCAAAATGGTCAGTTCTGGAGGTTGAATTTGTTCTCCATTTAATCGCAAAATACATGGAGTCTCAGAGCAGGCCTTCATTCACACACATGACACCTGTTGCCACTGTGCTACTGGGTCGTGCCTGACCTGAAGTGGAGTCTCTGGAGGAATGAAAGGACAGACTGATGTCCATGGATCAGGCACACATTAGTCCCTTTGCTCATATTGTCAGCATGGAGAGGCAATTCATGTCGGCCGCAATGACACCAAAAGAATCCCCCAGCAGTTCATTTCATGTAGCTCATTCAAGAGCCCTCAGAACATAAAGACTTTCGCTCTTTGGCTTAGACTACCCATCTAAGCTGGACATTCAGCCAAGGACCTAGGGAATGAAAGGCTGTTGAGGTGCTCTTGGCTATGATGGTTCAGTCAACAATGATCCTGTCTTGAGCAGAGGGCTAGACTAGGTTACCTTGTAACCTTCTTCTAGGTTACCTTCCAGCCCTTCTTTCCTATGCTATGATCCTACATGCTTATTATGAAACATTATGGCCCACATCAAAGCCCTGCAGCCTTTCCTCACCCCAGAGTGACACTCCATTGAATGTACTTTACTCTGGACAATGGATTGCTACATTGCGTTTGCAGCATATGCCTTGACACTTTATTTTCTCTCCAGTTTATTCCCTTCAGCAGCTAGACCCCATTGCTCCTCTAGCAGGTTAATTCACAATGTACAGACTAGTGCATGGCCTCCTTTTCACTCTATTTGTGTGGTATCTTGGGCTGAGAAGTAGGGCTGTGTGAAGCTGTGGGTGCTGATTTGATTTGGAGGATTCGGCCCGATTTGGTGGCCGAATCTCCAAATCCAAATCGAATCAGGGGACCAATAAAAAGGTCTCAATTGATTCAAAACTCTCCGAATTGACCCCCCAACTCCCCCAACCCCCCAGTGGCTGCCCTACCCGCCCCAGGTCCCGGTGCTTTAAAAAAAGCCCCCATTCATTGGCTGCTGCTGGCAGGGGGGTGATCCCTGCTGCCCCCCACTGCTCCATGCTGTGTGGGGGGCTCTGGCACAAGCCCCCTCGACCCCTGTCCATTCCCCCAGTGCCCCCCCAGCTGCCCTGCCCACCCCAGCTCCGGCCCTTTAAGAAGAAAAAAAAACCAAAATAAAACCGGAATTCACCAGCTCCTGTAGCAGCCTCGAGGCTTTGGGAAGCTCATCCAGAGCCCCCCACATGGTGTGGGATGGGGGGATAGTGGGGATCACCCCCTGTGGGGCAGGAACCAGTGAATCTGGGGGGTTTCTGGGTTTTTTTCTTAAAGGGTCAGAGCTGGGGTGGATAGAGCAGCCAGGGGGGGACTGGGAGAGCAGAGGGGATTCGGAGGGGCTCGTGCAGAGCCCCCCATGCAGCGTGGGGAAGTGGGGGGCAGCAGGGATCACCCCCTGCCCAGCAGCACCTGGTGAGCTGGGGGCTTTTTTTCCCAAAGAGTCGGCAGCAGGGCTGGGCGGGGCAGCCATTGCCGGGGATGGAAGAGCGGGCGGCATGACAGTAATCAGGGTTACCTTGCCAAGGAAACCATGGACAATACTGCATGGAAACATCCTGTGCTCATACCTGTAACATGCATATTATTGCCATCTCCTTGGGAGTGCCCACTCCTGAGAGCACTCCCCCACTGGGCCATATCAATTAAGAGAAATGTATAAAACCATCTATAGATCAAGTAAAATGGAACTGAATTTCAGGTTCCTGGAGACCTAGTTTTTAGCAGCATTTCCTTTTAACTCATCAAAGGGAGCATATAAGTGGATTGTCACTGTCATAAACAACCACTTGCAAATGTGAGCCAAGCTCAGATCCCAGGACTCTGGGAATAGCATTATGAATTCACCTTAGCAAACCATTTAAATTAGGGCCTTCTATGGTCCTTCAGACTTAGATCCTTCCACTGAGAGCTGATATAAATATAGTCCTTTGGGTGCTGCATGCCCGAGAAGTGCCAGCTAATATTCCATTGCCCTACTGATCTTCACACATTACTCGGTTTCAAAACTGAGAGTAGCTCAGCCCTCGGGGGTCTGACACTCTGAGCTAGCGGGAGAGCACAGCCAACCCAAAATGATTATTTTGGTTATCTTCTCAAAACAGAGGACTTCTGCTCTGTATCCATGCGGGGTCTAGTGAAATCTTGCACCTGTGCTGGGAGACCCAAAACCAAGAAAAGAGGTGTATAGGAAATGGATTCCCCAGCCCACAAATACTTTTATTTTTTAAAAAACTGGTCTTGCTCTGCAATGGGATAGCCCCAAGACCTTTCATAGTCTTTAAGTTGTATCAGACTCAGGTGCTGATCTGCCCAGTTCAGATCAGGGACTTGAACCTTAGTCTCCCACATTCCACGTGAGTACCCTAACCAACCACCAGGCTTTGGTCATTTTGGCATCATGGGATATTTATTCTTTCTCTCTTCTCCCTGCTTATGACCTAAAATTCCATCCTGGGCCTGAGAAACCTTTCTCATCACAATGTCCATTTACAATCATGTGATTTTTGTTGTTGCTGTTGATACACCATCATTTTCCAATGAAAAAAATCATTTCATTGGAAAATTTATGACCAGCTCCTACCAAGACTAATGTAAGTAGAATATCCCAATTTCCCAACAAATTCTTCATTAAGCACCACTGAGCTCTACATGGACTAGACAATATTCCACAAAAGGATCCAACAGAGACAATCATGAAGCCATTAGCAAAGGTTTGGGTGTGGGGGCACCAACAGTTTTCAGCAAGGTCTGGCCTTTAAAATGTAACATTGGCTATGTCCTTAATTAGTACTATAGCTCCAAATGCATGCTAAGTCCTTTACAAAGTGTAAAACAAGAATCTCCCTACTCCAGAGAGCATCAGTACACAAATAAATAATGTGCAGTGGATCCATCCTTTCCCTCTCATAGAAGTGTCCCTTATTTATACTATTTGCTCCAGGTCAGAAGCACCGGGATGTTTAGATTGCCACTGCACCTCTCTTGATGGGTAAAAAAGGGAACTTGTCTCCAGTCCACCTTCCACAACCTGTAAATTCACCTTACTCCCAAGGCATCCTTGCCTCAACATCTTTGTTCCCATGGGGCCCTGCCTCACCCAGCCCCCATTGCATACATGGAGACCTGTGGAAGCCCCAGCCTTTCAGTGGGAGGTTCAAGGGACAGTCTGAGAAGCCCCAGGACATCAGAGCAACAGTCTCAAGTTGCAGCAAGGGAAATTTAGGTTAGATATTAAGAAGAATTTTCTCACTAGGAGGGTAGTGAAACACTGGAACAGGTTACCTAGAGAGGTGGTGGAAGCTCCATCCTAGGGGGGTTTCAAAACCCGGCTAGACAAAGCCTTGGCTGGGATGATGTAGTTGGGGCTGGTCCTGCCTTGAGCGGGGGGTTGGACTAGATGGCCGCATGAGGTCCCTGCCAACCCTAATTATCTGATTCTATGATCCACTAATTATCCCAGAATTCCCCGAGTGAAAGAAGCAGATCACATGTCTCTTTCAGGCCTGCCAGCACCCTGCGTCTTTTCCCTTAATGCCAGCATCCTGCAGCACTGACCAATCCATTGGGCTCACCTCCATCACACATACGGATATCATTTTTCATGCTGCATGTGACATTCTTCATTTAATGAGGGGCTCCCTGAAGGTAGCTGCTAGGCCACAGAGACATTTCTGCACTAGAATAAGACCTCATTTGGAAATCAAATCACCCAAATGCACCACCTGTCACTGCTCTGAACCGGCCCCAGCACTTCACACCCCAAGAGAGAGATTCTTCTCTCAGGGTCAGTTCCCATGCCATAGGGAGCTGTTTTCCTCTCAGGTTTTACAAGCTCAGCAGCATGAGGATCAGTACCAGCATGGAGGCAGCTGAGGATGCCTAGGGTGATGCTGCTGACTCAGAGGGAGACACTTGTATCTGTGACACACTGTTGACCCAAAGGCTCATTGGATGTTGCAGGCTGTGCTGCCGAAGGTGTTATGTTGGATAAGCTGTGAAACCAAGACCCTGACCACTGATGGGCCTTAAATTATTTTGTACTGTTTTGTTTTCTATTATCTGGAGCCTTTTTTCCTTAAAAACAGCAGTGCCCACAACCATTAAAGTCTGAGGGTAAAGTTGTGACCACTAAGATCAATAGCAAAGCTGTTCGGTATTCAGCATGACCCGTGTGTGTGTTCTCTGCAGGCAGTTGGGTCATGGAAGTACTGTACAGGGCAGGTGTTTCTAGCCAATGGGGAATACATGAGTAGATACTTGTTCCACTTACGCTACCCGTTACCCTTTTGCAGAATGAGCATGTACAAGTCCTTCCAGTGACTCTGGTGGGAAGTTAGTAAACCTGTAGAGAAACAAAAGGAGCGACAAGTCCTGTGTAGGAAAACAAGAAACTAGCCCTCAAGCAATCGAAGTTAACACAGTCTTAACCCTGTTCCCTGGTCACCAGGAAAGTAGAGTCCTTAGCTACATCATCTGCTGTCAGACCAGTGTTCTGGGTTGTCTTCCACCGCACAAGGCAGAGGAGCAACCTCTGAATGCACCACTTTTGCCCCCATGCCCTTTGCAAGCAGGGTGCTTTAGGGCAGTTTTGCCTCTTCTGTAACTCTCTGAACTTCCTGGCCCCTGTTGGGTGCCAAAGTGTTGAACTCACAATGCTAGTGCCCCATGCTGGGTGCCAATCTGTTGAACTAACAACACTTGATATGGGCGGTTAGTGATGGGCCCGGGCTATCTATCAGACCCTACAATACTTGGTCGAATCCCTAAACAAAAACCTGCTTCCACACACCAATGGGGGAAAGGGATATTTATTAAAAGGAACAACAAACAAAACCCATAATACCAACAACAACAATAATCATGATCAACATTGCTCTCCCTACACTCTCAGGATGAGCCATCAGCCTCTCAGGCCCTCCAGCTCTCAATCTCTGTCTCGCAAGCTGTCTCTAAAGGTGCGCCCCCACAGGAAGGGGTGTGTGTTTGCCACAGCAAAAATAACAGTCCCACAAATTTGTGCTGCTGCTTTTTGCTACTGTGCATACCCCTGCATATGGATTTTGGTGTAGGGCAAAACACTCCACAGCTGTTTTCCCACTCCTGGTTCCAGGCATGCTGGAGGAGCCAGAGGACAACTGGAGTGGGGGAGATGATCTATCCAGCATCTCCCTGGAGGATTCAGCCTCCATGTCTGCTGGTGCACACCTTGCCACCTTTTTTGTGGGTTTTTTTTTTATATATATATATACTGGGAGTTCCCAGTATCAAATTTTGGTGCCACACTGCAAACTTGCAGTGTGGTGAACAGTTGCACATTCACCACATGCGGTTTGCAGGGCCTCAAACAACTTTGAGGCACCACAAACTGCATGTGCATGCTCATCTGAACACACCCCACGGGAGCAAAGCATGCTTCCCTCTGTCTCCACCTGTGGGGAAACAGACACTCAGTCCTCACTCAGACTCTTTGCACACACACATGCGTGCACCTTCAGGCATCCCAGCCTTTCAAGGCATTCTCATCCAACAGCTCTCAGTTGTGAATGCTTCTGGTCTCCAAAGGCCACTCACTGTTAGAGTAAGGGTAGCGCCATCCATAGCCACTTTATTGCTTGCAGGATATCAGCTTTCTCAGGAGACCTGGTCCATAGCCAAGGTCCCTGGCACCTAAGCATCTCATGCACTAGGTACTCACTAAACTCAATTCTCTTTTAAATGTCTTCTCTTGGCTTTCTCTCTTCTTCTCTCAGGTGGGCTTTTATGTGCTGATAACAGGCGCCATCCTCACACCGATCAATCACATACCTGTGCACACGCAGCCATTCTGTTGCACGCAGCACCCTACCTGCCAATCACTCTATTTCCTTCATTTTTATCTCAGCAGAAGGATACATTCTTCCCACCAAAACCCACTCAAGTACTGTGCATGCTCATACCCTGAAAGCAAATCAAAAAACCACTTCAGTTCAAGAGTTCACAACACTGGAGCCCTCTAAACAGTACAACCCATTGTGCGTGCTTAATTACACAAAGGGGAAAAGCCATACCAAAATAGGCGCTGCACCCCGGTACAGTTGAAAAGGCTTTGCTGTCTATATACCAGCCATCCTAAGCCTTTATTAAGCTGCTAGTCTGGCCAACAACAGTTTACTCTTTCTATTCAACAAGGAAGAAAATAGTAGCGTGAAAAATTAGGCTGAAGGAAAGAGGGAAAATGAAGGTGATATAAAAATAGGGGAAAAAGAGAGGGGAGCACAATAAAGAGCAGGATCTGATCCATACCGAAGCTTCAGCCCATGTCCAGTGCCAGATCCCACGGTGCCTTGCTCTACTGTGTGCCGCAAAGGGAGGTTTCTTCTTCGTGTTGCTTCTTCCTTCTTCAGAACCAGTGGGCTTTGCAGAATTAGCTCTCAGCCCCATTCTCATTTCAGACGAGAAAACCAAAACCTACCCACTTTACCTCTCAGTCCAAGCCTGACGCACCTCTCTGGAAAGAGACCCGGGAGTCTTTGAAGATTCCTGCTGAGTGGGTGGCTGTAGTTAAGCAAAACCCCAACTTATTAAGGAGGCTGGACAGTGGGATGGAAATTTAGGCCCACATTCTGCATACTGAGGGGTCATCTCCAAATAAATACAACTCAGCAAGATCCAAATGGATTTGCAGGCTGGATTTTTAAGTAATCCAACCCCTCTAGGTAGGAGCACTTGGATTTGCAAAGAGGCTGCAAAAGCTGGGAGTGACTGAAGCTAGAAGGAAAGAGAATAAAGGCTCAAAGCTGCACCCATTGCAGTCACTGGCTGTTTTGCTTTCAACTTTAATGAGAGCAAGCTTGGCCTTAAAAAGAAGGGGCTTGACAGTTACAGAAGATAATGAACTATGTAGCAAGGCCTGACCTGAGATGACTTTTCTTGTCTAAGCCAAGAGCAGGAGGGACATTTGATGAAACTGAAAGGCACATCATTTAGAACAGACAAATTGTGTTATTTTTTTAGCACAGTCCAGGCACCCTGTGGAATTAGCTGCTGCAGCAAGTTAACAAGTCAAATAGTTCATGCGGATTCAAAAAGGCTTAGACAGTTTTATGTGCATGACTAACACTCATGGTGACACAATGCAGAGCAAAAGGATACATGGGGAAATCAAGCCTCATGCTTCAAGCCCAGATTATCTGATGATCTTGCCTGCAGAGATCAGGAAGGAATAGCCCCTGATATAGCAGAATGACAGGAACTGAGGCCACAAAGAATGATATGTGTATATAAAGTGCAACAGACGCTTATCTCCCGTGACAGCTCTTCTCATCTCTCTCTTATGTGATGCCAGCATCATGTTCTCCTGAGAATCTTCTCTTTCCAGCCTGAGAGAGTATGCAAAGCTGTTCAGGAACCAGTATTTTCATCCCTGGAAACTTTCCATACTTTGACATTGGTTTTCATTCCATGAAATATTAAAATATCAAAACTTACCAGGTAACAGAACAGTTCAATTCAAAAACATCACAGACAAGCCTTTCAATGTTTCATCTTCCAGGTTTTTTTCATAAAAATAATTCATCTTTCCAGCTCAGTTTTGGGATTTTCAAGACCGTTTTTCCCATTGTTTCCTTTGCCTCTTTTTCCTAGGGGGAGAAAGGTAAAACAGTGGCATAAAGGAGAGAGAAAGAGCCTGATTTTCATATATTTTAATATTTGTCTCCTTTTCATTTTGCCTGCTTGGACAGCGGTAAAAAGGATTTTAAAAAGTGGGAAAGCTGCTCCTATCTCTTACTCTAACATTTGCTTTCCTAAACCATTGGCATAATGAGCAATTTATGCCCCCAGGAATCAGTGGTGGATGGGCTGGTGCCCTGGTCGCCCACCCCTAGTTACACTACTGTTCTGTATACCCTTTTTGTGACATAAGGAATCTCCTGCAAGATGAACATGCATGTAACAGTGCCCAGTTAGTGTATTGTGTCATGCTATGCATCAAAAGACCCGTAAACATCACTGCTAAACTTCAGGACCAAAGATTGTCTTGGGAGATGCATATGAGTGTTCGTCTCAACCAGTCACGGTAACAAGGTGAAATATTAGTGAAATCTGTAATTCCCTTGTTGTTTTTCACTGCAGCTGAAACTTGAACCCTCGCTCCCTGCTTCCCTTCTCTAGGGGCTGTGATCTCATGGCACTTTTGATAATCCATGG
>NW_017728996.1:15441863-15498779 GCF_001723915.1 Gavialis gangeticus | reverse complement strand
GCTAAACTTCAGGACCAAAGATTGTCTTGGGAGATGCATATGAGTGTTCGTCTCAACCAGTCACGGTAACAAGGTGAAATATTAGTGAAATCTGTAATTCCCTTGTTGTTTTTCACTGCAGCTGAAACTTGAACCCTCGCTCCCTGCTTCCCTTCTCTAGGGGCTGTGATCTCATGGCACTTTTGATAAGCCATGGAATGATTAACCCTTCCTCACTAGTACCCTTTTTTCAGCCTTGCTTAATAGGCAACCCCTTGTGTGAGCTACTGCTGAAAACTTAGCACCTGGCTGCATTTGTCTGCATGACCTCTACATTACCTCCATCTAATGCATCGCTTAGGGAAGGTTTATCTTTCCTCATTGAAGACAGCATCAAAACAGCTATAAAATTAAGTATAAAACCCAGGTCCTTCTATAGCTTCACAGCTTGTCACTGCTGCACGTTATGGTCACTAGAAGCTTCACAGTGATCCTATCACCCACAACGTCCTGTTCCAAGCACTTGAGCTAAACCCGTGTCCCCCTGATAGAAGGAGACCATGCACTAGGCTGCTGCATTGTAACTTATGGATTGACAAGCCTGGTGAGCCAAACAGCCTCCCTTCTCCCACCCCCCCACCCCCTGCAAAAGCAAATAAATAAATAAATAAAAATCAGAAGACTAGGTGAGAAATAATGAGACATTTTTCAAATCAGATATTCTGGATTCTAATTTTTCCAGTGTTTAAGCTATTAGGATTCACTCATTTCCTGTTTTTAAGCAGAGGGGTGGAAACCCACAGGTTTTATATAAATGAATGCTGAGACACTTATGACATCCCATGACTCCAGCAGCTGGAGCATGGAGAAAAACATCAGACATCGGGAGAGTTGTGTTATACAGTTGTGAGCATTAGCAACATGGTAACTGTTTAATCATGCCACTGCAGTGGGAAGAATGGTAGAAACAGCCCAGCTCTGGTTTTTATTGTATATGCCTTTTGAATGAAGCAGCCACATTCCACATTCAAGACATATTTACACATTAAATGAAATATTTCTTATGTCAGTATAGTGTACTTGGGCCTTCATTCTTAAGTCCCTTTGGTTACTTTAAAGCTATAAAGGGAAGACAAATGTTAGAAGTAAAAAGAAGTTTAAAAAAGATCTAACTGTCAATCAAAGTTTAGTCTTAAATTTTTCTCTACTTACCTCAGGCCCTACTTCTTTAGTCCTTGGGGATATTTATCCACCAGGTTCCTTCCTTAGCTCTTAAATCTTTTCATTTCATAGAATTCAAGCATTTCACTCAATCTGAAGAGGTAATATAATGAGTCAGATTGTGAGAAGAGCTTACTAAAGCTTAAGAAAAGAGTATTTCATATCTTTTTTGGATCATAGGCTGCCGATAAGGAGGATACTGTACGTTGGTACCTTGTTTATTCATCAGCATCATTGGGAATACCACCTCAAAGAGGATGAGTACAGAAGACTAAAGTTGAATACAGATGAGTACAGCTTCAAGAGTATCATGGCTTCTTCATTAGCAAGGGGAGCTTTGACATTTGTGGTTTTGCCAAAAATCATGGCTTGCTGTGTGTGTGTGTGTGTATGTGTGTGCGTGTACACTTCCTCAATCACAGAGTAGATGTGCAGATGTAAAGGACAAATGTACATTTCATGGTTCATTTCCTACCTGACTGCAACAATTTTAAAGCATATTTTGACTCTTCTTCCTACCGCTCAACAGGCAGAAACCTACTAGTAGCACTGGGTTCTCCAGGGTTTCTCGTGACGGGTTGGTTTCATCTCAAGGTGATTTCATGAACTTTAAGACACTTGAAGCCAAAATCTCCATTATTTCTAAAGCTAATTCAATAGAATGGGACAGAATAGAGAGGTGCACTGAATATGCATCTGCCTCCAGACCAGCATCATGGACAAGGTTCAAATGCCAAACTCAGATGAGTCCAATTTCAGATTCAAGCCTCTTGTTCATCTTTAATATACCTCCTCACACTCAGCAGGAGCAACTGGTCTGAACTGCCTCCTATCTTATGGCTGGGAGAAACACAATAGAAAAGAGCAAAACTACCAAAGAAAAATGCTGCCCCAAAAAATCTCCCACTGGGTTTAGAAGTGAGCCACAAAATTAGATCTCAGACAGAAAGTTTCTTGGGAAAGAAGCAGCTTTTGGGCCTGTCTGATTGCACTTCAGGAGTTAGTATCCTAGGATTTAGCATGCTAGGGCAGGGATACACTGCTGACTTCTTCTGGCAGCCAGGTCAGGCTGGTCATATTCACTCCAGCTTAGAGCTAAAAAAGTTTGAGAACAGAGAGCTACCATAATTTCCAGGGTAAATGACATACAACCCTCCAAAAAGGATAAAATTCTGTGGGTATTAGCATAAACTCGACTGAATTCTGATCAGATTTTATTACGGTGATGTCAGCTATGTATCATTACATCGCTTCAGGGTATAAGAGTGCCCTTCATTGAGATCATTTTTTGGCAGGGGGGGAATTAGCATGATACAACCTGTGTGTGAGAGAGGCTCCATTTGCCTGTCATCAGGGAGCTGTAGTGTTGCTGCTGTCTGACGGTCACTGCCGTACACTGACGGTGCTACCGTGTGTGCCTGGCAACCGGCCATACTGCTGCCTGCATTGTACATAGTTCAGAGAAATGCTGAGCATCAACCCCCAGAGCTGCCTCTCAGGCATCTTTCGCCTCCCCTCTCCCTTTCCTTCTCCCAGGTGAGATCTTTTCCCTTGTGACTGTCCCTCTCCTTGTGGGACGCCACTGGCATTTACTGTGGTGGGACCTTTTCAGGGGCTCTCCCCCTTTAAAACAGGCTGGCACTTTCTGCCCTGACACTCACAGTCACTCCGGCTTTTCTTTAAGCATGCAGTGTGCCCGGGCGCATCGTAGACAGCATCTAAATGCACTTTGAGTAGGCTGGAAGTGGGGCAGCTCTGCAGAGCCGCGAGACCCTTCGATGCAGCGGCCAGGCCTAGAAGCCTTTGCTGCAGCACAAACATGTCTACGTCGAGCCACCGCTGTTATTTTCTCCATTCTCTGGGGATTAGTCAGAGACGTATTTTTCCTCTGCAGGTTTTACAGCTGCATTGAACCTGGTTTTCAAACCTGAGCTTGATTGGGCTTTAATGGACTTGCTACATGGCCTGGCCACTGACTGCGTACTGTACTCCCCAGGAACAGCCTTGCTGCACAGGGATATAAAGTACTTTAATCCTAGATGATGCAATTACCCACTTAGACAGTAAAGCCTGGCTGTAACACACATTAGAGCATTCATCTAGCATTGCTGCCCCTGATAGCAAGGGGCTGCTGAGGAGCCAGCATCTATCTTTTTGGCTCAGATTAATAAACACAGGAGAACGCTGCCCAGCGACCAGTCAGGATATTTACTCATTCGCTACAGGACTTGAGCAGCGGCTAACTCAATCACAGGCTGCCCAGAAAGTATCTCCATTTTGTAATAAATAGAAAGGGCCAAATTCCTCTCCTGGTGAAACTCCACTGAAGGGGAAGCACTGAAGCCTTGTGCACAGAGTCCAGGAATACAGTACATACACTAAGAAGAGATCGTGGAAAGCAGGCAGGAAGAAGCATTGTCTTTGATCCTCTGGTCACCTAGGAGCCTCAGGACGTGTCTACAACCTCCTGGTGCCCCAGCCAGTAGAGCTGAGCAGCACCCCCACTCACTTGCTTTGTGCCCAGCAACTCCCCAAAAATGAGATAAAGTCATGGCCTTCAGGCATCCCTGAATGCACACTTAACACCATGCTTAGGCAGTCTGTCTCAGGTGTGCTTACTGGCATGCATTCACTACTGCTCTGCCTTGCCTTGTTTCTGGGACTTGGCATCTGTGTAGTAAGAGCGGGGGGGTGGGCATTCTTCATGGCAGGGTACAGATGTGGGGTACCATGATAACCCATGGTACCGAGGCAGGGTACACCTGCATTCGAAGAGAGTTGTGCCACATCCAAAATCCCCCCAGACAATCAGGCACAGCTCTGCTTGCCCTAGTCAGCAATTTCTGCACAGCAGAGCCAAAGGAATGGGCTAATGTAGAGTGCTGTAGGTCAGGATTGAGGTGCACTGATGGACCCCAACCAGGAACAAAAGGGGATTTATCAGAGGGGCATTTATTTTATTTTATTTTTAAGGAAATTTTTTCATGTCCCAAGTCTAATCAGCCAAATCAATTCCAAATCTGTGAATCATTCAAGAACCATATGTGGCCCTGCTGCCGGCAAGCATCCTCCACCCCCGCCTGGGGCTTCAGATGCTTCCAAATCCTTTGGCAGGCATCCTAGAGGGGCATTGATAAGGTGGAGGACCCCAGGAGCATCACAGCAAGCAGTGCTGCAGATTGGAAGTGGTGGAGGATGCATCAGGACTGGAATAGCAAGAGTGCAGTGAGCTGTGGGTAGGGTGCGTCATGGGGACTGCTCTCAATGTCTCCTTTCCATAAGCCAGAACCATCCAATACTCCCCAGAATGAATCTTTGCAAATAGTACATACATGACAGAAAGCGAGACATGAACTGTCTAGGTGTTTGATGATTAAAAGAAGAATCTGAGCCACCTCCCTGAATATTTCTGATTATTTCAGATGTTCCGGAGCCGTGAAGGGACTGAGATTTCCTCCGTGCTGGCTGCCCAGTGCCTTCTCAGGAGATAGAAGCTTCATAGGGCACCACCCACCCACACTAAATCTGCCAAGGCTTATTTTCCACCAGCCGCCTGGTAATTGCACTCGGGGCTGAGTTTAATATCCTTTAAATTCCCGTCTTGTCACGTCAAGAAGCTCATGGCACAAAAGGTACTGTGGATTATTTAGTCTCAGGTTAGTGACTTGGAATGAGAAGCTCTGAGCACCAGCCTCCTTGGCTCTCAGGTGCTGTGCAAATGCCCATGCCAGGAATAGAGTCAGCTTTCTCTTTGCCTGGAGCAGTGGGCCAGCCCCATCCCCCCTTATTTTTCTTCCACTTCCAAATGTGCTGTAGCTATCTGTGTCAGTCGTGCCGCATTTAGTTGTAGATCTCTCTTCTCTTCCTCTTCATCATTCTGAGACGTTGTTATCTCAGAGTATCACTGTTTGTCTCACCCTAGGTTTCAATGCCTGCTAGTGCCCCCAGAGCACCAGTCTGGAGTCAAATACCTTCAGTGATGAGAATGTTTGTATCATGAGCTATGCTTGGCAGCTGGCCCCACCTTCAGTTCGAGCTAAACCAAAACCCAAAATCTCAGCACCTAGAGCGTTGGGAAAGCTCAGTTCTAAGCTGAATTTTGCAGCTTGGGCCTGCAACTATTTGTTACAAAGTGGGGGCTTTGCTAATGAAAAGAAAAGAAAAATATCCTAGAAGGATCTTCAGAACCGTGAGAGGTTTGGGGTTATTAGCCATCCAGTTGTTAACCGGTGGGAGAGGGATTGTGATGTGGACAATATATCAGTGAGGAGTAGAACTGAGACCCACGACCCCCTTGTACAAACTTACCACTGAGCCTCACTGCATTTCTTCAGTGTTGCTTGTCCAGGATATTCTCTTCACACCCTCTCAGTCACACATACATGCATCAGGGACTCAATCCAAAGCCTCTTCAGGTCAGTAGAACTCTTTCTGTTGACTTTAATGTCCTTTGCATAAGGGCATTAGATACAGAAGAAAACTGCTATGAGCCCTAGTCATTCACGCACAAACAAACAAAACTCTCAAGCAAAAAACCCCTCTAAATTAATCAGGCTATTTACTCCCACAAGCTGCAGGCTAAGGAGGAAAAGGATGAAGGGTGATTGTTATGCACATTTCTTTTTTTCCATACTAATGAGACATTCAAATACTTTGGTGATGGGCACTATATAAAGAACAGCCATTGATGTACTGAGTGTCCGGACCCGGTCTGGCCTTTGGATTTTGTCCCAATGGTCTAAAGGGGGGATGGAAGGTCTGCTGATCCTCCATCCCTCCATTCTCTTGCTTGGGCATCTGGGGACTTCTCATGCATACACCATGATCCAGACGGATCAATGGTTGCCTACTACTATATAATGAGTGATTTCATCTAAGCCAACTATGTAGAGAGGTTTCTCCTAGGCCCTGGCATGGTAACCAGAGTGGATGTCAGTTCCTCCTTGACCAGGACTGCCTTTGAGCCAGTGGACCATGGACTCCTAGGGTTCCATATACCACTCATTGAGCCATGTGGTCTTCCCAAATTGGCCCTTTTTCTTTAGAGGTCATTCTGATTCTGGGTCACCACCCCCATTCCTATGATCTCAGGGGATTAGTCTTACCAACTAAAACCAGTTCTTCACACGATGGAGTTTGTCTTGTTTCCTAGAAGTGAACAAGTTCAGAGGCAGATTTTCAGGGGGTCCTTGAGATCTGAGCTCTGTGGCTTGGATAAGGACTAAGGCAGAGACAGAATAGCAGGCAGCACACAATGGAGGGCTGCTGCCAGTGACTGCCTGATGGGGTATGGCAGGCTGTATAATACAAGAAACATCACAGAGACAAGAGATGAGGAAAGTCTGGACAGCATCTGAGTGAGCAGGGAAGGCTAGTGTTGCTTGAGAATACGTTGGTGTGAGGGGAGGAGTCTGTCTAAAGAGGCCTGCAAAAAAAGAGGTGGAGATTAAATCCCCAACACTGAATCCCCAAAATTTCCTGTGCACCCACTTCTGGTCTGGACAAATTGTGAACGGACACAAACTCACCCTCTACACTCACCTAGACCCTTTCTGAGGTTCAGAAAAGTCCCTATAACCTTCACTGTATTTCATAGACAGTAGGGTCAGAAGGGGCCTCAACAGATTTAAAGTCCAGGCCTGGCTCAGCTTTCCTAGAGCCGGGATGGGCCTAAAAGCAAGAGCTATTCCCGTTGGATTCCCCGTGTGAGAGAAGAGATGTGAGGGAAAGGTTAACGTGGCTGCAATTCCAATAAACAGCAGGGCATCCAGGCTCTTACCTTGATTGCCCCCTTCTACACCTGTTGCTATTGATCTGCATCCATGTCTCACCCACTTGTAAGTGCAGATGGGGTGAATCCAGATCCTGGCTAGATCTTTATTAAGAAGAACCTCTGGGAAAATCTTTGGAGCTGAAACAATCATGATATAAGCCTTTTGATGAATAAGCTGGCCAACAAATTCAGACAAACTAATTCACTGCAATTCAAAAGCTTGTTATGCTTTGCAGGGAGGGCTTGTTCCTCACCTAAGCACATCATCCTGCCCAGGGCTACATTACTTACAAACTGCTGCTCTGAATACACTAAAGTCTCCTTTCCATTAAGCAAAGTTCAGGGGAACAAGCATGCATTAACAGCAGAGAGAGCTACCCAGAACATTGTCAGCTGTCATATTTCCACGGTGTGCACTGATTCAGGGCCTTACCTCACTGAGTGCAGATCACAATTGCTTTGGGTCCTGCAGGGATCAGTGCAAAATAGCTTATCTTTAGAGATATGTCAGGCTGCTTGAGCATGATTCAATTTACAAGGCCGCAGGCCTGACTCTGGCACTGAAATCAAAGGGAGCTTTGCCACTGAGTTCAACAGGAGCAAGTTCTCCACATTTTTTCAACTTCATTTTCATCCTCCCCAAATTACGATCCAAATTCTGCTGTGCATACCACTGTATTGAAGTCCATAGATTTGCATCTCCTTACACTGGGGTGAATTTTGCTCAGCATCCATCAGGATATTCTTCCTTCCCCCCTGGAGCCTGAAAGTGCAATGTATTCTGCCCAGCTAGAAAAACAGCTGCCCCTTCCAGCCCTAATGTCTATGCAATCTATAAAATCATGGTACAACCAGTCCAATGGCAGGAGCCAATATGGTACTAATAGAAGCAAAACCCAAACACAGGAAAAGCTTTGATTGAAATTGCTGAGTTGCTCCCGCTCAGGGTGTTGTAAAAATTAAAACTGAGAGGTAGTAACAACACTGATATGAAGCCCTGAGTAAAAAGATTCTGGGTCTGCTTATTATGTGCTCCTGAGAAGCAAAACCTTAGATATACATTGGGTAGATCTGAAAATGGAACTGATGTGCAAAGGAGGCACGGTTGAAAACCTACTCGATTCCCTATGGAAATTGCAAAACAAAATATTCTTGTTTCCTAAGCAATGAGTCTTTCTGGCACTCACTATGTATGTATCTGTGTGTACACTCATGGAATAACTCCTAGGGCAGATTGTTGTTAGCCAGGCTCAAAGCTGGGACAGTCACCATAGAAGCACAGGCATCTACCATCTGAGTTAAAGGGAAACCTCTATTAGCCAGCAACATTTGTAGGCTATTTTCCTTTAGGTGGACTAAGAGCCACAGGAGAAAGTGATACATCTTTTGCAAAGATGTTATGTGTATGTGTTCTGCTGACCTCCTCTAGAAAGGCTGCATAGAGAAAAAATACAGTATATGAAATGGAAATCTGCAGTGTGAGGAGAATCAGAGAAGAGAATATTGGCCTTAAAATGGAAAACAGATGGAAAGCTATTCTGCTCCCCATATTACGGGTCAAACACAAGCTTTTTCAAACTAAACCTTTTCTTTTAAAGCTCTGGCATTCTTCTGAGTGGTAGTGAATTCAGCTTCTCTGCCAACATCAGACCTTACAGTAGACAGGAACAAAGAAGCCTCCACCATATAGCACAATTCCTTTTTATGACTTCTTTTTTATTAGGGTTTGAAATATATGCAATGCAACAAAAGCATTTAGTTAAAGTAAAACAGTAGTTAGTGTTAAAATAGGTCATAAAACATACTATCAGGCTCACATTTTGTTTAAGATTTAATAAATATGCAGGCAGTGCAAAGCTTTGAAGGCTTTCTATTAATATAAAATATTATTTATTCTTTGTCAAGGGAGAATTCTTCATTTGGTGTTCAGAGCATATCATTGCCCATCACAAGCAAGGAAAAAAATCCCTTGATTTTGTTTTTAAAGAAATACAGTTAAATATTTTAAGATACATTTTTTAAAAACCTAAACAACCTCAAGTTTTACAAAACCTTGGGTAACTTGCTAATAGAAATGCCACAAAATATCCTTAAAAAAAACAACCCACCCATTCAGCCTATTCCCGACGTGTTTAAACAGTTACTTTCAATGTGGAGATCCAAATACAAAAGTACAGCTGCCAGGCATAAGGAGCAGAAAGAGCAACTCACTAGAACAGAAACTGATGTAGACGAGTCTCTTTCACAGTCTGAGTCGAGTGAAATGCATGAAGTAGACGAACACAAGGAAAAATAAATCCAAATTTTATTAGGGTTTTTTTTTTTATTTTAGTGCTATGGACATAAGGGAAGAAGTTCTGAGAGCCAGTTATCACTTTATTATTAACCAGATCAGTTCAAGGGCTTGAGTAGCCTTGATGATATTTAGTAATAGTTGGTCCTGAATAAATGTTATGTGTGGACACTCTTATTCTGGAATAAACGAGTGTCTTATTTCTATCAATCCACTTAGAAATCCCTTTAGTGCCTGATCCTGAATTAACTTTCAAGTATAACAGTACTCTAATGCCCAACTTTTAAGATCCAGCCCCAGAAAATCTGCATCGTCATTGTGCGTGTGTGCACCCATTTTCACATGAAAAAGCACACTGACGAGCAATTTTTTTTTGTAAAAATATATGTCTCTATATATATGAGGTTATATATATCTACACTCTAAGTAGCACTCCACACAGAAAATCTTAACCCGTTAGAAAAACTGCACCTGTGGAGCCCGTGCAGCCGTACAAAGGCCAGCTAGCCACCCGAACCCATTACAATATCCGCACCGTGCGCTACGCACACGCAAACAAACTCTGGTCTCTCAGACCCGGCAACCCCTTCCTTTCATCCCCACCCCACTTGCGGGGTCATATATTCAGTTCATCTGTCGTCCATGTCACAGTCGCTCCAACTCCCACTGGAGGACCCCCTGCTGCTGTCGCTGTCCCTGGTTCCATTTGTCTCTTCCTCTTCCTCGCTGTCACTGCCCCCTTCCCTGCTAGGGGGAAGTTGGAAGATCTGGTGCCACGTGTCTCTGTGCCAGGTGGCTTTGGCCATGTCCTCTCCCTCCTCCACTACCGATTTCTGGTAGGAGCTCTGGAGTTTGCTCAGAGCCATTTTCACACACTGTACTACCTCTACATCCATGTGCCTGTACAACAGGAGGTTCCTGGTCCTCCACGGGGGCTCCTGATGCAAACTGGTCGAAAAGGGCTGACAGGCTCCCCTGGTGTTTGGCAAGGTGCCCGTACAGCACGGCTTCTCTGGTTAGCTGGTTGATGCCGGTCACCACTTCGCAGAGCTGCTTCACCCTTTTCTAGCACAATGACGAGCAATTGGACATGAATACTGTGATCTGCATATCCACAATCCAGGTTACATAGGCAAATAAGGTATTTAGGTGCACCTCTGATGATTTGCATAAATAAATGTGATGTCTTCAGGTGCACAAATAGACCTCTTAGGAACGAATCGAAGCAATCCACTTTAACCACAGGAGAGACAAAGGAACAGAACATTAGGGCCTTCCTCTTCTCATAATCTGTATGCATAACGCGCAGTGCTTGTTCTTTAACATCAGGACCAAAATTCTTATTATGCAAACTTATTGTCACTATCAAGTTCTCATTGAGCATTAACAAGATTTGAAAGATGTTATTAAACATGTCATTTCCACCTCAAATTGAAGCATATGTATTTTTAATTAATAAGGAGACGTATATAAATGTGGCAGAGGCTGCCATTAGCGATCTTACTGGGTTAGGAAAAATGTAGATAATCTAAGGCAGAAGTTCTTTTGCCATGCTGGTTGGAAAATACCATTCTCTGTTCCTAGCCTCAGAGATCAGATTATGGGCATGTGTATCTCTCAGAACAGCAGGAGGCAACCTGTTTCACAAATTAAGCCTGCACCCTCCCCAGGTGCCACACTAGTCCCCTTCCTCTGCCCAATCTGCTGCTCTGTTTCCTGCTCCCTGCCCTGTGCTCCCTACCCAATCTGCTGTTCTGCTTTCTGTGCTCCTTGCTTGATGTGTGACTCTGCTTTCTGCTCCTGACCTTATCTGCCACTATGTTGCTTATCCATCCCCCTTTCTGCCATGTGCCACACATAGAGGCTCCCCAAGCCACTTAGAGCACTCATGCTGCCACCCCTAATGCAACCCTTTCAGAGAGAAGGGCTCAGTCCTGACCTTTGACCTCTCTAGGCCACATCTTTGCTGCTTTTTCCTTCCCGTGACTTTGCGCCTTATTTTTTTCCTGCCAGCCACCTCAATGAGGACACAAGAAGTTCCATACAACATCAGAACAATAGTCCATCTAACCCAGCATCCTGTCTCCGACAATGTCAGGAGTGGATGCTTTAGAGGGACAGCATACAAACAGGTTAAATCTAGAGTGATTTTTCCTGTTATACCTCCTCTGGCATCCACCATCATTGGTTTAGGGATGCTAGAGGATACATCCCTGAATCTTTCCTGAAGGAGGAACACTGCCTCCTAAAAAAGAGACAGAAAAAGACAAAGGAATTCACTTAGGAGAGAGAACAGGGGAAACAGTACAGCCAGGGACACAAAAGGAAGCAGAGAGAGAGACAGGCAGAAATCTGGAAGGGAGGACAAGGAACTGGACTTGGAAATGGAAAGAGCAAGGAAGCCAGTGGAGGAGGGGTCTCAGGAGGCAGGACTTGGGGGAACAGGAAGGGTTCAATCCTTAAGTCTGAGGGCAAAACTTACACATAAACCAGTTTAAGTGATCAGAAACTGGTTTAAACCTGTAACAGAACAGAAGTTCAGTGCACATAAACCTGTTTCAAATGGCTGAAAGTGGTTTAAGATAAACCTGGTTGAATGTAGTATCAGACTTAACTGATTTGTGTCAAACCAGTCAATGAAATTTCTGTCCCAGACCCCTTCTTGGTTCAAGTTAAATCACGGTCCCCCAGCATCCCAGCATGCCTTTCAGCTCTGGGCTGGGCTGTGCTGTCTGCTCCACAGAGCAGGTCTGACCCTACCCCTCTGCCCCCTAGCTGCAGCGGTGAGGGCAGTCTAACGGAGTGGGGCGGAGGGGGGACAAGCCTGTCTAGGGATGCAGCCCACTTCCCCTGCTCAAACTTACCGCTGGCTGCAACTCTGGACTACAAATCCCAGAGGCGCCTAGAAGCAGGAAGAGGAAGTGATGTGCAACCCTGCAGAGTGCTGCTGTTGTAATTCTGGACTGAAAATCCCAAAGCTCTCAGGGGCAGCAGGAAGAGGAAGTGAACACAGCCAGAGAGCTGTGCTCTGGCTTGCCCCGGCTTCTAGCTTGAAAGACTGTAAGCATGTGGCTGCATTTCCTAAATCAAAGGTAAAATATCTTTTCACTTCTGTTTCAGTTTAATCTGTGCATCCTAAACTAACCTGCAAAGACTGAATTGATTCAGCCTCGGGCTTTTTGACTGTCTGTAGCTAGCCTAAGATTGTTTCACTCTTCTCTGTTCATGTGGCCTGATCCTCTTCTGAAGTAAAAGGAAAGAGTCTGTTTGAAGACAGTGGAGCAACACTGATTTACACCAAGAGAAGATCATGGCCCCAGCTCTTCATTTAATTCTATCTATTTCTCCCTATGGCAGTCTGCCATATGTGGGGTTAGCAGAGGCACTGATGCTGTATCCAATAGTGAGGGGGTGGCTGGCAGGGCTTTCTTCCTGGGAACCTGGGGCTTGTGGACTGTCCTTCTGCCCTTCAGCCAAAACAGTCTGATGCATTGACTCCCAGGGCGTGATGCAGCACCTTTTGTCTTCTTTTAGTCTTTGAAGTGCGGGGGGGGGGGGGGTTGAAGATGAAGGCGGTGTTGGTATTTCATGATGAGCTGCTGCTGTTGGGTAATTCCCTTGGTGCAGTCTTTGGTGCAGACTTTTCAATAACTGGCCATGTGCTTGTAGCTCGCGAAAGGATTTTTACCAGTCACACATCAAAAGGAAGCAAATACCTTACATTAATACAGTTTGAAGGTGCAGCATATTGAACTACAAATGAATGCAATCTGAAACAGAGCGTGCAAATTCCAAGCAAGGCAGCAGGGGACTTCCGCATTTAATTTAATCGTACAATGAAATGCTTCATTGTACGATCACTGTGAGAAGAGCGTTCCTATTCCATTCTGTTAGTCCTAGCGTATAGCTCTGTATACGTGCCCTTTGTCCTAACACTCAACAGATCCAGGTTAGCCCCCTAAATATGGAGAGGATTTGTTCCTTGCTCTGAACACATGTCTGTACTCAAAGATCAGATGTGCTTTATCATGTCTTTAGCAGCTCAGATTTCCCCAAGTTTTGGCTTAAATTGGACAAAAATGCAGAAGGAAAGAGAAAGTCATAGATTTAAAGGTCAGAAGGACCTATAGGTTTTGTTAGTCAGACCTCCAGTGTATCACAGGCCATTAAATTTCATCCAGATAACCATGTACTGAGCCCAAGAGCTTGCGGTTGGGTAAAGCACCTCTTCCCACACGACATGAAATCATGATCAGAAGCCATTAAGAGATGGATACGCCACTATTTCCTTGGTATTTTGTTCCAGTGTGGTTCAAATACCTTGAGTATTACAAACTGCTGCTTATTAGAATATGTTTAGCCTCAGCTTCCAGGCACTGGTTCTTGTTATGCCTTTCTGCGCAGGATTGAAGAACCCTTTAGTACCCATTATTTTCTCCCTGTCATGGCACCTCTACACTGATTTAAATTGCTCCTCAATCTTCCTTTGATAAGCTGAACAGACTGAGCCCATTAAGTCTCAAACTGCAAAGCATTTTCTCCAGCCATCAACTCATTTTTGTGTCTCTTTTCTGCTTTCTCTCTCTTAATCTTCAACATCCTTTTACAAGTGCACAGAGCCCAACTGTGTGTGGTATCTTGTCATCGTTTCCACCACTGCTGGTAAAATCACCTCCTGCTCACTACTCCCCTGTCAGTAAATCCAAGAACTGAATTTGCCTCCTTTGCCAACTTGTTCATGTCAAATTGCTTGTCTACTGGGACCCCCCTAGGTCTTCTCTGGAGTTATCGCTTTCCAGGATGCAGCCCTCCTTTCTAAAGCAATGGCCTACATTGCTTTTTCCTAGATGCATATATCCTTAGTTGTAGAGAAGAAGGTGATAAAACCCCAGACAATGTAGGCGTGATAAAGACATGGAAAATAGAGGTAGTCAAGATGCACTGCCAAAAGGGTTGAGTCATTTTACAAATCAGCAACAATTGGCTGGACATTAGACCAGCTGAGCTTTGTGGTACGATGTGCCGTTCCTGACACATTCAGGGCTCCATCTCAAAGCGGGATCTCTATCACTATTCTGGCATGCTCACAGGCATCACGCAAGGCTGACCTTTGCTCCTTCATAACTAACAACCTTTGCAGCTCTGAGTTAGACACAGGCCAGCAGTCCTGGACGTACCAGGCCTGAAGGCAAAAATCCAAACAAAGGGAATCAAATATGTTGCAAACTCTTTTTACTTCCCAGGGTTCCAGAGAGTGTCAAAAATGAAAACACCTTCAACGCACACGTGCCTAAATCATCATTCTGAACCACTTTCCTACCGAACCTATGCAGCAAACTTGAATGCTGACATATCCTTGACTACAGGCCAGCTGCATATCTAGGAGGGTGTATACATGCTCTGTGTGTGAATAGCTATATATGCTTACATGCAGGATCCAAAGGGTTAACTAGCTCTACAAGTCCTGCATAAGCTTCTGAACAGAATTCACTTGTCAGAGAGAAACGGACCAAGAAACCACTTTGGATTTCCTCTGATATCCATTTAATTCCTGGTTATTTTTCTCTGACACTTGCAGCCCACTGGTGCCAATTATGTAGGTTATATTTCTGCCAGCTTTGCTGTGATATTGTCTTTAATAATTCATATGAACATGCTTATTATGCTTATATGCTACTGTGTGTGCGTGTGTGCGGATGTGTGTGTTGTCTCGTTCCCATTTTAGAAGCCATTTAGGCAAAGAAATCTTTTGTATGATGCTCTAGCTGGGAGATGAAGTTATCATCCTAAGTCTAATGAATAAGGGAAAATTTAACCCAGGGAGAGAGAACGTAGTAATATGATTTGCTTAAATACCCATGTCAAGAAAGCTAATAAGTTTTAAAAGCACCTTTTCCTGGGCAGTGTGAATAGAAATTTCAGCCAGAGAAATCTGAATGAACCTCCTGCTTTTGTGGATCCTAGGAAAGCAGATGAGAACAGTATGTAGAGAGAGAAAAATATCTGTGAATGCCTGGCATTTGAATAAGGCTTCTCAGGGGAAATGCCGAACCGCCAAGGAATAAAAAAGGGAATAACCACTCCTTTGTGACAGCAACCTCTGGGGAGTGGCCTTAAAACAGCTATTGTGGCACAATTTAAGGGAGGAAGTGAAGAAAAAGAAACTGAATAGGGAAATTAGGGAAATGAGTTAATTGCCTGAACTGGAATATAGCTGGGACAGCAGAGTTAATGTGACATGTTCACTGAAGTAAGCAATAGTTTCTTTAATAACCAAGCAGTCAGGGTCTTGGCTTTATGCTATCCTAAAAGTCGCAACTTCAACAGCACGAGACTCCCAATACTTAGCAGGACACAGGCTCAACACAACTTCTAGGGGAGAATGTCTCCTCCGTGAGTCACCTGTGAGACCTCTAGAAGTACAATGGATTTCTCTTGGCGTTTTTCCTACCAGCTGGTTGAGCTCCTGACATCTAACTTAGCAACAGCCCAACAGATTGGAAGCAGGCTCAGGTAAAAAAAGGATAGCATCCACTGACCATGCAGCAAGGGTCTTAGGTGATCAAAATTAAATGGTCATCTGCAAGCCACAATAATCTTCTTTGCAAAACACGTTACTCATTCAAGTAACTCTTACTGATGTAGAAACTTATCTCACTCAATTGACCCTCTTCTTGTGGTGGCCTCAACAACTGATGTAATTGGGACTCATAATTCAGTATCTCTCTCACTTGTTCTTGGTCTCTCTCTTTTCCCACCCCCTTCCATCCTCTCCTAAAGCTATTTTTACTAGGAAGCTATGAAGTAGACTTTGTTTTCTGAGCTGAGAAGGCAGAAGCCAATAATTCCCTGACAAGTTGTAGGCAGCCAGGCAGGAAAACATTCAGTGGTCATTTCAAAACAGATAAAGAAAAGAGATTATCCAAAAAAAAGTTTCCATTACCAGGAAGATTTTTGGAGCACAAAAGGGCACCAATGGGCATGTCACACAGCAGATAAAAATTACATTACAAATATGACAAGGCTGGCGATACAATCCCTGCTAGACTGCTACTTCACCTCCAGTACATTGGATTCTTCTCTGATGGACAAAGTTACTCACACAAAGGATCCCTTTCATAACTGGAGGAGGGTGAGAAAGGGATTCTTTTGTCTTCAGAAAGAAACCGTCTATGTTTTTGAACTACTTCCTTCAACACTGATAAAAAAAGGCCTTTTATCCACCTTTAAGTGCATCCATTTTAAGCTGGAGTCAGTCGGCTTTTCAAACTTAACACGACTCGATCAAAACTGAGTTGGCCTCAGAAACTGCACACAACCAGGATTTGATCTAAGATTAAGGAAGGGGGGAAAGAAAGGTACAATGAGAAAAGTTCTCCTGATTTTTTTAAATAACTCCGGCTGGAAGAGCTCAGACACAACCTCTTCCCTGCTTGGACTAAAATGAGGAGGGGAAGACAATACAGCCTAGCTAACAATTTAGACTAGGACGATCAGGGAGGGACTATGCAAACTCAGAGGAGCAACACTTAAAGAATGAATATCATTGACTTCAGTGGGATGCTTTACATGCATATAGACTAATGGTGTGGAATAGCAAATGGGGTCACAGAATTTGGTTTACCCCGATCTAGATAATGAGAGTGTTAAGGGCCTTGTTACACATTACACTGTAAGCTGAACAAATGTTAATCAGCTTAGTGTTGATTGGCTTAGTGGAGCAGTCACACCTTAAGGCAAAAAACTCATCTCTGGCTGTCCTTCACCTGCAGAGCTCTGACTTGCCACTATCGGCATGGTGAACAGGCACAGGGCTAGGAGCTAGGGGCAGGGCCAGCTTGCTGCTTGAGCTCCAAGGGGCCCAGTCCTTTTTTTCCCTGGAGCCCACCCCCTCATACTGCCCCTGCCTGAGCTACCAGCCAGCCAGGCACCACCTGAACTCTGAAAAGGATCGGGCCTCTCAGCAGCAGCACAGGAACAAGCTCTGAAGGAAAAAAAGGATTAGGACCCCAGGACTTGGACATATGCCCTGGCAGGGCCAGGCAGCTAGAGCAGGGCAGAGCTCAGTGCCTGCCGCGCAGCAGGCCAAGGTCCTACTCTCTGCCAGGATGTGCAGGGTCCCGCTGCTGGGTCTCTTCTTGGCTCTCCCAGCAGTGGCCATGGTTGGCAGGTGTCTGAGGACCCTGCACCCCCTGTAGCAGCTGGTGGCTCTGAGCACAGAACACAGGGCTTAGCAATACCTGTCCAGGTTGGGGCTGCGTAGAGCAGGTGGAGAGGCTGCTCTACCCATAGGTACCTCCTAAGCCCCACGGAGACAGAAAGGCCCATCCCTGTACTTCCCCGAGGGATTCAGAGGTTTCAGGCACCTGCCATCTGCTGTCACCACCAGGCAAGCTAGGTAGGGGGAACCGGTGGCCATACCTTATTACAGCCCATGGAGTACAAGACCAGTGGGAACTGCTCTTGGGCTGCTACACTGCAGCTGCCGAGATCCTTCCTGCTCCAGCTGCCTGGTCCCACTGGGGCATGTGTCCAGGTCTTTGGGGCACAGGCATCAAGCAGGAGACACACTGCAACAGAGCGCAGGAGTGGGCACAGATTCAACCACAGGTCAGCAGGAGGAGTGAGCACCGTGGTGCCCTGTAGGCACCATGGCCCAAGTCTGGCCTGGGTGTTTAGAGCAGCAAGCCAGTCCAGGAGAAACCCTGGCTGCCAGGCACTCCAGGGCTGTGGCATTGGCTCTTCCTGGTGAAAGCAGCAAGGCAGAAGCACCAGGCCCAGCCCTGCTCCGCCCCAACATCCCTGCCCTAACTCAGGAGGGGCCACTGCATCCTGGGATACTGATGGACTTCAACTTGGGCAGAACAGCTGTCTGGAGTGGCCACATGTTAATGGAACAGGAGCAAAATTAGGCAGACTAGAAATAATGTTGCTTGGAGTGGCATAACTTTAAGCAGAATAATGAGTGCTTGAAGCCACTTAAAAGGTATTAATGTGCAGCCAATCCAGGATTAAGAGCTCCAGAACACACTTCAAATTACCATGTAATAAGGCCCTAAGTGTTGCTCATGCTACCTTTACCCACCACTCTGCTTGGAGAGATCCTACTACAAAGAAATTAAGTCAGGGGTGAGACAGGATTTTGGCTCCTGCATCTGCACGGTCCTTGACAGATTTGTTGAGAGAGACAGTGAGGGTATAGACTGGTGCAAGTTTGGAAAGTATATTCTTAGGAAACAGAACTGGACTGAGAGTCCCAACTGATTTTGTACAGTCCACCAAGCAGCCATCCCATGGTTCCTGGTTGCTTCCAACCTGCTCACAGCCAAGAGGACTTGATTTTCCTCTGACGCCACTGTTTATGCCACTTTAACAACCAGGACTACCATGGAGTTGCCCTTGTGTGAAAAGAGACTCCAAAACTGGATCTGTTTGTACTATTAAGCCCATGTTTCAAACCAGACCTCTGGTAGTATCCACTCTCCACTGTGCTGTACCACAATCTAAATTCACCCTGATCAGTCTTCCTTTTCTGTTTTTTTTTTCCAGCAGGTATTACATTGCAGAGAGAAGACAAATCTTACAGATGGCAAAAAAGGTTGAGTTGCACAAATACAAGTAACTCCACAATCTAGTGTTGTAGTAGCAAGTTATGAGTATAATAACCTAGGATATCTCGTCACATAATGTCATTTCTTGATGGTCCTCTGGAGAGTTTGTAGCAAAGTTATGCCCCATGTGTTCTCTAAGAGAGGGTGGAGATATTGCTGCTGCAAGTGTCCACTTATTTCAGACCCTCTCAGCCCAATAACTTGTGATGTGTTTCTTAAGACAAATGTTACACAGGCAGAACTAAGCCCATTTCCTGTGCTTTTGAGGCAATTTACAAAATCCTTCTTTAGGAAAGGCAAACACTTGAGTTTTTCCTGATGGCAAAACCTCTTCAATGCTCAAGCAATGGTTTCATTTCAGATACCACTGGAGTTTGGACACTTTTAGATGCCTGGGATAATGGTGTAATTATGGTCATTGAGTGTTTTTTTTCAACCATGTGGTCTGCTCATGCTGTAGAAAAGTAGTTTGCAAACTGTGGGATGAGAAGGAATCCCGAAGTCCTGACTTCCATGCCAAAACTGTAACTGGTGAACCTATCTGCTTCCAAGAAATCCTTTCCCTTGATGTTTTATCAGTCAAATTGCAGCTAAAGAAGAGGTTTCCAAAGGTGCAAAGCAAATGAGGCTGCAAAGCTACTGAAGCTAATCAAGCTTATGCCTACTGACGTACCTGGGGAAAACCATATTAATGGATGGAAAGAGCAGCAGGGTAGAACATCTATCAAAAACTGGGGGGCAAGAATTAGTATCTCCTGTTCCAGTTTAAGCACTTAGGCAAATATGATCTTAGGAGACAACTCTGGGGGGAAGCTTGGACTTGTAATGATGTCTGAACTCTAAAGATGTGTTTACACTGTAGTGCAAAGGCACAACTACAGCTCATGTAGGCATGTTCCAGATAGCTTTGAGCTAGCCAGCATGGGAACTGATAGTCATATAGCTCCATTAGCTCAGGGTCCAATCGCTGCTTGCTTACCCAGGGCTCTGGATGACCTTGTAAAGCCCAAGCTGAAGCCAGCACTACCACAGCCAGGCTTGCTACAGTCACCTGTGGGGGCTACTTGAACCCTACTTGGGTATGCCTACATGTGCAACCTCTGCATTGCAGTGGAGACCTACCCGTGGAGCTGTGAGGTCTCTCTTAGTCAGATGTGCCTCAGTGCCAGGCAGTCAATTTGGACATATCCAAGACTGAACCTGTTGACTCCCTGCTGGTCCCGTATGATTGATGTGTTGGCAGCTACTGCCATCTTGTGGCAGAGAAAAAATACCAAATAAGCATCTCTGAAACTACTGAACTGCGCAAGTAAGGAAAACAATGCAACCGTGGTCATTATTCCTCAGCCCGGCTAAGCCTACTCAGGGCTGCTCTGATGGTTCAAAGCAGGCTTAAAGGTGTCTTAGATGAACAGTTGAGAAGCCCCTTAATACAGAGAAATCCTCCAGCCCTGGAAAGCCTGGACCATACCGACACCATACTCTTCACTACACCCCCCCTCCCCCAACACAGAAGGTGTAGTGTATAGTGAGCGTGTCCTTGCATCTCAGAAATCCCCTGCAACCAGCACAGCCCTCGTGGGGCACCACTGTTGTTATACTTCTATTGTCACTGCCCCCTGAGGCCTCCATCAGTATAAAGCCACAGAGTGCCAGGGTTTTAAGACATTTCACATGGTGCCAGCAGCCCAGAGAAAGTTAGCGTAGCTACTCACAGCACATAAAGGTAAGCACGTAAGTCACAGGTCTTTGCAGGACTCTGACCTAAAAGGATTAATATGCTCCTGCTTTCCCTTTGCCCCCTGTAGTACAGTAGACTTTCTCTCACAGTCCTATTTTGCTGTGGTTTTGCTGAGAGGAGCTAAGATAGGTGATTCGGTGGTACTTTCTTTCACATGTTGACTTGTCTTATTTTCCTTAGGAGCCTAAGGTTTATTAATTATGGTTTGCTTGTCTCTGCTGTGCCCAAAGAGCTTTGCAAGTCTTCAATAATTCTCATAACACCAACACCCTGGTACAGCAGATCAGCAGGAATCAGCCAAGATGGGTGAACTGAGCTCCAGGGAGTCTTAGCAATAAGTCAGTGGCAGAGCTGATACCCAGAAATCTTGATTCCCAGTCTCTTATTGTAATAACTTGATGTGTTCCCTTACATGCTACCTGCTATACTGGGCTAACTTCTGCCATCACAGATACATTCACAAGCATCATAAAAATCAATGGGTTTGCACAGATATAAACAGAAACCAAATTTGGCCAACAAACTCCCTATTGCATTGATATAGCTCTTTTTATAGACTACTTATCTGCAATTACCCTTCAGTGCTGAACAAACTATACATCTGCTGTAAGTAACATCCATAGACACGACAAAAACTGTCAGCATTAAAATATTATGATGCACATGTTTAAATCTTCTACCAGCCAGATCAGTACCAGGACACACCTTTCATATGGCTTGTGCTTGTTGTTGGTCTCATCCTGACTTTGATTTTGAGGAGCTGAGTCATGGTTTCCCTGTCCAGAGGCTCTCTAGTCCTCAGTAAGCTGAGTCACTTTCTGAGTCTGTTGCCACCACTATCTTGCTGCAGCCAACATCCCAGTCATAGGTTTGCCCTGAGCAATGCTTTCATCTCTCTGCAGTTCCAGGCTATCCAGCCAAATAGAGCCTTAGCTTAGCCTAGGCCAAAATCTATCATCTTCAGTGGAGCTTAGCCAGGTTACCCAGGTTGCATTTACATGAGACTACTGCATAGTGGGTTTTGCATATTTATTTGATTATACAAGTACTGAATAAATGCGCAGTAACCAGAGCTACTGTGCAGTAGCGTCGGCGAACACCTTTTAAGTGACATTATTGCACAGTCGCCTAAAAATACTGCACAGTAGCGTATTAGCACTGTCGGTGCCGTGACACGCTACTGTGTAGTATTATTCAGCTACTGTGCAGTTAGCGTCTCATGTAGACATGCCCCCAGAGGATGAATTTAGCTCGTGTTATTCAATATGATATTAAACCACAGTCAGGTCCTTCCCACCTTCCCTATCATTGGATGGCAAGGTTCTTTGAGTAGATGTGATATCTTTTATTAGACCAACTGAGTAGTTGGAAAAAAGTTCTTAGCAAGCTTTTGGGCGCAGTCACCCTTCTTCAGGCATAGAAAATCTCTGCTGTTCTGAGACTCCAAGCAGTGAGAGAAGCTAAAAGTGTGACAGGATGTCAGTGAGAATGTAAATGGGTAGAAATAAGGAAAACAAAAGGTAAAGCAGAGAAGGGGTGGGGGAGGGAAGAAGCTGGGGAAAAAAAATCGCAAAAGGGCCTTCAGCCAACAAGGGCACCCCTCCAGAGAGACAGATCACACTTTTGAAAGAGCCACTTGGATACCACGTGAAGATTTGCTGCAGCTGCAATACAAAAAGAAAATTCCCACAAATCGCATACCATTATGACATATCACCCTTCCCTGGAGCCTACACGGAAAATCCTCAAACAATGGTAACCCATACTAAAAGAAGACCCCATTCTTAAACAGATCTTTCCAGAACCACTCATCCTAGCCTTTAAACAATCATCAAACCTCACCAACCTCATCACCAGATGCAAACTCCCTGTGACCCAAACCACATTCAATGCATCCAGAGCATGCCAGGACAAGAAATGCAAAACCTGCCAACACGTCTCCACCACCCCCACAATAACAACACCTCACAACAGAACCATCAGCATTCCTGGATCTTATGTCTGCACTTCCAGAAATGTTATTTATCTCACCCAGTGTACTAAATGCCCTGATGGAAAATATGTAGGAGAAACCAAACAACAACTGTGCACCAGAATGAATGCACACTGAAAATCTATCAAAGACAAGAACACCCAGCTGCCTGTGGGGGCACATTTCTCACAAGACAACCACTCTCTCTCCGATCTCTCAGTTCTAATCCTCAGATGGAACTCACAAAACACCTTTTGTAGATGAGCCTACGAACTTCACTATGCCTAAAGAAGGGTGACTGTGCCCAAAAGCTTGCTAAGAACTTTTTCCCAACTACTCAGTTGGTCTAATAAAAGATAGCACATCTACCCAAAGGACCTTTCCTGCCTATATCCTTAGACCAACACGGCTACAACCAAAAACCCACCATCACTGGATGAAATCCTGACTCAAACTGAAGTCAACAGCAACATTTCCAGAAACCTTAGTGGGGCAGGGTTTCACCTAATCTTTTTAACAAAACCTGAAGATCCTTGATGTTTGTCGGGACTAAAGCAGTACATTTTCAAGATGTCTCTCAGTTCCATTGCTATGTGCCTTGCCTCCTGTTCTGCTGTGCAGAGAGATCATGGGGACAGGAGACAAGCTTCGCCTACCAATCCAAGTCATCCTCATTTCTTCCCCCCCTCAAGTTAAGGGAGACTCCAAGCCTACCATGTGGCTTCATCAGGGGGTACGTGATGTTCTCTAAAGAACTGCTTATTGCACCTGCAATCCCATCATGCGAAGCCCTATATATATAGACCTTGGTACTTTCCAGAGCTGCAGGAATTCTTGTGATTCCTCTGTTCCTCTATAGAAGACAATTTGGGGATCTAGATAGAGATGAACAAGGAGGCTTGGAAATCCCTTGTGCTCCTCCATTATCAGGAACAAGGAACATTAGCCTGAGAAGGAACAGAATGGAATGGAGGAATATAATACTTCTTGATGAACTATCTTGGTGTCACATTCAGATCAGCCAGACCGCAGAGACATCATGCTTAACTTAGCCCTTCTGCACGCTGCATGACAAATGTGAAGTGGTGTGCAGAGGGGAAGGAAAGAGAAGGCTGCTCTACTCATCCCAAAGACCTCCTCAGACCCATCTGTAGAAGCAAGTAGAGGGAGCCTGAATAGAAACCCAAATGAGCTTGAGGAATATTCATATGCTAGTAATGTACCATGACTGCTACCTACCAGCTCCAGATAAGTTGGATTAATAAACTGCCTTTCGTTTGCAAAACCTCAGCATGAATTTTGCATTAGGCTCCATTCAGTAAAGTTCACCACTGACATGGTTCCCTTTATGACTATTCTTTTCAATTGTTTTTTGCACTGGGATGTCATAAAGATGTTTGAGCTGCTTCTGGCAGGGAGCTGTCTTTTATGTGGAGAAAGAGCTTTTATAACCCACTCATGCCTACAGCACTCTTGAATTAAGTCTGAAGGCAAAGCCCCTAGTCCGTTTACACTATTAACAAGGCAGGCATTTTTTAATGTCAGTGAAAGCAGTACAGCACTTGTCTTGATGCCGAGCTTGCCACAGTGGAAAATTTCAGCGCAGTGTTGTGGGGGGTAATTAATGAAAGGAGCAAACGTGATGTGATAATATCAGCAGACACCTTCTGGAGTTATTAATGCAACAGGAGTGGATGGTCTCCACCAATTAGAACTTACAAGGAACTTGCTGGGTTTATCAGACTGTGAATCTACTCTTCCTTAATTGACATACAGGTGGTCCGGCTGAGCTGTGTCTAGATGCTACAGGCATTCAGGTAAAAGCATAGACAGGCAGGTAGTTATATAGCCTGATTATGAGCTATAGCCTGACCATAGCTATATAGCCTAACTATCTCGTCATAATGCCCATGTGAACTCTCTCTATCAGTTAGTAAGTGTTTTCTCTCTGTTGCTTGTGAATCAGGACAAGGCTCATGTGAGTGATAGAAGTGGATTAGATTTACGTGGGTTTGAGCTTTGCAGTTGGACCTGAGCCAAAATTACGCTTCTGGGCTTGGGATTTCACTGCATTCAACCTGTCCTGGCAACATTTAAGCTAAATAAGGGGAATCTAAAGAGTTTGGCTGTTCTTGTGAGATTTAAATTCCTGATCTGAGATGCTGGCATGAAACCATCACAGAAGCAAAGCCGAGTATTGAAAACTCGCCTGTAACCCCAACAAAGTGAGTTCACATTCTGCTGCATCAATAAAACAGGAACAGTAATTAAAACAACAAACTTTCAGGGGACAAAATCCAGGATACAATCCCAGGCACTCCATGAAAGTGATTAGCAGCACTCAACTTGATAGCTGCTTGTCAGCTTTGAGGATGTCCAAAGGCAGGATTTACCAACACTCTGATCATCAGTATACTGCCCCAGGACCAATTTTTCAAACTGGGGGGGAAAGTCCTGTTTCAGGGTGTCTTCAGAGAACATAAACCCAAATTCAGAGTTGTCTTGGAAAATCACAGTCAGTTGATTGCTTTGTTCTTTTCACCCATCTTTTTCATATTAGGGCTAATTAGACTGGGAGCTCTTCAAGGGAAAAGCGGTCTCTTACTTCATGTTTGCCAAGCACACTAGGAGTGTGTGTGTGTGTGTGTGTGTGTGTGTGTGTATATATATATATATATATATATATATATATATATACACACATATATGTATAAAATTTCTCTCTCTCCCTCTCTCTCTCAAAAGCAGATTTTCAGAGCAGTGTGGGGATTTAGATCTGTATCCTCCATTAAAAATAATGATCTTCATCTCTTAAACTGCTTTGAAAATCTCAACTGAAATACATGGACAATAATATGGAGAAAATTATGCAGGTCTCAGCAGCATGAAGTCCTGGTGGGTGCATCACTACTCATGACAAAGCCACTAGTGGATTAGGCGGCACATCCCAATAAGCCATCAAATGCTGTAAATTATTCCAGCCCAGTCAGAACATCTGTACGATTTACATCCCTATACCCCTTGGAGATGCACTTGCTGGGCTATTCGGATCACTCAGCATGGACTCTGCCAATGCCAGCTGTGTTCCTGAGAAATTATTTTAGAGAGTTATTTAAAACTAGCTTATGATTATCTTTTATTCCTTTGTATGCAAAGCTAGGTGCCTTCATGTCTGTGAATTCCCCTCTCCTGGGCTCAGGAGGGTAAAACACAGCTGGTTGGTCTAATAAAAGATGTCACCTCTACCACGAGCCCAGATTGCTTCTGCACTTCTCGAGAACATCTAAAAAGGAAATAGCTTTACTCTACATTACCAAACCAGGACTTCAAGGCTAGTGATACAGTTTGGCTTGAGTGCTTGGACCCCTTTGGAAACAGGAAATCACCCCTTTCCCCATAGGATAAACCCCAAGTTGCCTGGGAGATATCAAATTGTAAAGTCATGACTTATGTGCAGAAAAGTTGCTATGTGCACAGGACTGAATTGCCCCAATTCAGAGTCTTGGCAGGGACAGGCCGGTGTGTGTGGGGGGAGTAATTCCCCATTTGGAGAGGAGAAGGAAGAGATATCCAGTTGATTTTGGTGCAGCTGATTTATAAAAGTACCGGGGGGCTGGATTGCTACAGCCAGCATGTGGGTGATCAGCAATAGTAGAGGCTAGACTCTGGCTCAGAAGTGCCCTTCTGATACAATGTTCCTGTGCACACCTACACAGGACCTCCGTCTTGCAAACACTTACTCATCAGAGCAGTCCTTTCGCTGGTATTGCTAGGAGGCCCTCCTATTCCCTCAGTCCTCTTCACCCCATGACCGAGCACACTGCTTTCATAACAGCTTCTAATTAATTGAACCCCAAGTGCAGCGCACGCAGAGTTTCCTACTGGCAATTAACAAGAAATAAAAGCAGGAGTTCAGGCAGCCACAGGGCTTGTTCCCATCTCGGCTGTGTTTAGAGCATGGGAGCTATATGTGTGTGCTGGGGAGGGGGAAGGAGGGCAGATGCTTCTGCTTTTAATTAAGCAAAATGTACATGTTGGAGATAATGAAAAGAAGCAGGGGCCTCAGAAGTCCGGACTATTTGCTCCCTGCTCAACAATGAAGCAAAGGCGCTAGAGATCATATTTGTGGGAAGAGAGGGGCCTGTGTGTATCATCTGGCATCCTTTTCATCTCTGTCCTCATGTTTCCCAGTTTATAGCAACTAGGGGATTGCAAGCCAGGTTTTGTCCCCGTTTCATAATTGTTAGGGGCTAGAAGGGACCTTCCAGATCATCGGGTCCGGGCCCCCTGCACTTGGGCAAGAAAGACCGCTGGGGTCAGATGTAGCTGCAGAATAGCTGCAGCGATAGCACCGAACACAAGACTAATCGCGACTTCAACCCACTAGGCCCTCTTCATCCTCCTCTTTCTCCTTCTCTTGGTCATGGATGCTGTCAGCCTGGTTCTGCTTGGGCGCTTCCACACAGCACACAAATCCCACGCAGAGCATCCGTACGATTTGCCTTGCTTTACTTCCTGGAGAAGCACGAGTTAGGCTCTTCTGAATACTCAGCATTAGGAGTATGATTTGTCATGTAAACACAGCACTTGTCATCCTATTTGGAGCTGCAATTTCTGTTGTCTGTAGTTTCTTATTTCCTTGCACACAGTGTGATCATGTCTGGTTGATTTGCTCTCTCTATCTTTCTGACAGCTGCATATCAACAGATCCCATTGCAGGGAGCAGACACTGACTCATGAAAGAAGGAAAAGAAAAATAAAAATAAAGCGGCAGCCTTCATCAATAAACTGGTTACCATAGGAACAGTTAGTTACTGGCTCCCACAAACATGAATCAGCAGTGACACCTAGAGGTTAGGTACAGTATAGGGCTCCTCGGGGAATTTTCACTTGTATTTTTTTCTGGCAATAAATGTTTTGGAGCCCAGAATATAAAAAGACTGTATTTCCCATGTATTATACAAGGCCTAATTCTGCCCTCAGCTGGGACTAGTAAGATTTGAACAATTTCAATGCATCATATACATGCCTAAAAGGTAGAATTTACTAGGGCTGTGCGAAATTTCACCAGCTGTTTCGTTTCGACGCTGTTTCGACTCACTTGGAACTTGAAACAGCAAAATTGAAATGAAACGAAGGGCTTTGAAACAGCCTCGAAATGAAATGAGGGCAGTTGAAATGTTTCGAAACTATCAAAATGTTTCAAGTTTCAAAGCTGAAGCCGGGCTTGCCTGTAGCGAAATAAAAAGTAAGGAGAGAGAGGGGGACAAGGAGGGAAGGACTACTCTCATATTGATGTGTGTAGCTGGCCAGTGACTGTGATCCTTCCCTGAGGTCCCTTCCAATCCCAGTGCTCTGGGGGAGGGCTGGAAAACACACACAGTCACACATCATGCGTTTTACTTGTGAGCAGCCTGAAGCGCAGTTTCCCAGAAACCCTAACACCTATCTCCTTGAAACTTGGCAGGCTTCGTGGCTACCACCCCTGCACATTTCATCCGAATCAGGAAAGAAATGAGAAAGTTATAGGCCGTTTCATGCTTCCTCATTATAGCCTATGGGCAAAACGTAGAAATAGTTTCAACAAAACAAAACGAAACAGTGGTTTTGAAACGGAATGAAACTCAAAATGAAACACTGTTGCATTGAAATGTTGAAACAAAAGTTGAAACAAAATGCTGCTGTTTCGCAGAGCCTGAGAATCTACCCTGTCCTACATATGTGAACTACAGGCAAAGGACCAAGTTCTGAGCTTATATCCTAGCCAATTAGGAACGTGTCTAATAACCAATTGTAGATGTGGTTAGGATCAGGACCATCATTTCAGCCTCAAACAGATTCATCAGCTACCTCGATAACTGCAATCTCTTCCCGTGGGCCTATTCCTACCCATTCCATCTACAATCCCACCCCCTCCCCAAAAGTGTGTATATCACATCCACTGATTTGACCACATTATGTTCCCTGACTCTCCGTGAAAATAATAAGTCCTGCTATTGGCCCCTTTCGTCGGTTCAGTGTTGAGATTTAATATGGGATTGGGGTTAGAATCCAGACTCGGATACAATGGTGCCACAATTTTGTGAAATGTTTTCATTAGACTTTAGCCCTGTGAAACGAGAAAAATAACCCCAACTAACTACTCAAAGGTCTCATGAAGCTGAATTCTTCCATATTTATGAAGCATTTCAAGCTCTGTGGATGAATGGCACTAGAGAAATGCAAAGTGCTATTACTGTAAAGTATTAAAAATACAGTTCCTATAATTTGTACAAATTCCACAAATTTGTATGAATGTCAATGTCCCAAGGTTTTTGTTCCAACCAATTATATGAAACCGCAGACACAGCAAAGGTATTGAACACTCAGCATAACTGTTAAACTAAACTTTTTGAGTTTTGAAGTGTTGACAAGCATTTGAAATTTGGGAACCTCTCCAGTACTGTGTCCATAAACATTATCCCCATTTTTGTGAGCAGTTTTATAGCTGGTCAAAATGATTGAATTTTCAGATTTGCAATTGCAAACTACTCAGCTAACAGAACTCCCCCCTCTGACTTCCTACTTGCCAAACAGCTCTGATCTCCAAGATGAGACAGGCCTGTCAGGAACAGCATCATTAGTGGCTGTCACTTTAATACTTCCATTTATATTTATAACAATGGCATCATAAAGGACCCAGCATGCCTGCAAAGAACTAATGTGTAAACAGTGCAAGCCAAGAATACTGTAGGCTCATTATCCTCCTGCCCTCAACTCCTATGGTGTGGGCAGCCCAACCAGGAGGGGACATCTCCTAATTAATCATGAAACCAAGGACATCAATTAGAGATCTGAGAAAAAGCTGTAACAGGATGGCTGTGCAGTGTTCAGAAATCCCTAGACAGGGGCCATGAATGAAGAAGAGAAGTGGAATCTAGATGCTATGAGATGGGCATGATAAATAGATGGGGCAATGAGTGGATAGGCAGACATGATTTAGCAGATGTCACTGAAACACAGAAGAACCCTCTGGGTCCAAATCAGCATTGCCCTAAGGTCCCTTTGTACCAGAGATGCAGATGCTGAGAGGATGTAGGCCAGCCTTAAGTCCCACCTGGTGAATGATCCTCAGGTCACTCTGGGATGAGCTTGGGGAAACAAGGAGGTGGAATGAAGTGAATATATTGGGGCGGGGAGGATGTATAGCAGTCAGATCTGTGCACCAGCTCCTCTATACCCTTGCAAAGTCTCTCACCAGCCAACATATGAGGTGACTTAGGGCAGGCCTGAGAAAGCTGCACCCTTGCACTGGCCCCACAAGCTCCTGAACGTAGGAGGCACCAGGCATTTCTGTCCCCATGCTGAGGCCTGTCCTACAGTGAGGGTGAACCCGTCCTCTATGATTGTCTGGGACCCATAGAAAATAGGATAACCCCGTCCAGACAGGGAGAGCAGCACCTGAATACCAGCAGTGCCCTGTCTTAGTTCTCTTCCTTTTCCACAAGCTAGCACTCCCTTCCCTCCCTGTGGGGCCAGGAGATGCTAGCACTACATATCTCACTGACAAGCACCCAGCAGAGAGGAACGACACATAGGCAGTCACACCAGTTACAGAGTAAATAAGAATAAATCACTGAGCCCACTCATGGCGGCAAGATGAAGAGGCTTCGGTCCTGTCACAGTCACCTCTCTCTGCTTTGTGCTCCCTGGGAACCTCTGACAGCTTATATTTTTGGAAAGTATTTAACACAAGTAGTGGAAATGTTTCATGAGTGGTTGTGTCGTACAGTTATGCACAGCACTAGGTAAAGGTCAGGTCATGCCCTGGTCCTCTGGATCCACACACAGAGGGCAGTGTTTGTGAATGCATCCCATCCCATCCCTCCATCCCGGCCCTGGAAGCTTCCTCTGTAGAAGTGTTTCCACTTCCAAGGATTGTGATGGGATCCGCATAAAGAGAGTGGGCAGACAGTGGGTGGCCCTGCCTGGGGTGGGACCAGGAAATTACACATCACCCTTCTCCAGCTCTGCAAAGCTGGGTAAGGTGGTTTGTGGTTGTCTCCAACAGAGGCAAACCCTACTACCCAGAGAGACCAAGAAGGGATCCTTACAGCCCATCACTGTAACTGTGGAAGAGATCAAACCAACTGTTCTTATTCAGGAAAAACTCCCTTAGAAGTCAGTGGGACTTCTTGCAGGAGACCAGGTCCCTCAGCCAGTGACCATCATCATAACTTAGGAGTGCCATTGATATGTTCAGGGTAGTCATCTGCCCCCTCTCATACAGTGGGAGTTCAAAGGACCTTGGGGCAAAAGGGGAGGTATCTCCTGGCGTGGGGATCTGAGGTCATGTCCAAGAACTAAGGCCAAGCTGAGAGCTACATCCTTCCCGGTGACATGTGCTGTGTCTGGTCATCAGGAGGTTTCATTCAGATGAAGAGGAAGACCACACATGGCAAGATGATACAAAAGGAGAAGGAGAATAGCTAGTACCTGCTCAACCAGGTGGAAAAAGGATGCTTTGTCTGTCCTGTCTTAGATGCAACATGATAACTAGGGATCCTGGTTTTCTCTGATTTAAAAAAATCCCCAATTTTTGGTTGAAAAAAAGTAACCCCAAATCCACATTTTTCCATGATTAAATGAAATGCCACTAATATATCTATATATAGCTATATATAGATATAGAGAGAGAGACAGAGAGAGACAGAGACAGAGAGACAGAGAGATCTATATATATCTATATAGATATATATAGTGGTGTTTCATTTTAATTATGGAAAATTGTGGATTTGGGTTTACTTTTTTAAAACTGAAAATTTTTAAATCAGAGAAAACCAGGATCCCTGATGATAACTGACTTTGATTGTGAGAGCTAGTTTTACCCACTTACTGCCAGGTATTCTCATTCTCCACTGAATTTCCCATTCATGACAGTGACGTGAATCTGGCCAAAAGCCACAATATAATATATGGAGGGAGCAAGAGCAGTTCTATTGTATTTTTATGTCTCATCGGGGATGTGGGGCTATGGAGAAGGGAGTCCAAACCTGTTATAACTCAGGTGAAATGTTAAAACCTGGGAATTGTGTTACTGATAGAAAGAAGGATGAGAAGGCAGCAGCTCCACCAGGCTCTCCCAAAGGAAGGCCATGCCGGCACTTGTTTGAAAGCTCGGAGATTTCACAACCGCTACTCTAACATCTTAGGAATGAAAATATAAGAAAAGATCTAGAGCTGTCTCATCTCTCTCACTCTTCTAAATGCCTCCTCCTCACCCTCACTGCAGGGAACAAACTATTTGTTATTTTCATTACATCTTCTAAGTAGACTATGGGAGAAGCGCAGAGCTGCACCTGACACCAATTGCTCTTTTGCATCTTCTCTTTAATGCATGGAGAAAGACATGCCATCTATCTATTGTTCTGCTTCAGGGCGGAGAGGGTGATGGGGCTTATATAAAGTGACCATATGGGGCAATGCGAAATCCAAGCTGTGCCCCCGCCCAGGGGATGGGGCAGGGCGCTGTGGTGCAGCTCTCGTATTACTGTTCAGGTAGCTAAGGGAATCAGTGCCCCGTTAATAACCAAGTGTTCTTTCCTTCACAGGTGTTAACAATTATTTCCCCTGTTTAATGGTCATTCCACTAATCAAGCTAGCCTATTTTAGGGCAATTTTGCTGTCTGCTAGGGCTTTCTATATCACAGGTCATGACACTGTGCCTGCCCACCCCACACCCAGGATGCTCACTTCCATTTTCACCTGCTGGCCGGGAACAACCTTCAAAATCCAGGACTGTCCTGGCCAAACCAAGACATATGGTCACCCTAGGCTTATACAGCTTATTGCAGAGCAAGCATGGCTTATATCATATGTTGTCCCAGCCATGAACTTCCTCTATGACCTTGGGATTCTCTTCTCTAATACTAAGCCCATCACCAGTGCAAATAAAAATTTGCTTTTGTCAGAATATTCTGCAGGAAAATAAATCATTTCCCTGCCAGTTTTAATCCCTGCATCTCCAGACCCTTCTGAGGGTAAATTTGTTAATCTTCCTGTAGAAAGGCAATTTGAGAGTGCTTTTGAAATCCCCCTCTGGGACACAACCACTAAAAATAGAAGCCAAACTAACAGACCCCAGGGGCTCATTTCCATAGCACAAATAGCAATCTCCATTACTTCAGCTTTACGAAGCCATTATTATTTATTACAATAGCATTATTGATTTGGACACGGAGAGAAATCTACATTCATGCAGCCTAACAAGATTGAGATGTGGCTGGCCAGTCAGTTTACATTTGCAATAACCACTTCTGGTTATTGCCGTCTCAAGTCAACCTAATTAGCAATGACAATAAACAATGTTGGGATCTGGCATAACGGTTTAGCAGGGATAGGCTTGCAGTCCCGGTTCTCAGCAGAAGCATTCAAAGAAGTGTTTGTCCTCATTTTCAGGGCACAGGGCCGGCCCCGCTCAGCTGGATGACTGGCTCATTAGGGAGGGTGGACTGCCTACACGACAAAGAAGATGTGTGGGGCTTCCCCCTGGATGTCAGAATTAGCTCTGGTACTAGATGTTCACAGATGTACCTGCGTTCACACCGCTGCGGGACTCTGCACAGGGCTTGTACTGGCTGGGGACAGGAACAGAGCAGGCTGAGTGGAAAAGAGGTTGACAAATTATGCCTTTCTTCCTTCAAAATTTGAAATCTCATCAGAATTCTGGCCATGCCAACCAGCTTTAGACAGGAAGATTTGCTTTATTATAGCTCAGTAGCCTGCCGGCACCCACCCTGGATTATTAGACACTAATTGCCCACATCTCTCAGAGACACTCAATAAGGCTTCTGTAGGAGCTTGATTGACCTGTGTTCTAACTGAATGCTGCAACAGTAAATGAGCTTCCTGTCTGGCGACTGAAATGACAAATGCTCTGTTTTTCCATACACAAAGCTGATGTGTGCATCACTTTCTACACCTTTTTGTTCTTGTTAACCTTGCATTTCTCTCATCTAGGACAACAAAGCCAGTCATAGTCAGCTTCAGGTTTGATTTCTGATTGGTCTTATACTCAGACACATACACACACACCAGCACGGTTGCAAACGCAGCAGGTGGGATTGGTGGGTTGTGTTGTCAACCCTTAGAAATTAAACATTATACTACAAAAAATAATTACATCAGAGTAGGAAGTCTGAAACAAAAGAACAACAGAAGAATTGCTCCAGTATTTTTCCATCCTCAAAAAAATGAGCCAAAGCTAAGAGCTGGCATTTTCCCAAGGGGAGGTGAGGCTTTGATTCTAATGAGGTTAAGAACCACAGCTCTAAATCATGAGTGAATGGAGTTTACCGCTAGAGGGCTCTGCAGCAATAATTAATGACTTTTTAAACTCTGTCCTCCATAAAACTTTCTTATTGAAAGAGGAGCAGTTGATTTTTGGAAATACACTGAAGGCAATAAGAGGAGCAAACATTCAGCACTGTTAGAAATCAGGTCCTCAATTAAACATCAAGCTAAGTGGCTATGTTTTTACAAATGGAATCAGAACTTGTGGTAGAGGTGATCTCTTTGATTAAACCAACTAGATTTTTGCAAAAAAAAAAAATTCTTTAATTGCAATTAATTTCCTTCAACTAAAGATTTTTTTTTTTTTGGCAGAAATCTAGTTGGTCTAATCACAGAGATCACCTCTACCATGAGTTCTGATTCATTTTACCTCTAAACTAGTACAGCTACAACCTGGATACCTGACACATGTTTTTACAAGGAATTTAGCTAATTAGGTGCACAAGTTATACCATGGGAGCTGCAGGATGATAAGCACCTCTGAAAACGGTGTGTGTTAAACAAGGGCCAGGTCCTGAGCTTCTCTGTGACCTTGGCAGCTGCCAGCTGCAGAGTCCTTTCCACAGCTGCAGCAGTGATTCAAGGGTCATGTTGTACCTTCCAAGGAAAATCATGCAAGGACAAGGCACTGGCTAGGGAACTCCACATCTCCTGTGCATGCTTCCTAGGAGGAAGGGTCCGCAGGGAAAAGATAGCACATGGGGGACAGCTTCTAACCCCTAGCAACCCATAGGGAAAAGAAGAAGCAACCCAGTTCACAGGGCTGAATCAATGCAAAGCTGTCTCCTTCCCCTGACAACAGGGCTCCATCAGAACTGCTGACCAACCAAAGCACCGATGTGCTTCCCACTGACCTGCTCACATATGCCACCTCCCACCAAAAGAGTGTTTCCATGCAGCTGCAGTGCTGCAGGTTTACCTCCAAGACAGGTATCCATAGGATTCGAATGGGAGAAAACCACACATTGCCAGAGCTTCCCTTTGCTCCATGCACTCCTTGGGGACACAGGGGCTTTCCTGAGGGTCATATGCAGCACACATTATTTCAGGGGAGCAAAAAGGATATCGACTGAGAGAAACTATTTCTCTAGTTTGATCCAGAAGCTAGACTGTATCTCTGGCTAGAACATAGCCTCCCCTCACCAAAACCTTCCCCTCATACCAAGATGGAAAAACACAGGGTGAGCTGGAGCCAGGCCCCTCATAGCTGAACCTGAGGCCCAGACCTGTTTGCCACTACACAAGCCCATGGTTTGGGCTTGCTGCGATCAGGATGGAGAGGACAGTGTTGATGCTCCCATGATACAGCCCTCCCAAGCCACCTGTCCTAGTTCATGGGCTGCATCTTCAGCCCATGGCCTTATGAAGAAGGAGTTCATTCTCCCCTTCAATGAGATTGCCATAATTATCTAGTGTAGTGGTCTCCAAAGTGGGGTGCGTGCACCCTGGGGGGTGCACAAGACGATCCATTGGGGTGCGGGAAGAAAATATTAGAACTTCTATTTCTATTTCTATAAATATAAATACATTGGGGGTGCATGCTCAAAAATTTTTTACTGATAGGGGTGCGCGAATATAAATATACATATGTTGGAGGTGCATGCTCAAAATTGTTTTACTTAAAGGGGTGCGCGATCAAAAAAGTTTGGAGACCACTGGTCTAGTGCACCGAGGCACTGAAAACAAATGATGGTGGGACAGCAGCTCTGGTGGAATCCCCTTTGCTGACTCTCAGGGGGGTTTAGGTCTCTCTCCACGTTAATATAATGTTGGTGAAAACCAATGATTTGACTATGCTGAAGAGCCACACTCCAGCCATAGAGTAGACAAGCCATAGGCCACGGCAGGGCAAGCTTTCCATCAAACAACCAGAACAGAGTTGGGTTATTAAGACCACTACCTTCTGGCTGAGACTAACAAGGGTGTCCATTAGTGCCAATCAAGCTGGTTGCTTCTGTAGGTTGATGCTCTGCCCATTTTAATTGGACTGACCATCTTTTCATGGACCATCAGACACTCCCCATGTCACCATGTGGTAACACTTGAGGGTCATGGCCAAATCTTAACAGGAAAAGGTTCAGTGCCCTCCTCTAGGCCACAAGCCCCCTTCCAGGCCCAGCTCCAGTTTTCACCAAGAGAGGAAGAGACGTGAATGGAGTGCTAAGGTTCAGGTTAGATGCAGTGCTGGACCCCTACTCTTTAGATGCTCATTAACTTGCTCAATGGCAGAAATATGCCCCTTGGGTTCAGAAAGCCAAGGCATGGACTTCTGCTGCATGTCAGCCACATAATTACCTCATTAAACGTTTGCTCAGCAGGAATCTTCAGCCTTGTGCATCCCAGCTCACAGAGATCCCCTGTGTGTGTGTGAAGCTTGGCACCCAGCCCCTCGAGACAAGACATGCCTCTTCTGCATGACTGCACACCATGTTGCCTTAGTTCCTGTTCCTGCTGCCAACCCATGCAGAACACAGAGACCTGCTCTCTGTATACTGTCATGGAAATGCAGTACTTGGAAGATGGCCAGCTCTGATGACACCAGGGTCAGGGACTCCACTGCCACGCTTCCCAGAAAAAGAGACCATGGGGGCAATGTACCAGCTGCCAGTGGGCCAAAGAGACTCAGGGAATTGCTAAACATCCTCCCAAAGAGGCACAGAGGGAGACATGATAATTGATGATGCAAAGAATATAGTTGGCTAAAGTACTACCACACTCCCGGCATCTTCCACAAGCACTTTGCAGAGCACAGTGTATACAGCAGGGATGGTAATGCCCTGCCACTCCAATGTGCTTAGATATCCAGACAATGAGACTCACGGAAATCCCTAGAGAGATGCAAATGTCATCATTTTTCTGCCATTAGCTCCCACATTTAAAACCAGGGCATTTGCCAAGACACCAGGGTTTTCCTTCATCCTATTTCTTCCTCAGATGCCCTGGGCTCTTTAATTTGTTCCAGGCTATAGCTTAACAACCCTAAAACTCCAATGAATGCAAAAACATTACAGAATATAGTTGCCCTTCTTCCCTACACACCCTGATGTCTAGAAGTTGCCTTCTTGTTGGTGCCAAGGATAAGCCTTAAAGTTGATCTCAGTCAGCTGCCTCCATTCTTTGTCATACAAGGTTCAAAATCAACATCAGGTCTCATTTTTGGACACTGTTTAAGTGCAAGAGGTTGCTATCAGTGAGTAGATGTAATTGTGCTCACAGCTTATTACAAGAGCTTTTGGAAAATACATGTATCATCAGCACCCAGCACCTGCTGCTTGTATTTTTAGGGGAGGTGAATCAAGCTAGACGAGGGGTGTGGTGTGAGACAAGCCTGAAGCCAAACACTTTGACAGTGTGTAGATATCAGAGTTAGACCTGGGCTGTGCAGTTGAGGCCCGTCACTCAGGTAAGCACTGTGTGGGCATATTTCGTGGATGCTCTTGCCAGTCTCCACCTTGTCAGAGCCATCTACAGAGAAGTCAGTCATGTCCTGGAATGACATAGTGCTTTGTCTTTCTCTGTCTCTCCCAGAAAAGTTGTTGAAGCTGAGGCATTCCAAATGGAGGGAACGATAGCTTTATTTGCTTGGGGACTGGACTTGATAGTCCAGATGTCCCCCTTCCAGGTCTATGCTCCTACCCTGGGCACTAAATGCCAGTAGAAGCATCTTGTGACTAATCACTTTCTGATGAACCCCCCCCCAACCTTCCTCCTTCCTCGCAGTGTTTCTCAGCACTGTGGCTTAATCCTGCTTTTTCAGCAGAGGAATACATTGTTTAGTTTTTCTGATTAAGCAATGTATTGGCAAAGTACTTGAACTGGCAAAAATTGCTGATGACACTGTGGGGAAGTGCGACCACACATCAGGGTAGGCTGACGATCTAGGAAGACCTAGACAAATTAGTTAGATGGGCGGACCAGAGCCAGATGCTGTTCAACACTGAGAAGTGTGAAGTGCTCCATCGTGGGAGGAAAAATCCACAACAAACTTACAGGCTCAGTGGTGCTATGCTAGCTAGTACCATGTCTGAAAGGGACCTGGGGGGCATAATTAACCATAAAATGAATATGAGCCACCATTGTGATGCTACAGTTAGCAGAGCAAACGATATGCTGACATGCATCAACCGACACATCTTCAGCAAAACTAAGGAAGTTATTCTCCCGCTCTACTCAGCACTGGTCAGGCTGCAGCTGGAGTACTGCATCCAGTTCTGGGCGCCGCACTTCGAGAAGGATGTGGAGTAGCTTGAGAGTGTCCAGAGAAGAGCCAGTCGTATGATTAGAGGCCTGAAGAGTAAGCCATACGAGGAAAGGCTGACAGATATGGGACTGTTCAGCCTAGAAAAGAGAAGACTTTGGGGGGATTTGGTGGTACCTTACAAATATATCATGGGAGAGCATCAAATGCTAGGCAAACGACTATTCACCAAAGCACCTCAGGGGAAAACCAGGAGCAACGGTCATAAACTCCTAGAAGGTTTCAGACTGGATATAAGGAAAAGCTTCTTCACAGTTCGTGTGACCAGACTCTGGAATAGACTCCCAGGGAAGTTGGTGCAGGCACCTACCGTGGAGATCTTCAAAGAAAGACTGAACGCACACCTTGTGGGGTGATTTGACCCCAGTAGTCTTGCCTACCCAGAACAAGGAGGCTGAACCCGACGATCTCACGAGGTCCCTTTCAGCCCTAAACTTGTGTGAATCTGTGCTTTAGTTATCTCCCTCCTCCCCGCATCTCTGATGCTCAGCCTCTGCTCTCTAGTTCCAGCACACCTCCAGGAGACAGAAAGTAAGTGGATGGGGATCTGCTTTAGATTTAGGACTAAAATTATTTGCTTTGAAACCAGAAACACAATCCTGGGTCCCTGCAGGATGGACACCACAAACAAAGCCTCAGTGAACTGAATTTTTCTGCAAGGAGCTTGGAAGGATTTCAAAGTCAGGAAATTCTTGGGGTTGTGCTATTGCATTATCCACTTAATTTGGACTGAACCCAAGAAGGATCTTTGATGACTTGCTGCTTACTTCCTGGTGCTTGTCAGGATCCTGTGCATATGGCCATTGTCCCAGGAACTAGGGAATGGTTCCTTCTGAATGCCTAATTAAGCTCCTATTAGCATTTCTTATACAGAGCAGATGCAGCCTTTCCATCCCAGCAAACAATGCCATCTGTTGTTCCCTGGCTGTAATTTCCATCTGAAAGTCTAGCTCTGGGTTCTATATTTAATAGCGAGTGTTTGCTGCTGCCAGGGAAAGTAACGCTATTTAAATCAGCATTGGATGTGGTGGGAGAGGGAATGCTGCTTTCCCTCACTAAAGGAAACACTAAGGTGTTTTGTTTCCGTCAAGCTCCAGTTGAATGTGTGTGAATGATGCAAGGCTGGTTGCCCTGTAAGCTGTCTCTCAGCAGCAGGAGCCACATGAGTGGTAGCTTCCTCCATCGTCCCAGCCTGCTTCCACCCTGACCTAAAGGCTGTGTCTCCTTTAGGAGTCTTCTGGGAGATGTTCCTGTCATTGCTATGACTCCCCTGATGGTAGGCAGTATGGCAGGAGTTCCAAGTCATTGCCAGAGCTCCACTAGCATTAGCACCGGTGGGAAGTTACAGAAACAATCACTACTGTAAACTCAGAGAGCTGGTGCTTTTCCATGGCTGCCAATCTTCTGTGATGGCCAATAAGGAAGCCAACTGCAGTAGGGATTTTTATGATGTGGGCATCTGTCACTATAGAGTCTGGATTGAGACCATGCACCTGCCACTAAACAGGTTGTGGCCTGGACCTGAGGGGGACTGAAATCAGTCACTAGCAGGAAAAAGGCACTTGGTCCCATTACTTAACCAGCTGAGTTACCCTGGACAGAAATGGTGAGCGGAAAACTGAAGCAGAAAAAATACTTAGAAGCCAGCTAAGCTTCTGTACCAGATATTACCTGCTCTGGTTACATTTTAAAATTCCTGCAAAATTAACCAGTTTGCTCTGCAAATCTATTTAGATGGCTCAAAACAGCTAGTGCACATGGGATACAAGCTAGGACTAAGCTCTTAAACCCCAACTTGGGGAAAGTTAGGATCTAGCTAGGAACCAGACAGTGGGACCAGTTTCCATAATCCTGGAGAATCATGGAGCTGCAAGGACATTTTGAACTGTTGTATAATTGGGGATGTAAATCCCTGGTATGTTTGAGGCCATCAACAGATGGGTCAGGTCTTCTCCCTAAGGGAAGGAGAGCTTCTCAGCTTCAACCCTTATCTCCTTTTACAGGGAAAGAGGTTGATCATTTGCCACCTGCTTCCTTCCTCTTCCCCTTATCTCCTTTGTTGCGATTCAGTCCCACACTGCTTCCACTGATGTCAGACACCCTCATGCAACTCCCTTGCTGTCAGTTTATCTAACTGTCTGTATATTTCTACATATTTCTTCATACTTATCTGGCAAAGGAATAGCCATGACCACCAAGGTGGTTTTCCAACTGGTGGGAAAACCACAAATGTGGCAGGGCGTAGTACCCCGACCAAGGTAAGGCATAGTTAGCCTCCCACTTTCACTTCCAATGCAAAGATGTTGGCTAGATGCTGACTTTATGGAAATGGGAGACTCCTCCCTAGGTGGGTCCTGTGGCCATATGGCTGGGGGCAAGTGAAACTTGGGGGCATCCGAATCCCAAGCCTCCAGGCTTGGGCCTGCACATAGGACACTGCCAAAGGATTTGGAAGTATCTGAAACCCCAGCCAGGAGTGGAGGATGCTTGCCAGTAGCAGGGCCACATGTGGTTTTTGAATGACTCACACGGTTTTGGAACTGATTTGGCTGATTTGACTTGGGACAAAAAAAAAATTCTTAAAAAAAAAATACCAGTCTGCATACATCCAGTGTGCCCATCACCATGCTATCTAGGCCTGCTGCATGTAGTACTCATGCTCTCCACATTGTTATGGCACTCTCAGTGAAGTTCTGCCCTGTTGCAATAAGACATCTACCAGTTTCAGAGCTTCTAGTCCGTTAGCATATGACCACACTATGTGACTGTATACAACTAGGATGCTTTAAGGTACAAGTAAGAGCCATTATCCTAACCCCAGCCTCTGAGGGCCCTGCATTTTGGCCTCATAATGATTATTTTTAGCATCCAGATTTGTTTTAAGTGCTTCCTAATGGACCAAACAGGAAATAGGCCACGCTCCAGTGGGCTCTCTGTCAAAAGTGAAGGGATGAACAAAGATGACAGACAGCAGCACTAAGGGAGGGAGAATGCAAGTTACAACTAAACTGTTACAAGGGCACTGGTCAGCTCAGGCAGAAAATGCACTCACCTGCCCGTCAGCATGATGAGAACACTGATGATCACCTGCCATAAAACACGACTGCCCCTCCAGGTCAGCGGGTGAGTGGGACGTGACAAAGCCACTCTGCTGGAATTCCACTCCAGGGATCTGATCCTGCCCTTGATTCCACTGCTGACCCTATGGAGATCAAAAAATGACACTGGGACAAAGCTGGCGTGAACAAGCTTAGCATGAGACATGCTGTGTTTGACGAGGAATGGAAGCATCTTTCAAGCATCAAATTTGCAAAAAAAGAAAAAGAAAATGCTGCTTGGAGCAAAACTGAAGATGGGCAATTCCTTGTGAGCAATGAAGCTTCTTCCCCTCCGTGGGCCCCTGTGAGTGGCAGCTGCCATAAATTTGCTCTCCCCTTCCCCCTCTCAAGTACAAAGGGATGAAAGACAAGCTGAGTTCTGCACAGCTTACTGAGATAAGGACTTTGCCTGAGTGGAAGCAGTTTGAAACTGCTCTCTCCATTAACAATTACGGCATTACGCTCCTTGATGGGTCTTTTATTGTGTGGAGCAGCTGGATAGGAATCAACAGTAAAGGGGGAAAAAATCAATTTTGTCTTTAAACATTGCCATTGTTTAACAGATGCTTTCTGGGGACCACAGCAGCCGCCTTTCTCAGATATCCCGCCTGCTGTCTTCAGCAGCTTATTAAATAAAGTACCAGGGTATTGCATCCACTGGAGCACAGAGGCAGCTGACCTGGGATTGCATCATTCAAAGTATTAATCTCCACTTGTCTGGTATAGTCTGCTCAGATCCAAGAAACAAGAGTTTAACACGTTTTTAACATCCTTGCCTCTCAGACACACCATGGTTACTAATGACTGCGTTCCGGCCCAGCCAACCCTAGGTATACCTTGCTCTGAGCTGGAGAACGAGGACCCATATTTTTCCATGTAGATTTCTGCTCAAAAAACCCCGTATCAGCCACTTTTGGTCTCCTCCGCTCCTCATGCTCTGTAGAACTGGCTCCCCAAGCAGCACTTCCTGGGAGTCTATAATACAAAGGCACAAGCAGAGGGAGAAACAAAGGCAGAAAGAAGTCATAGATTTTTTTTTCTGGATTGGAAAGAATGGTTTGAGGACTGCTTTTAAATAACCCAGCCCTAGTATATGTAGAAGATGCTGCAACATCTCATTTCAATACGAATTATGGGGAAAAAGGGTGCAATGTTGATCAAAAGCTTTGTATAATGCACAGCGTTTCAAATGAATTATTCTCCTGCTCTATATAAAAACACATCCCAACTTCTCCTAGCTTTTATTTTGATTTGCATAAGGCCTAGACAGGACATTTCCATTTGGCCAACTGCATGTGGTCAATAAGGCTCCTAATTTTGCACTTCAATTTGGCACCTTGGTGTGAGCTGCTTACTGAGCAACAGCATACGCAAAAGGGCATAAGTGAAGGAGGCGATCGGGGAAGCTAGAAAGACTCGTCCCTCAGCCCTGAGTCCATTCTTCGAGATGAGATGCGGTTTGAATAGAATTGGCCTGAGCATATTGATTTTTTTCCAAAAGAAACATTGTGGATTTTTAGGCAAATTACAATCTTCGTTGTTTGAAGACTCTAAGCCAAAAATCACATCTACTGCAATCAATAACGTTGAAGTGAGGTTATAGCTGTGATGGTCCCGAACCTAGGTGAGAGGCAAGGATTTTGTGGGTGATAATTCATATAGGACCAACTGCACGGTCGGGGTAGACTTGAACAAAGTTTGCAAATGCAGTGCATTCTTCTTCAGGTCTGAGGAAAAAGCAAGCACAGTAAAGGTTGCAACTGTCTGTAGGGTTGTGAAATCAGAGGAGAGAGAAATTCCCTGGGGGAGCAGACAAGCAAATCACAGAAGAAAAGATAGCTTGATTCCTGAGAGACCAAGACCTTTCAAAAGGGAAGAGGGTGGTTATCACTTGTGAAGAAAGATTAGCAGGAGTCAGGTAGTATGCTATGAAGCCAATATTGGTGTGCAGTCCTTGGTCCATAGATTCTAGCCAATTTATGAGTTTTTGTTCCCAGGCTCATCCTTTAAAGGCGTTTTTATATTTCCCTTGAGTACAAGGATAGTGAGGTCAAAAAGTGTGAGAAGTACTCTCCTACATGTGTTATTGGCTTCATAGACTTACTATAATCTCCCTGCCTCTAACCCTGTCGTTGGTCCAATAAAATATATCACCCACAGAAATCCCTGCCTCTCGCACCTACTACAACTATTAATAACTTAATACCTAGCTCTTACCCAGTCTAACTGCTTTTCCTCCACAGACCCCCAAGCACTTCTGAGAAGAGGTGATGTTGCTCTCCCCCAAAATGTACACAAATTGATGAAGTGAGTTGATCAAAGTCACCCTGTAGCCCTTGGCACAGCCTAGGTCTCCTGAGCGCCGTATCAGAGCTCAGGATATGTTCTTAAAGCAGATGTTTCACACTTTGTTTAAAATGACATTACCTGTACACTAAAGCAGCCAAGATATCTCAGCACAGATGCTGGCCAGCTAAGAAACCAGCACTGACTTTTGCTGAGGGTTTCATCAATGTGAATTTGTGCTGTGCATTTGCTGCGTCCAGCTGGCCTACCTGTTATGCCAATAGGGTTGCCAACCCTCCAGGATCACCCTGGAGCCTCCGGGAATTAGATACAACTCTCGAGGAGACCGCTTAGAGTCACCCGGGAGATCAAGGATAGGGCTTTCATTCGAACAAATATTATTAAATGTTGAATTTGATCTATACTGTAGCCCAGTGCGTTTTGAAAACATCATCGTAATGTGCTTTAGCCTTCCTGACATCAAGTCTTCACGCCGTAATCCATAACTGGTGTACGCAAGCCGGCGGGCACATCCGCGCTGCACGTCGCAGGCACAGGGGCATCCTGGAAAGCCCCTGGAATAGATTCAGAGTTGGCGAGCGTAGATGCCAGGCCCGCCAAGCAAACGAGAAGCCTCCCTCTGTCAGGAAGGCTGCTGGGAGCGTTGACAGCCGAGCTCTTGGGACAACAGAAGAGAAGACGGGGGTGGGCGCGAGGGTCATGGGCTGGGATCAAAGCAGGGGCCCAGCCGAGGAGCCACCGAGTGCGACTCTGCCCAGAGACGCGCAGGGAGGACGGAGCAGAGACAGCCCCGCGGCTGGCCGGGTGGGCACCCGGCTGGTGAGACGGGCCCGGTGACACGCCGCGGCTCTCCAGGGCCTCAGCGGGTCCCTTTGTCTTCTCCGCACTCCTTGGCGGTGGCCGAGACCGTTGCCACCCGTCCCAGGCGCAGCACGATTCGCTCGTGCAGTGCCACGAACTGCCTCGCCCATTGCCAGCTTTGTCACCAGCATGGGCATGGCCGTGCCCTAGCGTAGCAGAGACACTGGCGTGCGGGGGGCAGACAACGTGACGCGACGCAACACCCCGCCCTGCTAAGGGGGTGCGGGGGCAGCCGGGGGGGCTGCTTGGACAGGGCTGTGTGTGTGGGGGCGGGGGAGCGAAAGCGGGGTGAGGGGAGCTGTATTTTAGAAGCGTCTGGGCCTTTAAGTCGGCGCGGCCCAGCCCTGCCACTCTCCCCGCCTTTCCGATTGGCTGTGCTGCCGGGGACGCCCCGCCCCTTCCTCCCTTCAGACAGGCCTGCGCCTTCTCGCGGCTGTCCATTACGCAGCCGCCCCTGCTGATTGGCTGAGGGCGGCCGGGGGAGTTCCCGCCCCCTCCCCTCCTCCTCACTCCCGGCTGCTGGGACGTTCTGAGCCCGGGGTGCGGGCGGTGGCGGAGCGCGTGAGTACGGCTGCGCTGGGACGGGCTGGGAGTGCTGGGCTGGGGGCTGCTGGGCTGGGCATTGCACGGGGCTGGGGGCTGCTCCCCCCCCTGCCCTGGCCGTGCTTTGTCCTTTCTTGACTTGGCCGCACCGTCCAGGTCCTTGCATCCCAGCCCCTGGGGTGCGGGCTTTGCCCGCGCGGCGAAGGTGCCCGTTTGCGTCGTGGTCAAGTGCAGGATCGGGGGAGCGACCCCTTCTCCCTGTGCCAGGGATGGTGAAGGCTTCCCCCCTCACTCCCACACTCGCAGCTCCCAAAGGGCCAGAAAGCCTGACCCTTCGCAGGCATTGAGTTGTTGGGAGCAGGGGGGCAGCCTCTGAATCGGAGCTGCCTCGGTCTTGCATGGCCCAGGCTGCAGGGGGGGAGCGGAAGAGGGGGAAAGGCCCCCGCACTCTGCCCTGCGCGATGCAGACCACGGGGTGAGATGGGCCTGTGGTCCGCCCCGCTCGGCGCCTGTCCTCATGCTCTTGTCACTTTGTGGGAGTCCTGGAGCAGAGTAGCTCCAAGAAAGCAGCACGTGCTGGCGGGCAGAAAGCTGCTGAGCGCCCCTTGCTGCGAGAATAACCCGGTGCGGGAAAGGGGGGGCACACGGTGCGGTCCCGGTGCTGCTCAGGCGTGCTTTTGTGGATGTTGAGGGCAGCAAGCTTCCTCTGGGTAAAACCAAAAGCTGCGCACGCCTCGGATGGGAATAGCGTGGCTTCCCCCCCGCCTTGTTTAACTTCGTGCCCCTTTCAGTCTGTACGTGTGGTTCTCTAGGTGCCGCTGCTCAGGATCTGTCTGAGGAAATAATGAGCTTCAGAAATGCTGTTTTAAAGCCTGCAGCGGTGTCTGAATGCCTGATTTGAACTGCCTGATGGAAAAGAGCTCCCTGTCCGGTTAGGACCATCTCTGCCCTATCGCCTTGTGTTCCCAGGGGCCCCTTGGTCCTTCAGAAGTTACAGTCTTTTTTTTGATATATTCTTGGCCCCATTAACACTGGGTTTTTTTAAATTCCCAAACAAAACAAACTCTGTGCTCACCTGTCTGGTACGGACACGTTTGAAGATGTAGACACCGCTGCCAATTTTTCCTCGTTGCACAAACAACCTTTGTCTCCTCCTGTTTATCTTGCCCTCTTGTGACCTGGTGCTTGGGGCGACTCACCTCATTGCACCTTACGGCCTCCCTCCATCCGCGAACTCCTCCCAAATGTGTTTTTCTCTTTATAGGATGAGACGGATGCTGGGGGAAGAAAAGTGGTTTTGTAACGCTGTGCTATGTCCGCCTCCCTCTGTTTCCCCATCTCACGTTCTCACCTGCCAGCCTGTCTCTGTTGCCTGATATTTTTATCTAACCTACATAAGAAACTAAAGTGCCAGGTGCTGCATAAATGGCAAAAAATAGTCGGTGGTGCTAGACTGCCATCCCACCGGTGGTCCCTTCATGTTAATGGAACAGCCTCGGGAGGAACTTGTGCTGCCTCCTTTCCTGGCACTTCTCTCGGACTCCGTCCTTCCCTTAGTCCAGCCGTGGGGTTCACGCCTCAGGATCTGGCTGCTGCTGGTGTATGATTTCTATCTTTCTGCAGTTCTGGAAGAGCCTCTCGGCTCCATGCTCTGTTTGATGTCTCAAATCAAATGTTATCTGAAAACACATCTAGTCTTCTTTGCTGCTTTAATTTCTCTTGCCATCTGCTACCGCTTTTCTCTGGAATAGGATTGCACTCAGTGAAGTGTTTTGGGATGTAACTGATATTTGGTGCAGGTTTGCTCTGTGCTTTTTGAAGAGCATTGTGTCGCTGCTGCTTACAGCCTAGAAACGGGATCCTCATGTCCGGAGCTAGAACTGAATTCCCTCCGAAGGGAAAATGCCACAACCTTAGCGTAAAGAAACACGACTCTAAGCAGTGTCAGGAAAGGGAACGAGCCCTAACGACCTTGCTGTTACATAGAAATGTCATCATTTCATAGATATTAGGGGCTGGAAGGGACCTTACAAGATCATCGGGTCCAGCCCCCTTGCACGTGGGCAGGAAAGACTGCTGGGGTCTAGTGATGAAAAGGCCTGTTTTAACTAGTGGCCAAATTTGGCCTTCCTTCCCCTGCTGTATATGAAATGTTCTGTGTTATTCGGTGGTTTAACTCGTTCTCTGTGTTAGTCACCCCAGGTTTAAACGACTCGAGTGATGGGTTTTCTGCCATGCTCCTAAGTGATCTTCAGCTGGGGAGTCACCAAAGGACAGAAGGCCTTTTTTTAACCGCAAACAAGAGAAGGAGCAGGCTGGTTAAATGTGCAAGGGGGAAATAGCTGAGGAGCAGATGGATTACCTGTCGCATACTCATGAGAAAGTGAAAATGGGCCTCATCCGGTCAAGGCTGAGAGAGGAGTCCAAGTCATTATCGGTGAATGACTGACGATAGCATCGCTGTCAATGCAGTCTGGCGGCAGGGCTCAAAAGTCCTTCTTCCTGTGGGCCAGCTGAATGCTTTCAGACAGGTGTTTATCGGGTGAAAGAGCGGAACAGGAAAGACCGGATGAGGCCACCTGCTGGGGTGGAACAAGGCCGGCAGAGCCCGGTGATACATGGAGAGAGGTGTGAGCAGTTTGCTAGGGAACAAGTCGGGCAGGTCCTGGCCCCATGGGTAGGTAGCTGAAACAGGCTGAGCAGATGTGGTGTGTCCAGGACACTGGAAGGAGCTGCTGCTCCCTGGGCAGATGGGGGTGTTAAAAGGGCCAGGTTACAAACACGGATGTCAGCACTCGTTAGGGAGAGCAGGATCTAATCCCATCCCTTGTAGCCTGTAATTGAATTGCAGCAAATGTAGCCTGCGCAGCTTAAAGCTCTGGCTATTGGAATGCCTACTAGGAAGCATTTAGCTATAACAAGCAGCCTCAGGCCCCCTGACATGACCTTTAACTACCATCCCATCAATGTGTCTTTGCTCATCAAGTTTATATTCCCGCAGCACCACTCCGGGGAGGGAGGGCTGCGCAGGCTGCATTATTCCTCCCCTCTGAGTGTGGTGGACACATAGCTCAGGGTCCCAGGACAAGGGAAGCAATCTCAAATTGCCTGCTCATTAAAACCGGAGGTTCCTGCAGAGCCTATTGGATAGTCTGTGAGCCAGAGGTGAAGCATGCTTCATACTACCTTGGAAATCCCATTAATGTCCTGTGGATTGGGGCAGAAATAAAATGCTGTATCAGATAATAGGCGCCTCTTCAGTACTCCTATCCCAATATAGTCACTGGTAGTTTAGTTCGTGCGGCTCAGTGCACTACATAGCTCTGAAAGATAAGAGCCTATCTTTTTTTTTTTTCAACTTTTTCCCTTGGCTGTGGTCTTTTCTCACTGCCCCAACAGCCTTTAATTTCCATCAGAGATTTGATTTCTACCTGGAAAGGGGTTAATACCCTGCAGCCCCATGTCAACACCAGTGGGTAACCAGTTCTGGAGACACGGCCCTCCCAGGCTTGTGTGGTGTGCTGAATCCATGCCAGACCTGCTGCCAAGTGGCTGCAACCAAGCGTTCCTGCCAGGCAGAGATAAGGAGGGCACCAGGTTTTCTGGCAAGGAGCTGAATTTAAATTCTGAATTGACAGCCATGAGCTGGAGCCATTGTACTAGAGGCTGTATAAATACAGCCGTAACAGGGTGTCTGGTCGCAAAAAGCTTCTAAGTGGAGCATCCATCTACGTCACGAGTACGTGCAATTGCAGATGTTTTAAATGACCGTTCCCCTGCTCTGTGCACAGATGAAATGTGCTGTAGGCATCATTTCAGGAGGTAGACAAATGATGGGATTCTTCTGTGGCAGATGATTTTGGAATTGGCCATGCTGTATTAAGCATGCAGCATGCAAAAGGGAATGTAAGGAGGTGGTACCTGGTTCCTATTTCCCACTCTCCAAGTCAGCCTGCACGTTTTACAGGTCAGGCTCCAAGCCTTACTTCCAACCCAGGGGAGGCCTGATCCAAAGCTTCTTGAAATCAGACTCCCTCCCTTAAACAGGCTTTGGATCAAGTCTCTGAACACGCGAGTGGCAAGAGTGTCTGTAGTAGAGGCTTTGAGCATCCTGGCCATCCCTGTTCGGTGCTCTGCAAACCAATTTCTGTGCGAGGGCAAGGTGGGAGAGATCTGTCTGCCTTTTAGAGCCACGTTGTCTGCCACAGTCGCTCTGCAGTTACCCTGACTAATTGCCCTGTCGCAGTGCACCTCCACTGAGCAGAGCATTGTGGTTTCATAAGATGGAGCCCATGAAGAAAGGCCCTCTTTTAATGGACTGCATTTGCTCCATTTGGGGTAGAGGGAGCAAGGGTACCGTGATGAAATGGGTCTTTTCCTTCGTGGCACGCCTGAGCAGAATTGGAAAGACGGGGGACTGGAGGATGGAGACTTGCTAGCGTCATCAACCACTCGGCATCCATCTTGCAAGCAGACTGTGATTGATTTAGCTGAAGGGAATTTGTTCGCTAATTGAGCTGGAGGGCTGGCTCGGCGGACAACCCCCCCCCCCCAGCTGCTTCTGAACTGAATTCCAAGCTCTGAAAAGATCTGCTGGCCTGAGATGCAGCGATTAAAAGCTATTGTCCTCAACCTCAACTGTGGCTAAAAGTGTTTTCTCCCAGTTGGACGGTGGTTGCGGTGAGCATGTTCCCAGTACTGCCAGACAAAATGTTTAGTAATGAGCATGGACAAAACCCACCTTGCTTATTAAGCAACTATTATTAAGCTGTTCCTTTTGGAGTAACTTAATAACAAGCTGTATGAAGGATTTGTGGTATGGGGCAGTGAGCATATTGGCCTGTGCGTCGTTTTTCACCAGCTTTAATTGATAGTGTGCTCTTAAATCTCTCTCTTTTTTTTTTTTTCCGGGTACCTTTAATTTGCTTTGAGCATGGCTTGTTTGGGTTAGATTTACCCATTTCCAACAGGTCCAAAGCATCTGAATTTCAACCTCTTTTATCCCTTCCAGATATGTAAAAATGAAGCTTTCTAATCAGGACAACCTGAACCATTATTTTTGGTACTTGGGCATTCATAAGCCTTTGGGATAAACTTTGGAACTGGAGTCAGTGGGGGAACAAAAGTGGGGGGATAGTACGGAGCGGCAAAAGATGCTCTTAGATAGGCTGGAGTATGAAGTAGGCATGGTCAGACTGTCTCTGTGCTCTGAATCATTTGGATAAGCATCCAGAAATTCAGCGGTCTGCCCAGGACTTCTCCAGAAAGCTGGCATCTTGGATCCTGAAGATCTGGGCTTGAAAACCTACGTGATTTCTGTTGGAGGTGAATTGGCCCAAAGGGACTGCTTTGCATGTGATGCGACTCTTCCCAGCCAGGCTGCGTGGGCCTGCTGGGAGAATGAACACCAAAGAGGGAAAAACCTGAATAGGGATGTTTCAAACAGCCGTGGTTCTGGGCGGGTCAGCGCTTCCATGTTTCAGTCCAGTCGGCCCTACCTGCTCCACTTATTTCTGAATGTGGGTTTGTCGGCTGGCCAAATTCTGTTCTGTTGCAAAAATGTAGATCCCAAGTAACTTTGCCGCCTGTGGGAGAGTTGCGCTGCCTGTCAATTATAGGGTGCAAATCATACTTGCATCATTGCTGCATTAGTCATCCTGCTAGGACAGGGAACAGCTAACTTTACAGACGCCAGCAAGGCCCTGACTTGAGCGGAGTTATGCTGGATTCACCCATCTGTCACCAAGAACAAACCGCAGCTCCTAGCATCTGGCTTCAAAATACTTGGTCGCTGTGGACAGACACCTTGGTGGAAGGTCCTTAGCTGGAGGTAGGTGGAGACGCTGTCCTGTCTGGGGACACCTGGCAGGCACCCAGGTTCCCCGTCAACGGTTGCAGTGTTGTACCAAGTCTCAGTCACTATTTTTCCTCCTGCCGGTGCTGTTTACAGAAAGGTGATATTAGTAACAGGCCTCTCTGTCCAGGGCTCCTGATGGGATGCAGTGCAGGACGTGGCACCAGGACATACTGGCTTCTCCTGAGCGGTGCTGGGGGGCTGCCGCTTGAGCTCTCGAAGCGGTGTATTTGGAAATTCAATTCCAGCCGTGCCTTGCTGCTTAGGTAGAGTGAAATGAAAGTGGCAGATAAGCAGCAAACATTTAGAGCTCCAGTTAAAGCTGTGGCAGCTTTAACTCATATGGTTCATTCTCTTATCTTCCCTACTTCTTGTCTCCCTCCTATCTCTCTTACAAGGGTTTCTTTTCCCTGTCCTGTTGGCCAGTTCTGGTGCTGAACCAGATGTTTGATCCAGCTGCCTTTGAGCAGCAGGCAGTGTGAATAACCATCTCTCTTGCAGACAGAGCACACTTCACTCCAGATCATTTCACAACCGCCATATCCAAGAATCACTTTTCCTACTGGCAAAATCCAGCCATAGCTGGGGTATGGCTTCTGGCAGCTGCTTTAATCTGGTTCACAGCATTTCTGCGCGCTTTTAGGAGAGGAAGCAAAGGACTCCCTGTCTAAACAAAACGGCACATCCGTTTTAGGTTCCCAAGTGGTGGGTCCGTGTGCTGTGAAAGGGTTGGAGGTGTCGACCTGCCCAGTAATTCTGTGTGGCTGAAACCAGCACCGTTGCAAACTTGGATGTGTAGTGTTTATATAGGGCTGTTAATGCGGAGGGTGGAGAAGTGGACGAGAAGCTCACAATTCAGAAGGCATATAAAAAACAAAAAAACCCAAAACATGATAAACGGTTGGCAATCACCAGAAAACTTCTCTTGGTGCTTCTAGGAAGAAGTGTTTCTTCAGGAAGAAATCCCGCCTAAGGGTTAGTATTGCAGCATTTGAGGGGCCATGGGGGATTTTTATGCCTTTCTCTGAAGTGTCCAGGGGTCCAGGCACGTCTGACCTGGTGTAGAATGAAAGTCATTGCTATTTTATGGTGCAGGGCAATGGCAGGGGCAGCGGTGTGGGTACAGCATGAGTGGGTCACAGGTTGCTGCCACTTGGAAAGTGAAACTCTGCTCTGCTCCTTGCTGTCATGGTGCCAGTACCGTCTCTGGCACAGCCCAGCGGAAATAAAGGATCAAAATCTCCTGGCATTTTTACTGGTGCAATTCCCTTGATTGCACTAAGATGTTCGGGTCTAGATGAGAAAAGCATTTGCCTTGTAACTACAGTGGTTGTGCTTGAGGCCAGACACTTCTGGGTTTTTTTTTTACGGCTGTTTAATACTGCTCTGGCCTATGTGGCTGTGTTCAGCGCTGATCTTTTGTGTATACATGTATGCACAGACAGCTGAATTTTCCCTCCTCTCCTTATATCGGCTCCTTCCCCAGCCTGATCTGAGGTCACTGGTACAGAGAAGACGCTAAAACGCCATATAGGAGCTCCTGGGATACTCTTAGTCTGACCCAGTAGCACACGGTGCCCTGCCTGCAGAGCTGCAGTTTCCCTCCGATCTGTGCCACGGCTTACCCTGCCTCCCTGCCCAGAGGTCTTAGGCTTGGCTGACCTTGTTCTTGTTTCCCTGAAGGCTTTAAATGCAGAGCATCTACCACAGCCCCTGTGAAAGGAAACAAAGAAGGTGACAGGAACAACAGAGGCAGCAAAAATGACACAGAATAAATCGAAAGGGAAATCGAGAACACTCTGGAGCCAAAGCCTTTGATCCCAGAATTGCAGAGTTAGCATTTAAATGCTAATGAAAGCTCCTTCTGAACAGTGCACGGTGCCCTGCATGTGAATCATGGCAAACGGGAGGTGCAGGTTGCAGCAATGAAGACATAAGTTCTCCTGCCCCCAAAGTTGCCTGGAGAGTTCACAGCTGACTTCCACGATTGCTCTTGCTTTATCTAGTTTTCATCTGAGCTGGTCGAACAGAAGATAATCTCTTGCTCACTCACCCTCTCTCTGCTTTCCTCAAATGCCGACTGGTGACCAGAAGTGTAGGAGGGATTTAGTTTATGAGGGCTCATGGGGCTTGTGTTACTTGGGTGTGTTCAGCCAACCACTCCTGGTTTTGGGGTGGGGACGGGGAGGGGAGCTGACTCCCAAAATTTGGTATGATCAGCATGTCGGGAATGGTCGTCAGACCAGAAATGCATGCTGGGGAGTGCGTGATTCTCAGTTTGGTACTTTCCTAGTAAAAACAAAATAAAACCCAATACACTTGATTGTCCAGTCAGGAAGTAGGAACAATACCATCTGACCCAACGGTTATCAACCTCTTCTAAGCTCATTGAACCACTTGTTAGACCCTTTGGAAAATACCTTCTCTGAAGATTTAGTTTCTTGACTATGGAAAAATAGTAGCCCAATTGTTGTGTTACAGAGAATTCAAAAAGGCCACAGCCAGCCAGAATGCTTTGGAGGCTATAGAGCCCGATGGGAGATCGCTGGGCGTATCTTGTGAATCGTGTGTCGGTGTTTGCACTTAGCACTAATATTGCATGGCACCATGCGTCACCCTTAAAAGGATCTCGCAGCATGCCAGGATGCTGTTGACCATGGTTGAAAATCACTGTGCTGCCCAGTGGCAAAAACTATCCATACTATTTGGTGACTCCTTAGAGTAAAGAAATTTGGAGCTTTGTGAACAAACTCCTGCCTAAAAAAAAAAGCTGAATTTATTCCAAGGATTGACTCCAAGTCCAAGCTGGCCTTTCAGGTGACGCTCATACAGGGACAGGGAGAAAGGTCTGTAGTAAGGTACCGTTGTGCCTCCCCATCCTTAGCAAAAACCAGGGACTTCGCAGCACAACTTGGAGGAGCCTCCGGAAAGGTGATTTGCAGCAGCCCAAAAATACGGGACTCTGCTAGCTTCAGTCACACCCTCCATTGCCCCCTAGACTATAAGGATGTGCCATTATCCATATGCTGAACCAGGGAAGCCCCTTTCCACAAGCAGTATTCCCCTGGGAGCTCTGCCCTCTCAGGGCACCATAGTGGCATCGAGAGCCTCCCAGCTGGGTGAGGGTACTGAAGCCATGTTTTGAATCGAGAATTCAACCAGGCCTTGCCCCTTGCTCTTTCCCCTGGCTTTGTCCCTTCTGGAAGCTGTTGAGACATCAGCATTTGGGAGCTGGAGTCTGAGGAGCCTTCACTCCTGACCTTTTACTTTTGTCTCCAATTACTTTCCTCCCTGGGAGGAAGGTTTTCCAGAGCTCCCCATCTTGCTGTGTTGTAAGAACCGTCTCCTGTGCGGAGGCTGAAGTGAGCCAAGGGAGCGTCTGAGCCAGCAGACACCTTGGATAGCTGACAAAAAGCCGATGCTCCCAAGCTCTCATCCATATGGAAGAAGGGTTATCGTCTGCCTTTGCCTTCACAGTGGGAGTCTGGGGAGACAATGCAGTGTTGGTTTGTATAGTTCCCATTCAAAGAACGAAATGACTGTAGCATATGAGTAGATCCAAGAGCCAGTCTGCTCCGGCCAGTCCCTCTGCTATTTGAGCTGCAGAATGGAAACAACAGAGTTGGTTCCACTATAATGACCCATTCTCCTGACCGGTCTCATGCTAAACTGAGGCTAGAGCTAAGCCTGCAAGGTTACCCTTTGAGCTCTGAGCTGGGAGCTCGGACACTGGCCAGTTTGTTCTGTGTATGAGGTGCTTCTCACCCAGAGAATCTCCATCTTTCTCTTGCAACTCAATAGAGAGGTAAGGAAAATCTCTAAAATATCCCAGTTCTCTCTGTTTATTTTTCAGCAAAGCCCCTAAAAACCCATGCTTGAGTCCAGCCCTGCTCCACAGACACTTACATTTAAGCAAGTGCCTAAATGCTTTGCTGAAGCAGGGCTGTGGACTAGCCCTGCCACACTTTAATTATCCAGCGCAGGGGGTCATCTCACCTGTGGGTTTTAAAAATTCATGAGTTGGGAAGGAACTAATCTGGGAAACCGCTCTTCTCTACTGTATCTGTCCATCTGGTATGTAAGTGGGGCTATTACGCATCGCAGATGGGCTAGGAAAAGTCCTGCTTGTGCCAGGTTCTGGGCCGGCTTGTGATGTGCTCATAGCCAGAGAGTGAGACTGAGAAGCTGCTTCATTTCTACTCTTGCCAGCTGTGGTAGGAATCAAACCCAAGTCACGAGAGGTTTCAGGCCCTTACCTTTTGACAGGGCGATCGTGTAAGCCAGCTTCGCTCCCCTTCAAAGAGACTGGTTTGGTGTGGCTCCAGAAGTTGGAAATGTCTGGCTAGAAATAATGCTCCACGTGGGTTCTGCAGCCTGCTCGTCCAGCCTGGCGGTGGTGGACAAGGACACGTCATAATCCTGCACCTTGAGGGACCATCGGTGAGGGGGGAAGGGCCGCTCTGTGCCATGGCCGGGTTGGTCCCCTTCACGGCAGAGAAGCCAGCGCCTGCTGTGACACATTGGTGATGTGGATATCTGTCCCACTAGGGACCAGGCTGAACTCCACCAGCTGATCTTGCAAGCAGCACGAAGCAGCCGTGAGACGGAAATGTGGTTACTACCAACCGAGGCATGAGCCACTGTACGCTTGGGACTGGGATTTGAAAACAATCCCTGTGACTTTGGTGCCACTTCTAATATTTTATTTAGGTACTTTAGTTCCTTAAAGACTTGTCCCTTCCATTCTGAACAGAGACCTTTTCATCCCTGAGGCTCAGGGAAAAACTAATCCTATTCTCCCTTTCTGGACTCCTCTGTTTCCAGGGTGTTCTTTATTCCTGGAAAACGAAGTAATCCATAATCATACCAAAGATTAATGCATCAGCTCACAGCTCGGGTATGGTAATCAAACAAAGAAATAGATTAGGAGGGTGTTTTTCTGAGGCTGTAGGAATGGCAGGCTGAATCGATAGCTTTTAGCAGACTCATAAATATTTCATTTGTTTTCCTCAGTTCAGTGCTCAAAGATTATATCACTGGAATCAGTAGTAACCCTTCAAAATTGGTACTACTCCCCAGCTGTGCATGGCTGCTACAGAGATTTCCCCTCGGTGATCAGCTCAGCTGTACCAATAATGCAATCACGGTCCTGGAGAGAGCTGGCTCTGCTCACAAGTGAAATGAGTTTAGCAGCCTCAGCACAGGGTGTCTGGGGTCTTGGGCAGGAGTCTGTGAATGGCAAATCTTCTCATGAGTGCAGCCGCTTGGGATGGAGACCACTGAACAGGGACTAACAGCTGTGCTTTGTTCCAGCTGTGCTGTTTAGCTTGGGAAACTTAGGATGTTCCCATGCTTATGATGCAGCCCAGTCATCTGTGCCTTGCAGGATACACATTTGCAGTAATTAAGTGCAGGGGGTAAAGAAATAGAAACTCACACATGTCCCAAGCTTTTCATTTTGGGTTTGGGGAGGTGGGAAAATGCTTGGGCCGCTATGATGGAGGCCCCAGCAGACTTATCTGCACCAAGCCTCTGAGAGTCTTTGCCTTACGAAGCGTGGGAGCACTGAACTGCTGCAGCTGCCTCTGAGATGATCATCTCGCCCCATGTCCTGTGGGGCTGCCTTGCTGTCACTGGACGTGGAGGGTTTAGTGCTTCTCCCCTGTGGTTGGCTTTTCAGATCACCTTGGCTGGTAACAGGAGCCTGAGGCTGTTTCCTTTTGCACTATAAATTGTAGGGCATGCTACACTTGGCCTGAAACAAAGCCTAAATGCTCAGCCCGGTTCTCATCGGGGCTTCTCGACTCCTCTGACTTCGTCTGCACCATATCGATGGTCTCCCCAGAGGAGAAGGGCTCAGCACTTGGCAGCTGCCTGGGAAAAATGAGCTGCATTAGCTGAGACGAGACTGTGTCTTGGTCTGTCTGACTGTGTGGGCAGGGACCTTTGTGGTGAGCTAATTCAGTGTTGCCGACTCTCGTGATCTGTAGGGGCTCTCTCTTGGTGGGATCAAGAGACTGCAAAATCGTCTCTGCTTTCATGGGAGGATGGAGGGGGGGAAATAAGATTCCAGC
>NW_017728996.1:15430477-15436863 GCF_001723915.1 Gavialis gangeticus | reverse complement strand
TTTTTTGAATTGTTTTGAAAAATCTCCTTATTTTTTTTTTTTTTTTTTTTTGAGTGGGCTTGGGGATATGTGGGGGGGTTTCTTGTGATTTCCATAGACGTACACGGTGACAGCCCTATGCCTCTGGCTGAACAAGTGATACTCGACCCGCGGAGGAGTGTTTCAGTGGGGAAGGGAACAGAAAAGGAAGGGCCGCTCTGCTGTTGGGAGAATGGGGCAGGCAGGGTTTGGATCCGATTCTTAAAGCAACACGGATGCATCCAAATCAGCCCCTGGACCCTGATTGCACTTCTGTCCCTGTCCCCAGCACAGCGCACATCCCTGTGCACTCTGTTCTGGCCTCCTGGCCCCTCCATATGGCCGGTCCAGCACCCTCAGTGGCAGTCTGTGCAGATGTTTTCAAAGACCAAGTATCCTTGAATTTTTCAAATGGTTTGGCCTGATCTCTTAATATCTGCCCTCCGAGCCTGGATTTTAGCTGCAGAAGCGACACCAGGGAGTTTTATGGTCCAACACAAGGCAACTGTCCATGCCAGAAGGCCACGTCACCCCTCTATACTTGTGACAAGCCAGGGTCCTCAGCAGTCAGGCCAGGAACCTTTAGCAATGGGCCGAGCGGGTCTGTGCAGCCCCAGGGTGTTGGGAACGTGTGACATCACAATGGGTGACATCACACTGGCTGTTGTGAGGCTTCGTTTTGGGGCTTTGATGGATGAACAAAACATTGGGGGGGGGAGGGGGAACTGGTGAGAGTGAAGCTCTGCAGAGGCAGTGCGGTGAGCCTCCCTCGCTCTTGGACACAATCTCCCGCAGTAGTTTATGGGTTCTTGATATCCCAAGTGACAGGCGGGTGGTGGGTTTTCTGGTTTTTTCTGCCCTGAGTGTCATGTCTTATAAAGGGTGCTGCCTTCTGCACCTGCGTTGTAAATTAGGGCTCCGTTTTCCAGCTTCCAGCTCTGTTTTCTTTCTTTTTGATACTCAGTTTTTACAAAATGCAGATCAGTCGCAGATTTATACTTGCAGAATGAAATTGCCCCCGTATTTGGGCTCACGTGTTAGTGGCAGGTAGGAGAAGGCAGGCTGGTTGAAAATCCGGAAGGGGATGTTTTGGAACAAATGGCCTCATCGGATCCAGTCATCCAAACTCTGCGAGTTTGTCCGTGCTATTGTGCTCCATCCATATTTAGCCAAGAAGTACGGGCATCAGATAGCAATTGCGTGAGACAGTGCTAAGCAGAGGTGCCTGAGACAATGCTGTATTGCTTCTGCCTGTCTGGGAGAAAGCACAAGATAGCTGGCTCCTTTGTCAGATAGCCAGGTGCTGGTCTGTTGTATAAAGCAGATAAGTCACGTGGGAGTGTCTGCTGGGATTCAGCAGCCAGAAACTAGCATAGAAAGATTTGGCAAAGTCTGAAATCTTTGGCTGCCACTAATAGCCACTTATCCCATAAATAAATGCAGTAGCAATCTCCTTTTCCAAACCTGCAATAATCTCTCCTAGATCAGAAGGCAGCGTGACCTGACGTGAGCCAAAAACACGCCCAGTGCCCTTTACCCTGGAGAGACGGCCTTCTTCAGCTCTTGGTGGAGGAAGACCGAGCGCTCTGCAGTTTGCCCGTGTGCCCTTCAGGGGCTGATCAGAAAATTTGCTGTTTCATTTTGGGGTTTAATTGCTTCATTTTGGAGCTTGATTGTTGAAGCTGAAATGCAGAGCGCCCTTTTGCTGCCATGTTTGCCCACAAATTGAGCTCTGGAAGAGTAATGGCGAATTTTGAAGGTGCGCTGTAAAAAGCCACGCTGCAGATCCAGACCGAGGAGCAGGAGCAGAGCTGGAAAGGGCCCACGCTGGGCCACTGGGGATGGTTTTGGAGCAAGGTTTGAGATCCATTAACAGATCAGTGGGAAGGGGGAAATTTGGTTCAAATGATGTCTGCACTATGCTCCCAGTTCTCACTGTTGCTGTGTTTCATCAGTAGTCCCCTGACATTACGCTATATTTTCTCTGTTTCTCTGTAGACGGTACCCGTGTCATCATGTCAGTCAGCGTCCACGAGAACCGTAAATCCCGGACTAGCACCGGCTCCATGAATATCTTACTTTTCCACAAAGCTTCCCACCCGGACTGCGTATTGTCCCACCTCAACACTCTCCGGAAACATTGCATGTTCACCGATGTCACCCTCTGGGCCGGGAACAGATCCTTCCCGTGCCATCGGGCCATCCTGGCTGCCTCCAGCAGATACTTTGAGGCCATGTTCAGCAATGGTCTCCGGGAAAGCCTGGATGATGAGGTGAATTTCCATGACAGCCTCCACCCAGAGGTGCTGGAGCTTCTGCTGGACTTCGCATACTCCTCTCGCATCATCATCAATGAGGAGAACGCGGAGTCCCTGCTGGAGGCCAGCGACATGCTTCAGTTCCACGACGTCCGCGATGCAGCGGCCGAGTTCCTCGAGAAGAACCTGCACCCCTCCAACTGCCTGGGCATGATGCTGCTCTCGGACGCTCACCAGTGCCGGCGGCTCTACGAGCTCTCCTGGAGAATGTGCCTGGTCAACTTTGAAACCGTGCACAAGAGCGAGGACTTCAACAACCTCTCCAAGGACACGCTGCTGGACCTCATCTCAAGCGACGAGCTGGAGATCGAGGATGAGGAGAAGGTCTTCAAGGCGGTCCTCCAGTGGGTGAAGTACGATTTGGATGAACGGCGGGTTCACCTCCCAGAGCTGCTGAGAAACATGCGTCTAGCCTTACTGCCTTCAGAGTGCCTCAAGGAAGCCATGGCTTGTGAGAACTTGATCATGGCCGATGAGAGTAACAAGGTCATCTTGGACGAGGCTATTCGCTGCAAGAAGAAGATCCTCCAGAATGACGGGGTGGTCACCAGCCTCTGCGCCCGGCCTCGCAAAGCTGGGCATACCTTGCTGATCCTGGGCGGCCAGACCTTTATGTGTGACAAGATATATCAAGTAGATCGCAAAGCCAAGGAGATTATTCCCAAAGCAGACCTGCCAAGCCCAAGGAAAGAGTTTAGTGCCTGTGCCATCGGCTGCAAAGTGTACATCACTGGCGGGAGGGGCTCTGAGAACGGGGTCTCAAAAGATGTCTGGGTGTATGATACCGTGCACGAGGAATGGTCCAAAGCTGCCCCCATGTTGATAGCTCGGTTTGGGCATGGCTCAGCTGAACTGGAAAACTGCCTGTATGTGGTCGGTGGCCATACTGCAGTGGCTGGCGTCTTCCCTGCCTCTCCCTCTGTCTCCTTGAAGCAGGTGGAGAAGTACGATCCCACAGCCAACAAATGGACCATGGTGGCCCCATTGAGGGACGGAGTCAGCAATGCTGCAGTGGTGAGTGCCCGGCTCAAGCTTTTTGTCTTTGGCGGGACTAGCATTCACCGGGACATGGTCTCCAAGGTGCAGTGCTACGACCCCGCTGAGAACCGGTGGATGATCAAAGCAGAGTGCCCCCAGCCCTGGCGCTACACAGCAGCTGCTGTCCTGGGCAGCCAGATTTTCATCATGGGAGGTGACAGTGAATATACAGCGGCATCCGCCTACCGCTTTGACTGCGAGACAGACCAGTGGACTCGCATTGGGGACATGACTGCCAAACGCATGTCGTGCCACGCATTAGCCTCGGGGAACAAACTGTACGTGGTGGGAGGATACTTTGGGACTCAACGGTGCAAAACACTGGACTGTTACGACCCTACCTCAGACACGTGGAACTGTATAACAACCGTGCCTTACTCGCTCATACCCACGGCTTTCGTCAGCACGTGGAAGCACCTGCCAGCCTGAGAGGTGTTGGCCCACAAGCCCAACCAGGTAAGAGGGTATTTAACCTGACACTTCGCTGTTACCACCTAAATGTGCATCTCTGCTTCACACCAAGATTGCTTATTCTAGTCTTGCTCCGGGGGGTGTGCCCATTTCCTAACAAGCTGGGTGTATGTTAGAAAGCACAGAAATGTAGAGTGATGAGACTTATAATGCCGTAGGTCTGACACCTCCATTTGCTCTCATACAGTAATTATTTCAAGCCAGTCCTTTTGGTGTCTTTTGAGACTCAGACAGCTTTCCATCCCCAGGTGCCCCAGGGAGGTGCAAGCAACATGTTTCTATCATGCGTTTAATAATGCTTGTGTAGCAGACCTTCTGGGAGACATAATGGTGATTGAGCACTTCAGAAATGCCTAGACAGCTTGTCTTCTGTGCTGGGTATCTGGGTAATTGCTTGATGCTGATGAGTATAGACGTGAAGGGCTTAACCCTTGGTATGCTGGTGGGGGAGCAGGGATGTCCAAGGTAAAAAGCATGGGTGCATTTACTTTTTGGGGTGTGGGACAGGAGAGGTCACAATGCATTTGTTTTTGAAGATCAGATGTGACACCAGAATGATTATAGACCACCTGTTGCATGTCCTTCCACAGCAACTGATGAAGTGAGCTTCAGTTCAGAAAAGCTTGTGCTACATATCTCTACTTTTGGTTAGTTAAAGATGCAAATCTGCCCTGCCTTTCAAATATCTGCCCTCTTGCCCTACAGACTCCAGTGTGAGACGTGGTGGGGATGGAAGAGGGGGCAGTCGCTGGGAGCAGAGTGCATGTTACTAGGGAGATGGTCGGGGAAGGGCTTTCACACTCAGTCCCAAGTAACTGTGGACTCTTTCTGGGGCTTTTCCCTCAGCTGATCACAGTAACAAGGAAATGGAAACTTTGACAGAAGGGCTGGCAGCTGCTTTCCCACTTGCTTCTCCCGGGGTGGCTGAGCTACCATGTTGGTCATGGGTTTTGGGTCTGTTGTTTTGTCATTAAAATCACCCTATAGATTATCCATGCAAGTGTGCCAAAGAGCATCTGGCAGGTGAAAGGCAGCACTTCCTAAAAGCCTTCCTGATGTGTGTTATAAGGCAAATATGGATCTGGGCAGCATTCCCCACTAGCTTGCTAGGAAATTTGGCACCACTTCTTCCAGAATGCTTGGCACAGATCCTCCACCATTGGGATGCCTACTGTCCTGTTTGCAGCTCAGGCAGCTGATCAGGAGAGGAGGAGGACTTGATGCACTGGCCAGGCACTGGGATGGAAGGGCATAGGTGGCTTGGCAGGGTTTCTCTAGAGGGCATTTACCCCAAGAAAGTGGATGGGGGTTTCTGGAGGAGGCCGCCTCCATATCCGCATTGACTTCCAGCTCTCATTTAAAGTTCCCTAGACCAAAAAGTAGCGCTCCAGCCCTGTAATGCCCTGTTAACTCCTTGCTCCTACTTGGCATCGGGGTGTGCCTCGGAGTAACAGAGCATATGGACATTACAGGAGCCTTTTAGGATTTCCCCATGAACGTGTCCCTAATGCCAGCTGGGCATAGGGGATGTTGCTGACACTTCCATCTGGCATTTGCCCACTGCCTGCCTTTCGGAGACTGCCAGCACCTCAAGATAGAAACAACCAGAGCATTGGGTTGCTCTTGGATTGGAGATGCCAGGCTGGACTTTGTGTGAGGCACAACAAGGGTTAACAGGAGAGCGTGCTGCACGTTTCCAGCGCTGAATTATAATGGCTTTCCCAAATTCCCCCCTGTGCTTCTCACGTGTTGCTTAGCATCTGTCGCAGTGGCTCAGTAATCTAATTAACTGCCGCTCAGCTATTAAATATTGCAGCAAAGAGTGTGAGGACTCCATCATTTTCTGTTCAGGTCAATAGGGCCTCCCCTTAAGAGCCATCCTAGAGCTGAAAATTAATTTTCTCAGCGAGCTGGTAGCAGGCACTTCTGAATACTAAACCTCTGCGCCAACCACACATGGGAGTAGGGCTAGGGGCTTTTTAGGGTGGAGTCAGCTGCTGCAGCAGCTACTGAATTAAATTCTAGCTTGGGTTTCCAGTGCATGGAGGGGCACGAGGGCTGGCCACAGCCACATATACCTGCTGCTAAGTCAGCTTCTCCAGTCTCAATAACAACTGCGGTTTTCTCAGTGATTCATTTTTAATCGATGCATTTTCGAGCAGTTCTGGGGCTTCGATGTTCCCTTGCCGCCTGCGGTCCCAAGCCCTGGACACGTGGAGGAGGAATAGGAAGTAACACTGCCCAGTCTGCCCCTGGAGTGACCTGCAGAAAGCTGATGGGAAGTCCAGGCTGTAGTATGAAATGCTTGTGGTGGCATTACTTCTCGTGGACTAGAAGAGGCTGTTTTAAAACCACCTGCGTTCTTAACAGTGAGCATCCCATTGCCAAGACGTGGGATCTTTTTGTTCCCTTTCTTTATAAACTCATACCTTGTCGTGTCCTTAAGTAATGAGGGCTCCTGGAACCAAAGCTCCAACAAAGATGTTCACCCTCGCCGAGGATGTCCCACCACTTGGTGTCTGAGCAGGACGCAAGAATGGT
>NW_017728996.1:15424892-15425477 GCF_001723915.1 Gavialis gangeticus | reverse complement strand
ACTGGTTATAAGCACCTCTACAGTAACATATAGATCAAAGTACTGGCTGACATCATTGAAAACCTTCCAGAGTAACAATAGCTCTTTGTTATCTCAGTCTGTCCTTCTGATGGAGTTTTATATGGAAAGGATAAATAAGGGTGGGGAAGGGGAGACTCATTCAGCTGCAGATGCTCTGAGTGGGTGGGAGGTGCAAGATTGGTGTGAAAAGATACAGAATCCTGGCACGGAGATGGCATGGGAGGGGTAAGTGCGTAGGACTAGTTTCAGAAGGCCCCTGAATTAGATCATGGGACAGGCACATGAGAAACATGGTGGAGATTGAACAGGACGGTGTGGCTTGCAGAGCACTTATTTGTAGACTGCGATTGTTTGGAAGCAGACCAACTTGGTACCCCCAGCCTGCTGCGGTGCTGGGGCGGGAGTGCCATGAGCCTGCCAAGGGAAGGGCCCCCCAATAAGCTCTGGAGAGTTGGGGGATGCTGGGAGGCAGTGACTGCCCTTCTGCAGGTTGTCTTGGATGTAGGCAAGGGCAGTGTCTGGCAGGGTTTGACCTTTGCCTTTTGCCCTTACCCCCCCCCCCCC
>NW_017728996.1:15419769-15424784 GCF_001723915.1 Gavialis gangeticus | reverse complement strand
CCTTTTGCCCTTTCCCCCCCCCCCCCATTTAAGTACGAGGGTGCACACATTGTAGATAGCTCCGTGCACCAATCCGGCACAGAGGGATCTTCCCATTCCTGCCTGGCAGCTGAGGAGATGCCCAATGCAGGTCATGTTAGCCAGGACCATCTTCTGGCGCATCCAGGGCACTTCTGTCAGTAGCACCATCGACTGCTGGTTTTTTCAGCAGGGGCTGGTCTATGGAGACCTGGAGGTGGAGACGAAGCCTTTCCCTTGTGCAGAAGCAGGGAGAGCATCTGGCTTATACTCTGAGCCCAGCTGCATTCAGATGCATCTTCAAGTTTCCCAGAGCGCCCACGTATCTGAATATTTTTTGACCTACAGTGTTCAAGCCTCTCTGCTTGTCAGCATGGTAGAAATCTCATTGCTGCTGCCCTTTGCTCTGTTTACACCATCTCTCAGTAAGGAGCAAAATGTCCATGGCTATTCTTTGAAATCCTGTGCTTTCAGCCTGGTACACATTGACCCAAAGGCCAAGGCATGTTTGGCCTCTTGGGGCCAAGATGAACTTTCTTTCTTCTTGGCTGCTAACTCTGGCCAGCTGGTTTCACTGTCTGGAGCCCAGAAAACTTCCCGACATCCTGACATCTTTGCCATCACCCACTCTGTCCAGGGAAACGTCCCCAGGGCCTGGCCCCTTCATGGACCTTAATATTCATTTCAGCACAGCTTTGCAGAGCACTAGCGTTGGGCTGTTTAACCACACGATAGAGTGTAGTTGGAAGGTTTGTGCTCAGGAGGGGAAGAGAGGTTTTTTGGGGGGTTTTTTAGAGACATAAATGGGAGGTAGGTATGTAACGTGTTGATCCATCTTTTTTTTTCCTATGGCCATGGGTGCCTAATGGTCCGTATATGTCCTGTCCAAAAAAAAAATGCTGATCCACAAAGCTCCCAATCACACCTTACTTTAGTTTGAAATGCGGTAATCATAACTGGGACAAACTTGTTTCCAGGGAGAAGCTTGATCTCCCACTGGGCCAGGTTTCAGCATAGGCCGGTCTGCATCAGAGCACCTTTCCGCAGGGTTCCCACCATGAATGCACAATAAAATAAGTGCTGATGGCCACCAGTAATTCCAGGGATCAAGGGTAATTAGCAGCTTTAAAAGGAAAAGCCTGATCTTGCCCAGCGCGCACAGCCCTGCAGCTGATTTCTCTGTCTCAAGTGATCGGTGACCCATGAAATAATAACATTTTATTGGTCCTCTGTGAGGCTTAAAAGTGATGTGGACCCTCTTTCTTCCCATTTGGACTTTTTATAAGAGATTTGCTTAGCGTTTCACTCTATCTCGCTCTCTGAATGCTCACTTTGCCGCTTTCCCATGGTACAATATTAGTTTTGTTAATACTTCCTGCATTAAACAGCAAGAGAGACATTATGAAACTGCCCTGTTTCACTTTGGGAGCTGGGTGAGACTGAGCAGATGCGATGCGAAGAGGCATGTACAAACTCCAGAGATCTTCAGTAAGGAAAGGATAAATGCAAATCAATCAGGAGCCTGATTAGCGGAGTAGGACAGGCTGTTCTCTTGCTAAATGAAGAACAATTAAAGCAGGCAACATTCAACAAAAGCAGCAGCACCAGTGAGGACAGCTCTGCCCCTTGAACAGCAGGAGGAGAGTGTATATAAGAACGGGCTTATTCCATATGGCTTGTCTGAGGAGCTCATCAGTGTGGGATTTAAGGGGTCAATTTGCAAAGGAGCATAGAATTGGAAAGAGAGAAAAATCAGGAGGAACTTTGTAGCCCAAGAATTAGGGCTTTCATCTGCGAGTTGGGAGGGTCAGGTTTCAAGTCCTGCCCCAATAAATATTTGATTATTTGTATGGTACAGAACAGCTTCATAGAAGAGAAAGAGACTCATTTTGAAATCCTCCCATCTTGGTTTGGGCACTCTTCCTGGGTTCGTGTCTCTGTTCCAACGCTGGTGGGGTTTGGATTTATAAACAGGGCTCCCACCTGCTGCAGAAGATGAGATAGATGAGGTGGGGGTCTCGGTGCTGCTTCCTGAGAGAGAGCTGGCCTGCCTTAATTGTTAAACTCCAGGAGGGGATTAATGCATGAGAATTTCTGGCCAAGCTGCATACCTCTTCCTCTAGCTTCCTTGCATTTCCTATTACCTACTCAGGTTTGTCTCCTGCTCACTCGCTGCTTTCCTTGGTTCCCTTCCTGTGCATCAAACTCTCTGTATGGGGCTAGCTCATGGGGAGCCTGAGCTGAGGACTGCATTGATGCAGGACGTTCAACTGGCAGGCACTGCCAGACTGAGCATACCTAGTGGTTGGGGCACTTCAGGCTCTTTGGGATTTGCAAGATTTGAGGTTTACATCCCCCAGCTACAAAGCAAGCCTTTGAGGCTGGGTCTAGCATAGCACCTGAGCATGATTATAGCAAAGGAGTGGCTCCCTTTGAGATGCCTCACTTCAGGCTGTCCGGCCCCTTGGTTGAGCTGGGGTTGCGCACAGCTGTGCCGCAGCCTTGCATCTTCCTGCCAGCAAAAACTCAAGGCTGGGGCAGCAGCTGAGCGGTGGTTTTGAAGCTCATCCGTGACGCCTAAGTGGTGGACTTAGGCACCTATATAGCTTTGAGGATTAGGGCTTGGTGCCAGTCTCAGAGCTATATGATAATTTAAGAGGCCACAGTCACAATAAACTTCATATCTGTTCATCAATTCCTTCCCTGGGTTATTTAATTACACCTTTAGATTACAAGCATTTTTAAAACGTAATTCACTGCTAGCTACTTCTGCCTTCTCCTGGCTCGGGGCAGTGGGAACGGGCTGGTCAGATGGTCGCACCCTGGCTCTGTCCTTGGTTAATGAACTTTGAATTCTGGGTTTCCAGACCCCCCACCCTCAGAAAGCTGCAGGCAATCATGAAGTTGTCCAGGACCCAGCTCTGGCCATGCTCAAAATGCTGCAGCTAACCTCATCTTGTGGGTGTGGCCGGCCTGTCATTTCAATTAATCATAATCCCAGCTTAGTGGGGTGGGGTGTGTTGTGTTGTGTTGTTTTGTTTTATTTTTTGTCGTGGCTCATGGGAAAACTAATTTGCATCTACTTAATGGCAAAAGCAAGGCAGTCACTGGCTGCAGTTTAAGAGCGAGCGTTTATCTTTGAAGCCTGTCGATGGGGCGCAGTCGGAAGGGAGTGACTGGCCGCAGGAGCCAGGCGTATCGATATCAGGCTTCTCCTATACCTGGACAAACATAAAACACCTGGAGCCTGTGATCTGGCTCCTGACTGTACTTACCAGCCCCTTGGAAACTTCCCATCTTGTATGGTTGGTGTTGTGGGGGGAAAGGGAAAGTATGTATCACTCGCTGCTCCCCTAAAGTTCCCAGTTTTCTTCCATTTTCCATTTCTAGGGGGGGGTTGGCTTTTTTTTGGAAATGTCCTAGCCAGGGCTCAGGGTTTTTGCCAATCACGATACGCACTGAGATGCCCAGTCTCTTCTCGAGCTCAACTCCCCTTCTCTCCAGAACAGTCTTGATGACCCCCCCATAATTTCTTGATGACCCCTCACAATTTCCCCCCCAGCCCCTTCCCTGCAAGGCCTGCCAAGCCGCCTGTGGCCAAGGAACGTGGTGCAGTGAAGCAGACGTGACAAGGGCTGACAACACAAGGGTTTCAAGGCTCTGCAGACAGGGGAGAGCGTGCAGCCCGTTGTTTCCCTGGGGGACTGATTAGCCTCGGTTGTGATCTCCTCCGCGCGGGAGGGATGTGCTTGGCTGGGGCTGTGGTAGACGAGTGACATGCCTGTTAATGAGCTTTCCCTTTTTTGCCTCCCCAGATGCCAGCGTCATGTTCACTTCCCTCTCTGCCGGAGCCTGCAACAGTGACCGACTACCGCTGCGTATGCAGGATCTTTTGTGGCCTGTCCCTGGCACCGGGACAGCACGAGGGCTGACCTAGGGACTAAACTGCCCCATGTGGGCTGGGACGGGAAGCTTCGTGAAGCTGCTAGTCTAGCTGCTGTGTGATCAAGCGACCGAAGGAAAGTGGAGGAGGTGCCGGTTTGCAATCCTGTGGGGTTACAGCCATGCTCTGCTAGAGCTCTTGCCTGCAGTTGTTGGGTGGGGAGGGAAGTGGGCCTGGGTTTGATACGCCGAGAAGCATGGACATTGCTTTAAGCCTGTCTGGTAGCAGGAGATGGGAGTGATGGCCATGCCCTGGGGTAGCAGCGTAAGCAGAGCTGGCTGGAAGAGTAAGGCCGCCAGTGCCATCTGTGCCCTCCGTAGATTGCAGTAGGCTCCCGTGATGGTTTTCCTGTGTGTGTAGGAGCACATAGCACAATAATCTCATTAGGTGCTTTCTTTGTACTGGGTTGGGGAAAAAGGGCAGTTTCTACATTTTTATTTAAAGCAGTGAATGTTGCCAAGTGCTTTATATTGGGGGCCACTGCTGTTTAGCTGACTGACTTGTTTTAAAAACCTGGTGGGCGAGGGGGGTGGGAATGGTTATGGACTGTGGATGGGGGAGGGATTGGGTAATTCAGCTCTGGGCTCACTATGGGTTAGAAACTTTGCTGTCTGCTGAGCTCTTCTGCTATGTCAGTGCCATGCCAGGGCAAGGCTACTGCAGCAAGGTGACCCAAATACCAGCTCCCATTGCCCTGCAGTGAAGGCAGCCACTGAAACTTAAATTGGGAGCCCCGACTCCTAATGAAGACAGCCCAAGCAGCCAATAGACCAGTGATGTGAGGCAGGGGCTTGTTGTTTTGAAATTGGGAGCATTTGCCATGCACATGCACCTGCCTTCTGTTTGCAGCCTGGCAGTGTGCTGCACACAGCTGCTGCAAAGAGATTTTGCACCCCAGTAATGTGCCAAAATACTAGGATGTGTGTTATGCTTCAAACTTGCTGCATCTTCACAGTGTTTCCCCGAACACTTGCACAGATGGAAGCGGTGCTAGCAAATGAGCAGGAACATAGGATTTGCTGTTTCCACACCTGATTGTCACCCCCCCCCCCCC
>NW_017728996.1:15410003-15419735 GCF_001723915.1 Gavialis gangeticus | reverse complement strand
CCCCCCCCCCCCCCCGAGTAGGGTATCCCACCTCTAGCAGTGCCCAATAGCTGACGCTTCTGAGAAAAGCAAAACTGAATCCAGTGAAGCATCACACCACTGGCGCGGAGAATGACGGGTGGGTACAGAGGTGAGGAAAGCCCTCCTCACCCCTGTGCCACCCATGTGAATGTTTCTGGCCATGTTGTCCCCGTCTAAATTACCCATGTTCAGTTCCTAGAGACCCTGAGTGTCACAGGTGAGCTACACATTGGTGCTGTTTTCTACATAATAGCCACTAATTCTTAGTGTCCCATTGTCCCCCTTGCGGGGGAGGCCTCTTAGACTATGGCTCTTGACCCAGAAGGATACAGCCTCTTACTGGGCCGGAGGCATTTCCCTTGTTGGCTGGCCACAGCTGGAGATGGACTCTGCACCTGGCCTGCCCACTGCCCTCTGGCATACAGTTATTCCAGCATTCCTGTGAGTATTTTGAGCTTTCCTTTCCTCAGCGGATTAGCTTAAGCTGCCGCCTCACCAGCCAAATGATGCAATGTACTGAAAGCCCTTGACAGCCTCAAATAACAAAGGCCTTTCAGGAGTCAAGAGCTGCCTTTGGTGTCAGGACGAGCACACTTTGTATACAGGGACCTCTGTGCTGGACAGATTTACATTTCTTTACATTTTGTAGTTGGCTCCCAGATCTCTGAAAACTTGAATAAAATGGTCTGGGAAACCATTTATGTCTGTGCTATGGGAGTCTTATTTTCTAAGCAAGCTGGATTTAGGTATAATAACAGCTGAGGAATAATTATACGCTTCACACGTTGTGGTGCCTCACAGCTGCATTTCATAAGCAATTCAATTTAACCTGGTTGGGTATAATTAACTTTGCAGTTAGGGAAACTGAGGCAGGGCACGAAGTGTGTCGTCCCAGGTTAGTGGAAGTAAAGGCCTTGAAAGTCATGTTCCAGCTCCTCCAGAGGCGAAATCAAGGACACGACTGCATCGGGCTTTCAACCATGAGCCGAGGGGCAGAAGCGAGACCCCAGGTGTCTGGTGCCCAGCAGATTTCAGTGGTCGCCGCTAGACACGATCCCTCTGCAGGAGAAATCTGTACTACGAGCGAAGACTCAGAGAAGAATTTGACTTCTGGTTTTTCACTTTGCTGTCATCCAGCTCGTCTTCTCCTGACTTCTGCAGCGCTGCAGTGCTCGAGGGGAAAGTTCATGTTATAGCTGCCCTCCGGTCTTGCACTGCACTCACCACTGTGGTCTCCTCCACATGCACCGTCTCCTCATCCCAACATCACATCACCTTGCTGGTCCAGTGTCAGGCATTTTATGGGATATGCCTCACTCCTGAAGCATTAGACATTCCTCCTGACTATGAGGACACTAGAGCTTGCGCAGCCCAGGTGTAGGGGTAAACCAGTTTGTTTTTCTTGCTCTCAGCTGCAGTTCAATGGGAGTTAGGCGTGTTTGTGCCTTTGGAGAGCTGTGCCTGTGTTCTTCATTTGTAGAAACTGGATTGGAGCATGATCCTACCACAGACAGGGCGGTGGGAGAGTAAATTCAGGAATGTAACCAAAGCAGTCAGAGAGTAGGGTGATAAAATGGGAAGAAACTTGGCCCACTTTTTTCATTATTAGGACCACACAATTATTACGCTCTTTGACTACAGAGGAAATGTCCTCAATCACTTTTCATCGACTCTGATTTTTAATCTTGGCTCTGGCCATTTAAAAAGGCCCGTCAGAAGATTTGTGCGGCAATGGTTTTGGTCACAGGAAAAACCCAAGCCGGTCCCCTTTGTTTCCATTCTGGATCTCGCCTGAAAGGTGATGCCGAAGGGATCACAAGCGGCTGGGCGCAGCATCAACCTGTTGCTAGGGGATTATGTGTGAATTGAGCTACAAAAGATTTGTAGCTTCCAGCAGCGAAAGGTTAACAGTTGGGAAAACTACAGCTGACTCTGGAGTCCTGCTGCTTTGTGATTGTGAGGAGGAAAAGCAGCATTAAAAGGCATGTTGTAGAGTTCAGGTGCAACTAAGGCAGGGAAGGAGTGCTGTGCCGTGCCCTGGTTCCCAATGCACAAGTGTCTCTCGCTACAGCCACCCCCTCCTTAAGGCTGTGATAGCGCTCTGTTGTGTAATGGTAATGGATGTGTCACCATAACAACCTGAGAAAGACCGAAGACTGGCAGCAAGCACGGAGTCGAAGCTAGCTGAGGTTCAGGGTTTGGTGCGGGCTTGGCTGTGTGGTTGACTGCCTGGCCGGGCTGGGTTTTTTCCCACCCACCCAAACAAAGCAGCGAGCCTGCCTGCGGCTGCCAGGGGAGCAGGGCACAAAGTTGCAAGGCCTGGCCAGTCCCCCGAACGCTGCTAGCCCAGGAGAGGGTGGTGCCCTATCAGTGCCGATGGCTGTTTTGCTGCGTCAGACACGCCAGCCTGTTGATCCCTGGGTTTTGGGTGCAGGGCATATCTATTTTCCCCAGGTCTCTGGAGTCACTGATGCAGGAGTCCCCCAGGGCAGGCTCCTTTGCAACAGCACCATGGCAGGCGTGCTGGTCTCCCAGCCGTGAGGGTTCACAGCCTGGTGGGGCCCAGCTCTGTCCATCTCTGACCAGCAATAGCTTTTTTAAATTTTTTTTTTTTAAGTTTTCTCCATCTCCCCTGGGCAACAGCGGCAGGCATCTTGCAGCTCAGCTCCTCACCTGGGTGAAGATGCGAGTTTGGGAGCTCAACGTCCCCTGCACCTCCTGGGACGTGGGGCCAGCTCCCGGCTGTAGTTGGCTGCCTGTCCCTTTGACCACGAGCAAGTTGCTTTATCTGCAGCTGAGTCCCTGTCTGTGTAAGGCGGGGAGAGCGATTCCCTCCCTCCCAGAGGTGTTTTGGAAGGATAAATGAATGCACAATTTGGAGGGAACAGGCTGGGAGGGGAGGGCTGCATGCCAGCGCCCAAACTGGACCTGCATCAGGGCTGGCCTTCATAGCGAGCCAGGTCTTAAAAACCTCCAAGGATGGAGAGTCCACAGCTTTTCTGGGTAACCTGTGCCAGTGCTTTACTACTCTCCTAATAAGAAAGCTCTTCTTAATATCTAACCTAAACTTCCTTGTCTGCAACTTGAGACTGTTTTTCTGCCCCCACTGAGAACAGCCTTTGCTGCAACTTGAGCCCGTTGCTCCTTGTTCTGTCACCCCTGGGAACAGTCCAGCTCCAACCTCTTTTGAACCCCCTTCAGGGAGTTGAAGGCTGCTATTAAATCTCCTCGATTTTGTCGTCTCCAGACTAAATGAGCCCAGTTCCCTCACCCTGTCCTCATAAGCCGCATGCCCCAGCCCCTCCATCCCTATTTTTCTATGATTCGACCATCCCCAGGTTTTGCCAGCTTGATGTCTTTGACCGGCAAAGAAACATCTGCAGCAAGAGAGCTGGCGCTGCAGTCCCCCGCTGTTGGATGGCAATGCTGCCTTGCATTGTTCGGATGTGGGCAATGGGCATCGTCCCAGTTCTGCTCGGGCGGCCCCGGACAGACTGTACAGCAGAGCAAGAAGCAGAATGAGCTTTCTGTGCCCATTCTCCCTTTTCATCGGAGTCAATTAAGAAGCAAATAGCTGGAGATTTACCACCTCCAGTGTCCAGCGTAATCTCCCCATTCATTTCCAGGCCGTCTCTTGGATTCTGTTGCCGAGCTGGACCCGCAGTCACACTTGAGCAGCAGACGTTTACAGCAAACCAACATGCTCGTGAATTGAGCCGCTGCGGCTAGCTCGCTCGGCCCCGTGTCTTTGCCTCACCTTGTCACCCATATCACTTTTCTTCATTAATGCCTGCTTGGTGTGAGCTTGAGGGGTTGCTCTGCATCACATAAGCGAGTGAAGCTGTGACCATTGGAGCCAAGCAGGCTGCTGAGCTGGCCCTCCCTGAAGGTGTGCGATGCACACGGGAGTGAGACGGCCATTACATGGGTACATGGAGCAGAGGCTGCCAGTGCCACCCTCCTCCGTGAGTGATCAGAGGAAGACATTGATCCTCTCTGTGATCGTTGCCTGAGCAATGCATCCCAAGTCCTACCGTGAGGCGGCCTGTACTGCGGAGGGACCCCCACCCCGGACCCCATCCTTTTTTTCAGCTTATTTTATTTTATTTTATTTATTTTTTGGTACTTGAAAAAGCTTAATAAACATGAAATGCACTGTCCATGCACTCCTAATCTGTAGGGGGGGGCCTTACAATGTGGCCTCAAGTAGACTTCAAAAACCTTTGTAAGAAGAGCCAGTTTGAAGACTACCTGGGCGGGGGGTATTATTTCTGGTTTGCGTGTATTTTGGGAACACCTATAATAAAAGGAAAGGGAAAGAAAGAGCAGGTGATAAGACAGAGGAGAAATATGTTATTTCTTCTTTTTTTTAAACAGGAAAATAATAAAAAAACTTTACAGCGAGGAACAAGGAGGTGATGGAAGGAGGGTGGGCAGTCGGGTGCAGTGAGCACGCGTCCTGGTTTAGAAGAGCTGGGAGATGCTCCCTTGGGTCGGTAGCAGCCAGGTAGGAATAGAGAAAGAAAAGGTCTGTAGGGTTTTGCTTAGTGTTTCACCATCAAACACGCTGGTTAGTTCCTCTCATTTCATGCCTGCCTGTCTTCATTGAACCCAGTGATCCCTAACACGGAGAGGGGCAACCTTTGAATAAATGGACTCAGGTACTTCCTGAAAAACATTGGTTTGGGCATCCTGTTGCATCCTGCTGTCTTCATGCTGCCGTTAGCTCTGCACCTGCCCAGAGCGGCAGCCCGCTCCCTTTTACACCGAGCAAGTTCTCTTGCAAGCTCCGTCCTGGGCCCTTTATGTTGCCTTTGCCCCGTTCTCCCTAGATCCATTTCTTTTTTTCAAGCCTGGGGTGATCCCTCTTGCCCCTGTCCAAAGGCACTTCCCGTGGGAACGTGTAGGTGTATGCACACGAAGGCAGGGACAAATCCAGGCTGGAAGAGGCGGCACTGAAGACCTGGAGGAGGGAATTGCATCAGAGGCTGCACTCGTTTTCTTCTCTTTTGCCTATCTTCCTTTCCTTTCCACTTCGCCACCTCTTAATTTAACATCGCAGTCTGTTGTGCAGGCTCAATGACTTGGTCCCAGCAGCATGTGACCTACTTCATAATTTCTTGCTGGTTTCCTAATTTAAATCACAAGATCAGGGCCCAACAAAGCCATTTGGAGCTTCTCAGCTGGATAACAAACCCAATTAGATGGAAGAAAGTGCGGCTTTCAGGCTGTCCACACTGACATTTCCCTTCCCTCCTCCAGAGCCTGTAACAGCTCTGGCTATTTGCTCTTCTTAAAAATCACAGCTAAGGATTGTGCTAGGAGATGCTCCTCTGCTCCTCTGGCTGAAGAAAGCATGCATTTTTTTCTTTCAAATTGCGGCACCGTGTTGTTATGGACGCTTCCCTGCCAACAACCGGCCGTATCTTGGCAGGTGAAGGTGAGGGCTCTGCCCAGGCAGGGCAGTGCTCTGTCACCTTGGATGGGACTGCATTCAATAAAAGTGGTTGGTTCTGCTTTGCTGGAAAAAAATATGGGTTATAAGTATCAAAACCCCAGCCTGGGAGCACCGGTCCTAGATGGTTGCTGCAAGTACGTGGACACCAGTGTATGTGTTTGTTGTATGGGCAGAGGAAAAGCAGGTGGAGATTCAGCTCTGTACAGATGGGGGGTGGGGAGCCCATTATCCTTTGAACAAAAATGCTGGGGAGCACAACCGATGTGGGAAGGAGTTGAGGGGAGCAGAGGAATCTTGCTTTAGGGCTAGTTAAAACCAATCCAAGGGCTTGACTCTTACTCACAGACCAGTAGGGCCTGGACATACTAGGTAGGAAGATGGGATAGGGAGGAGCACGGGAAGGCTCTGCTGAGATCCACCGAAAAGAGCCTTGTATGAAGTTAGCAGCAGTTTTGCCAGAGTCCAAGCAGACTGGGCTCGATAGGGAAGCAGGAGAAACATTGACAGCAAGCGGGCATCTCTGTGCTGCTTGGGAGACAGAGCCTCGTGGTATCAAAGTCAAAATGCACCGCTGCGTCATTGAGAATTGGAGCCAAAGGCATCTGCACGGCGTTTTGGTAGGGCCTGCACACAAACGATGCATGCTCGTGCTCTTCCCAGGACACTTCGGGCTGGCTCTTTAGCAGCGAGCGAGTGAGAAGCAAACAGCAGTGAAGGAAAGAGATCTCTGCTAAGAGGCCAGTGGTATACACTGAGGGCCTATGTAGCACCAAAAATGCACTGCCATGAGCCCCTGGCATCACACCAAACTAACTGATGCCTGAAACCCAACTCTCTTTCATCTGAATGCTTTAAAATTCGCCTCTGAACAATGGTGCTGGTTGTAGCTGTGTTGGTCTAAGGACAGTGGCAGACAAGGTTCTCTGGGTAGACGTGATATCTTTCATCAGGCCAACTAAGTAGTTGGAAAAGTGTTCTTTGCAAGCTTTCGGATACAAACACCCTTTTTCAGGCAGAGGAAGTGTCTTAAGAAGGGTGTTTGTACGCGAAAACTTGCAAAAAACACTTTTCCCAACTGTTTAGTTGGCCTGATAAAAGATATCGCGTCGACCCAGAGAACCTCATCTGCCTCTGAACTATGACATTTGTCAAAGACCGAGTCACAAGGCACCTCCCTCCTGCCTGCGTGCTGCCACCGGAAGGCGCGAGCCCGGCTTGCTCAGAAACATGTGGTGTCCTTCTGTCCTGGCGCGCGCACAGCTGGCTGCGCGTGAGGCCTTTGATTTCGGTCCGCAGAGGATGTTCAGACTATGAGCTCAGAACTAACCGATCGCATAGCTGTGCCGTATGATCAGCAGCCACCTGACCGACGCTGGGCAGAGAACGCGGCTGCCTTCACGTAGCAGCGGGATCCTTGGAGCCGTGACAAGGAAATGAGCCTCATCTGCCCGCTCCAGCGCCCGGAGCAACCAGCCTCCTGGAAAGAGCCAGGTTGCCAGCCACTACTGCACGACTGCCAGGATTACACCAGCGCTGGAGCCTGGCCCTGCTGCCCTACCGCCCTCAGTGGGCTGCTGCGCTTGCTCCCTGCGATAAGACTAGGAGCGTTTCAGGGCCCTTTAATCCTTAGCACACTGGGTTTGGGGGCCACACGAATGCAACCTCACACCAGTATAACCAGGGCAAGACAAAGTGGGAGCAGGGGCCACCCAAGGGCCGGCTGGGCACCAGGATGTCCTGTGTCCCCTCCCCCAGGAATCTTTACCACTGCCTCCGCCCGGCCACGGGAGCGAGTGCATCTGTGCAGGGCCAGCCGGGGCAAGGGGAGTAAGCCGTGTGATGCTTGCCCCCACCCATCTGCTGTGGTTGGCATGCCCTCGCAGCCATTTCTCCCTGCACTGGGTGCTCAGTGAGGTCCCCGCGCCGCTGGCCCAATGTTCCTCGTTCCTACCAGCAGCACGTATGGTGTTAAAACCCAAGCTGGCCAGGTGCTGCTTGCCTGATTGTGCATCAAAGGCTTAACGGGGCTCTTCGCCTGTCGCTGTCTGGCGAGCAGGTGCAGAGACTTAGCTTGGGGCAGAAAACCCGCTAAACACCAATTACTTGATCCTGGGTCACTGGGAGAAGTCAACATAGACACAGGCAGGCGCTTCCCAGCAAAGGTGTTGGAGAGTAGCTGCTCAACAGCATCACGTCCCCGGGGTGTGGGCATCCATGTGTACCTACCTACGTGGCACGAACCCTTTATACACCCATCTAACCCTGGCTCTGGCCTTCATCTCCCCTCCCAGCCTTCGCTGTTGAGTCTGTCACACCCAAGGGCATTATGCTGCCTGGGGGGTGGATCTCAGGACACGGCCATTCCCCATCCTGGGATATGGCTCTCCGAATTGCCATTCCTAGGCCTCCTGCAAGGCCCTGCTAATGATTGCAGCCAGGGGCTTGCAGCTAATTGGCAAAGGGGAGGGAAAATTTCTGTGCAGACACTGAACCTGCCAGTGAGAGACGCCAGAGATCAGGACCTGCCGGGAGATTCAGGCAGGAGAGAGACTGTAAAGAGAGAGAAAGCCCCAGCCTTTAAATGAATGCTCCCTAAGGAGCTCCTCACAGCTCGGATCTGCTCCCTTGGAGAGGCAGGAAACAGCCCCTGGATCTCACCTTGGGGGACGGTCAGAGGCGCCAGGACGACGGCGTCAGCTGAGAGCCAAGATGGGTTTCTATTTATAGGCTCATTGAATAAGATATTAACATATGAAAAGAGAAGGGAGTGCCATGAGCCAAGAAGGGCCAGGAGCGTGGAGGAAGAGGACAGCATCCAAGCCTGCAGCAGCACATGGAGGCAAGTCGGTGCCTGGAGATGGCAGGGCTTGAAGAGCTGGAGCCTGGGCCCTGGCTCCTCGAGTGCTGCTCAGGCACTTTGGCAATAAAAGAGCCTGGGACTGACGGGGATGTTTGGCCCGAGCCAGTCCTGAGCGGGAGGCCTGCAGTGTTAATTATTCTCCCCCCTTCTTGAGGGTCCCGGTGGCTGTAGCTCAGCTCAGCTCCCATCCATTTCCACGCAGACCTCGTTGTATCAAGCCAGCTCCAGAATCAAAAACCAGAAAGGAAATACAAGTAGTGCAAAATTGAAACGCAGGCCACAGCAGCGCTGCGGTGCGTTATCTGCCCCGTACCCGTGTCCTCTCCCTTGCTGTGCACGCACACCTCCCCCTTGGACTGCCATCCCGGTCACTCCCAGCCCCTGCTTTGGAGCCGACAGGATAAGGCACAAAGCCAAAACCAGTTGTTCCCAGCTGACTAGTCAGTGGCTCATTGCTCTCTTTTGGAGGCACATGGTGAACACATGGATTTTTTTTTCTCCTTCCAGTGCTGCAGTCAAACTGAGTGACAGATAAACCCAAGCTCACCGTATGAACCATCTCAGCCGCCAACTCCCGCAATACACACAAGGAACAGCTGTCCTCCGGGGCTGGGACAGGGCACCAGTACAGCCGATACAGGCTGGGGGCTATAGATGAATGGGCTCATTTAGGTTCACACATACCCCACTTTCCAGAGCTGGAAGATCCCGCCGCTCCCGATCACAACCGAGTCCATTTCCACCCGTGCACACTGAGGCCCTGCAGACAGACTCCCTGCCTGTAGACAGATGTGACTGATCTGGGGGGAGGCTGCAGGACTGCGGGGGAAGCACAGTCCTACCTCCTGCAGAGCCGGACCGTGCGTGCACTGCCTTTGTCTCACTAGATGAAGCTGTGTGCAATAAGGAGCTGTCTCCTAACATAGGAAAGTGTGATGGGTAAGCACACATGGCTGATGCTTCTGGGTCCCACCCTATCCTACCAAAATCAGTGTGGTCAGGCCACTGTGTAATGCTGTTTGTCCTGTCATCAGCAACTGCTCCTGTTCCCAGGAGCAAAGGCGCCCATTGTTTTAGGACAACACCGAAAGAGCTCGGAGAAATCCCCGGGCCTGCTGCCATTGCTGCTGTGAAAGGGGCCCCGCAGCCGCCCCAGAGTGAATAGAGACTGCGAATCCCTGCGGGCACAGAAGGGGGATGAGGGAGGAGGTGTCGCGACGGTGCTTTTGTTGACTTGCAAAGCTGTGAGATGCCCACGTGAAAAGTGCTCTGCAAATGCGAAGCGTTGGCGTGACTCGCAAACACCCACGCCTGCTTTTTCAGCACTCATTTTTACTACAATGGGATCACTGTAGAAAAGGCTGGTGCCTCAGGGTGACGCAGCCCTTCGGGA
>NW_017728996.1:15360798-15405003 GCF_001723915.1 Gavialis gangeticus | reverse complement strand
GTGAGATGCCCACGTGAAAAGTGCTCTGCAAATGCGAAGCGTTGGCGTGACTCGCAAACACCCACGCCTGCTTTTTCAGCACTCATTTTTACTACAATGGGATCACTGTAGAAAAGGCTGGTGCCTCAGGGTGACGCAGCCCTTTGGGACAATTGTGGACACCTAGGAAAGGGGGGGGAAGAGAGAAACTCTTACTTTTATGTGGCACAAAGGGAAAAGTTGGGGTTCACTGTGGGCATGGACAGAGAAGCAGTTATGCCACCTTAAAGGTTAGGTGAAAATACTCAGTAAAAACAAAACAGGCATCATTATACCCTTATTGCAGCTATGAAAGCTGCAGCACAGCAACTTGGTAAGTGGCAGAGTTGGGAACAGAAACTGTCTCCTGATGCCTTGTTCACATGCCCATCCATCGGACCACGCTTCCTCCAGGGCCCAGCCTAGCAGCCAGCATGGCCACAAAAATCATTACGACACACGCGGCACTGTGGACCTGTTTGCGAGAGGTGCAGCAGTGAGCATCGATACCGCTGGCCTTCAGTGAGTATCAGCAACACGCAGCGACTCTCCAGATCAAAGCAGTAGGAGAGGACTGACCACCAGCTGCTGGTGAGGCATGGATCACAACAAGCCTTCCCTCTCCATCCCAAATTGCTGAAGCTCCCCAGTACCCACTGCAATCATAGGCTCTGTGGTTGCTGCCCTGCTAGGAAAGGCTGAGTATGTTGCAGGGCAGGTCTCTAATCCTAGAAGACAGACTCAGGGTAGTTGGGTTCAACTCAGCTCTGGCAGTGACCTCTCCTAGCACCCTGGCCAAGGCATTTACAAAGCTTAAATCCCTTGGCCAAGGTGATGGGTGGTGCAGGTCAACCCAGCTGTCCCGAATCCTACTTCAGTCCTAGGAATCAAGTGGAGCTTGTTGTCCTGCCTGAAGTCATTTACATGCCCCTTATTCTTCAAACTGTATATATGCAACTTTGCTTCTGTTTTCTCCTGAGCAAGACTTGTCCTGAGTGTGCATGGAAGGGATCCATGATCACCACCTACACCGCAGGCCTGCTCTCCTGCCCGAGGAGGAATGCAACTCCATGAAACTGAGTGGGGGGTGGGAAGGAAAGTAAAACTTAGTTGATCAGCCCCCTCCCAAGGTAACTAGGGTGGCCATCATAGAGGACAGTCTGGTTGTCCTCTGTCCTCTATTGATATGAAACCCGGCGCCATTATATCCTCTATTTTTCTCCTGAAGAATCAAGAGGACAGAGTAGCAGAAAACTGGAACATCCTCTATGATGGCCGCGGTAAAGGTAACAGAAAAGCCAGCTTCTATGTTTTCCATACCTGTGATTTGAACCCACGATGCTTCCTTTCAAGAACAGTGTCCCAAGTACCAGGTCATGGGCTAGTTTTGGCCAAGGATGCTTTCTTCCTCTCTTTTGGAGGCTTGGCCACCCAAGAGAGGACGAGACAGGAGACATAACTGAAGAACATTGCTCCACGGTTCAAGTGGGCATTAGCTTGACTAAGAAAATGCTGCATTGCAGATTCAGGCCCCTGGTGCTGTGTTTGTATGACCAGTCGTCAGATAAACCGGACAGCAGGATGTAGGTGGGACCAGAACCAAGAATGACTTCTTTCCGGTCCCACCTACAGGTGTGCAGGGCTCCTCTCAGAGCCGGGCCAGGCTCCTTCTGGCTTGCTCTCCACGTCTTACCCTCTTGGCTGCTCAGTAAGCCAACTGCAGCACAAGGGGCAGAGGCAACTTTCAAGCCCAGGTGTGCTGTGGCCCAGTGGTCAGAGCATTGTTGAGGGAAGCAGAAGATCCTGGGTTCAAACAGAGTTAGAGGACAAGACTCTGTGTCTTCTTGCTTCATGGACAAGTGCTTTAACCCATGGACTGTTGGGCGAAAAGGTAGGGAGGCCTTCTGGGAGCAGGACAAATCTAGTCAAGCAGGTAAAGACAGGATCCTGTGCAAGTGGCATTTAGATACCTCTAGACAAAACAGATGGGAAGCTGAGGGGGCCAAATCCTATCTTTCCTTTCTCTCTCACATTCAGCGTCTGTGGCCTGTTCAACTCTTCCCATGTCTGTGGTACAGTATCCACTCCGACAGGGTTGGATGCATGGGTGGAGACTGCGGGACTCAGCGCTGTAAATAGGAGCAGCACAAAAATCTGTGTTCAAATACCTGCACCTGGACTAGGTGCTTGTCAGGGATACCAGTGCTAGGGTTGGCAAACCGGTCAATTGACGGCCTATTTTGGACTGGTTAAAGATGATAGCCATTTTTATTTTTTTTTAAACTATTTTTTTGTGTATTTTTTTGACATAAATATTATTTTTTTAATTGCTATTTTTTGGGCATTTCTCAATGGAAAGTTGTGCTTTTTCTGTGCATTATTTGGACCTTTTGGCATTTTTTAACAATTTGACTGATATTTGACTGAACTTTGACCAGTCAAATACCCAACCCTAACCAGTGCAACAGCCTTGAGTGCTGAAGATCCACACTATACGACAGGCATAATACACAAGCACTGCCAGACTCAGTCAGACAAGACATCCATCTAATCTGGCATGCGCTCACCAACAGTGGGCAGCACCTGATGCAGAGATGAAGTAATGGAGGCTCATCCCTATCAGAACAATTACTTTTTCTCCAGAAAATTTAAGCTTTAATGAGAGGAAACCTTTGACGTATTTTAACCTTCCTAAAACATGCACATAGGGATGGTGAATTTAAGGTAGGAAGATCAATTCATAGTCAGATTAGATTTGTTCGTTTTGCATTGTTACAATGGACACCTCGAACCAGATAAAAAAAATCACAGGCACAGCTCTGAGACTTAAAAACAAATTTATTTAGAGGAAAATAATGACTTTACAAGAGGTTGATGATGATGATAACTAAAAAGGAAGATAAATAAAAGCTTGTTACAAAACCTAACGGCAGAATCATGCCATGTTTCCTGGTAAGTGACAGGAAAAAAAATGAAGAATTTTACAGTTGATAACCAGCGCACTTTTTACATAATTACAAATTAACATACAGCCATTAGGTTTTACCCTCTTTTTTAAAATTTCATCTTTAACTTCTTAATTTTTTTAATTTTTTTTTAAGTTTTTTTTATTTAAACAGATTGAACATAACATTGCAAAACTTTTTTTTCTTTTGAAAGAAACAAAACAAACTGAAAGCAGAGGTATAGCGTGGTACTATAATACACCTCCTCAACATTCGGGGATTACTCTAGTGCATTCCATATTAGTATCAAATAAACGCGAGGCTAAACTTTAACCATAGGCGAGCTGAACGGGACATCGGCTTTTAGAGCCCGTGTTTAACATCAATAAAGAAAATGATACTTAAGAATCTGGAATTGATTCATGCTTTACAGACTCCTGTGTTTGCTGCTATGGGAGAAGCAAACATCCTGCTTTTTTCTCAGCCAATGGAAGCAGAACGGATTTGGGCAGGGCTTCAATGGCAGTGAAGTGCACATGAAGAGAAAGGGCACTGCCCCTAGCACGCATTTTGACAAGGATTTAGCACCGTGCTTCCCGTTGCTCATGAGACACACGGGAGGGAACCGATTCAGCTTGCCTATTTTTAAACCTTAGCTAGATCACGGGAGAAAGAACTGCGGCCTGTCGCCCCGTCTGACAAACGGAGTAAGCACTCTGAGCACTGGGGAAGTTTAATTAAAAGAGGGCGCCTTAAATTAGTTAACGTTTACAGACCTGGCCAGCAGGCAGGAGACTTTCCGGCGTTCTGGTTAACAGGGAATGTTATGCTAGGCTTAAATAGGAAAATCACTGCGTTGTTGCCATCTCGGACCAGTCCTCCCCTCTATCTAGGTTATCACTGGTGTCTGGCTTCCCCAGACCATCTGCTTGAGATTTGGCATTATTAAGCCCTCCCCAATCTGTCTCTGCCATGAGGAAGAACTGGATTTGGGCATTGTTTCACAACAGCTTTGAGAGATTTTACCAACCTAAAGAAGGTAAGAAGAGGACCAGACACTACAAGTGTGCTTGCTCTTTGTCAGGCAATGCCAATCTGTGCCACCTACCCTTAGTCCCACAGTTCCCAGCAGTGGTCAGACCTCAACAGGTATGGCGTGGGGAAAGAAGAAAAAAAGAAAATCAGGCCACCCCATGGAAAGTAAGTGCTTTTGGTCCAGAGTCAGCTTGGGAGGTGCCTGCAGGAAATGAAGCCGTGCCTTGAAATGGACTCGCCATCCATTCCCTTTGCCCCACGTTACCTCCAAGAGCAAGAGAGGAATCGGAAATGAAGGTGCCACTTGGGAAAGCTCATTCTCTTCTCGGGAACCTGACTGACTCAGTCTCCAGGAGATGCTTGCTTTTCCTCCTGTGCCATATGCACACTGGGGGGGCTCCCAGCAGGGATTCACCTGGCAGGCTGGGCGATAGCTAGATTCCCTGTAGTAGAGAGTGCATGAGACGAAGGGCACTCAGTTCACTCCATTTTGAGCGCGGCTATAGTAAAATTCACACCTTCTTACCTTTGACCTAGGAATACTATGAAAGCTGCTGCTCCACCCCCATCTCCCAACACCTTAGCAAAGCCTACACGCATGCAGAGTTTATATTTGCATATAGCCTAACCCTTCCCCATCCCAGGTTGCACTGGGGGGACAGAGGGCGAAGCAAGAATACAAATCTGATTGTCTGAGAAAAGCGAATGACAAGACAGGGTCCATTTAAAGTGCTTAATGGCATCGAACCACGATAGAAGTTTACAGGCTGAGATGATCACTTTGTTTAAAAGAAGTTGAAGGCTAATCCTATGTGATCCCTCCGATTCTAGAGATACTTACTACAGCTCTAATCCCTGGGATATCTTCACCACCCCATTTTATGTACTTCATTCTGAGATTGCTTCCTTCATCATGCTACTCCCTAATGCCCCTTCTGCTGCATAGACACAGCCAGCATGCCAAGCCTTTCCTTCTTCACGCTTGTGAGGAGTCTGCTGTTCCCATCAATGCCAGACATGTACAGGGAGCTCAGCTGGAATTTTTTCTAACTCCACTTCTTCCTGCAGCAGCATGCCGTAGATGCAGCCCCTTCTGACCCCTGGGTCCCCTGAGAGCCCAACATGCAGTGGGGTGAGACCAGTTCTCTTAATGTCATCCAGGCCATCTGACTGCAATTCAGATTTGGTTAAAGATATAATATGCACTCAACAGGCATGGGTTAGATGCCATGCCTGGAAGTAAAACAACATAACAAAAAAGGGGAAAGGAAAAGGATACCGAGGCTACAAAATCCTAGCACAGAGGACTGACCCACTCTTAACAAAGCACCTGGGATCAAACACTATCTAGGTGATTTTGCAGGGATCAGGGTAGGAATCTATTTCCAGGGATCAACTCCAAAACATTCAAAGGGGAACATGAGAAAGGTGGCTATGATTAAAAAAAATTGCGCGCGCACGCACGCACGCACGCACGCACAGCTTTCCCCTCCCTGCTTCTTACAAATGAAAAAGCTAGAGGGAGGGGGACTAAGGGCTTCATGGTGATACAATCTCATACAGCAACAAAGGATTTCTGTCCCCCCTCAAAACAGGCACAAACAACTCTGATATGAATTGATGCACTTCAGATTCAATCCTCTGTTTACTCTGGAAAGGTGCAGATGGGAAACTGGGTAGCTGCTTAGCAAAAGTACAGATGCAGCTGGCAGTGCGCTCAATGCAGTTCTGTTTACAGCAAGACTGGAGAAAGTCAAACAGCCAAGGCTTCCTTCCCATTGCCCTGGTTGAGGGGCTTCTGCTCAGTTGCCTTTCCAAGAGTAATAGGACACACAGCTTTAGGAGGTGTCAGTGGTACGGGGAAGACACTGGGAAGAAAAGGAAGGACTCGTGCTGGAAACAGCGAATGCCAATGAAATGGAAACCTTCAAAAACACCAAAGCGCTGAGTTCTGCCTACAGAACAGTAACTTTACCGTGTATTGGTTTGGTTTCCTCTGCAGATTTAGGTTTCACCGGCCGTTAATACTAGGGGAAGGATTTTTTAAATTTAACGACCTTAAAGACAACTCCATTATCAAGATATAATCCCGCACCCACAGAAGTCAATAGAAAGACTTCTCCTGACTTCTCTAGGCACTGATCAAGACCTACCCAAACATGAATGGCTCTTTTACTTTGTTCAGAGAGAGATGGGAAAACTTAGAAAGGAGATGTAAATTCCAAAAGCCTAACAGACAGCAAGATTCCTACCCAGAACCACTGCACCCCTCTCCAATTTTTGCTTAGCTTGGAGCTGCTTTGCCTTCAAGACCGCTTTCTGGTTGGAATTCGTTGCATATGACTGCTGTTCAGGCTGGACACCAGCTGCTTGGCAGCGCTGAACATGCCTTGTTCTTATATGAAGCAACAGTGAGAAAAAACCATTGGTTCCTCAAGCTCATCTTTAGAAAAAATAATATCAAAACAAAACAAAGTAAATCTCTTTTTTTAAACCAGACCTCTTTCAAATAAACAGAAAGATAAACATTGGTTTGGTTTGGTTTTTTTTGCAAGCCCAGCTTGCAACTAAGTATGAGCACCAAATAATATTTAAAAATAAAAAAAAGACAAAAATAGAATCTCAGTGTGTGTGTGCGCGAGTGAGAGAGAGAGAATTGTTCGGAGAGCTTCAAAAGCAAGTGATCTATTCTGGATTCCTCATTCATCAAGACAGACCTGTCTAAACCCCCATGCAGCTGTCAGCAGTGCTCATTAAAAATGTTAGCACCAAATGCTGAAATCTGCTGTGCACAACTAGCTTATGAGAAGCTACCAAGCAAATGCAAGTCAAAAGAGTGCAAGACACCATTTGAAAAGAAGGAGAATATGTGGGAAAGGGAGCGAGCATCACCGCATCAGACTGCTCCAGGGAGTGAAGGTAATAGCCAATTTGAAAGTGCCATAAAACACTAAGGCAAATCTCTGGAGAGGGGCAGAGAGTGGCTCTCCATTTAAAAGCAAGATGGCTTGCTACATTTTGTTGCCCCTGGTCATCACTCATACCCACCGTACTTGGCATTTGGGTAACACCCTGCAGCTTCAGTGCACCGAGGCATGTTCTCTCACCCACAAAGGGAATTCTAATGATCCTATTTTGCAGCTGGAGAAACTGAGGCACTGAGCGGTGAAGTAATTTGTTAAAGGCCACACAAAGAATCTGGACTCTGGAGCGTCTGACCAGCAGCACTGTGTTCAGTCCATGAGAACAAGCTGTCTCCCCAGTGCAGAGCCCTGCGTTTGCATAAAACTAGGAGCCGTGTTTCTTCCGAGGTCAGCCCTGCAACCCTCACTCCCCCACCAAAGGTGACAACTCCCTGACACCTCACTCAAGTGCTGGGGAAATGTCTGTGATGTCACTTTGGAGAAGAAATAAGTAAGAGGAGCTGACGAAATCCTGAGAAATAGAAGCTCAGTAATCATGTGAATCACCTCATTAGCATATGCCAGGGAGGAAAAAAAAATCCAGACAATAGTTTAAAAAATATATATAAGCTAAGTGATCCCTAAATGGAAAAATTCTCAGGAGTTTCTCTGATCAGTTGGTGGGCTTGTAATGAAACAACTGCAAATGGAGAAATGTATTCTGACAAAGGACCCGCGGCTTAAGGAAGGGCAGGAGGGAGGGAGTAAGCAGGCTGTAACGAACACAGGCCCATTAAAAAGCAGTCAGAGCGGTTCTCACTTGAGCACTGTCTGTTCTGGGTCCCCAGGGTTGCCTAACAAGCCTGGCATATTTTTCTTCTTCCTTTCAAAACATTCAGATTTTGCACTTCCTGCTGGAAATCTTTTAAAATTTAATCTTTGCCCCGCAGAAATCTGTCAGAAATACTGGCTGATTTGAATTTGGGCAGGTTGTTCCTCTCCCTTCCCCACCCCTCACTGCCGTTGCTGCCTGGTGTTTTGTACCTTCCTGAAATATAGCACGAGATGTCTGATATATGTGAAAGGGGCGGGCAAGCCAATGAAGCTACACTGAGCAGTAAGGGCAAGATATTTAATATCTACACACTCCCTGAAAGTCATCAGGTTTCATCTATCTCCCTGGGCACAGCTAAGCTAACCCAGCTTGTCTGTACAGACTTTATGTATATCCCAGTGGATACACAGATACATATATGTATATATATACAGTATATCTATATATGCCAGTGTGTACGCACCATCTGCAGAGTCCTAACCTTTTGCTAAAGGGGAAAGGTTTGGTTATGTTCCCCAGAAAAGGGGAATGCAGAGGCACAGACTGCTTGGGCCACCTTCTCTCAGCCTTGACCAGTAAGAGAAACAGGGAATTATCTGCACAGGTCATTTTAAACCAAGGTTTGCATAGGGAGTGGATGCTGTCTGCCATGTGCTCAGCCCCTGCAGCCAGGATTCATACAACACCGAAGGCTAGAGCCCCGTGCCCGCCTCTTGCAACCTTGATGCAAGCTTCATTGAATGCATGGCCTGGCAAGCTTGGTGGATGCAGGAACCGGGAACCTGCTGCAGGGTGGGGGCAGGGAGCTTTCCTCCATACAATGGCTGAAAGCAGTCAGTGGGTGAGGAAAGCTTTGGCCCTGTCAGACACCTGCATGGTTTCTAATACAGTACAGTGAAGAGGGAGCCTTATCCCGGCAGAATTAGGAGCAGACACTCAGCAGAAGATTTCCTTGCCCTCCGGTGGTGCTTCTGATGAATGGGCATCTGGGAAAGGAAAATTCATTGTTATTCACCATAGAAATACACCATGAAGTTCCATGTTAAAGCAAATTGGCACCTTTTGTCCATTCGCTCCTACAACGGGGTGTATGACGTATCCCATTTCAACTACATCATCAAGTTACAAGAATAGGGTTAATAAACCAGCAATCTGTCACCCAGTACCCTGGAGGCTTGCAGAGTCCACAGCCGACGTGGATCCATGAGAGAAAACCACTAGGTGATTGCACACTGGCAGGTCAGAAGTGAGATGCAACAGGTCAATGCGAGAGGAGAGGCAACTGGGCTAGCCGGGGGTGGTAGTGGTCACAGATAAGGGAACCTGGGCTTCCCTTCTGACCAGAGAAAGGTGGCAGCTGGTGGCGGGGAGGGTGGTAATAGCAGGGACACTCATGGGAAGATTTTCAAGGCAAATGCCCCTAGAGGGGCTTTCCCCCAAGATCCAGTCCTGGATTTTAGACTGTGTTTATCAGCACCCTACTTTTGGGAGTACTGATTTCACACAGCTGATGTTGAAAAGTATAATAAGGGGAGTCAAGTCACCCAGACGAAGTGGAGAGGAGGGAGGGAGGAAGAAGCAGTATTTGCCCCCTCTGTCCCTTGCAGACAGGAAGCATCCCCTGCTGCTAGATTATCAGGGGAACCTCCATAGCTGTGGAGATGGCCTGGAGAGCAACAGCAGTGGTCTGTAGAAAAGAGCCACGGGGGGAAAATATCCCATAGCCAACACCTGTTCTCTCTGCACACATGAGACAACACCAGAGAGCATCAGCCTCTGTGGGAAGCTCTGCTCATCACTGCCATTCTTCCTATCCCCTACTCATGGTTATCACTCTTTGGAGGCTGGGTACCATGCTTCCCCAAGGCTGAACAGCTTTTTAATCCTACACTCACTTAATCCTTTTAATCCTACACTAACACTCACCAGCAGGTTGGGAGCGCTGGCTTTTGCCCTTTTTCTTCTTTTCCTTCTTGTCCTTTGGCTTGGCTGGCCCTAAACCAAAGAGGCGGGAAGGCATCTGGTGCTGCCCTTCAGCCGCCTTGTTAGTCTGATTGGCTGTGCTATGCAAACTGAAAGTGCATTTCTCTTTTGATGTCCTTGAGAGACTGTTCCTTTTGGGTGACACAGACAGTTCTGAATCAAAGTGCCCTGGCTCGGAAAGGGAAGAGCTCTGCTGTTTGGAGGGGTCCTCAGCAGCGCACAGGGATGGGGTCCTCATAGTTTTCTCGTGCGGCTTTGAAACCTGAAAGGAGAACAGAAGCGTTTCACTCATACACTCCGGTGCAGACAGGCCTTTGCTGCAGTTGTAGACCAAGCCTGCTGCTTCACACACCTACCCAAAGAAACCACTTACTCTAGGCAGTATCCAGTAACATGGACATTTCTCCCAACCAACACACTCCTTTGTCTGAGGGGAATGAGATGAGGATTTGAGAAAGGGGTGCTTCTATTTCTTCCCCTGACGAATGAGACTGAAGGGGTACAACAAACAGAGAGCGAGTCCACTAAGAAATTCAGGATTGCTCCTTCCCACTTCCAGATGCAGAAATCCTCCCCCTTAAGGAGAGGCATGCTGATGGATACATAGGGGGATGCCTGACAAGTGAAGTCTTCCCAAAGGGAAAGGACAAGGCAAATCATTTTACTGCTTTTCCAATGTGTCCTCCAGAAAGGCAGTGGCACCCAACATATATAAAGGGAAGGCCAGGACACGAGCTCCTATCCTCCAGGCTCCATTCAGACATCCCTATTCAGAGCTTTGACATCTGGATACATGCCTCCAAAAAGCTGCTTTCTTTGAATGACACTGGTATCCGGCTGACCTACAGCAAAGCTGAATGAATTATTTTGTCTCGTGTTTCCCTATCGTGCCCTTGGCCACGGACTCCAAGTGCCAAGCAAATAAATTAGATTTGCACCATGATCTTTGGAGAAACCGACACTCTTATCTGCTCTCAAGCCAATTACAACTTTTGTGACTTCATTTGTTATTGTGAATGGTATGAAGGAATGTCAGCCTCTGGACTGCCAGTGGATAAGGGGGCAGCAAACACTCCCCTGATTATCTGCTATTTGGAGTTCAATATCTGAGCTACTCAATGAGCCAATTAAGTCACGTGGCTCCATTTCCATTCTCTGAATGCAGGGCCTAACTTTTATAAAGTACTGCTGCTTCAGCTCAAAACAAATTACATATTGCTCTGGGATTAATTTTGTGCCTTAATTAAACGTATTGGCTACAGGCCTGAAATCTGATTTCCGAGTGTGTTTGTGTGGAACGAGCCATCCTTCTAGTGATTCCCTTCAGCCATACCTCCAACTGGATTAAATGGAAAATAAACCCAAACTTCCTGACAAAAAACCTTATATAAGCTGTGCAAGCTCTTCTTTGCAATGTTGTACAGCCCAGTGCTAAGCCCCCAGACTGCTCCCCCTCCAGCTTGCTGTGTGAGGTCTGTAATCTAGACAGGGATTGTGTTCATCTATTTATGAGGTGTCTAGAACACTGTAGGAGGCCACTATAAATAAATTAACAAGGTCTTACAGTATAGTGACCAAGATTAACAAGCAAAACCATTCAGCCTTGCTGCTCCTCACCAGTGTTTGCTTCTGTAAAAAGATGCAGCTGGCCTAGTGGGGAGGTCCAGGCTAATGGACTGACTGCCTGGGAGAACAAAAAATTGCTGGCCCAGATGTGAAAAGGCTACAGTGAAATGCAACAGAGGTTTCTCCTGAGCATTCCTGTGTCTGCTCCTTCTTGCAGTTCAGCTCAGCCTGTTATACCACTTACTATCAGGCCAATAAGAAACAGGTCTCCAAAAAAGCTGGCAAAGCTCAGATGCATTCACCCACGAACCCCACTGGCAAGACAAGAGATGCGCATTCGCCCACAATTGCCACGGGGATCTGGAAGGCACTGCTCTGCTAGAAGCCTCTCCCGAGACAGAACAGGCAACATGCAGCAGCAAACACCAGGAAACACAAGGTGCACAAGACAGATCAGTGTTAAAAAAAAATCAGGTCTCAACTCTCTCAGGTTCATTCCTTGATTTTAAGGGCAGAGTGGACCATTTTCTTACCCTCTAGTTGGACTAGAATCTCCTCAGCAACTCCAGCACTGAGCCTAGCAACCTGTGGCTTAACCAGACCATTTCTTTGGAAAGCCAGTTTGTCACCTGAGCTGCACTTCTACCCTGAGCCCTTGACTGGAAACAGCGATTACCTGATTGTGGCCAGGCTGCTTCAACTGTGCATGATGCAACTGCTCCATTTCTCTCTGGAGTTGCTCCTTCTCCCTCTCCAATTGCTTCTGTGCAGCACGGAGCCTCTCCAGGTCGATCTGGTAGGCCGACTTCTTCTTCTGCAGCTCCTCCTTCTCCTTCTCCAGCTCTTGGTGCCCCTTCTGAGCCTGCTCTTCTCTCTGGGTCAGCCACATTTCCCGGTCCACTAGCTCCTTCTCCCGTGTCTCCCATTCCTTCTCCCTCTTCTGTTTCTCCGCCAGGTACTGGGCTTGCTGCTTCTGCAGGTTGGCCAGCTCCAGGCGTTGCTTCTCTAGGCTCCGCTGCTTCTCCTGCTCGATCAAGGAGTTCGGCCTGGAGAAGGTCCGTGTCAGCGCTCTCTCATTCAGAACCAGCTTCTGATCCTCAATGTACGTGTCCTGCTGCAACACGACAGCCTGGAAGGGGAGAAAGAACAAAGTCAGTGCGGTGCCTCCTTGCATGGAAGGCATGTAGTACAGCAGCTGTCATGTCACGGAGCAGTCAGCAGCTGCATCTGGTGCCTAGAAAAGTCAGCGTGTGTCTCGGCTGATTAGAGGGTCCAGCAAGGCCAGCATGTATTTGTAAGACACAGGCCATGTCTAGTACCCCTGACCCAAGACTTTTGCATGGCAGTTCAGAGCACTAGCTGCCTTCAGACTGGAGAGCTATGCAGAAAGAGATGAGAAGAGAATACTCCCAACATGACAGACATCAGACAGGACCCTTTAGCAGGACCTTCAAGTCCAAGCACAGGCTGGGAATACATATGGAATGGAAAGGGCGCAAGTGAAATGCTGATGTCAACACAGTCACAAGTCAATGCTCATGGAGGGGATTCATATGTTCAGGGAAGGAGAATGTGAAAGCAGAATACCAGGCTTCAGGATGACCTACCTGCAAAGCACTAAGCAGGTTATGGAGCTGGGTGATGCTATGGAGAACATGCTGCAAGGAAACAGAAGAAGAGCATTGCTGTAATACCTCACCTTACTGTTCGCTCTTCTGTAACATTGCAAATGAGCTGTGCGTGGCCATGCTGATTCGTTTGATGACACCCAGCCATCCTACTTGCCCCGCCCCCAATACCATCAATAGTTTATCCCAAATACACCTACTGATCAAAGTTTAGGGCATGTCTGTGTGTTAAACTTTCTGAGCCAGGCAACGTGTCCAGCACACCACATGGCTTTACCTGGGTCACTTCCTAAACTTGAAACACTGTAGTTGGGTCCTTAGGGTGCTTCAGGCAGGCTAATGAATACAGGTCCAATTATCCCACCTAGTGCATCACATCCATGGCTACCCTACTGGCACACACTTTCCTCTGGCTTTCCCTAGCAATCAGTGAAGAAGCCAGTTGTGGGCTCGCACAGCAAGGTGCACGTGGAGAACCACCCCATTCTGCCTGCCTTGTCTCAGGAGGTCTTTTCTTTACAGCAGTGTTTTTGGCAGAAGTGCCACAAATTAGCCTCACGTCTTCTCCAAGCACCAGTGCAATCCTCTTTGCCTGCCCAATCTGCTGCTCTGCTTTTTACTCCCAGCCCTGTACTCCCTGTCTGATCTACTGCTTTGCTTTCTGCCCTATCTGCGGCTGTGCAGTCAAGTCTCCTCCCCAGTTTGCTCTTTGCCACACAAAGGCTGCCAGTATTCCTTGTGGCTCCATTTTCTGGGAAGTGAAGGAGGAATGGTACTGAGGAGAAGGTTACCATAAAGGAAGGAAGTTTGCATGCATTAACTGTGACTGCGTATTTGCAGGAAAATGACTTTCACGGCAAAACATCTTGGAACGGGCCCTAAAAATGCATTAAAAGTTTGCTGTCCCTTCCACTTCCCCCTCTTCAGGGAAATTATGCAAACAAATGGGTTCACAACTATTGCAGGCATAGGGCTGGAGACCTTTGGAAATATAGCTCCTAAAGGCACAGGTATTTGTGTTGGTGTAGAGCCAATAGCATGCCAGACATTTTGAGATGGTGTCTTGTACCTCCAAACACCCACCAAGTGCTTCTCTGAATCCTGTTCGATGTACCACAATTGCTCTTTCAATACACAAATTTAAGCAACACAAGCAGCAGTGTTTCCAGTTCTTGCATAATAGCTGGTAGGAAAGGAACCTCTTCTCAATGAGATACTTAGCTGCCATTAATGTTAATTGGGAGTTAGATGCATATCAAAGGAAGAATAGAAACCTAATTGCCCCAATTCACTGCACCTGCAACATACAATTAAACTCCTTCTATATGCTGATGCATGGTGAATACAGTCCTGTGCTCTCTAGCCATAATTAACCCCTGATGCCTATACTCAGCATTCATTCTACTAATGGCAGTTGAAGGTCAGGCAATAAATCCCTGGACTGAGTATCCAAAGCTCAGTTTACTACATTTAAAAGTCTAAGTTAGTTATACATCAGGATATGAAGTACACGCTCTCCTTTACCCATTGGAACAAATCCACTTGCCATCAAAACTGAAAGTGAAATAAACCCCACCCCTAAGGCAACAGAGATTGTTCTTACCTCATTATTTCTTTTCAACATGAACATGAAATTAGCGTTTCCACCCTATGAAAAGATCACATTGCTTTAATAAAAGGGCAAACCAGCAGTACAATAACTGCCTTTCAAAGCTGAACTAATGATAGAAACACATCCAAACCCTCCCATTTTCCTTTTTGGCAATGCAGATCTCATGTATCTAAGTGAAAATCAGCTAAAAAATCAAATGTTAATTAGGGATCACTTTGTAGCGATACGATGAACTAATCTGCATGAGGGCACGAGTTTATGTTTGGCCATGGCATGGCAATAGCAATGCATAATTAGACGCATGTTTTATTTGGTTTGCAGACAGATGGCAGGATAGGGTCTTCTGTGACACTGGTTTATTACCCATAAATTTTTGTTTTGAAGTGGGAATTTTAGTCAAAGCAATACTGATTTTGATTACAGACTTCCAGCACGGTGGGCTTAACGGGGACAGAAACTCATGCTTTTTCAGATTTAGAAGTGACAGTGCCAGGACGAAAGGACAATGGTTATTGCTGTAAGACACACACGCGACAGCAATACCTTCTTCAGAATGCTGTCGGATTCTGTCCTCCGAAGATCCTGGGCATCTTCGCCTTCATCCTTCTCTCCACCTAAAAACACCCCCCAAAGGTTGACACAGATCATTTAACTTTGCAAATGGCAGATGAAGTGTTCAGTCATTAGCAAGTGTCAGATGAGGGAAAATGGTCTGTATTACAGGTGATTCAACACAGCTGAGATGTTCTTGTCCTTTAGCAATGTGTGCTTGCTTCCTATTTATACAAATAAATGTCAGCCCACACTAACCCAATCAGTGCTTTGATTAGGGACCAGTTTGGGCTTTGCCTGAAATGCCAATAATTTTAGTGCACTCGCTTATGGGTCAGACATCTTTCAGGCCTCACAATCCCCCATTCTCCATTTCACTAGCACTGAAATGGAAACCATTGGCTGTGGTTTCCAAGACAGATTGTGAAAGAACATGTGGTGAATGCCAATTGCATTGAAATGGAGGATAAAACATCACGTTATGTTGCAATGCTACCCATCCTGATGGGATTTATGATACTCAGGCAATGGGTTGGTACCAGGAGGGCAGTATCTGCATGCAAACAGGTTTGTCCCTGGGTACCAAGAGCTCTTGCAGGCTCAGACATCAGAACCCAGGAATTCAGAACAGACTGCCAGACATGTCATGAGTCTGCTCCCAACTGAGACAAACCACCTGAGAAAAAACCACCCTTAGAGCTTTCTTCATTGATTTAAACGTGAATCATCAAGCCAGCGTGGATGAAGACAACTCTGTTAACGAACAAACCACAGAACACCGGCCGTAGTGCAGAGTTGCATCCTTCCTGGGGTCTGGATTTTCTATTCACTGACACAAACAAATGCTAACCCTTAACCAATGCTCTCTGCCCCAGCCACTGCAGCCTCTCTGAAACCTGTGCAAGGGCCTGCAGCCTGACATCTTTCCATAGGTGTAAACAGTCAAAGCAACCTTTACTATAATTTTGCTGCTGGGGAAACATGAGGCACAATAAGGCCAAGAGATTTGCTTAAAGTTATGAGAGGGCAAGCAGAACAGTTGGAAATGGGACAGAACCTGGCTTCCTCCCTCCCAGTGCTGGGTCTATCTGATAGACACTACATCTTCCTTCCAAAGCGTCCCCCAAAACGCAGTTTTCATACTGTCAGATTCATATGACCCCGTCTCTGCAGAAAGTCCAGGCAAGAGAAGGGAGACTTGGACAGTCTTGACCAGCCCAGCCTGAGGCCATGCAAGTTACTGCAATCAGGAAAAGAAACTTCAACCTAAATTCAAGTCTGAGCAAAATGCTTTTTATGTTGCTGTGTCAGGGCCTACTGGGCACTATATCTTGTGGCTGAGAAAATCCTCTAGGTTTCACACTGCAGACTGTCTGGAGCTAAAGACTACAGTGTGACATAGAAGATTGGGCAGGGGTTTCAGGGAGAGCTGTGCTGGGACACAACTCAGACTGAAAGTAGGAAAGCAGAGGATATGGTTTGTGGGGAGAGGAGCCCTGGAGGGATGAAGATGCCTCTGAAGCCTGGGGTGGACAAGTGGGACATTGGGAAGCTGTAAAGTGTGCAGCCAAACTACATATTTGCTCACTTGGCCAGGGGAGACTGAAATCACTGTGGGTGAGGGTGTGTAAGGAGCATAAGCAAAGAAGATGGGAGACAAGGCAGGGGGCACAACCTGCTTGATTCAACAAGCTCTCTCTCAGGTGGGTTGTCATATGTCAACTGGGATCTCATTTTGCATCCAGACTAGGAGGTAGCAGCCCTCTGGAGATGAGGGAACCAGGCTGCAGATATTGTAGCAAACAAACAGATGTGAAGGAAACAAATATTTAAATAAGCCGAGTAAAGGGCGTGAAAAGAAAGGCACAGAGCTCAGGACAAGGGATCAGCGGACCTGGCCCCGAGTCCCTGCTCAACCATGGACTTCCAGTAACTTGGGCAAGTCTTTGCACCTTTAACTGCCTCCATTTCCTTGTATGTAAAACGGGTAGCATGCTGGAAGATTGAGGCATTAAGCTCATTTAAGATTCATTAGGTGCCTGAGTTCCTTGGAAGGGAGATGTCTGACAGGCACAAAAATTTCTAAACCCAAATCCAGTCCTGCACACGCACAGGAATACTCACACTTGGATGCATTCATCTGGTGACTGTCAAAGCCTCCAAAGGTTTCTGCTCTTCTTGGAAGGGAGATGGGGCCGACTCCTTCTTGCTCAGAGGTAGGGCTGCTGACCTGTGGTCCCAGCGCACTCCCCAGACTCCTGCTCACCATGCTTTGCAACAACTCAACTGAAACGGTAAGAAGCAACATGAGAGAAGGTCAGCTAAGGAACATCCTCAAGACTTACAGCCCAGCATGGTTTCCCCCAAGCCTAGACGACGGGGTCAGTAACTTTATGTGCTTGTCTGTACAAAGAGGACAGCTGTGCAGGAAGGGAGATGCCAGCACGCTACCTGCAGCCATTCAACAGTCAGGTCACAGGTCATGCACACTGAACTTCACATTAGCATCTCATCTCCCTTCCTCTCCAAGTGCTATCAGTATGTGTTTGCAAGCCTGCAGGATTGACTGGTCCAGCTTTCTGGGCATCTCACACAGGAAAGCTAGGCTAGGATTCACCTACTTGTGGATTTTCCAACTGACTGGCTCACCAGATCCACCACCTCCTGCTGCCCAATGACAATCTCTTAAACCTCCCTGTTGCATTCCACTACATTGCTGAACGGAGCCAGCCAAAGACAGCATGGCCCAAGTGTCGCACAAAAGACCAGATCCTGGGCTGCAGCCAGATACCAAAGTACACGCCAGGGAATGGTGGGCAAAGAGCTTCAAGTTCATATCTCTACCATTTCCTGAACCAGCATGGGCTTTATGCAAAATTCCTAGCCGTGCTGAAGACTTCTAGATATCTTCCCTAACTTCTTCCCACCAGTCATTACTAGCTCCTTCCATTCCTGAGTTGCATCTCTTTCCTCCTCAGCACCTTTTGGGGGATGGGAATATACCTTTGCTTACGTTCATTATGTTCTGATTATAGCTCATTTCAAAGAAAGAAGGTCGATTTACTCCAGGGTGAAGCCCGGGTAAGGACTGATTCCCCCAAACAACTGCTATGAACATTGATGCAGGTAACTAATACGACATACTGGCTCACTTACCCTCATTTATTGCACTTTTCATAATGCTCTCCCCCTTGGGTGCCTCTTCAGTGTTGGCTCTGAACAGCACTCTGGAGATCAAGCCATCTTCCTGCACACTGCAGTCGGTCATATCCCTGAAAATCTTCCCCTTCTCCTCCAGCAGTGTGAGGATCTGCTGATCTTTCTGCTGAAGCTGTTCTGTGGGGTGAACAGAGGAACCTGGATTAAAAAGCTGTGGTTTGATAAGGAATCTGAATAATCCCTGTGATACCAGCTCCACCCAGCGGCACGTTCTGGAACAGCAACAATTATGCGCAGTTTCCAACCTCCTTAGTTTTCAGGACACGTTCCCATGCTATTACAGTGCCTGAGGGGACAGACTCATGGACAGTTCTACATCCTAAATGGGAATGGATCTCAACCCCTACATTCCTGCTGCTGCATCTGCAGGTATTCAGGCTAAAAGGCAGAGAATGAGATAACAGGGACCTAGGAGTTCCTCCCTGTACTAAAAAGGCCTGGTGTCAGGCACTCGTATCCTGCTCCTAGGCAGGAGTAACTTGGCAGCCCTGCTGCGGCACTCTTCTTGTGGCGGGATCAGCTCCCTTGCATTCCCCTTCCAGCCTTTCTGCTTTGCATTTAAATGCCCAACACTGGAACGGCAGCCAAGAGCCAGAACTTCTGCAGCGACGTTTGTCACTCGGTATTTCAGAAATAAAAAATTAATACAGCTGAGCGTCTGCCAGGCTCATTCATTCAGGCTTCAACAACCTATAGCTCGTCTCCGGCAGCAGCAGACAGTTACCCCATGACAAAGCTCAGTTTCAACAGTGCATTAGCTCTTGCATATGGGAAAGGACTGCGATGTATGTACTGGAAGAGCCATGTGCTGCCTGCTGATCCGAGTGCCAGGTGAAGCAATGATTGGCAGCTCCAAGTCTTTCCTCTTTACTCTTACTTCCCACGATCAAAACACACTGCAGGTCAAGGCCCACCCCTCCAGCTAAGCAGGGCTCTCCGAGGGCCACTGGAATGGAGCTACAGGGGCTGCTGAGTGAACATTACAAAAGCAGTAGCTCCCTTGCATGACTTGCACCTGAACTCTGACCCTCTCCCAAATATTTCACTCATCCTAGGCTGCACTGGCCAAGGGCACAAGATGCACTCTCTTCACAGCTGCAAGCTACTGGTACCCATTACAATCTGAACGCATATCTGATAAGGTAGATGAGAGGTTGGATGCTTACTACATCAACTCTGTGCCAGGGGCTCACTCATGCTACGCCTGAATACTAAGACAGCCATCTCTGAGGGAGCCAGTTGTGACAGTCCCACCACCAGAAGTCCTCTCTTCCACCTGAGGGTTTTTAGCTTTTTGTTTTTTGGGTTTTTTTGTACTTCAGCAGCAGCAGTGCTGTTTTAGTCCCAATAAAGAGGTGAGGAAATGTTTTTTCAGATTTCCAGGCTAACCAAAAATTGTAGGTTCCAGATTTCGGGAATCTGAACCTGAAACTTTGGAGGTTCAAAGCTTTATTTTGTGCCAGCACCTCTTGCCCTAACAAGCCAGACAGATTTGCTTCCTAAAAAGGGCTTTTATCATTCACATACAGTATGAATTCTAGGTCCCTGAAAAATAAAGATGATAAGCAGCAATAAAAAGATCTTGTAAAATCCAGCACTAAAATGTCCGAGAGGTTTGTCAACAGCTTCCTCCACCTCTGCTCTCCAGTCCTGGCATCTTTACCTTTTAATTCTTTAGCTTTGGCATCCAGCTCTTTCCTTTCCACCTCAGACTCACTAGGAACTCCTTCATCTTCATCCTTGTCCCTGCACGAGAGATGGACACATTGCAATTACCACTATGAAAAAGGTGAGAGACACTGAAACCGAAGGAACAGTTCCTTAACTTACATGGTGTTAATGGTGTCCTGAATGAGTTGTATCCAGCTATTACGCTCCTCCTTGGAGCTGGCATGGACTTCTACCATCTCTGGGTTGGGCACTCCCGTGGAAATGAGGAATAAGCCTTTTTCGTCATGAGCCACTTCTCGTACAATGAGCTTTTTCAGAGAGATTACTGTAGATTTCGTGTCCTACAGGGATAGGTGGGAGGAGATAGATGAGAAGACAGAGAGAAAACACTAGAGCTTTTGCCTGGTCTCAAGGGCTCAAAAGCTCCCACTCCCTGTAATTAGACCTCCTTCCTAACCTGTAAGCATCTTGTGCAACCACAGGCTAAACACAACTGCCAGTCTCATCCAACACAGATTCATAGAATAACTTCAGTTGAATACACAAAACTCCTGCCACCTTCCTTTGTTGATTCAGAAAGAAAGTCCAGATCATCCCATGCAGTTCTTGAATCCATTCAAAACCACCTTTGTGGCATTCAAACTCTCCAGGAACTTAACGTTGGTGGAGAAGCTCTGACTTCCTGTCCTTCTGTCCTGGGCTCTTTAACCTAGGTCTCCACACTTGATAGGGTTTGCTAGTTATTTCACTTGTAGTTTTTGCTTCCCCTTCTACAGCCCTAGAGAATCACATTTTTCTTCTTCAAACCTCACCCCAGACCTTATTGTTTTCAGTAGCTTATAGCTGACTTCCATCAGGAAGGGCTTGTGACACTGTCCATCAGAGACTGCATGTATGATTATATGCAACGTGCTGAGGGGGTCTCTAATATCTGTGTGCAATCAAATGCTTAGGGTTAAGTTTGGCAGGCAGAGTCTGACAGGTCTCTCTATGGTATCAGCAGGACTGTACCTATTTAGGACACCTGGCACTTTAGAAGAGCTGTGCTAAATGCTGCTCAGAAGTGGAAAGGACACGAGGAGCAGAGAAAGTCTCTTCCCAGACATACGCAGGACAGGCACATTGCTGACGGATCAGCGGCAGTTCCTCATTATGTCATGCCTTTTATCAAGGGCTCTCTCCTAAAACTGGCGCTTTTTCTTTACATGACAAACATACTCCTGTGGCACACTGATCTGAAAGCTGCTCTCAAGACTTCCTTGCACCAGGTGGCTTTCTTTCCTTTGCCTTTTGACATTTATTAAGTCTGTTCTTTCTGCTCTTTCATTTTTACATTCTTCCCACCCTTAGTGTGAACAAGCATGATTTGCACAGGCTGAAGAAGAGGAACCATATTCGGTGACAGGTTTATTTTCAGAGCTAATTATCAAGAGTTCCAAGGCACTGTAGAAATCACTGAGGGGTGGGAAATGAGGCAGGGAATAAGACAGGCTCTCAACAGCAAATAACCACATCTGCCATGGATACATGGATAACATTTTTATAAAATACAAGACGTTCCATTCACTAAGAACTAAGAGATGCAGTGGGCAGTGACTTCTTTGGCTGTTCAATATATAACTAGAACAGCAATTCCCAACCAGTGTTGTGGCACCCTGGGGTGCCTTGAGATCCTCTCAAGGGTGCTGTGGGATGCCATGCAGCATTCACACTGTTAGGTGTGCAAATAGGACTCAAAAGGTAAACCCAGAGATTTTGTATGGAATCCAGAGTGCTAAAGACAGTGTGGCCTGCTGTGACCTTTCTGAGTTCTTTGCAACAGAACTGGCCTATTATTTTCCCGCAGCTAAGGACAAGTGAAAACCAAGAGCTGGCATTTCCTAACCAGGGGCTGGAGTCTAAAAAGGTTGAGAACCACTGCCCTAGAACCACACATGGAAAAGAAAGGAAAAGAAAATGCCAAACCCTTACCAGTGAGGCAAAGACGTACTTCTGGTCCTTCTCCTGAAGGAAGATCAGGATGTCTGAGAGGAGGACAGCCTGGACTTCTGCAGGAAAAGAAAGTCCACAAAACATCTATATTTATATCGATCACCGATTCCAAGCCAACCAATACCTTTTCTTTAGCAATATGAGGCGTTCTGGCTGCTAATGAGCATGTGAGTAAATATTTGGGGTTGTTTTGCAAATATATATCTGTCTTACTTTGCTTCCTAGGAAAAAGGAGCTGTAAACACTGTCCTAGCAACATGTTTAGTTCATGGGAAGCTGGAGGCCTAGATAACCCCCACAGTAACTCAGCTGGGCAATGCAGAGTCACCTCTGAAAGGATTCAGAGGAAATTTTATCCAAACTATAAGCACTTGCTGAGATGATCTTTTCCAAATGACGAGCGCTGTGAGAATCCTGCAAGCAAGAGACAGTGCAACCTCTGGACACTTTCTGAACATAAGCACTGTTCATTCACGCAATCAATATTTGTCCTCAAGCAAAACATCTGCACAGGAAGTTTTGGGCCGATGGCTCTCTTGACGAACACTTTATAGGGTGCAAATTGTCTTGCAACAATACTTGTCAGCTGCAATTTTTTCCCCAGAATCTGACTTGAGCAGCTGATATTGATTCTGCCCACAGATATACATGGCTCTCACTCAATTCAAGCACAGCCAATTTGATCTGTATCAGAGGGCAGAACCTGGTTCTCATGCGAGAAAGGAAAGCAACGTAAAGAAGTGAATTCAGGTTATTTTCTTAACACACATATGCTATCTTCCAAGTCCCCTCATGATACATCACAAGATTAAACAGTAACTACTGAGTGTGCTGCCCCACCCAAAACTGCAGCACAAAGAGCTTCTGTGTAACGTGCTTGGAGATCGTGTGACACAGATGAGGTAAACCCAAAAGTTTACTCATCCCACGATAATTCTTTCCATTTCATTTTGTGAACAAGAGAATCTGTTTCAGATCAACCACTAACTCAACTTTTGCCAGAGCTTCCAAGCAAACACGGGCTTCTCTGGAGGCTTGGAAAAGTTTGGTGATCTTCATTTTATGTTGCTTTGTTTTTATTTCCACGCATTGCTACATTTTCTGTTCTTCCTGCAGCTTAGGAAGAACTGAAATACTTCGAGGAAACCTATTCCCATGCTAATTCTGGATCCATTTCCATACCCCAGAAGTTAAGATAAGCAACTTCTGGACTTGCGGACACTCTTCCACCTGGAACTTCTCACACGTTTGCACCTGTATGGACGGTTTGTACAAGACCACCTCTAACCGGGACATCTTACTATGGACTTAGGGGAAGCACAAGCCATTTTTTCTATTGGCAATGTGCCATATATTCTGTACTCATTGTGAGATTTTGTAATAGTAATAGAACGTGCCTCACCCACCATTCAAAGTGAGTACATTCCTGGGAACCTAGAAACCATCTTTAAACTTTCTTTTCTCCAGACCCTTAGGGTAAATCATATTATATTTGGAATTTGATAAATGATCCTCCCTTTGCGGGAATGCACAGGTACGAACTCTTCCGCTTCCAGAAGATATTACTGAAAGATACAACCTTATAATGTTCCACGTATCAGACCTTTTTCACACACACCACAGACCGATGCCCAAACTCCACACTTACCAATATCAAGGCTTATATAATTGAGAAAGGTGGATAAGGAAAATAAGCCCAGGATCTCGGATGCGCGTGGAATAGTGTTGGCTGCTTTTGGCAGCTGCTTCTCATGGAGGACGAATTAACAACATAGTCCTACCTTAATGTTTTAGGCCTCAATTCAGCAAAGCACTTAAGCATGAAGCTTGGCTGTACTGGAAGCACAGTGCCTTCACAAAGTGATTTACATTGCTGACTGAATGAAAATCAATTCAAGAGATCCAGAAATCGGTGCCAATGACACATACTGAGGCAGCTGAAGGGACATGAGGAAAACAGAAAAACTCACTGGTTTGGAGCAGCAGCTCAGGAAATGCTTCAGAGAAATTATCGGGATAGACAAATATTGAGCTACGGTCAGGAATGGGCAAAAGGCTTACCATGTCTTTGCTGCGCTGTAGTAATTATTTACACATCTGTTCCTATCCCAGATCAAGAGAAAGTTCAACTTTGGTGACTTAGTCCTGTCTCACTCAGGGGTAAACTGCTTTGGTTAAGGTTTCACGTGGGATAGCAGCAGGCCCATGAAACCCATGGGGCAGTCAGAACAGCGACTCTGCCTCCCCTCTTCCCTTTATCTCTGTAATTTGTACATCTGTCCATGCCCTAAGAGTCTGGTAAGGCACATTGGGGATTTAGGTGCAACAGAGAAAGCAATGGTGGCTCTGGACAGTAGCGATGCAGGACTGCACAGATATGGAAATGGTGATGGCTCTGCTGGTCCTGAGCAACAAACCTGGGAGTGTCAGTGGTTTGGCTTCCGATGCAGCGAGCCTACTGCCTGGAGACATTTCAGAACCCAAATGTTTCACTGCCTTGCAGCCAGTGCATCCCGCTGGTCTCCATGCTCAAGGTATTCATATAGCATCTGCATTTATAATGTGCTGGGGTGCCCTTGAGCTGCAAGTGCTCAGTGAACATCAAACACAAATGTTCAGTGGCAGCACAGGATCCTGCTGCTACCTGATTTTTTTTTTCCACTTTTTCTTCCCCCCTCTTTATTAATTTTGCTCCCAGACTCAGGAGAAGCCCGGTGGAGCATGTGACTGGCTTTGTTACAAGCTCCTGTGATTGCTTGTCAACAGAGCTAAGATAATTGAGATCAAGAATTCCCTTTGCTAGGTAGGAGTTGTTTTAGTGCACTACTCACTGCAACTGAGCCTTTGTTTGGCTCAGAAAAAGTCCAAAGTGGTGCTGGTCACCTGTCATGCTGGTACTGGACACCCCAAATCAACTTCAGATCTAGTATGCAAAAAGGTACGTCCAAGCTGGCAGACCTAGTACCAGGCTAATGTGAACATAATGGTTCTCATGAATTCTTTTTTCACATTTTTTGGTAAATTGATTTGCTCAATTTAAGCTACTGAAGAAGAGCTCAAACCAAGAACACCAGGCTAATTCCTGAGAAGTAAAGTGAAAAGGATCAGTTTTGGTTTCAGTTTCAAAGAGGAGGCAAACTTGGAAAATGAACAAGCAGAATCACTGGAAAGCATTAGCAGACAATAGAAATGCATGCAATGTTAGTTCAGGATGTTACCAGGAGCCGAGGGGAAGATGTAATGATTCTACTTCGAGAGTGTTTCTCCAAATGCAAAAAAAGAAATACAATGAAAATAATAATTAGGCCAGTGATTTAAAGGGAAACCTACTGCAGTAGGCAGAGTAATTCTAGACTGAAGGGAAAGGAACAAACAAGGTTGCAAGTGGCCAGATGATGAGAGCCCTGCCTTCATCTGGGAGCTGGGAGTCGTATCCTTCAGACGCACAATCTGCAGGGCTTTCTTACCTTTCAACCTCCCAGCTGCATTCCTCAGTGAGACAGGCCCGTCGCGGATGAGTTTTCGGCGCCTCAAGTCCTCTTTGGCGATCATCTGGCCGCTCTTCATCCTCATGATGGACTTGCTGTCCACCCGGGTGTAGATCTCACTGAGACGCATTTTCTTTTCATAATTGCTGACTTTGCTGTTCACAGCAGCAATCACATCCTTGACCAGGTTTAACGACTGAGTCAAGTGTTGGTGTTCCACTTCATTTTCTTAAGGGAAGAGAGAAAATTTCATTTCAATTCAGCCTTACTGCAAACGAAGAGAGCCTACCTTCTGACTTTTTGGCTGTCCCCTCGCTCTATTGATCAAGTCATAAACAATAAAATGCAAAGAGGCATGCCTTCTTGAGCCAGATTTCATTTTATTTCTCAAAAAAAAACCCAAAATAACCTTTGAGATGCATCACCCCAATGAAGGGAAATGGTAGAAAATACACTCTAAGTCATGGGAGACTAGGGCAACAAACAAAAATCATGCCCTCCATCTCTTCAGGTACTCAGTCAACTAGTCAAACGAGGAACAAATGAGCAGGCATCCATTTTGCATAGGGGCTTGACCATTTGTGTGGTCATAAAGTGCTGCTATTTTGGAGTGTCAGAAGCTGTTAAAAATAATCAGTGAAGTAACAATAATGTTTGTTAAGAATGTTTTAATTGCCTGGATTATTAATGAGCCATCAGGGTAGCAGTGAAATTCCCATTGGTTCCCATTCTCAATGAAGTTACAGTACATAAACCTTTCACTTTACAAATAAAATTCCATTCTTTATATAAACCATGGTAATGGGACAGGCCACTGTCTGAGGCGTTATTATAGAGAATAATAGCCAACAAGACAGCCCCTTGTGAATAGACTGTTATTTTATGAAACAGGCGAACAAAAAGCCCTGAAAACTTTCGAAAGAAATTGATTATAAAACAAGACACGGTGGCTAGATACAGCCATTACTTGATGAATGTCTGCTGCTGTATCTTCAGGATGCATACCCACTAGCAAAAGAACAGACGGTAATATGCATATATCACTTGCCACAGGATTTTTGTGAGTGATACCCTATAATAAAAAGCAGCTCTGAAGCTTGCTGTAACTTAAGGAGGGCAATCCAGATAGTCATCCCTCATCCTTACTTGATAAAGGGCTTGTCTAGAAAATAAATAGACCACACCAGAAGATTATAGAAAGCAGGCTATATGTTGAACTGAACGGTTTTGCTTTCAAAATGAGTGAGCCAGGAACATGGCAAGCATGTGCTGCCCAGCATTTCTCGGGTGGAGGGGAGATTGAGGGACTGCTCTACTGCAGTTCTGAGGAACCTCCATCTTCAGGCATTATATTACAGCTAGGATTTAAGAGGTTCTGCAGTCTATGAATGCTGCTGCACAATTAGCCAGAGATTGCTGTTACACTCTCTATATGAAAGTACTCCTTTCCCCACAGGGCTGGTGCACGCTACCATTGCAGTAACATCAGGCTCGAGGAATGGAATCCTGAATAAAGTTATGAAACCTTGGTTTCTAATCCCAGCAGTGCTAGGCACTGGCCAGCTCTGCTGAGAGCAGTTTTACTAGAAAAAGTCTTGAGGAGAGCTCTAGAGGGAATCAACAAGTGATTAGGAGGAGGAAAGGGCACCCACCTTTGGTGTATTCTAATATTCTTTGCAGTAGTACTGGATACTTTGTGATCCTCTGCGTTACTAACAAGATGCACTCAGGAATGCCAAGCCGCCTCACCACTGCACTGCTCATTTTTTTCTGAGAAAAGATGAGAAGTAAAGTGTTGTGGATGCCAACGTGCAGCAAGGACATGCTATTGGCCTTGCCAATACATCTCCCATTGGCTCTTACCTTGATGAATGCCTGAAACCGCTTCTCCTTGGAGAGCAGGTCTTTGAAATAATTCACGGCCTCATTGTGGTGCCCGCAGAATTTGCCGTACGTCTTCTTCATTCTCTCGGCATTCTCACCAGAAAACTGCAAGAGACAAGCAACATGATAGATCCCACTAGGTTTTGGGGATTTCAACCTGCCATCATGCATCCATCAACTGAAGGGATGCTGTCAGCTCACATGCAGGCCACATCAGAAGTTTTCTAAAGCCAAGTAATGAAAAACGTAATACCAGGGAACATAAAGAACTGAGATTGGGGCCCCACTGTACTAATACTCTGAAAACTGCCTCACTGAGGCTATATTCTAAGTAGATAAAATAGACAAAGGGATGGAGGGAAAACAGAGGGGTGAAGTGACATGCCCACGGTCACAGAGCCGGTCAGGGGAAACTAGAATCTGGAACTCGAGAATACCCAACTTCTGGCTCCGTGCTCAGAACATGCAGGTGTTTTCCATCACTTACCTGATTCACCAGGATATCTCCTATCCTCTTGATGACAAAGTTCTTTTCACTTTTGTCCGCCAGGGACTCTTTCTTCCTCTCCAGAATCCGCTGGAAGAACTGGTTGTGGATGTTCAGCAAGTCATCCAGGCAAGGAAAGACCTTTTCTACCGTTTGCTGTTCAAACTGCAGTTCCTGCATCATTCCCCTGCTGTAGACATCACTCATGATCTTCAGCGTTCGGACGTGATGCATCTCTGTTTGCATCAGTTCTGAATAGGATGGAGACAGGGCCAACAAAGGAAGCATGTAAGGTGCCATCATGATGCACTATGCTATTAGCATCTTCTAGAGTGCTGTACTACCCGTAGCGCATTGCGAAGCCAAGGAAATGCCATTGTCAGAGTAAGCTGGTTAGAAGGAATCTTTTTGGTGAATTAAGTTAACTTAAATGTCACAGGACATATTTCCCCATTCTGATATTACTCGTACTGAAAGGACGTACACATGTGAACTAGGAAAAAGCTCCGCTTACAATGCAGTCAGGACAGGATACTGGGCTCCAACACACTGCAGCTGGACTGTTTTTTCCTCTCTTACTAGGTACTGCATACAGTAGTAATGTAAACCATATTTTATTTTTAAAGAGCACAGGGTAGCATGGTTCATCACATCAGGGCTTGGACACAAGCTATTTACATTGGTGCATCTGTTTTGTACATGAATGTAAACTGCACAAGGATAGGAAAGGGAGAATGCATAAGCTTATCCTAAAATAGCAGATCATGGGCTGCCACTACCATACCTCATCACTAGGTGGCAGGGGAGTTGGTTATAACCTATTTGCACTGAGCAAATGGCTACTCTGGGGTAAGCTGTGGATGTGTTCATGACTATCCCAGCATAATTTACATTAGTATAGTTTTACTCCTGAATCTTTTAGGAGTTTATATCACCTGTCTATTCCTTGCTAACACTGGTGTAAAGGCTCAATCACAGTGATAGAAACACATTGCGTGTCCTGGCCCATAAAGACAAAAATAACCTTGAGAATAGCTGTATGGAAGGAGTGGTAGTTCATCATTATAACAGAATATGACCAATAAGGAGATGGATGGATGACTGACAGATCACTAGAAAAATTGGCTACTAAGTGCTTGAGGCTAGCGGTTTTCCAAATGTCAGGAATTTTCAGACGTGAATATAGGAATTTTACTAATGGCATAGCTTGGAGCCAGTCATCTATCTCTGCTCTTTATTTCTGGGAATATCTATATTATTAACAGAATCTGAACACTGCAGAGGGACACAACAGTAACAACCACACAGTCAGATCACTGCAGTGCAATGCATTAGGATTCTTGTATCAAGATGGTGAAAAAACAAATACAACTAACTACTCTGAACACACTGGTAACTGAGTGTAAAGGTGTGCAACAGAAACTGGGGAACACAGTTTGTTTGCACCGTTCAAGGCGAGTGAGAGATAGGTGGCTAAAGCTGACAAAAGGGCACTGGAGAACTTTATTTCTGGGTCTCATGAAGTGTCAACATTTTCATTAAAATTAAAGTTTCCAAATTATTCTTGAACTGAAAAAAACAATACCAAATAACTGTTCCAAAACAGAAGGTTCCTGCAGTCAAACAAAGTCTCTTATAACGACTGCACGTCTCACCATAAATGACGTCTTGCCGTTTGACAACATCTTTCTTTTGCTGACGCATAAACTTGTTGTCCACTACTTGACTCCACGACTCTGCCTCCAACTGCTTGGAATCTAACTCAAAGTCCCCCATCAGCTGTCCTTCATTCATGTCTGTACCTGCATAAAGGCAACATAAGTTATGAAGACACGGATGACTGCCCCTATTTGAAATTTCTACTAGGTATTCTGAGGTTTAAGGTTTTGCCATGAGTGCTGTGAACATCATACACATTTTTGACTACTGACATGGAGATAATACTCCACGTACATGGAACCGTCAATACATGGAACTGTACTCAGCAAGTCTGGTAAGGAAAAGTACTTTTCTAGGTTACATGGTAGTTGCGCTACACAAGTCCACAATTACCAGGTAGATTGAACTGTAGCTTAAAGACTGGAAAAAAATAACTGTATTTTCGACATAACTGCATAATAATTAAAGTGCTATTTGTCTTTCTTTGTTTATACCAGTAAACTAACAAAACTGTTAAAGAGAGATTTGTAAAACTTGTAGTTTGAAGCTAAGAAAACCATGGTCTTAGAGTGTAAGATTATATGCATCAGTACCAACCTATTTCCAAATAAATCATGCCCTGAACAAAATATGCAAGAATTCAAGGCAGTTGGGAAATTTCCCTGCTACCAAAGTCTCTCTCGTTTGGTTCCTTCTGAGTTAAGCCCATTCTGTATCTTGCTGCTCAGTGTCAGCTACCACATGAACTGTTTAAAAACTAAATTATAACTTAGAAAACTCTCTGCTTAAAAGTTAACTTTTATTCTTAGTCTGAATTACACTAGGTTCATTATTTTAACTAAAAAGGACAAATTAAACTCTATTTGGAACATACTGACAAGAAAATATGTAAAATGTGTAGGGCAGGTAGATGAATGGACCAGAAAAGCAGAACTATGAAAGAAGACTAGAGAGGAAAGATCCACTCCTAAACTATAAAGAGCCAAGTCACTGAAATGTAAATGAAACCCTTTGTGTCTCCCTCCCCACTCCCACTCCCAATTAGAACTCGCTAAAATGGTCTCTTCTATAAAGAAATTACTCAATGGGCCCATGTTTTATTTTATTGTCGACATTTTCTAAAGTAAAAGGAACTAAAGGCTTTAACTCTCTGTCAAAGAAAACTGATTTCAAAACACATTTAATGGATTTTGCATTTCTAGCAAGTAACACTGAGACCTTCCATGTGCTGGTGATGCTTTTCTGTTTATCTTAATACCACTGGGATTTCTTACCCTCATCAATGAGTGACTCTGTGGATTCATTCACTCGGCTGATTTTATGTAAAGAGTCTGTTGACTGCGACAGGTATTTCCAATTATTTATTAAGCTTTCCTCACTGCCAACTCTGCAGACAAAAAGAAAACACAAGACTGGTCAGGACTCTGACAGCCAGACAATTGTTCTGCAAGTTGCCATAAATGTTGTCTAGCTACGCACAAGCTTAGGTACTGAAGGCATGTAGTGTTGTTATGTATGTTTATTGCTAATAACAACAAATTAGGATTCAGCAAACTAGATCACCTCAAATTCTAACTGAACTGGGCATTTCCTAAAAACATAGCAAATCTTTGAAGTATTTTTCCCTGTTTGTATTGCCACCTAGCTCCTTATTTTAGCTGGGATAGGATTTAAGCCAAAACATAGTATGAAGTGCTGTTCAAGTTACTGTTTTTCCATTTCCAGTGATGCTAAGAAAGATTGGAAATTTCCCAAGGGAGCCTATACAAGCCTGTGTCTAGCTGAATGCATTCCATCTTAAGATTTGGATATGAAATTAAACTTGTAGATATTTTTTTCCCTCCCACATTGAGCCTTTTGATAATCCCTTTCACACCTCTACAAATACACACCCCAGAGCATATTTTAAAATCACTGGTGTTACGAAAAATGGAAATGAGAACGTATTTTTGTAGAAATGCTTCCTTTATATCAACCTTCTGTATGTATAACGATAATGTGGGTCATAGAGCTTTTATTATCATGAGATCTGAATGGGTCCATAACTTGCAAACTGTTGAAAACTGAAACTCACAGTAGACAGGAAATCTAAGTTATGTTTCTCACAGTATCTTATTCCTTTTGAGCATGCTCAATGTAAGACTTGCATTTCTGTATAGGAAAACATGCTTTATAACTATATAGACAGAAATGCACACACAGATTATTCTTAAAAAAACAGGAAATAACGTACAGCTTTCACTATGCTCAGAGTGCAGTTGCTGTGCTTTTTCACGGTGAGAAAAAAACCCTTACCCAGCAATGTTCTGTATTGAGACGCTTTTTGAAAGTGCTGTGCTCTGTTGTGATCTCCTATTATTGAACAGTGAGGTGACGGTGTTTTCATCAGGGGCAAGTATTGCAGAGCGGGGGCGCTCCTTAGGTTGTGAGGCTAGAGGAGAAAAGTCAGATTTCTGATTAGATGCCATCCCATCTCCTTGCTAACCTCAACAGGATGATTCAACCAAATCACAGTGTACAATGCACTTCCACTATGGAAGAGGTTCCCAAACGTTTTCTTCTTGCATACCCTCATCCAGATTTACCAGCTGCCTGCATGCCCCACCAGCATATATTTTACATTAACCCCTTAAATGCTAGGTATTAATATAATGAAAATTAAATCTGCTATTACCCAATTTCTCCCATGTACCCGCCAGACATGTCTTGCATACCCCCAGGGGTATGAGGACCATAGTTTGGGAACCCCCGCTTCTGGGAGCAGATTTCCAGCTATGCACGGTCATAGCGCTGCTGAAATCTGATCTCCCTCCAAACCAATTTTAACATAAGATCCATTAAGAAATCCTAATCAAGGTAACTTTCCCATTCACTTTGAGAATTTTGCTGAAGTACAATTTTAGGATTAGATTTCTGTAAGCAAGCACAAGTTGTGCTCTGTTAGTCACAGGGGCGTGGGAGCAGCAGAGCAGCCTGCAGGTGGCTGCACTCCCAATCAGGCACAACTGCTTGATTGGGAACAGGGCCCAGCCGTTGGTGATAAAAGCAGGCCCTGAGCGATACAGCCCACAGTTTGCTTCTAGCAGCCAAGGGGAGGACATCACCCAGCTGAAGCTGCTGATCATGCAACATCTTGGAGGTACAGGGAAGGAGCTATGGGGAAGGTGGTGGCTCCTGAGGCCAAGGGGGGTGGGATTCTGAGCCCCAAGAAGGAGCTGGGTGTGAGGCTCCACGAGCAAGGGGATTGAGGCCCAGTGTCGGGCAAGGGGATTAAGACCCCATTGTGGGGGGCGAGGGGACCAAGAGGGTCCCAAACCAGGCAGGGAGCCCAAGGAAAAGGGAAGGGCTGGGAGCCCCAAATGAGTGCGATTGTGACCCCAGTGTGAGGGCATAGGAGTGAGAGTCCCAGTGTGAGGCACTGCAGCGCAGGTCCCAGTGTGAGGGCACAGGATTATGTGTTGAGTATTAGGCCATGCAAATTTAGGCTAGGTGTTAGGCCATGGATGCCATCTGTGAGGCATGAGATGCAGTATAAGAGGAGGTCGGAGCCATGTATAGGCCCTTGGCATCAGGGCAAGTAAATGGGCAGCTTCCTGCCTTGTTATCAACTTTCAAATATTTCACCAAAGCCATAGCAGGAAAGGTAGGAGGGCGGTTAGCCCAGAAACAAGCGGGTGGGCCAACTCGACCAGCCCTGAGATGCCCACTTGTTACAGCTTCTTCCCTCCTACCCCCCACCAATATCTTTGGAAAAGTATGGAGCCTACAAGGCGCGGCAAGATGGTTTGTATTGGTTCCAGCCTCTTGAGAGTGAATACACTTGAGTATAATTAAATTCTAATGTACTACTGGGGAAAAAAAAATGAAAAAAGATGATGCACTGTCCGCCATTATTTTTTGTGAAATAATGACGGACAGTTTGTTCCTTCATATTCCTATGCAGAGAAGTAGTGACCACACTGGACACCCGTGCTTTCCAAAGGGACACAGGAAGAACTTTGAACTCTTCCCTGTTCTGCCTGTGCTACCCATGGCCTGACAGGGAGAGCCAGGTAGAATACACAATCCCTTAACCACTCTCTTGGGAAGTGGAGAACTTTATTCAGTTGAACTGAATAAGCAACACAACCTGTACTTCCTTGAGTGCACAGCTCTTCTCACCCCTGATATGCCCTGAACTCTCTTGGGGTGGCTTCTTTAACTTTATGCTCGCACAACGCAGAAAAAATATCCATCCCATGTCATCCTTACTACAGTTATGCTGAAGGACCTGGGTACATCCTCAGACACCTTTCCTAGTTCCTATATACCATTTCTTTTTCTCCCTGTTCAGGTTTTCTGGTGCTTAGTGGGGTGCTGCTGCTCTGCCTGGCAGTAACAACAAGGAACAGCTCCTTCCGATGGCACGGTTTGGAATGATCCTATTCATTTTAACTTGGCTTTTGAATAAAAAACTTGGTTTAACCATTGTTTTATACATTTTCTTTGGTCCTGAATAACCTGGCAATCTACACTAACAAAACACTAATGCTTACTCTTTCCAATGTCAAGAAGTTATTGGCAGCCATTCTTGTTTCACATGACGTTAGCTTCAATGCAAGTCAGAGGAGCCTACGGGCTATTTTAAAATTACACCCGAGAGGATATTGTCCCTAACACCACTTGAACAGTTGCAGAGTTCTGCTGCTTTGCTCCATCCTTAATTTTCCCCTTCCACTATGGTGAGATATCAGTTCACCCACACAACAACTATGATGCCTCTGTTCCAGTTAAAAACTCACTAACCCAGGGAAATTTTCAGTTGACCAGCCATGACTAGATTCCAGCTTCTCCAAATCACCTAAATGGAACTGGATGACTAGAAAGCACTTCATCTCCAACACTTCATCACAGCCTTAAATCAATTTAAGATTATTCAGATAGCACAGAAAAGTATAAGCTGTTTGCTCATTACAGTCACCACCTCTAAAATCCTAAGCATTGCTTTCTGTGCACAGAATAGATAACTCTTCCCTGTATCATAAAATGTTTTTCCTTGTACTAAATTGTGCAATACTGCTTGATCACAATAATTAAAGATAACGATAAAAAATTAGCAGCTTTTAAGGAGGAACATCAGGGGAAAAAAGAGAAGAAAAGGCTTACGTTTGTTTCTCATAATTACTGCAGGTAATGATGAGGTATCATGTGCCTGCAGCATTCCTTTTTGTGGCTGAAAGAAAAAGAAAATAGACTTAATTTCTTCACTTAACAGGAGTAGAGGCCTTTGCTTATCTATAGATACTTTTTAGTTTTCATTATACAGCTACTAAGATCTGAATTTTCTCAGAACTGCTTAGACTTTGGACACAGCACACTGGGCACTAGCATATGGCATTGCTGTCAGCTTGGGGGTGAAATCCAAGTCATTGGACTGTACATAATGACAGATAGAGAAGCACTTGCAACACAAAGGAAAGAAAACAAAAGAAAGGGCTGATACTGCAAGATTATTAAAGTCTATTAAAAATTCATGGAGGTAGCATTATACATAACAGGAAGGGTTATTATTTTTTTAACTCTAATCTTAATACAAAAAAGAGTCCTCCTCCCAACCACAGCTCATCTGTTTAAAAAAAGAGATGACAAACTTAAATGAGAAAAGCATGGTAGGCTGATGAACTTGGATAAAGGCTGTCTGTATATTGGACAACGATATTCATCAAGAACCATTATATATTGCACAAATCACTATTTTAAAAGAAATGCTAAGCAGCAAAATCAAGCACTCCACTGTTAAGAAATGCCACAATTAAGGGAGAATGTGCCCTATTGTAGATGCGTGTTATACTTCTGTCTTTAACTACATCATCCCACACTACTATTTCCCAAAGATCTCTGCTTCATTCAATGCATACAGACTGTGATCCTTTATCTGATCAGTACTTTGTTTCATTTTATCTCCCTGCTCATCCCCTTCTACGCCCTGCTTTTCACCCTGATGCACTCCAGACGGCCTGCTACCTCTTTCTCCAGGCGCTCCTTAGGTTGTGAGGCTAGAGGAGAAAAGTCAGATTTCTGATTAGGATGTCCCAGTCTTCCTGCTCTCAGTGCCTGTACCAGCAGGCCTAGTGCTCCTCTGACTGGGGAGGACCAATTACAGGGAAGGCCTTGTGCAGAAGATGCTCCACATCTGTATTCTGAAGAAAGGCAGTGACCACACTGGAAAAGCCCAGCACCTGAAGTGTCTTATGTATCAGCATCTATGTGCTTTAAAATGGCCATTTTTAAGCATGCAGATGCTGATACAGGAGACAGCGGAGGCTGCTGGTAATTAATTACCACACTCCAGCAGACTCGATTAACTGAGTTTGCTCTGATGTGCTGTAATTACAGTGCGTTGGAGCAGCCTTGCTGCTCATGTATAGGTACCCCTAATGCTTAAGGGGACTTGAAACAATCTGTTCTCTTCCTACAATCCCACGCCTCATTCTCTACGTTATATCTAGAACAAACAAGGCAGAGGTCCTACAAAAATGCATCCACTTTGGCTATGTGGCATTGATTCACTCATTGAGCACCATCCAACCAGAACATAGACACAACAGTTTTCACAGATGTGTGCAACTGTAAAGGACAGTTATAACTCATATACGCAAGATGAGCAAATTAAGATTGGACAGACCACATGAACCCTGGCACTCCAAATTCTTGAGCCCCTCACTTTGTAACATTAATGCTCTTTTAGTGTGTGTGGACTTGTGTGTGCATCTTCTGAACGTTATTACGAATGTGCCCTCCCCCTCCCAAAATAGATATTCTACCAGGTGGAATTCACCAACATTGCTGGATCCTTTAGCTCTGCACCAGACATCTGCCACTCAAGCACCCACAGTCATGACAGCACTAGCAGACTGTCACTATTTCTGGAGACCATCACCAGAGGGAGATGGCATACCCACCTATTTCTTTGCTTAGCTTCACATCTCAGTCCTTACCCTCACCCTTTGTGCAGATCCCTCAAACTGCCTTAAGACTTTTCCCGTTTACATATCAGCTCTCACTCTGGATGACGGTTATAAATTTTAGGAGAGCCTAAGGAAATCCATCCCCGTAATGCTAGGTACTGAAGTTTCTGCCCGGCAAACTGGAAATTCCTGGGACTAGTACGGGAGACGCTCCATACCTGCATTTTAACATAGCCCTCCCATTCAGCAGAGAACACGAAACCTCTTACCTTCATTTTGACCTTTGCACATGAAGCCAGGCTCTCCTTGCAGCCTTTGTGAACAATTGCATTGCAGTCTGCGAAAGTGGGAAAAACATATACACAAGCCAGGTCAGAACATCATTTCATTTCTGTACATTTGTCCACTGAACACCATTTACATTCCTAATTAAGACTTTGAATACTTTAGGAGTTTGACATCTGGTCATAAACAGGAAGAAATTATACATATTACTAAACACCCTGCTCCATAATAATTAGGCCACATAATGGCATCAATCATTAACAAAATCCTGTACATTTTGGGTTTGGGTTTTTTTCTGGAAGATCTGTGTAAAACATCTAAGGCATGCAGAGTCCCAAAAGATACAAAGATGCTTGTTATGATTTTGATGACAAATAAAGGAGGGATGGAAAGGGGGGAGGGGGAGAAATTGAAGGCAATTAACATGTGTAGACATGATTAAAAGCTTATAACCAGAGGCAGGCAGAAGTGGGGACAGATTTAAACACAAGAAAATTCTTTAGAAAACCCAAAATGCTTTCTAAATAAGGCCCTAACCCTCCCCCCATGAACCACTACATATACTCTTCCTTGCTTGTAATTTTAATATTTGCTATCAACCCTTGCAGCCACAAAAGGCCAAGAATACCTACTCTCACCACTCAACCAGCGAGATCCGGATTTAGTGAGTGCTGGGATGTTATAGAAGAGTGAAGAATTCCCTCTTTTCCTGGCCTGGCCTAGAGTAATGGATAATATTGTGATTTTTCCACCCTTTGAGAAGACAGAAGGCTCTGATGCATTATCAGCTGAGTTCAAAAGACTTCAGGTATCTGAAGCAAAAATCATTTGACAACCACTTGAGAGATTTCAGTGCTGTTTGAATTCAAACTCAAGCCCTAATCTGGTTTCAGGACCTGACTCTCAAACCCTAATCTAAACTTCATCTAGAGCCAAGTGTTACTTCCGCAGCTGGATCTGCAATAAAAAAAATGAAGTGCTTATGTCAAGATAGGACAAAGGACCTGGCCAGACAGCACTAATGTGTTGGCTTTAACTGATGCAAAAACCCCACCATCATATTTTATATGGAAATTCTGATTCCAACAATATTGCTTCCAAAAATAGTTCCAGCCCTAGCCTTCAACTTTTCCCTCCATTAACCAAACCATTAATAATAATTAGGGAAGAAGTTCTGCTTTGCTCCAGCTGGCATTCTAAATTACAGAGAAATGCCAGAGTTACTCAACAGTGACCTTTTGATACACCTGCAGTGTCTCCAATTTTAAAAAGGATCGTGTTATTTCTTGCAGCGTTTAATAATGTGAACTACTCAGTTGGAAAAATAATCTCAACGGTTCATAAATCCATTGACTTAATAGGACGCAAACCTCTCAATTTATTTATTTTTTTTTAAACTACAGTCTTAGAGATGACAACAAAGTCACAGTGGTGACATGACTGTGAAAATATTGGCCAACGCTGCAGGAAGCTATGGCCAGCTGAAGCAAGAACCACCAGCTATGGCCAGCTGACGCAAATAACATGACTGCTGCTCAGTGCTGGTCATTCTCAAAAAGGATATGCATCACAAGAGTCTTGGGGCAGAAGGTTAAGATACTTTGCTACTGCTCTAGAGGCGTCAGCTTGAGCCCCACGCCAGGTTTGTGCTAAAGTTGAGCCAGCTGACTCAGCTGCACCCGTCATTCAGGTGGGGGAGTCAAAGACTGTGGGGCGTGGGGCTCCTTATTGGCTTCTCAACCTGGAGGGCCTCAACTGTGCTAGCCCTATGGGCCACTGGACTCTGAAGGACCTTTGACCTTTTGAATATAACATTATAGATTTCATAGACATTAGGGGCTGGAAGGGAGCTCATGAGATCATCAGGTCCAGCCCGCCCGCCATAGGACAGAAGTCAGCTGGGATCAAGTGACTCCAGCAAGAAATATATCCGTCTGTTTTATGAAAGAGTCCAGAGTAGGTGCTTGCACCACTTCTGGGGGGGAGTTTGTTCCAGATCCTAGATTATGAAGATATGGGATTTATTTTTGAGAAACAGGAACTTCCTGGAAGCCACTGCTAGGCAGCAGGATGGAGTATGAGTGGCACTCATTCTCCGGTGAAATATGAACCTCCTCTAGCTCCTCACGCCCTCCCCCAGCCCCTGGGCACATGTCAAAGGACTCCTCTCACAAAGGAGGAATGAAACAATGGGGGAAGCCACAAAACAGTGTCAAAGCATCCGGGCAACAATTCAGGGCAACAATTCAGAGCAGCCGTTTGAAGTGTGGGCTGAGTATCTGCTTTAAGTGCAGAGCTCAACTCGGCTTTATCTAGGAGCTGCAACTGCCACCTGCGTTATGACCACCTTCCTGTTTTGCTTCACAAAGTCACACTGCCACTTGGTTTGAAAGGTTTTCACCCTGATGCGATGCATCCCTTTCCCTACACAACGCACTCCCTCTCAGTGGAGAGCTGCACGGGTTTCAAATACTAAAGCAGCAAGGCACCCTCTCTTCCTACAACCCGTGGGGCTCTGATTTGATGCGGGACATTGAAACAAAAAGCACTTGGTTGTTTTCCCTTCAGATTCCACATTATGGAGAGGGCCAATGCACACTGCACGCTCCTGTAATTTTTGCAGTGACTCTTCCAAGTCTAGCTGGATTATATACAAGCAGAAGACAGGGCAGCTTTGCAGCTTTATAGACTAACTAAATTAGAGCAGTCTAGCATACACTTATAAATGTGTTGCAACACCTTATGCAGCTACAGCGAATGGCTCTCTTGCAGGGTAACATCTACTTTTTCCTTAGAAGTACATTCATTCATAATGCGCGAGTTAGACAGTTCTCACACATGTATATGAAAGGATTTTGAAAGAAAGAAGAATATTCTGGTTCCCAGCTTTCAACAAACACATATGGAAGTCTGGCGTTGGGATCCCTAAAAATTCTCCCCCAGGTCCCTAGATATCGTAGGTGGGTGATTGCAGAGATGCAGCTGTTGTTGTGCAGCATAAGTATTATATGGTGTCTTTATGATTATAATTGACTTCCTCGTGTCTAGCGCTGTGAGGACAGCAGTCTAGTCACTGGAGTATGGTGAAAAGTCCCTACACTCCGTGCATGTCTTTTAACTCTTTAAATCTTTGTGTAGCTTCAAGCATGAAGTGAAAGGAAATGTCACAAACCGATGTACATCTTGAACAATGCTAATTAGAGAGGCATGGTAAGTGAATCCTGATCCTGGCAAGCCCAAAAGCTGCTGGGTCTTTATTAACAAAAGGTATTTAGGAAAAAACTGAAGTTCACTGGGATGTAAAGAAAGTTAAACATAGAGAACTGTGGTTTCTTAAGTGGATTGAGAAGATTTTTTTCCCCCCCAAAAAAGTAAACAGGGAAGGGAGAGGACACATTTAAGAGTCTGTAATTATTAACATTTTCCACTTCCTGTCAGACTGCTTCATGCAAACAATCTTGCCGCAGTCCCTTCTCCTTCAGGAAACTCCAAAGCTGCCTCCAACTCTGGGGACACAAACTGGCTATTGTCCTTTCTGCCTCTCTCCATAACGGCTGTGGACACTGGTTGTCTGTTGAAGCTGATCATCCTTATCCTTCTTGCTAGATGGCAGAAGGCTGCAAACAGCAGTAGTTCCCACCCTGCGGCACAACAGATCATTCACAGCCCTTTGCTTTACAATAGCTCATGGCTGGAGAACTCTCCCCTAATGGGAAGGCAGAACATGCAGAACTGTGCAAAATCCATAAACTGTTTAGGTTCCAAGCACTGAAATGAGAACGTGGCCTCCACTTCTAACTGGAAGAGGTCCTTGCAAATACTCTGTACTAGTTAAGTTTGGGAATGAAAACCATCATGGATTAGATACTAAGGATTGAAAGTGCCAGGCAGGAGTGGGGAAAGCATTGCTGTGCAGCTCTTTACCCATCTTGCAGCTCTACACTCAATACTCTAAAGCACCACTAGTTCTCTGGTCTCTGCTGAGCTCGATCTTCCAGCCTTATCAATGACATGCACTACTTTGTCACATGAATAACTGTTCAACAGAAGCAACAACAAGATGCCCAGGCTCATTTTAACAGGAAACTGTCTCCCAGCCAGTGCCCAGTTCGCTGTCTATGCTACACTGCATATCCTGAGCACTGCTTAAGTCCTCAGTGATAAGTGTAAACTTACACACTTTCCTCACTAATGTTCCCCACACATACGTGCATCCATAATTATCTATCACTCCCACAGTCTTTTCAACGTTAAATGGCTAATATTTTCCTCTGAAACACTGTTAATCTAAGCTAACAGCCACCACAGACTGGGGAACAGAGAATGCACCTGCCCTTTTTTCCTGCCCTGCGCCAGCCATATTTCTGCCTGACTTGATAACAAAACCAGAAGTAGGTTCCTGAGAGCCCAGCCGCCTACCATATCTAAAGCACCTGAAAGCATGGAAAGATGCTACAACAATTGAGACAACTACTCTCACCTTCCAATAGTCGAGATTTACTCCTGCTGGTAATCCTGAAAAGAACTATGGCTGATATCTGATCTGATGTGAAGTCTCATCATCGTGCACAGAGAGGGCATGCTCACTTCAGACTGCAGCACTGCCCCTCCAAGAGCTCACTGAAACACTGAGCCAGCATCTGATGGAGCTAACGCAGCAGTCTAAGTATACATGGGACTGAGCACTTTTTCTCCCTGCAGTGGAAATGCAAAGCTGAGACCAAGGTACTTCAGTCCCAAGCCTTTACGCAGCTTCAATAGCATCTTTCAGTCCTAATTTTCTGCAACCAAGCTGAGAGTGGATGAACACACCAGATCACATTATAACCTCTAAACTGAGCCAATCCTCAGTCACAAACTAGGTTGAAAGTCGATTTCAATTTCGTTTTAGTTTTTTTATTTGAATCCAAGCTACTTGAGGTAAAAAGCTGATGCATGGAAACCCCATTTAGTTATCCCTTTATCAAGTGTTAAACCTCTCAACATGAAGGGCTAAATAAAGAAGAAAATCAACTATAAGCCATCCTGACAGATGACAAATTTTCTCCCTGCAGTGCAACACAAAGGCAAAACCACTTACTTGCACAGAGGTACGAATCCTTGTTGAAAGGTTTCATACAGTGGTGACAGGTGACTGGACCCACAACAGGGGTTGTGTTGAAGAGGTGTCCATTTAGCAACTTCTTGTCTTTTTCTTTCTCCTTGGAATCTTTGTCTTTCTCTTTAATCTTCTCCTTATCTTTCTCTTTTTCCTGCCAAAGAAAAATGAGGCAGCTCTTTGTTACTTTGTCGAAGACAATATTGTTTGCCTTCAGTGCCACAGCTGTACTGACCCATGAACACCTTGATAAATAATCATAGGTCTTTTCAAGCCTCAGTTAGGAACCAAATTTATGGCCTACACAGAAAGGAATTATCATGCTACGCTGGCATTTTACAAGCACAGCTGCTCAAGACCGGAGGTTTCTTCTCCAAACATTTGTGTTTCTTTTCATTTCTGGCTTCAGGCAAATACCTTGGCCCTGACCATAACTCAGCAGTAACTGGGGAAAACAAAGTTCTGCACAACTTTCAACAAACTACAGGATAACTAAACCAACAGTTTTTACATGGACCAAACTTGTAAGGCAGTTGTACAGGACTTATATTTTGCAATTTTATCTTAAATTGAGAAACAGAACTATACAGAGTGTTTATAAAGTCATTGTGCAGCTTTAAACTTCAATAACTTTGGATGTACACGTGATGGAAGCAAACTGTAAGTGGCAACTAAAAGCAGAATTCATTAAGTTTTAAGACAGCACAGCTCAAATGTCTAGACTTCAACATAACCGCCATCTTTCATGATACATCGTTCAATCAGATTTTCCAACTCACAGAAAACATTTTCCAGTTGCTGCTGAGTGATTTCATGAATTGTGTTTGTGATCTTTACCCTATGCATAGCTTACACTATGCTAAAAAACTTAATGAATTTTGCTTTCAATTGCCGTTCACAGTTTGCTTCTATCATGTGTATATCTAAAGTTATTAAAGTTTAAAGTTGCACAAGGACTTTATAAACACCCTGTGTTTATAGAGCGTGCTCTAGGACATAAGTCTGGCTTAGTGGCCTCTGGTTTCCCTTCTAACTTGATGTCACTTACCTCAATGGTTACCATTTCATGCAATTGGCTGCAAATAACTGTTGAGAAATATGTTTTTCACAAATTTTTTATCCACAGCACAACGGGTAATTTGCTATACTAGACACTGGTTAAATGTTCTCTGACTCATCTCTGCTGCTATCTTCAGCATGGCTCCACTGTTAACCAGAAACAGTGACAGACAAGACAGACGAGAGACTGCCTAAGCTCAAAGAAGTCCCAATGGTTGCTCTCCACTTGGAGAAGGAAGGGCATAACCTCTGAGGCTCAGCAGTTTTTGGCAGGCTGATTAGCAAAGCCAACCGTGCCAGAAGAACCGTCTCTCCTTCCTACCCTGAAGATAACATTCAAATCGGTAAGGTCACACTCCTCCAAAATATCGATTTAAAACCTGATACCAATGTTACAGGTTAACTGGTAACTCAAAAGCTACATCACAGAAGATGCAAAGATTCTCATATCACTCGTGTTCTGGTTGAAAACCCTTAAATGCAAAGATACTGAAAAATAAAGGAAGTGAGACTCACAGGTTTCCTATGTGCCTGGAAGTCCTTTTAAATACAGGATGGCAAGCACTGATGTTTTAGCTCCCTAGTCCCTGGTCTGCTTCCTCAATCTCAAATTCCAAATCTGAGCAATACCCACCCCCAACACTAGCACATACCAAGCTAACAATTGTTATATCCTGCCTTTTTTTTTTTAATTTCAATTTATGACTGCAGCCATGAGGTCTTGTGTCAAAGACATCACAACTAAGCCTGAAGTGAAATGAGGATGGATTTTGGTGGCTTTTATTTGCACTTTGTTAACTGCATGCAGCGTGCCCAGAACTAAATAGTTTCGCAACAGAGGTCTAAGCAAACAAACAAAAAAGTCAGCCCTCCTGCTGCTTGACAGCTGAGCTGGACAATGGCAATGAAATAGTTAATGCTGTGGTAACAACTTCTGCAATCACCAAGAGAAAAACTTCAGAGCCTTTGATAACACATGCAAATAATTAGTAAACACATTATAACATTTCTGCTTCTCTCTATGAACCCAAGGCTGAATATCATGACCCGAGTCCATCCCAACTGTCTTATAAAGAACCCCTCCTGATGATCAGTTGTTGCCCCAAAGCCCTTCTTTCTACAGCATCCATAGTTTGTAGGGTCGGAAGGGACCTGAGCAGATCATCAAGTCTGACCCCCTGCCATGGCAGGGAAGAGTACTGGGGTCAAACGACCCCGGCAAGGTGATTGTCAAGCCTTGTCTTAAAGACCCCCAGGGTAGGACTTCTCTTGGAAGTAGGTTCCAGATCCTAGCCACCCTGACGGTGAAGTAGCGCCTCCTGATGTCTAATCTGAATCT
>NW_017728996.1:15339373-15355798 GCF_001723915.1 Gavialis gangeticus | reverse complement strand
ATCCCCCTCAGCCTTCTCTTGTGGAGGCTGAACAGGTTCAGGTCCCGTAGCCTCTCCTCGTAGGGCCTGCCCTGCTGCCCCTGATCACGTGAGTGGCCTCCTCTGGACCCTCTCCATGCTGTCCACATCCCTCCTGAAGTGCGGCGCCCAGAACTGGACGCAGTACTCCAGCTGCGGCCTGACCAGTGCCGCGTAGAGGGGGAGCATCACCTCCCTGGACCTGCTCGAGATGCATCTGTGGATGCACGACAAGGTGCGGCTGGCCTTCCTGACCGCATCCCCACACTGCCAGCCCACATTCATCTTGGCCTCAATGACGACTCCAAGATCCTTTTCTGCCTCTGCACTGACGAGAAGGGAGTTCCCCAGCCTGTAGGGATGGTGCTGGTTCTTTTTCTCCCCAGATGCAGCACCCTGCACCTGTCAGTGTTGAGTCCCATCTTCTCATCCGCCCACCCCTGTAACCTGTCCAGATCCAATTGCAGCCTGTCCCTCCCTTCTTGTGTGCCCACTTCTCCTCACATCTTAGTGTCATCCATAAAATGCGAGAGAGCACTACAAGACTGCGACAGTCCTATCTAAAGCGGTCACTCCTGTCTGTAGCTCATTCCCAGTGCTGTCAGCTACCAAAGCTTTGATCTAGAACTGCGATCTGCTAGTGAAAGGCTCTATATCTGCCTATTCAAAATCCACTGCGCTAGATGACTCAAGCAGCATTCAGTTCAGGAATTAAATGCTGTGGACTAGTTCTTATGGGACAGGAGCTTGACAACCTGCTTGCTCGACAGTCAGAAATGGATGAATTCAGACACTGAACACCAGGATCTTCGTAGGCCCAAACCAGACATTGGAAGACCTGAACACCTCCAGAGGAGACCAACTACACCACGAATGCATCTGGTATTTAAAGACTAGCTTGGACAATTTGGTATTTCTGAAGGCTGGGGAATAAAAGAAAACATTCTTTGTAAAATCCTAAGGAAATTTAAAAGTAATGCTTTTAAAAGCTCAGAATACTTCAGTTAAAAACAGGAAATGATATACCACCTTCAGTGAGCCAAACAGCAACTTTCATGTGTCAGGTACTCATATTGGTACAGAAACTGCACCCAAAAAAAAAAGTGTTACCATGAAACAAAATGTTCTTTCTACACTACAACCTACTAAAGAGATGGCCAAAAAACAAGTGAAAATAAAAACGCTTTTCAGCCACACATTAACAACCAGTTTGGTCAAAGGAACCACTTGACTGAACACCCCCAAACTCCAACAGCATGCAGGACTGTATTACCCAGACACAAAGCAATCTTTCTCTTAAGGCCTCATATATTACACAACTTCATTTTTCCTGTATATTTTTTTACACCAGGTTCCAGCATAAGACAACAGGCAAGCTCTTACCTCCCAGTTTGAAAGTCCTGCCAGTCTCACTGTTATCTGGGGTATTTCACTAAACCTATTCCGTTTTATCGACATAGTTCCCCAGGGGCAGGAGAGCTGTTCTCTACATGCAGTTGTCCATAGTGAGAGCAAACTGATCTGTTCAGGCTGCCATGATAGAGCTGGGAGAGGAAGTCAGAGACTACTTGAGCAAAGGAGGGAGGGAGGGAGGGAGGAACGGCTGTTGGCTTCCTTGATGATGAACTTAACTATTTTGTTGCTGCTTTTATCATGTTTTACCATTGCTACAGCCATTTATAGAAATCAGGGTGGCAAGAGCTGAATATGAAAAGGACAGCTGCATAAAAACCAAGTCTATTATGGTAAAAGACTGAAAGATTTAATAAAATAATTTTTAAATAATTTTTCATGCTGGGGGTAATTATAAAAAGCACATTTTATTCCGGTCAAAACAGAAGCACACATCGTATTTCATTACGATGTTATTATACTTGCTGTTATAATACCGTTTTGGTTATCCAGGTAGCTCCCATACAGATTGCTGGAGAGGTTTCTTTTATATATCTATAGCATCAGACATAAGATCTCCCTATCCAATATCAGAGAAAGGGTATGTGTAGACCAGAACCTGCACCAGACCCGCACACATGTAACGTGATGGTGCACGTAGCAAACTTTTTACCCCTCCCTTCTTCATGTTTAACGTTCCTTCCACGGGCCTTTGTCTCCTTTGCATTGTAATTAATGTCACTGCTCTTTTAAATGTTGGTCGCTGCCTTTCAAACTTTCGAAAAGGCACTTTATTTCACAGCTTGTTACTCTACGTGAGAGCTCTGAGGACAGCAGAAGCTGGTTAGAAGCAGCTGTATCTTTGTTTCTCTAACACTACAAGAAACAGAGGCAGGGACAGAAGCAGAAACCAGCCTTCCTGTTCTACTTCCTCTTTCAAGGGTTTTTTTCTTTTTCTTTTTAACTCTTGCTTGTTTTAACGCTGAAGAATTATTTCTTTCTGGACTGATTCACTGCACCTAGGAACTTCAGCTCAACCACATCCCGCACAAACATACCTGAAGATCTGACACGCTGCATTGGCAGGTAATAAAAATGTCAAGGGCTGCTAGGTGGTATTGTGACTTTAAAAAAAAAAATACACTTCACATCCAGTGTTTTGCAATGAGCTTGGCTTTACCAAGAGGTTTCAGAGCTACTGTAGAAGTCAGTGTATGTGCCAATCTGTGACTTCCAGTTTAACAGGCCGGGGTAGAAACTTCTTCCCAATGTATAGTGCAACCTTACATTTCATCCTAAAATAATCTCCCTCTGCAGATAACCCTGTCTGCTACAAGCCCCTAGTTCTTGCTGTACGGCATCTGTATCAGCAAGAACAGTCAGTAAATCCCCCGACTTGTTACATAGGCTCTACTCGATTCTCTGAAGCAGCTGCTATGAAGGACTATATGTTAATAAATGCCACGACGTGGCACTTTCAAGTGGTGAATAAGGATACTTGCTGCTCCATTTTATTTTAAAATTTCCCAGAGTCTGAGCCAGCTGAGTTGCCAATGATCACATGCATCCTACAGAGACACATCCACAAAAAAGAGAACTGGTCCCCCTTGCATAAGGAACTGAATATGTTGCAATCCCTAGAAGATATCCATCAGGGATGACCGTGCTGTTGTGTGTTCACCACATTACACAAAAACAACTTTGTTAAAGAGACACTGAGGTTGAGATGTCAAGATAGCAAATACCAGCAGTAAAATTTCACTTGAGCATATGGCAATTTTGATACAATCTTTACTGCACAACATACTAGTTTCTCCACAGGATTCAGTGAGGAGAATGCTCACTAGGTAGTTCTGCAATATATGCACCGAGTTTGGTAAATAGCTTTATGCTTCATTTTCTGCACTTGATTCAAACAGGCTGCAGCATCACGTTCCTTGACGGTTTGCCAATGGTGCTAACTGCTAAAGTATTTCAATGCTTTGCAGCCATTTAGTCTCACACAACCTGGCATGATGGGAAGACATTGTTTTCTACAAAAGACACATGGCAGAGAGACAGATGAAGGTCAAAAGAGTCCACAGATTTTGGATGCCCACTCTGAGATGCCTAAGGGCTGATTTTTCAAAGAGCTTCTGACTACTGACTTCAGTGACGCTACTGAGTGCTCAGCATTTCTGCAAGTTAGATGCTAGGGTTTCAAGGTGGGTACTCAGAAAATGAGACACACAATTATTGCTCCCCGCTGGTAAGCTGGGTTGAAGTAACTTGTGCAGTGTCATGTTGGAGGTTACACCTAGTGCTACCACCATTCCTGTTCTCTAGGGCAGCCCACAATTGCTGTAATCCTATAGACCCTGCCTGATTTCACTACATATCTTCCAACTTACATAATAAATGACACAAGAGTCTTGCAAGCCGCAGCCTCACTCCCTAGAGAACCAGACCATAGTTTACCATATCCACTGAATGGTAGAAGAAACCATGGGAGAAACAGCACATGACCATGTCATTATAAAATACTGTGTACACATGATCCCAGCATGACTGTGTTTGTGCATGTGCTATTTCCTAGGTTCTTTTTTAAAAAAAGGATAACTGCAAAACCAGTAATGAGATGTGGAGGCATACAGGGCCCTAGAATGAGAATGTAGATCTCTGTCCCTTGAACAAAGTGATTAGAAAGTACAAGTAGCAGGTTGCCAAGCTCTGTGGGCATAAACACACCACAGCAGCAGCAAGCCCTGGGTGAGACATTCTTAAGTCCTGCCCACCTGTTCTCAAATTGCATGCTTCAAGTCCAGAAATATGACAACAAAAGATGCTCAAAAGTGTCCCTCTGCAGCTGCTTTTGAGAACTGGGTCCCCAACATGCTTGAGAGCCACTCCGGGGAAGGACCCTGGAGCAGCTTCACTGGTGTACTTCCAAGTTTGGGTAGGTGGGGTGTGCTCCAGGTTGTCCTGCCTGGGATACACCGCCACTGCAGAGCAGACGTATCCCATGAAAACCAGACAAGAGAGGGAGACAAAAATGTGCTAGTGTGTTCCCCAGTTATGTGCTAAGAGCAAAATTAAGCTTTAAAAAACCTGGGCTCTACCTTAAGTCTGGTACAAAGTTTTCTCTATAGGCTACAGACACTCACCACTGTCCCGTTGTCATCCCATCTCTTCTCTCATACGCTATACTCAGGGCGTATCTACGTGGTGACCGTAGATCATCATGAGATCCCCAGGTAGCTACACTGTACCGTAATGTAGCTACCTGGGGATCACACACAGTCTGTCCACAATAACACAGTTATTGCCAAAAAGCAGTGACGCAGGCTGTCTTTGCTACCACCCCTCCTCCACTATCCCTCTGTTTTATCTCAGCGTATAGACATTTTTGCTGCTTTAAAAAGGAAGGAGCTGCTGCTGATTGGGAGTATGCAAGTAGATGCTATGATGTTATGTCTGCATGATCCTATGATGATACAAGTTGTTTTTTTCATCTAAAATCTGACCCTGGGCAACACAGGTTTCAAGTTGGAGCAGTTTAGGAAAACTTTATCAATACAGAATCATGAAGACGGAACAATTAGACTGCCGTCACTTGTCCTGGTTTCCTCTGATATCACTGCACTGGTTATATCTATCTATAGCCTTAGTTACCCCATTTCCCTCCCAGGGTCTTATCTGCCCCTGTAAATCTGGCCCTTGCCCCTTTGCATTTCAGTCAGGATAGTTCCTCCTCTAGGATGTCTGGACCCGCTGGGGCTCAGAGTCAAGATGGTCTTGCTGCTGTCAGGTCTACTGCCTAGGTCCCACCTCAGCACCAAGTAAAGAGGAAGCCCACCTCTGCCTCGACCCTCCTCGGCAAGGCTGCGTGAAATCACTCCATCAGCAAGGAAGGAGCCATGATTAGGGACCTACACAAATTTCCATTTTGCAGATTGTGTGAAATGGGGCAATCTCTGCAAAAATCAGCAGAAAAAAAAAAAAACTTACTAAAAATAAAATGCTGGCTCCCCAGTGGGAGCCAACAGCCCTCCTGGCGACGCACCCCGGCACAAAGGGGGCTGCTGGCACCAAGGCATTGGTTGAGAGGGCTGCCTGTTGTACAGTCCCATCCCCTCCACCAATCAATATGAGGGATGGGGCCTCATGATGGACAGACCTCGGTAAACGGGGTGGAACCATATGATGGACAGCCCTTGCAGCTGATCTGCAGTGTATGTGTGTGTGTGTGTGGGGGGGAATACCCTTCAGCCAATCAAGAGGCATGGGGAAAGGTGGGGCAGGGGGTCACCATGATGAACCAACAAAAACAGCAAGCGAGCCCCAAAATCTGCCTGTCAAATTGGCTTGCAGCCGCCTCAAGTTGGGTAGCCCCCTAGCCATGATGGATGATGCAGCCATGTTCACAGGGCTCTACTGAGCATGTGCAAACCGAGATTGTCTGAAGGCTTACAACGTGGCCAAATGTGGGCATTTTTCCTAGGAGGAAAGCAAATGGCACATTGCTGATGAAAAGGCAACCGCCTTCCCAATTTCAGGTTCTTGTTCTGGAGCAGGGAGCTGGGAGGTTGAGACAGAGAATTGTTAGTATCACCAAACAATGTCATTCCCCGATTTTGTTTTCATGAACGACTGAAACGGTCTGCTTTATAAAAAGTCAACCCAAACGATACCAGTCTGGCATAGTTACTGGTAACTAGATACGGCTGTAAAGTGAGAAGAAGCACGTGAAGTATATGCAGATGCTTCAAGCACCGTCTGGCAGAGTCCTTCCCTGCAATTAACTGGCCCCGATTACTAATGCCACGCAAGCAGCTGATGACAACTTCTGGCACTACCGAAGACTCACATCCTTCAGAAGATCACAGAACAGAGGGACAGTTATGACTGGATTTACAGATTCATATTTAAAGGAAGCCGTGAATAGTTCAAAGCTGCAATCAGACCTGCTAACAAATTGCCATAAAAGGCATACAATACAGAGAAAATCCCCTCTGCTCAGTAAAATGCATCACGTCTTGCGAGGCAGCATCTCTTTAAGAATGAAGAGGCTTTGGCTCATTCGGCCGGTTCATCTACTTGACTAAGCACGTGAGCACAGGAGTAAGAGAAGTAGAAAAGCATGCTCCTGGCGGGCACTCTGCTGCCCAAAAGACCAAAGGGCTCTTATCAGCACAAGAAGATTTCTTACTCTCAAAAAGGTGAACGCAAAACAGAGAGAATACACAAATAGCTGATGCCACTTACTTTGCTCTTCTTGCTGCTGGACATCTTGTTCTTGAGGTAGCTGAAGGTGCGGCTGACTTTTGTTCCACTTTTCCACTCTAAATCTTTCCTAGAGGGGCTGTTAGGTGGGAAGTTGCAGCTCTCTTCAGAGATACTAAAGCCAAGAGAGACAGAGAGACAGTTATTTTTCTTTTCTGCAGAATATCAGAAGATGAAGAAGACTGAAGAGGAAACACTCTTAGATTTTTTTGAAAGGCCAAACACATTTCTTCCAGTTACTGTAGATACCGAATAGCTTCATCGGTCAATGGGCGTTATGTCAAAGACAATGGCAAGCTAATGAGAAAATGCTACGTAGTCAGCTGCAAAAACATTTCCATAGTAATTTTTTTGGTACTTTATCTTCACAAACCAAGTCATAGTGCCCTCTGCTGCTGCAGGGGAGAAATAGCCATGAACTCACTGTTTGTCAGCATTTTTCCATCAAGACAGCCAAGTCTGTATGACTACACAAGTACACTCTCAGTCTCCATGCTTAATTATTAGCGTCTGCTATTATTTACTTGGATCAGACTGTTATAGAGGAAGATATACGATGAACTCTGCATGCAGGACAGCCTCCACTAGGAAGCACTCTGTCTGGAAAGTATCCCCAATAGTTTTGATGCAGTTTAATTGGTGGTTTAGTTAAAAACAATCTTTGATAGACAACAGATTTTTCCTGGTGCCTTTCATGCAGATCAAACAGGAACTGGTTCTTTTTATTTGTTCATCTGCTGGCACACAATGCACCATGCTCCGAGCCATCAAGAATTTCAGAGGGGCTGGTGAAACAGACCTCAGAGGCAAGACAGCAAGCTAGATTGATGGTAACCATAGATAAAATAACTGTCCTGGAGCTTCTCAAATGGGAAGATGACAGAGATTTTATAAAGATGCCAAAACACTCTGCACAAAAACCCACTACACAGGCTCTATTACAATGAAAACAGAGCAGCAGAGGCCATCTTTTTGTTACATCATCTAGCACAATTGTTTATGGACACCGGGGGTCTGCAGACTAGGTCTATGGGGTTTGCAAAAGATGACTATGAGCAGTCAAAACTTTGTGAATACTTACACTTCCAATTCAAAGGGGTCTGCACCTCCATTCTAAATTCCCAAAGGGGTCCGCCATTCAATTTTTTTTAGGGGTCCACAAATTTAAAAAGGTTGAAAACCACTGATCTAGCGCAATGGGGCTCAAATCAAGAGCCATGCTAACAGTTAACTTAAAATATGCCCTTCAGAAGCACCACCCCACCACTTGCACCAGGATGACTTTCCATCCATATTCATTTAAAGAATATGGTGTCAGAGAGCAAGTGAAATACCCCCTAGCAACATGCATACATGCATCTCCATGAAAAAAAATGACTCTAGGAAAGGCCACAATCTTGCCAAGAAGGGGCAGAATGCAAATCTCAGGTGAAATGTTAGTCAGCTGAGGAAACTAAGGGGAAGAGAAAACAGCTATAAAACATATTCAAGAGCTTCCTGGGACAGAGATACAGGCTCTAATTATCAGGAAAAGTAGCAGTGTATACAAGGCAGCAATCAAAGATCCAGTTCCCTTGACGCCACAAATGATATCCTCCCCTCACATGAGAAAAGATGAATTAAAGCCTCCAGTCATGCAAGGAAGAATAAAGTATGCATACAAACACAAAAAAAAACTTGCCATCATGGGGAAAAAAAAAGGGGAAAGGGAACCAATCAGAATGACCTTACATTATGGTACTTTATGTTGCACCACGGTTATGTAAAAACCTGAGAAGTTTTACATTGCAAAACAACTTAAATAATAGTCTAAAACTTTCCTTATGTTGCATTAAACCAGAAGCATCCAGAATTACCTATTGCTGGAGAGAAAAATCAGAATGAGGGGTTTCAACAGAGAAAAGGTACTATACCTCTGAGCCAGGGAACTGCTGGTGCCACTGAACGATCGCGTGCCTGGAAAAGACGGGGGAAAACGTTAGACTGCAAAGTCTTGGGCACCAAGGATTTTACTTAGCGTGCAGATTCTAATAGTTAAAGGAAGAGAAGCAGCTGCTTAGCAAAAGCTAAGGTGTAGTACAGGTGCCTTCCTGTGCCCAGGGGAAGAGTGTTCATATTTCCTAGGGGATTCCAAATTAATATCTTAGGTAGGAAAAAAAAAAAAAGAGATGGGTTGCTTAGTAGTTTTATCACTCATCAGCTGCTAGGCAAAAGATGCAAATGTATTATTTTCACTGACATATCAGGGTGCACAATTGTGACCCGGTAATTTAATTTCAGTATGTGAAAATGAGAAACCCGTTGCCACAATACTTTTACTTCTGTACCAACAGAATACATCCGTTGTAAAAGAAATCCTGCTTTCATACCCGAAGCAGATTTCTAGTTGATAAAATTATAGCTCATTTTCCTGTCACAATCTCTAAGCATGGCATGAAGAAATATGGAAAACAAAAGGAGCCTTATTCATTTTTCTATAGTAATGTCTATACAAACTTACACAGAGCTTAGTCACTCAAAAGGAGCTTTAGGAAAAAATGATTTTCCACATCCTACTGAAGCCCTACCCATGATACAACTTCCTTTTCACACTAAAGAAGCCTGCCTACATAGTCTACTTGGAGTGGATTACGTAGCCGCCACTATTTGCAAGGAGTGTCTGGAAATGCTGGAAAAGCAAGAGAGAGCAATTTTGATGCAAAACGATGCCTGATCGTTCCTTCAGAAACTAACAGGGCTCGTCACAAGTTGAAAGACCTCATTACAACTTTTATATTTGACCATGTCAGATGAACAACAGGCAGTGTAACTGAGCTTATAAGCATTTTGTACTTCCAGTGTAATAACAGCAGCACTTTGGCCTCCAACTGTGTTAACACAAGTTAGAGCTGAGAGCTGATGCCGAAAAGGCCTTAGTCCTTGGCATCAGAAGCAAAATGCAAGCTAGTACAAAGCGCTGTAAGTGTATTACAAGATGCTTTTACATTGCACAATGCCTCCCTCAGTTCTAAAATACATTTCCAATTATTGACCACAGTGCTTCGAACAGCATGAAAGAAAAGACGCTATCTTTGACCCTTTAATTCAAACATTATATAGTGGAACGAGCTGATCACCTGGGCATGATTTGATAGGCTTTGCCTGTATATCCTTCATTGAGTCTTTAGTTTAGCAACTTTTCTGCTCCAAATCTGTCCCCCATGACAACGATAGTTATTCAGACAAATTTACTGTCTGGCTCAGGTTTGCTTATAGTGACTATTACATAAATATCTAAGCACTAAAAAGGTAAGCCACAGGCTCAAGCTGCTGTCCCTTGTTAACAACATAGCAGGTCTGGTCTTTGCATGAGCTTCAATCCACTTTTAACACAGGTTAGGATTCGTCGATCAATATTTCTGCTATCGATCACCTGCCTTGACTGAATATGAACATCCCACATCTCCTATGAAGTCCTGACTGTTCTACACAGCCAGCAGAACAAGTAGCATAAAACAATATTAAATCCAGATCTATAACAATTTAGTGTTCCTGATCTGGTTTTCTGCTCCCCTGGAAATGCCCAGAAGATGCACCCTGCTGGCATTCATGATCCACTTTGAACCGCAGAAAATATTTTATCTTGAACAGAAGGCAGACCAGGTGGCACCTAACAGAGTAACTCATTCAGAGAGGCACGAGTTTGTGCAGGCTACAGCTTACTTTGCCAGGTGCTATAAATGGGCTTGCAGAGAGCAGGGGTACTAAACTGAAAAGAATATGGTCATTTAAATACAAGTGACAGTGATGGACAAAACGATTCAGAGAAAAATCAAAACTAATCTTACTTCTGAATTAAACTGGATTTCTAAGGTTCAAAAAGAATTGTAAGGCCAGCAGTCTAATATTGGTTATACTGATCATGAAAACAACAGAGTGATATTCCCTCCCAAATTGTGTCTTGGCCCTGTCTGGGACCAAAAACTCACGTGCTGGGAAACAGCAAGAAACCCTGATCTGCAGCCTGACTTGATAGTTCATGAAAAATCTTGTTTTTGGAAGGTTTCCAGCCCTGCTGTGCAACTCCAATGAGTTTGGATTAGCAGCCAAACTTCTGGGTGTTATCTGAAAAATCTCAATCTTGTGCGCTTTACCCGCCAACCATTATTTCATGTGATCGATGGACTTGAAATAATTCACCGCCTTCGTGATACAGAAAGCAGCAGCGGCATTGGCACATTCCAAATAGAACGTCTCAATGACAGAAAACAGCTTGCAGCTCCCCAAGACAACCAGTAATTAAACTGAAGGGGGCCAGGGAATTCCAAGAGCCTGATAACAGCCATCTACCATTTGGTAATATGTACAGACCAACTTGTCAGGTAATAATTTAGGCACTTGAAATCTGCAGCTTGTCAAATGGGAAAAAAAAAGGCAATTCAAATACACAGTTGTGTCAGACTAACTGCAGCCCAGTCCAGGGGAAAAGCTGGGGTTTCAAGAGGTTGGAGAACGGCAATTAAAATGCATGCTTGATTTCAATGCAAATGCATCCATCTCTTCTCAATGAGAGCTGGACCTTGGGAGAAGTAAGAAAATAAATCAAGGCAAGTTTTACTGAATCCAGGAATACCTGTGGTGAAGGCAGCTGGGTGAGTGGCTGGGGTGAAGCCAGCCTTTTTACGAAGCCACCACAGGACTGGTTCAATGAGGAAAATAAACACCAGGGAAGTAACTTTTTTATGCTTTGTGACATTAAAATTCCAGCGTAAATGCTCGCTGATAATAGCAGTACTGTTGAGGGAAAAATACAAGGTAGACTGATTATTTAATGTGATGACTAGACACTGCATAGCTGGCAGGATGATTTAAAATAATAAAGAATAAAATTGGCTAGTGGTGAAGTGCTTCTACTGCGCTGGGAGAAAGCTAACACATGAACAGCTGTGTCCTGCAGAACTGCCTTGACTAGAGAATTTGGCCTGGATGTGGAACACCCTGAAGTCAGAAAATGCATGTTTAACTCTCTAGGTTGCAGAGGCAACTACGAAATGCTAATCAGGATCAACATTCAGGCATCACAAGTCCTCCAGTGCCTACATACACAGAGGGTCAGTGCAATTAGACTGATAAGCTTGGTTTGAAAGGTCACTTTCACTGGCAATTCTTTGGGCTGCAATCAATTCTTTGTTTTTACAAAGCCATGACAAAATCTCTAGTGCACGTGGCAGTAAGTCATATCCCCCAAACAACTGACACAATCAACACTGAAAATGCCTCCTTCATGGGTCCAATACGAAGAATATTTAGAATTCAAACACAAACCAGCTGAGAAGGCAAGGTGCTGGATCTGAAACCAAAATCCTTTTATTCTGCTGTTAGTGAAACATCCAGACACGTGCCTACAGAAATGCTGTTAGGAGTCATGCAATGGAGTGGTTAGTCAACTGTTCTTATGGTAAAACAGCAAAGTCTAAAGCAGAAACACAGGCTACCCATTACCTCCACCCACAAAGGTTGTGTTTCATGTAAGTTACTTACTATCCGACTCCTCCTCCTCATCACTGGAAGAAGAGCCAATAGAAAAGAGAGTTTTAGACTTAGGAATGAGCGGAGAGATGTTGAAGGAGAAGGAGATTCGTCTGGATGGCCGGGTCCGTCCCTGGGCTGAGAAGTGGGTTAACAGCAGACATTAGAGCATGCTTGAAAATGCATTTAATAATAAAAAAGGAAAGGAAAGGAGCCAAAAGCACACAAAAACAAAGCAAAGTAGATGTCTGCAAAGCAGCTGGCTTCAGAAAAGGCATAAGCGGCAAAGAATTCAGCGTGTTTATTCCAAAAGATGCAGGTTTCATTCCGTGCATAACTTTGAGTTCAAGGAGTCTCTTATTTGCATTGGCAGACTTTGCTAGCAGCTCTTCCTAGGATTTTGTATTTGAACAATTATGTTTCCAAATATAGAAGAATTTACATAATGGGTCTCTGGACAAACAGCACCTTCTTCATTGGGAGAACTGTCAAGGAACCTACTCAGTGCAATGTGTTCCAGAGACTCCCCCACCAGGGCTAGAAAGCATACTGTGTCCATTTAAAATGGCACAGCAGGTGCTACTTGCAGCCAATCTACTTCACCTGAACTTTTGACTTTTTACTTTCAATGTTTCTACCATTCCCAAATGTAAAAAAAAAAAACAACCCAGTGAATTTACTGCCTGTGAAAGCTGCTGAACTGAAAGCCCTGGGAGACCTAAAATCCCCTGCTTTTCTTTCCAACAAATATAGCATTGACAGAAGCCTCTTTCCTCCTGTTCTCTTCCAATGTACATAACACTTGTTGAAAAGGAAATACCTATAGCTGGGACCAGCATTTCTGTAACCAAATCAATCTTTACTTTAAGGAATTTGCCAACTCATGTACTAAATTTGGGGATGATTTTGTAATATCGACCCCTATCTTCTATTAACAGGTTTTAAGCTACCAATGCAGAAGTGTAAGCTATGTTTTACATATTTTAATTCACCTTGTGAAACGATAACTTCACCTCCCAGTACTATCCATCTCCCCTGAAATCAGGAGAAGAGCCAACATGGATGGCACATTCCTGTGTCTTCTGAAATCTATCCAAATGAAGGGGACTCAACTGTACTGGCATTTTCAATAAATGTTTAAGGGAAGTGCCTTGAGAGCAGTGATCTCTCTTAATTAAACCAAAGTGCACTTTTCTTGAGCAGGATGACATATGAACCCTGATGGCTAGCACAGAAAAATCCCACAGAATTCAATAGGACTGAAAAACAATATGAATGTAATAGGTTTCTTAAATAAAGGAAAATTCTCTTAGGATCTTACAATGGATACCTTGACATCTTAAAATAAATATTCTCCAGTCTACACCAGGGGCTTCAGGCTACATAACAGTGACCTTTTCCCAGCTGGCTCCACAGCCCTGGCATAGCTACCCTCCAGCTAGGGAGCTGTGCCCGTGCCACCACTGCTTCTCCCAACCCCGCAGCTCCTTGGCTGACTTGAATGGAGCTTCACCTGGAAGGGAGCTGCACTGGGGCTGGGGAGCTGGAAGCTGCTTCTGCACTGCTGCTGCTTCTCTCTGCCTGGCTGCTCACCCGCCAACCCAGACCAGCCTCGAGAAGCTGCACTCACACTGTAGCCTTGGGGAGAGGAAAAGGGGGAAGGCTTAGATTAAATGAGGATGAAATTAGATAAGGATTTTTTTTTTGAAGGGATAAAAGCAAAAGGGAAAATAGGAAGATGGGTACTCCTTACTTGAAATGAACACAGTTTTAAAAATGTAGGCCAGATCCAGAAAGGTATTTAGGAGCTTAAGATGAAACCAGTAGGAGAGTTAGGGATCCGGAAATGAAAATGAGTTAGGCACCTCTATCTCTTTTTGCATCTGGCTCCTAGAGTAGAAGTAATTTCTCTTCAGTGAATTCAGAGCCAAACAAGAGCAGCTTTTGCTTCTTAAGACAACTAAGTAGACATAAGACAGCACATACACTTGGAGCAGTATGGTTAGCTGAAAAAAGGCACCAAAGGAAATGGGAAGCTAATATAGGAACTCATCCCTATCACTGGTTAGCCAAAAATGTGACCTACCTTTTAAAATATATTTTTGCAGGATTCATGGCATTCTGTTGCGTCCTCAGGCTGTTTACTCACAAAACAATAGATGTTTTAATGGACTATTTTCTAACGCCGGCCAGAAATGCCTATAGTAAAACTCAGCCCTCACAACTAAATCAACGAGCACATCCGAGAGCTTGAGAGAAATACCTCTGCACAAACAAGTCAACGTGCATGCACTAGAGGAAAATACCAAGGAAACTTAATTCAGGTTCATGCTTCCAAAAGAAAATTGAAAAAAAGAAACATTTAACATGAAGGGTATTTTGACCATGTATAAAGCGCACGATGTAATTTTGTAGCTATACTGTATGGTATAACTGCAAATGGGACTATAAGGAATGAGGTGGGGAACACCTTATCTTGCAAAATCCCTCGCAACTGTACCTCTTCCTTTGGTCAAAATGTCCGCATGTGAAATGGTTCTGTGGTGCATTTGAAGACCAATGCCACCACTTAATGTGAAACAATCTTAGAGATGTGTTACCCAATTGAAAGAATCTCTCCGAAATGTTTGCAGGCGACAGTGTGCAGTTTTTGTGTTGTTACTATTCCTATTAAACGTGCTAACTGGCAAACAAGCCAAAAAAAACCCCCACCACAGTCCCTCTCACTGTCACAGTTCTGAACAACAGGATTGCAAAGCATTATTTTTTCTCCTTTTTAGGTTACCATTTGCTCAGCCGGTTCTTAAATAGCAGCGTTGTTTTAATGTAGAAAACGCAAAACTCCTCAGACAGCTTTAATGCCTTCATTTCAGTAACTGTTATTTTGTTTTTCCAAAGCCAGTGGGAGCCTTTCGAACTTTCCAGCCAACAACTGTTGTGAACTCTAACTGCATAAAACGCTGAAGCATCAAAAACTGTGAATGGTCACAGTACCACCAGTCAATTCCCTTTGGGAAGACCAGGGACATCAAATTAGAAGGGATTAGAAGATGTTCAATTCTAGAAACAGACACTATTCCAACAGGCATGACGATGCACATGGAGAGACAGAGAGGCCAATACTCCCCCGATATTTAAAAACTTCGGAGTTCAGTTACGGCTGCAGACATTAATTCCTCTCTTCTCACCTGGGCTAACTTGCAATGTTTGGGAAAAGTGTTCTTTTATATCATCTACCCTAAAATTAAAATCACTGAGATTTGGTACCTGGTATAACTGTAAGCATGGCTCTATGAAAACATGAATGTCCAATTCTGAGAATACAACAGGAGTTATATGTTATGCTGTGACACTTTCCAGTGACAGGCTCTAAGGACATCATGCAAAATAAGGGTACACCACCCCACTGGGCAAATAATTAATAACACTTAAATATTATAAATATACTAATAAATGGTATTTCATTTTCCAAAAGGTTCAGAGCAGCTTGAGGATGAGGAAAAGCAAAATGAGTTACACAAGTTTTCAATGCGAGTGTCAGGGTTGGGAACAGAACCTATGACCCAAATTTTCAAAAGGGCTAATGATTTTGGAGGCCTCATTTTTGGGGTATGCCACTGCAAACCCTTCACAGCTCAAAAAAGACCTGATTTTCAAAAAGCATGGAGCACTCATGTTTTCAGAATCAGGCCATATCTCAAAATGGTCACCCAAGTAATTAGGGCTCATAACTCATGATTCCCTGTCCCCAATTTGAGCTGCTAAACTAGTCTCAGTAGTCCACCCTGAACTGGCTGTCAAGTGCTACGTGCTCCAGTTCCTTCTGTTTGAGTTACTGTTTCCACTCCTGAGCATATAGGACAGAGACCACTGGCTCAGCTGCCATTAACGAGATGAAAGATTAATAAAAGGGGAAAAAAGTTTCTGATCAAATTGATCTACTACCAGTTCAGGTCTAGGTGGCATTTGTAGAGCGCACTGTAAGAAGAGCGAATTCTTTATGAAGTGGGCTGCAGTTTACATGAATTTGAAACAGTGGCATAAGTGTCCCTCAAATGCAATCCCCACTCTGTGAGCCTGACAGAAAGTTTCCAAGTAATGGGAGACTACCACTGGGCTGCCAACCTTCCTCACCCACTGAGCAAGCCTGTTTTCTGGGAGTAACTATGTTATTTATAGTGTTTGGTTAGCAACTGAAAATGATGCCAATAAACTCTTTGCTTAAAAAAAAAAAAATAAAAAAAA
>NW_017728996.1:15334029-15334373 GCF_001723915.1 Gavialis gangeticus | reverse complement strand
TATAGTGTTTGGTTAGCAACTGAAAATGATGCCAATAAACTCTTTGCTTAAAAAAAAAAAAAAAAAAAAAAAATGAAGGGCTTCAGCAGAAGGAGGAAAGAAAGTGTGACATAATAGAGTAAGATGCAGTCCTTTTTACTGGGTGGATCTGCTGGTGTTTTGGTTACTGTTGCTGGGGGACACATCCATAGACCACATACTTATTAATCATGGAAGAAACAGGGATACGAACTTAAAAATGGCACTTAAAAGCACCTTCTCTGTTAGGTTTGGAAGCTTGGATGGGAGAACCTACTAAAACTCCTTCCTTCAAAAGAACCTTTTTACTAGGGAGTGCAAACATT
>NW_017728996.1:15325794-15329029 GCF_001723915.1 Gavialis gangeticus | reverse complement strand
AACTCCTTCCTTCAAAAGAACCTTTTTACTAGGGAGTACAAACATTTGTTCTGAAATACAGCTCATTTTCTACCGCATGCTTCTACTGAAGGTAATGGATTTCTGGCACTGACTTCAGGGAAAGAGCAACATAATGAATCTACATGAAAAACTCGGCACCCAATTCTGTTACAAGTCAAACTACTCAACCATCACTCCATTAACTTTATTGGGAAGAACCTGGTTGATTAGTCAAAAAAGGACATTTTTTACTTTCCAATAAAAACGTTATTTACCGTAGGTAGAGGTTGACAAATAAGATTAACTACATACCATGTATTCAGTAACATGAAAAAGCTGATGCACTCATACAGCTGGTGATGATCTGTTTAAAAGATCATACTGAGTGTCTGACTGACAGTTAATAAGAGGAAAATGGGTGTAAGACTGCTCTTTCCTTGAACATGTAGCTTTACCTGGCAAAAAATATGAGCTCAAACAGAAGGATAAGTGAACCACTTTCACTGAAAATAACTTGAGAAATGTACTCTGGCCTTCTTACATTTCACCTTTGCACTTGGATCCTCTTTCTGCACCTCAACTATTTTGGATCCAAGACAGAAAAGACTTCAAAGATGAACCATGACACTAATAGCAAAGGAAGAAACCCCCAAACAATGTGGGACTGATCACAAACATGCGTTCTACAGTATACTCAAGAAACAGCTATTCTGATAGCAATGATTGAGGCACGAGTAAAAAAATACCAGGTACATGTAGAGCACAGCATTCTGAAGTGAGTTAGGCTCGTGATTAAGTATGGCACACAAGTGTATGTATTCCATAAAATAAAAGGAAGCAAACAAAACATTGAAGGTTTGCTTCTTTTTTTTTTCCTTGAAAGAAAGCAAGAAGAACTTAAATGGGAAGACAAGGAAGACTGAAAGTCATGTTTACTCACTGTCCAGTCCTGGTTGACTGATTGTCATCAGCGATATGGATTTGGTCAGTGGAGAAGACACGGCAGAACTACAGAAATTAAATCCATGAGGCTGGGATCTTTGGTGTATCTGTGGAATAGAGAACAACAGGTAAGTCAAGTACAAGGCTCTCTGTCCAACCACAGACTACAGGCCTGGCACTCAAGTTTACTGGTGGCCCAGCAGCAGCAGGCCATCCCTTTAAATTGTGGAACATTAAAATCCCCAAGAGTATCTGGTCCAAGGTAAGACGGTATGACAGAAACATGGGAAACTGCAGTATGACAGACATGAGGAGTTGTAAGAGTGAAATGTAGTGTTATTTTTTCAACTGGGAGAGAAATATGAGAATGCAACAAAAATAGGAGGTAGGCACAGGCTCCCTTCTTCTCTGGCAGGCTACTAACATGTATGACTTTGACTGATGACCAGTTAGATGAATGCTCGGATTTCAACCCCTCTAATGAAAGGGAGCTGATTGTACACGATGCAGATCCAGCTATCAGGATAGGTGGTAGTAGTAGCGTACTTTCAGTGAACACCATTCAACAAAACACTGACTGTGGCACAGTAATGCCACCTCCTGTGGATCAGCTCTCATGAGACCTGCCTTTATCTTCTAACCTTGGGAAATGAGACTCTATCCAATCACCCCACTCAGCAACCCTTTCATTCTGGAGAAAGAGATGCTCTGTCATACATGCTGGAGAACTACTATGGTGAAAAGTAGTACCTTTTGTGTATTTAAAGTGTTTATGACTCCCAGGGCCTTTGAAAAGGACCAAAGATAGATGGCCGTACATCTGGCCCACCTCTTCTGATTGAACCATTACTAATTCCCCGCTCTCCAAGAAAGTATTAACAAATCTGTGTAAACCTCCATTTTCTTTACTACACTCTGTTGGTTACAGAAGTAAATGGAGTACATGTGGTATGAAAAGAGAAAAGGTCCTCCCCTTTCCTTATATGACACTGGTATAAACCTGACCACTTTAACAGATAAAATGATACTTGGCCCCTTTATATGCCTCATATTTTTAAAGGCACAAACACAAACACTAAATGCCTAAATCTCGTAAGACCCCTACGGAAGAATTATCATCGTCTTTATTAGGCAAAAGTGACATAATCTTCCCGGAGGTGTTCAGGCAGTCAGTGGCAAAGCACTTAAGAATTTCTTGTTTCCCAGTTTTAGTTTCTAGCCCATCAATGACTTCTCCACGACTGAGGAGCAAGACTGTTTTAGAAGAAGTAAAGACAGGGGAGTCTTTCAGCTTCCATTTTGTGGGTCTCTGGGCTAAGAGAGGCCATCTGTCATTTATGATTAACACAAAGTGAAGCCCTAGCAGTGAGGTCCACACCTGGGAAATGCGTGGTTTCCCTTGATTTACCAAACATGAACAGACATAGGCCTTTACCTGATGAACAAACCCTCTGAGTTCCCCATGCTCAGATTCAAGTTCTTCTTCAGTGAGCAGGACTGAGGACTCTTGCTCATCGCTGGCGAGTGGGCTACGTCTCAGGTCTTTGGAACTCAAGGAGGAAGTTTCTAAATTTGAGGGGGGCTTCTTGATATCGTCAGAGTCGCCCGCAAGGCCTTCGAGGCTGTAACTGAAGACATTCAGCAGAGATTAGACCCTTAACGTTCTTAACATTTAATGTATAACCTTGTGTCTGAACTGCCTTCATGAACCACCTTCTAATTCCAATGGGACACCACCCCTAAGCTAACAGTAAAGTGAAAACACGGATGTTATTCCCTCTGTGTCACTTTGCAGTGTGACCTAATTCAGGTAGCAGCTCCTGCTTATATTCCCTTCAATGCAGACAACAGTGTCTTGGTACCATCAGGCAAATAGTTGCCTGAGAATAATGGATTAACATGTGAACGTATTACTGGATTTGCTCTCTTTCTCTCGTTAATGGGTCAAATACAAAACCTGGAATGTTCATTTGAAGGTTCACTTTTTCTTTGCCTTGCACAATATGCCAGCTTACACCTCTGAGATGCGGCTCTATTTACCTGATGCTGTTTGCACCTGAACAGTTGTTCTACAGTGAAAAGTTTTACACCTTCCAGTGAAGCTGCTGTTTATAGAGAGCAATATATGTAATGTTAACACCTGTCTTTGCAGATATGTTCCTTGATGCTGTTTATTATTCAATACTTCAGAAGGGCTTGGCAGAATGCAGGGCACTAGTGACAGAGTTTAATTATTAAGCGATCCCCTTCAGACAATGACTCACATATTTATCTTTTTTTTTTTTTTTTTTTT
>NW_017728996.1:15311914-15325477 GCF_001723915.1 Gavialis gangeticus | reverse complement strand
TTGATTTTTTTTTTTTTTTTTTTTTTTTTTTTTTTTAAAATCGAACCAGATCTATCTAAATGAGCCAAACAAAATCATTTAAAGACAAACCAAACAAAAAGCACTTGTGTGCATAATAGTGCTTCTGAAGGGATCAGCTGGACTCAGCTATAGTTATGGCTGCTGAAAAGCAAGATTTTCTTGCACAAAACCATACTAGTACAGCTCAATTCTTGCCTACAACACCACCCTTTCCTCCATATATTGTGTGACCCATCCAGACCTACCACTATCTTCCCTACTCTTCCAATTCTTGGCTCTCACACAACACTCTGTTTAAGCTCCTATACCTAGACACACTTCATCCCTTCCTATTCCAGTCCTGAGTAACTATGCATCTCTCAAGATCATAGTATCATAGTACTTGGGGTTGGAAGGGACTAAACAGATCATCAGGTCCGACCTCCTGCCCCAGGCAGGAATGGGTGCCGGGATCACATCATCCCAGCCAGATATCTGTTCAGCCTCCTCTTGAAGACCCCCCCAAGGTAAGAGAGAGCACCACCTGCCTTGAGAGCCCATTCCAGAGCCTGGCAGCGCTAACTGTAAAGTAATGTCTCCTGATGTCCAGCCTGAACCTTCTCTCTGACAATTTGTGGCTGTTATTCCTAGTAACCTCAGGCGGTGCATCGGGGAACAAAGCTTCCCTCAATTCCCACTGGTCCCCCCTGGTGAGTTTGTAAACGGCCACCAGATCCCCTCTCAGCCTTCTCTTGTGGTGGCTGAACAGGTTCAGGCCCTTTAGCCTCTCTTTGTAGGGCCTGCCTTGCTGCCCCCTGACCATGAGAGTGGCCCCCCTCTAGACCCTCTCAAGGTTAGCCACATCTCTCTTGAAGTGCGGCACCCAGAACTGGACGCAGTACTCCACTGCGGCCTGACCAGTGCCACATAGAGGAGGAGGATCACCTCCTTGGACCTGCTTTGTGATGCATCTGTAGATGCATGACAAGGTGCAGTTAAGCGTTACCGACCACTTTCTCGCATCAGCGGCTCATGTTCATCCTGGAGTCAACAATGACTCCAAGATGCCTTTCTGCCACCGTGTTGACAAGAAGGGTGTTCCCCCCAGTCTATAGGTGTGTTGCTGGTTCCTTCTCTCTAAATGCAGCACCCTGCACTTGTCTGCATTGAATTGCATCCTATTCTCATCCGCCCACCCCTGTAACTCGTCCAGATCTAGCTGGATTCTGTCCCTCCCCTCCAGCATGCCCACCTCACCCCACAACTTGGTGTCATCAGCGAATGTGGACAGCATGCATTGCACACCCACATTCAGATTGCTGATAAAGATGTTGAGCAGTACAGGCCCCAGGACTAAGCCCTGAGGCATCCACTGCCCACATCCCTCCATGTCGAAAATGACCCGTCCACCACCACTCTCTGGGTGCAACCATCTAGCCAATTTGCAACCCATCTGACTGTGTAGGCATCAATGCCACAGTCACCAAGATGTGCCTCATTTGTGACCTGAAATACCCCCAGCTATGAAAATCCTAGGTTCCCAGCTCAGCTCTATCAGTGAAGCTCTCTCCTGCTATGCAGCAAACTCTGCCAGTTAAATCAAAGCGTTTCTGAGAGGGCAGACTCATGATGGTCTACCCTGCTATAGGAACTCAGGTGATACCAGTGCATATATATTTTCATTTTGGGGAAGGAATCTTGCTACATTACTTCAGCACTTCAAATACTTTTTGTAAACTTTGGAGCAAGACATACACTGAACCTGAATAACTTGAACTAAAATGTCCAGCATATTAGCAATTTCAGCTTTCCCACATTGGATCACAGTTTGTGGTGGCCTGAGAAGGGCCAAATGTTTTACAGAACAAACCCTAGCTATGCGCAAGATAGCTAGAATCAAAGCTATTCATGAAATCTAGCTGGCTGGTGAGTTATCATTTATAACATGTTAAAAATATAAATCTGCATGGTACAGTATATTTTCCCAACCGGACAAACTTTTACAAAGACTCACATAATAGATGCTAGCATTTGATATTTTGTCAGAGGTGCTAGATAGATGACAAATGCACAGAATCCTCAAAGCAAAAGCTGCTGTTAGTTATAAGTCAGAAGATTCAGGCTTCTGTTTTTTAAAGATGGATTTTAGGTTAGTAAATGAGAAGGCAGGCATGCTTAGGTACTTGAAATTCTATTAGTTTATAGAAGTCTTTGATTGTATTGTGTCCAACAGCTTGTACAGTACACTTCCAAATATCTACAAAGAGAAATCTGTCCCATTTCTATTGATTAGCTAGGCGCAGAAAGGCACTTCTTCCCAGATCCAAATCACGTTTATATACACGGTAGCTTGCTGTGATACTAATATTATCTACCTACCAACAGCTGGGCTCAAAACAGGAATGCGATTCACACAGGTCAAACAGTCATTGGCTAGTAATGTGACATATGGTTACAACCTGCTGTATCTGGACCATGCCCAAATGGTCCAAAGTAAAATAACCTGTACCTAAATTGCACAGCTATCTAGCTCCCACCCACTCCCTCTTCCTCCACAAGTGATATCTAAGATTCTCTCGTGAGCCATTAATTACTGGGAAGGAAAAAAAATAAAGAACAGTAGCTATGAAATCTGGGACCAGATCTTCAGATATGTTATTTCACTTCAGTTGAGAATCTGAGCTGAGATCATGAATCCCAACTCTGGACGTCTTACTAATAGCTTTAAATCACTAGGGATAGTGAATCTAGACTTATCCCACAGTTTTACTCTTTGACAGTTTACATATTTTGCCTCTCTGCTGGAGAGAAAAGAACCCTCATTTTACTAGGGACAAGTCTATATGAATGTCAATGTCTATAAAAGATCAATCATTCTGGAGCAATGCAGTGATGCATCTCGTTAGCTCTCACTGGTTCTTTTGCTGCTAGGATCATACGTTTTATGGAAAAATCAGAGAAAGTCAGAGGAAAAAAAAAAAAGAGTTCAGGACAAATAATGCAACTTTGCCAACACTTGAGACCAACACAGACACAAGCAGCCATCACCTCTTCTAGCATCCTACCTTGTAGAAGACCTTTTACCAAGTGGAAGAAATGCCCCCACCCCAAAAACAGACAAAGCAAACACATTTAGGCCACCACAGCAGAAAAACAGACTACAGGCATAAAGCTGACAAGACTCTGCAGTGCTCTTTTGCTGCTGCACACTTATTTATACCATACCTTCTAAAATTAAAGTCAGCACCCGTGGCAATGTACTGTACGCCAGAAGGACACCAACTCAAGCTAGGAACATCAAAGGCAGAGAAAGGAAAAGGGCAGCAATTATTGGACTGGCACAGAAAGGGGATGTTTAAAGACCCTTGCTTCTTTTTAGAGATATCTTTTTTAAAAAAAAAAACCAAAACTTTTTATGCAAGTTTGTGGTTGATAAAGCAGACCAGCTTGTCTGCCCTAAGAAACCATACAGCCCCCTTTATTACCAGACAACAGGTTACAGGGCAGTTCAAGCCTCTCTCAAGCTGGCTGTACCAGTGAGCACCAACAGTGAATGGTAGCGAGCACTTCCGAGTGACAGCGGAGCTCATACTTCACGCCCACTGAATGGGAGGGGGTGTCAACTGTGAACATGCTTTTACAAATGTGGAACTGGGACCCACCAAGCCAATATGTTACAAACCATGGGGCAGCACTGAAGTACCTGGTCTGTTACTGGTAATGATGAATGGCAGCTGCCATCAAAGGACCTGAACAGTGCTTTAAAGCAGGGCCGTACAACTTCTGAGCAGCCAGGGGCTACATACTGCATTTCCCACCTCCAGGCTCCAGCTGCTCCAACAGGCTCTATGACCCTGCCCATGGGTGGGGGCAGGAAGTGGAAGCCACAGCTACAGGAGCAGTAGGGGGGAAAACGGTGCCAGTAGGACAGCCCAGCTTTAAAGCATTTAATGGAATAAACCCCACTCCAAGGAGTTTAATTATTAATCTCATTTTTGCAAATAGGGAAAAAGGAGGCAGGAGCGTAGGCAATTTGCCCAAGGCTGCACAGAAAGTCACTGTCAGTCAGAAATAGAAACATCTCCTGACTCCTAGTCCTGTATTTAAAATCACAAGACAATACTAATTTTTTTCCAGTTCCCTTAGGATGAATTCAAATGCACACTTTCAACATACCAGCCACCAGTCTCTGAAGTTACACCACAGAACAAAATCACCCTCGCCTCCCACCTTGTCTCTCTCCTATATGCGGTTCTAGCGCTCTGAGCAAAACGGGAGAAGGGGTCTTCCGAAAAGTGTCAAAGGAATCGAAATGAATGGAATGGTAAAAGCAGTTTGCTGAATGAAGTGTGACATTTTGTTGGAAGATTAAACAAGTTGCCGTAGATATGGCCAGCAACTGCAAGGCCAGGAGTTGTATTCATTTCTGTTTGGTTTTGGTTGAGATGCCTAATTAACCTGTGACACCTCCAGTGAAGCTCCTCTCCCTTCAGATGCAAAAGCTCTTTTCTGAAGGCTTCCAAAACATCGCCATAAATAGCCATTGTGACGAGCACCTTACTGTAACATGAAGACCTTTTACACTCTTTACAGCCATTACTTTCTTAAACTAGTGTGGAGCAGGGAAGTATTAGCCCCATTTTACAGCTGGGAAATCTGAGAACAACAAGAAAAGAAACTTGTTTAAAGTCAAAGGAACCGGTGTGCTGCTTGACTACAAATAGCTCCCATCACTTGTAGCTGTTCTCATCTACAAAATTGTGTTGAATCTTCCTGAAGGACCCATGTGTCCTATCCCATGAAGATCCAGCTCCTCGGAGTTGTGTGTGCTTTGGGGCGAAGGGGGGTTTAGCATATAGGCTCTTGAATGATTAAAATTAACTTTCAGTGGACAATAGTGAAGTAAAAGGAATAAGAAACAGACATATCTGAACATAGAAAATTTTCTATTGAAAATTTATAGTGACAATTTTGGACTTTATAATGGCAGGGCAGGAAAACAGAGGAGTAGCACCGAGGAGGCAGCACAGAGGAAATGACAGAATGTCCCAGAGAGGGATAAAATCTCTTGGCAAACATGCTGGAAAGAGAAATGTATAGAATTATAATCTTGCTGGTGAGCCACCCACCATCTGCTGGCAACACTATGCAAAACTTGAGAGAGTGGATCATTGTACAACATGTACAAATCCTTTATAGAAAGATCTGGGTGGAGAAAAAGGCTATTGTGTGCGAGACTGCTGACTAGAACTGATTTCCACTGTCCTCTCTACAGTGCCATTTCTAGGCTACCAAAATGGCTGAGACCCTGGAAAAGAGGTGCAGGGAATAAGCATGGTTTCTAAAGAATCTGATCTAAATTTTCAAAAGGTAACTAGGGGTTTGAGTGGCCTGCTTGAAAGAAGTTACCATTATGATGACCAGTGTCCTCTCCCAGGACACTATAGACTCAATGCTGATCTGAAGAAGTCGGGTAGATCCGCTACGTATTAATTAAGTGGCTAGCTCACAAAGTGAACACGGAACCAGCAAGTTCATTCATGGCACGCAATATCACTCAAAGTCTAATCTGTCGGCAGTGATTAAGACAGATGCAGGTGTCAGAAAGTAGGCAGCACTCAAGTGAAAAACTCATGGGAAAGGACAGAATAATATCACCATTTCCTCCTTCATGCTCACATGCTTTTTCTTCCTCAACGGCATGGTGAAATCAGTTAAGTACTCAGGTGAGATTTCCCTCTCTAGTAGGTGTTACAATAAAAAAGGAAGATGCTGTATTAGGTGTGTGTAGTATCCACTCCTCAAGGCTGTGCTTGGGGACCAAGCATTCTGCATGTTACAGCAAGGTGCAAGTCAAACAAAGCAGGTCTTTACTGGAGCTGAAAGACGAGGTTTAATAGCCTTATACAAGGCTTGTCTAGGGTTGACAGCTTATCCTACAGCTGTGAGGAGAACAAAAGGCTGTTTCTATAGACTTGTGTAGAACCAGGGCTCAAAACCTTTTTCAAGAGCTGTGCCCACTGTTGCTCATACAGGCTAATCATGCTGATGCTTTGACAAGGAAGTCAAGACAAATATGCCTGATCCTCAGGTGTGCCTGTGTAGGTATACATATATATCTTATATGCATGTGGGGTTAGAAATCAAATTCCTGCCAGATGGAAAGGAGTAAACGTGGCTATGAAAGCTATGCTTATTTTTCAGCTTTTCAGGAGATGGCACATTATTTATCTTATGCATCATTTTCAGTTATCTTCCCTCAACTGCCAATCATGAATATCTTGGCATTTGAATTTGATACATTTTAAATAACAGTTAAGGATACATGGGCAAACAAATAATGACATATCCATTCTTAATTCAACTGTACATCCCAAAGAAGGAAAAAATATCCAATAGAATAATCTGCAACATCCAATAACCTTCAAACCACCTCGTGAACAAGCTGTCCTGGAGAAAACTGCCTTGCAGCGTGCTTTGAAAGTCACTGAGCTTGGACTGTAACAGATCAAGGGGGAAAGCAATGGAGCTGGGTATCTGTTCCAGGATGAGATGCATGTTTTGAGGAGCACGGGCGCTAACCTCAAATTAGCTACCATGAGAGTATGAAGTTAGTACACATTCAAATGCAAAAGGGTTAGTTAAATTAGTTGGCGCTGTACCTTCTCCTATGAATGGGAGGCTTCCTTATACCATCCCCCAGAACTCGCATTGAACTGAAAATGAATCATGGACAGTGGTCAGCAATTAGAACGGAATAAAATGAACATATGGCAGTTGCATGAAAAAAATGGGAAAATGAAACCTGTCGCATCAGAACCAATGCACCACCCATAAAAGCTCTCTTCTCTCTCTTTTTTACTGAACAAAGATTCAAGGTTACTTAGAGCTGATGATGAACATGGGTCAGCTAACTGTAGGGGGACAAGCTGTGCCCCAACGGTTCAAAAGCAGCCATCGCTACCAACCACCGCTAGCAAGGGCTCTAGCTGCGTAGTGTAAGCAAGGTCTGTATAGATATCATTGAAATAGTCAACCTTTTCTTTCCTGTCATGAAAAGGACTGTAGTCTGCAGGGCGAGAGAGGCTGGAAACCCAGCATGAATTGTAAGAATTGCTGAGGGTGAACATGATAAACTGAAGCTGTGTACATTTTTGTTATGAGGTTTATGAAGAATAAGTATTTTAAGAAAAAAAAATGTAGGCATTTATAGGTAAAGCAGTGAAGGAGAAGGAAAAACCAAGCATGTGTTTTAATTCCTGATCCATATTTTGTTGTTCTTTAAAAACAAAAAAGTTTGTTCTGCTTTGTGGGCTTCCCTGCTTCTTGCACCAACAGCTGCCCCAGAGTGTGATCCATTTTCCACTGTATGAACAGAAAGCCTCCCAATAGCTTAACCGGAAGTTGGATCAAGCCCTCGGTCTTTAATAGAAGGACAAAGGGAAGTGGCTTCCAATAAAAACCCTTCCTCTCACAAATGGTTTAGCTAAATGGATAGTAGGAAGATTTTGAACCAGTCTGAATAAAAAAAAGCAATCATTCAAATTTTACTTCCTTTGTATTTGCAGTTCCCTACCCGTTAAACCAACCTTTAGGGGTATACAAAACAAACTTCTAATGTAAAAAACAAGTACAAAAAAATGTCAGGTCTTCATGTATTGTAAAGCAGAAAGGGCAAAGACCAAACTATCTTCCTTTGCAAGCCACCTTTAGGACAGCCATGGTTCGTGTCCAGTGGTAGCTGAGCCTAAGGACATATGAGAATAATTCTTGTGTTCCTTTACTTTAAAGAAATGTATCATTCATTTACAGTAGGAATATTTTCCCGTACCATAAACAGAACCATCCAACCCCTGATGCAGAAGTCTTTGCCTCCATCTGTTTAGCATTAGCAGTAATTGCCAGCTATGCAGAGTTTATTACCCTCAGAAATCCTTACATAACAGGTTCTGCACTTAAAAAATAAATCTTTCTAAATGAGTTTATGAGCTTATAAACTCTTCTGTCAGACCAGCTTTTTATTTCTGAAGTTGCCTCTGTTGCAGCTTTAAAGTATTGCTGTTGCTTTATTTATGTCTGCACCCCCATGGGACTGGGAATCAAGTCCAGAGAAACAGGACAGAATATGTAGGAAAATAAACAGTTAACAACAACAGTTGGGTAACTTTTAGAGTGCTGTGTGTTTTTCTCCCCAAGTTTGGCTTGCAGCAAGATAAACCTTGTAACAGGAAGGATCCGAAGTCTCACTTTGGTTCATGCATGTGACTGGAAAAAACAAAAGACAACTGCTGGTTTGAATATAATGGATCTAATGATGGCCAAATTAATCTTTAATAGAGGGCAGTGACCCATGAAGACAAATTCTCAGCATTCACTGTGGCAATAACACTCAGAGCATGATGCAAAACTGCAGGCCTGGACTTAGCTTTTATAAGCCACGCGTGCATGCTGAAGATGAGGATGGCTGCACACTCTGTGGGACTTCTGAAACAAAGTGCCCACACTTATTTTGAGAGACAGATGCCTGCTCTTCAGTCTCTGACCAAGCCTCCATCAATTTGAACAGAATCAGGATTTGGCTCAAAATGACTTCAGTAAAACTATGTTAAGTTTTGTACCACATCACTGAAAGAGAAATCTGATTTGTATAAGAACATGCTGGGTATGACAGGAATTTGGGGACCATGATGCTCAAAAGGCATCTGAGCAAACTACTTTATAGGTGCAATTTTTGTGCAAGTGGAGATCAAGATATGAGAGACTTTGGAAAAGAGCATCTTGGTCTTCTCAAGTGGCTGATGTGAATTGTCACACTGAAAGCCTTGCTGCTATGACTTTCTCTCCTTTTCTGAAAGGTGAGAAGTCGTGGGGAAAAACTGGGAGTGTGCCCGCCGAGCTGCCAACTGCCCTGGTGACTATTTTGAGGTACGGTCCATGGGAGACTGAGGTGAGACCAGTCCCTTGCACACCCACCATGAATCAACCTGAGACTAGAGACCTGTACCTCTCTGTTAAAGTCCTTGTAGGCCGTAAAACATCTTATTGCAAAACTAGTAGTGGCTGCACTTATTCCCTAATCTCCTAGGCTTAATACTCCAATAGCTTCTCTACCAAAAACCTCCCTGTGGAAATGTGTGGTGATAATTCAAATTAAAGACCTGGTTGACAATATTTCAGTTCACTGTAATGGGCGTTGGGGTCAGGTATTATGCTGGAAAGCTAAAACATATGCTAGCTATGGAGGTCTTTTGTAGGAAAGTTGTTTTTTTCACCTCCATGATCACAGAATAATCGAAAATGAACTCACTTCTCTGCATTTCATTACACCTTTCAAAGCTCACATAAATATACGTGTGTAGGCATAAATACCTACAAACAGCCTTCTACTCACCTCCTGTGATTTATTTCTGCCTCATTAGCAGCATTTTTCCCTGGCCCCCAACTGTGCCGTCGGAAGGGTGACAGTGGTCGCATTGAGTTTCTTAAGACAGAGGAATGGGCAGGCACTTCTGTGATACTATCCATCTCTTCTTCCGTCTCGCCTGAGCCAGCAGGTTCACTGTCCCTTCCCTCTGCATTGGCCATATTGATGCAGCTCCCATCCAGACTGTGCCTGTCCTTATGCCTAATGGAGCTTAAGACGTGTGGAAGGGAAATGTCACTTCCGAGGGATGAGTTCCTCTCTAAAGACACTGTGTCATCTGCTGAAGAGCTGGAACTGGTGATATCGCAAGCAGACTGCTCCTCTTCTGGCTGCTGCAGCAAAAGCAAAAAACACAAACTCAGTTGATAGAAACTAACAGCGTGTGCAATCCAATCAACAGAGAAGCTAAATCTGTTCCTTCTTTTCATAGCAGATTACACCCTGTTACTTTATCCAAACTTCAACCTCATCCCAGCGACTGTTAACCTGGACTCCCATTCAGGTGTGCTGATGCATCCCAAGTCTCTCCCTTCAGTATTTCCTTCACACAATGTGCCTTATGACTAACACAGTGTCACCTGCAAGCCTAACCCTGACCTCCAACGAAGCCAAGATTTGTGAACCTGCCAAGTACTTACCTGGCTTTACTGCTGGATACAGGGTCACCATGACTTCAGTCAGGAAGTTCAGTCCTTACTGTGTGACCTGAGCTAGATTGGTAACTTCTAGCCATTACAGCTGAAAAGCTGACACAGTGTTGCACTGCATTGTCCCACACAAGCTGAACATGATTGGGTTGCATGAAACACACACAAAATCAAGACCAAGTCCCTTCCCCCATCCAATTTCCATTTAGCAAAAAGTTAACATCAGGGCTTTCAGCATTTTTTTTTTTAAAAAAATCTGACTGTAATCGAAAAAGACTGTTCCACAGGATCAACCACACTATTACAGGTCTTGATTCATACTGTAATTTTGGGTTTAGTTTGCTCCAAAAGCAATAAGTGGAATTCAAGCTGGTTCTGTCTGGCTACATGCCACATGCTGACAATACATCCTAAAGCGAGTCTATGATTATTCTGTGTTCCTGGTGGCTTGTATACAACACACAAGCATGTTTATGACATCACCTTATGACAGGAATGGTGTTTGCCTTCTGGGACTGATGTGCGAAGTTTCAGTTCATCCTTCTGCAGAGCCCTGTACGGTGTCATTTAAAATAGTAATATGCCAGGTGATCGGTCAGATTATATATAATAGCCTATTCAAGAAAGCCAGGGCAACTAACTGTCTTCAACTACAAGACTTGGTGATACTCAACAGGACATGAGCATCCAAGGAGCTGTAGTCTGTCAGCTTTCATTTGCTGAGGATACAGAGTTCAAATCGCCAGAAGCTTTTAGCAAGGCAGCACACGGCGTGAAGCCTTTTGCCACACAACTCACTACCATGGCAAGGTCCAAAAGTCTGAGGTCTTTCAAAAATCAATAGATTAGAAATCTAAAATCATGTACATTCTGGGCTTTGTTTGTCCTGGAACAAAATTATAAGTACAATCTATTACCATGTTTATATAGCAAAGAAATCTGGAAGTTTTCTTTCTTTTTCTTGTTAAATGGCCTTCAGTGAAATACTTCCTAAATTAAAGAGAAACCTTACAGTTGAGTTTGGCGGTCACTAAAAGTATCTCTGTTTTTAATTCTTATACTGATTTAATAGGTGCAGAACTGAATGTATACTGCATGTTTTAAATAAAAGATTCCACATTATTCTCCCAACCTCATCCATCAAGGGGGAGGAGTGGGGGGAAAAAAATCAAGGGAGTGGTCAGAAGGAGCTTAATACTTGCACGCAATAACTTTTTCCCCCTTTAAATATATATTTTGGAGTCAAAACCATTTAATGATTTGTATGCATGTCATGGTAAGGTTGATCAGTTATTAAAGGTACCTTTTGTGTAAATATACTCCGTGATGAAATTATGCTCTAATGTGGAAAAAAAACCCAAACAAGAACAACACTTTAGGGTCTATTTAAATGGAAGGTTTAGAATATGACAAAAAGGGTGGAGGGGGGGAAGGGAGGGAAGGGCGCTAGAAGGAACAGCCCCATTAAGTCACACTGATTTTATTTTGGACATAATAGAAAACAGTCTGACAATATGCATGAGTCATGCTGACAGTTTTGGCCAAAATTGCCTAAATTCAGACAAATTAAGTAGTCATTTCATGGACAAAACTCCATCAAAAAGGAAACAGTCTGCTTCTCTTTTGGGACACAGGCAGCTATTGTTACAGATACTGGAGTATCCCCGCTGGGAATTAAGACCGTCCTTCATCTGAATAGCACACGGGTGTGTCAGTTTGGGAACATCTATCTTGGACGTGAATGCAGTAGATGTGGAGCAGAACTGCCAAATTAAATGTGTTTTGCTTCTGGCACACTAACTCCCAAATAGGAAGAGGGATTTTAATTCTCTAAAACAAAACAGAATTCATTTCCCTCACATAGAAGCTTGCTTGTTTCTTAAATTACAGTTAATCTAACCAAAATGCAACTGAAAAATATGAAATAATCTGCTCTGTTTATACTTTTGCCTTCAGCTCCATAGCTGATTTGTACACAAGGGCCCGCACCTTGAGCCATCTCTAGGTCAGACGTGAGTTCAGTTCTGTCTACGTGCATTGAATGCAAGCAACTCAATTTTAAATGGTATACACAGCTGAGGGTGCTTTATAAATTACCTATATGCAACAGGGCTGAAATGCAGATTCTTCTGGCACAGAACATGTCACAATACTTAGCAAGAGTGGGTGCAGGTGGTACTGCAACAGAGATGATAATAAACAACAGTATAGCGAGGATTTATATTGGTGTAGATGCACTAATGTAAAAATACCCAACATAGAGGATGGGAGGACTTAATGCTGCTAATTTAGTATCAGTGGTAAATCTGTTATTGGATTCAAAGGGTGTGTCCAGACGTGCATGGATGTTTGGTTTCCCAGGCACAAGTAGCAACGGCTCATCTTGAACCACCGCTACTTGTCCCTGGGGAAAGCCCATGACACGCATGTTTTGGCACACAGCAAATTGCCCCAAGTGGGGTAGGGGCAGCTGAGGCAAGCACTGCACTGGCCCCAGCAGCCTTACCTAGGGCTCTGGGAGCCTCTGGGGGCTGCAGCCATGACAATTCTGCCACGCGGAGCCTGGCGGGCAGTGGAGCGCGGCTCCGGACAGCCCACTTTGATTTTCAGAAGTGCACACTGGTCAAGTGTGCATTGCTCTGTGTTTTTTTCCAGCAGGTTTTTTTGACCCCTGGATATCCAGGGGTCAATAAACCCTGCTGGAAAAAAACCCGGTGCAGCACACGCTTGGGCAGCACACCCTTGCGGCGCGGAGAACACTGGACTATGTGGCATGCAAACCACACAGCACCACATACTATATGACCATGCTCATCTGGACGTACCCAAAGTGTCCAGGACTTGCCCTTTCGTGAGTTTGTGTATAACACATGTCTTAAACATGTGAACACTTTGTTACTAAATGCCAAAACTATTATAATGGTTGTAACCCAATGTAATGTTTATAATCCAATCCATGTTAAACACCTTCTTGGGACAGCAGAAGAGAGTCCAGAGTTACTCTTCTGCTATAACAGAAGTAAAAAAAAAAAAGTAAAAAGATCGTTTTTTCTTTAAGTTAGAATTGCTGCCTTGCGCCTTCACCTTAAGCTGTATCAATCCAATCATGATCATAAAGCTAACTGCCAAAAAATGCCTTCAGTGGTGCAATCAAGAATAAGGACTGATATTGATAGCCTGGTCCAACTGGCTATCAATATCAGTCCTTATTCAGAGAGATGATCCATGGAGCTAGCAAAGGAAAATAGAAGTTAATCGCCTGTAACCAGAGTTTCTTGAGATGCATTGTGCTGGCAGTACCTTCTCATTCAGAGCAGGAATGCACAGAAGCCGCTCAAGGAACCATAAACCCTTTCATTTGAAAGATGACAACTATTTTCCCTTGCCTACATGACTTCACCTTGGAAGGCCCTGAATAAAGAATACTAGTTATATTCTGTCAAAGACTTTTTTTTTTTTTTTTTAAAGAAAACATGCAAAATGATGTAAAGT
>NW_017728996.1:15303784-15306914 GCF_001723915.1 Gavialis gangeticus | reverse complement strand
TCCTACATGACTTCCCCTTGGAAGGCCCTGAAAAAAAAATACTAGTTATATTTTGTCAAAAACTTTTTTTTTTTTTTTTTTAAAGAAAACATGCAAAATGATGTAAAGTGAAGTCTCAGTGGTAGGTAGGTAATATAGACTAATCTCTCTAGGTGAAAAGGGCACTGAAGATTTTAGAAGTATTAAGAAGAATGAAAAGACAATCTCTGAACAGTGCGTTTCTGAACGTACCTGCCATTTCGTTTCTGCTAATGGATTTGTGATACTCAACTGGCTGTAATAAGTGAATTGAAAAAGAGCTGCTTTTTATTTAGGGATGTTCAAATTTTGCAGCTTCAGGCAACCTCAAAATTAATCTCAGTGGTGTTATCCTGTTAGCTTTTTTATTACCAGTGTTATTATTTCATGCAGTGGGCAGTTCAGCTCAGTAATGAAAGAACAAGAAGAAAAAAAAAAAAGTGTTCCAGTGAGAAATCTTTCCTCCTCCTCGAGCTTTCTTTTCTGAGGTTTTTGAGGGCAAACGTTACAAAAGAGAACGAGAAATGTTTTTGACATAAACAAGGAAAAAAGCAGAAAAACAAGTCTGAGGCCCAGCCCAGCCCAACCCTGTGACAAGGGAGCATGGGATTCCAGTTTTCAAAGGCTTTCCTCTCCTTTTAACTAGCTGTTCTGAGAGGTTTGGGGAACTTAACCGGGCCTCGCTTCCTAAATTGAACTGGATGCTAATGCTTCGCTTGGTGAAAAACAACCGAGGCCTTTGTACTCTACCACGCACACATAAAATGTCTTTTCCCTACTTTTTGCATCAGTATGAACAAGTACAACCTTTATTCTTTGCATTTCTCCCCCTTTTATGAGGGGGACTCTGGTCTGTTGGTATGGGGTTGCTATGGGAGCTGTATATGCGTGTGGGTACATTATTGCAGGGTTGCCCAACAGCCATTGCAGAATGGTCCTCGGGCACTGGATTACACAAAGTGGTGTTTTACTTGAAGGTTTCAAATCAATCCTGATTCACAGTCAAAATATAGCTGAAAATCTGTATCTTTCAATTAAATCTCATAATGAACACAAATGTACTTCAGTAAATACAATCTTGAATCCTCTGAAAGTATTCCCTATCTTATTGCAGATGGGTGTCCGCAAATGTGCGGGGAGCCTGCTCCAACGTGCTGTAATTACAGCACGTCAGGATAGGCTCAATTAATCGAGTTTGTCGGAGCAAGCTAATTAGCATGCCTCCAGTAGTCTCCATGTTTCATGTATCAGTGTCCCCGTGCTTCAAAATGGCAGCGGGGACACTTGAACTAAAGTTTGTTTGATGAGCTTTAATTAAACTCCCCCCACACCATTTTAAAGTGCAGGGACACTGATACAGGCAGTCCTCAGACTTATGACAACTGGTTCCTACCACGTCTTAAGTCGAAATGTTATAACTCGGAATCGATTTTCCCAAAGCAAACAACATTATAGATAGGGGATTGGTTCCTGAACCAAGGCCTGATACTCTATTTTCACCAAAAATAACTCAGAATTTTGTACTCAAGCAATTACAGATGTGTAATATAGCTACATTAATGTATTTATATTGTAAATAGCAATCATTGATTTGGAAGGAATTCTTTGAGGTGACTTTGCTGGACGGTTTGAAGGGTTCTTGGCTGCAGGTTTTTCTGGAGTCTTGTTTGCTTTCTTAAAGAAAGCATCCAAGGAAGTTTGGACAGATGTTCTCCAGGGAGACGGGTGATGCGTGCGGCGTGGCGTGGCGTCGGATCAAGGGTTGTAAAGTCAAAACTGACATCAGAAAGTTGAACCAGGGTGTCAATTTATAAGCCTTGTAAGTGTGAAACTTCATAACTCAAAATGTTGCAAGTCAAGGACTGCCTGTACACAAGACATTGAGGGCACTTTAATTACAGCAGCTCTCGGAACGGTTCTAATTAAAGGACTCCTCTCCCCCAAATTCTCAGGAGCACATGTAAAAATGCCCAGTGTGACCTACTATGTCTCTTCTCCCTAATTTACCTAGTTGATTATAAAACCAGTAAAAACTGCATTAAGAAAAAAAAAAAAAAAAAAAAAAAAAAAAAAAAATCAGCAATTAAAAACTCCTTAAGAAAACACAGTTTTTACCCTGCTTGGAGATCTCAAACTCACCTAAGTAATGACCAAAATGCTGAAAGCAAACCCACAACACAAGACCACAGCCTCTTCACATCACAAGTTCTGCTAGTCATAAACCACTCATCAGCATCACTGCATACGGTTATTTTTAGGCTTAGCAATTCTTCCATTACTGTACAACTAAACATATATGTTAATATATCCTATAACCTCTAGTACAAATCCCCACTATAGTGCCTGGTCCACAGTTCATAGCTCCTATTTTTTCTAGCTAATGAGGTCCTCTTGCATGAGGGAGAGAGAACCGTCCTTAAGCACTGCTGATGATCATTACATTTACATCCGTACGCTAGTTCCTTGGAAGTTTTTAAGAAAAAGAGACTAGATAACAAAATTCCTTAGAAGTACAAGGAACTGGAGAAGGTGTCGTCACAAGGGGGTGTTATATGCCTACAGCTTGGAGTGCCATTGGCAACCACTATTGGTTGCTTTCATGCTATTAGAAAGGGGTGCGCAAAAGTTTCTGGGGAGGACACAGATGAAGGAACCAATGCATGCAACTGCGCAAGCACCAATTAAGAGATCATTACGCAAATCCTGAATCATTTTTGCATTGTGGATAGTGAAGGATACACTAGTTTCTCATGAAAATAATTATTTATCTCTATATATCCTCCTCTCCTTATCCACCTACAATTTATATATGCGAATCCATAGAGCTTCTCTTTTCTCCAGCTGCACAAAATACATCATAGCTTAATTGGTAAGGGTGATGTAGCTCACAAAGTAAAAGACGACGGTGTCAAGCAAAACCCATGGTTTTCAGAGATATCAATCTGCCTTAGAGTATCTGCAACATCAAAAGCTTAGCAGAGAATATGAATCTTAAACTTAAAAGCTAAGCGGGGTGAACGTTACTAGCTATGCCCCAGGGAGGCAGCGCTACGCAACTCATCACAGGAAATGACCGTACAAAGCATTAATCATTGAGAAGAGGGTGTAGCAA
>NW_017728996.1:15273640-15298784 GCF_001723915.1 Gavialis gangeticus | reverse complement strand
GACGGTGTCAAGCAAAACCCATGGTTTTCAGAGATATCAGTCTGCCTTAGAGTATCTGCAACATCAAAAGCTTAGCAGAGAATATGAATCTTAAACTTAAAAGCTAAGCGGGGTGAACGTTACTAGCTATGCCCCAGGGAGGCAGCGCTACGCAACTCATCACAGGAAATGACCGTACAAAGCATTAATCATTGAGAAGAGGGTGTAGCAAAGCCTGTCCACTAAACAGACAGATCTTTAGGGAACTGGGAGGATGACTAGAAATTGGGAATAAACACTGCAACAGAGCATGACATTTTGCTGAAATCTTGGAACTCGGCTGTAAGTGACTTGGATTCCAGCAGCTGCCCCAAAAGTATCTGCAGGAAGCGTCTGAGCAGGGTATTGATTGTGGAGCTCTCCTCTCTTCGGTACAAGATGCTCAACTCAGACTGTGCCATATTGTTCTGAGCAGCACAGTACCTAGTAATGAGAACGTACATGCCTATCATCAGGTCCCATCTCGGGCACCTGCAAACCCTGGTGCTCCTCAATTCTCTAGGGTCCCTAAACAGAAGGAGGGCTTAAAATGGATGAAGTTTTAGCAATTCTGTGGAGGTGGCAAGAATTCCTGATGAAGCTCAATATAGGTACAGGCTTGATCTGCCTACAGTTTCCTAAATGTATTTCATAAGTACTATTGGATTTCCCAGAGCAGACCCATCACTCACTTCACTCTTCATAACTCCTCTGTTAATGGGAGTAGGTGTTCTCTGCAGCTAACAGCTGCAGCAACAGACAGTTGAAGTGTAACTCCACCCAAGGGGGAAATGGGAACTTTTATAATAACAATAATCAGCAGGGATGGGTCGAATTGCAGCATGCCAGGTGAAATTTAAGATGCACCCTCCCCCCCAGTAATTAGATTCTACACATGGAACATGTATACATTTGTTATAATTTTCCACGTCGAGAATCTAATTATTGGAGGATTGTCTTAAATTCATGCCCTCCCCCATTGCTGCAGTTGGAGAAACAGTGGGATAGGGGCAGGGGGAGTCAAACACCCTGCCACTTGCCCCTGCCCCATGTTAAATGGGGGGAGAGGGGGAACCTTGTTTTGGATTTAAGTAAACATGGTACTCTACATAGATATCCTACAGCAGTATCACTATTTATTCAGTGGGTTTTCCACTGTGGGTTTTTTCACTGGGTTTCGGTTTTCTTTTTCATATTATCTCTACATTTATTTTTTAGTCAGCCTAGTTTCACTATTTCTCACTCATTTTCCCCTGAGTTTTGACTGCCTGTCCTACACATTAAGTAATGCAAACATCAATGCACGTGACCTGACGTGCACAGGTAACATTTTTAGTCCAACAGCTCTTCTTCCTTGAACAGGCTAGTTTTTTGAGTTTACAAAGTGCATCTTATCAGTCTTGGGACTGGAACCGAGAAAGCTGCTTGTGATTTATTTAGCAAATGAAATGCTTTTCTGTCAGGGAAAAAGCCTGATAAGCTGGCAGATTTCGATCTTTGCAAACATGTTTGTTGTTCAGAACTGCTTGATAAATTGGTTGATGTGAACATTACAAGCTGTTCACAGTTTGCTATGTGCTTAGTCACCTAAGTTATATGGTATTGGCCATGCTTTGGGACTGAATACCTTCCAAACCCACAAGAAATTTTAAGATGTCCATTCAAACACAGCCTGCATCTATGATTATGCTAAATACACATATTTCATAAGCATTTGTTTGAAATACATATTTGCATAAGTACCAACAGCTTTGGTAGCTTTGCAAGCTTACTTTCAAACAAAAATGGCTTTGTACCAGTGTCTGTAAAAACCAAGCAAAAATCCCAGGATCCACTAGATCGAGTTCAGTGTTTCTTGCCTTTTTAAGCTGATTTTGCCAGGTCTAACTGGGCCCATAGGAAAAAAGGTCAAATGAAACCCGTAATTAAGCTAATTTGGTATTGATAATTATATAATGAATGGATGCACAACTGCAGGAAGTAGGGGTCAGGTGGGGAACAGACACAGGGAACTAAACTGTTAAAGATGGAAGGTTAGTAACGTGAAGAAAGATGGAAGTGCCAGGAAGGCTCTAATCACCTGTGTCTTTTAGCTTTGCATAACCTTCCAAACTATATCCCTGAATGTGTCAAGCATTATCCTTCTCTCTGCTGTCAAAGAACACAGAGTTGATAAGAGCTTTTCATTTTTCAAATAAAACAGTTTTGTCAATCTGTCCTGTAACTGAAATGGGGCCATGGAAGAATCGTGCATGCTGCACCTTGACATTTCTTCCCCAGGGACAACCTTGGCATGTGCAATTCCTTTACAGACCTCCATTTTGCTGTTTCTATGTTGGGAAATGTTCTCTCCCTCTAAAAAAAATGGAAAAGCAAAACTTCTGGTCCATATATAATTGAATACATGCTCCCCTTTGCTTTCTCGCAGCTATCCTCCTTAGAATCGGACTTACAATACACGAAGACTGATTCTGTAACTTGTACAAATGGAAAACTGGAGACATGCTTTACTTTGCCTGGCCAGGATAAAAGCCCTGCAGCATTGTCAGAGGCAAGGGCTCCCCCCACACTGCTGAGCACGTGAGATAGGAAAGGGTGAGGCTGGTAAGCTCTGTCCCCTCCCACATTCATTAAGGATGACTTTCCAGTTCATTTATAGCACATGAGATTACTAAGTCCAGGCTGTGGTCTATCCCATCCTGCTGGAAAACATTCACCATCATCTGACTTGATTTAAATGAAGATAAATTCAGTTTGTCAAATACATTTCTCTGCAAGTGTGCATGGAAACCATACTCGATTCGATTTTCTTAAGGAAAAACATGTCTATGCCTCAGGTAAGCATCAGATGACTACATGTCCTATTATGCTTGGACAAGATGTGCAGAAGCCACACCCAGAGCTTGTCCCAAGGTTTGTGGTGATTGTTCACAGGAATCAAGTGACCCCATTATTATGGAGCACCACTTTTTTCCAGCTGTCTTTTCAAATATTTGTTGCCCTACTTTTATTCTCAGACTGTATGGACGTTCGAGGAGGAGAAATCAATTACCATTAAGACAGGCCTAAGCTGTACTTTTACAGAGAGCGACAGGCTTAAGGTAAATTCTGAAGTAAATTTAAAAGCCTGGTTCCAAATCTCAGTTTTGACTTTCCTTATCATCAGTAAGCAATGCAAACATGATACTACATGTAGATGGATGAGAACAGTGAAAAGGGGCTGGGTTTGGTTTTTTTTCCCCCACTTTTCTGCTATCCTTAGCAAGTGTAAAAACATTTTCTTCAGTTTCTCTCTCAAAACTAGCCCTAGCAGTATTAATACAGCAAGGCCCTAGCAGTATTAATGCTTAATATTTTGCTACTTTAGGAAACAAAACTGTGCTACTCTGTACAGCAGAATTGGGCTGAAGAATCAGGGTTTGTTTTTTTTTCCCTGGTAGCAGGCTCGCACTGGTTCTCCTACAGTCTACAATGCAGAGGATGCCAGTGGATAGCAAAGTGTTTTCCAGGGCGTCCCTGTCTGCAGGAGAAAATGTCTTTGAGAAACACCGACTACCTTCAAATACTAAAGCCTTTGTGTAGCCCTACAAGAAAGTGTGGTTTTGTCAGCTCTGCCCTTTGTGGCTGATCTATCTACAGACTGCTAAAATAGAAATCTTCTCTTGAATGCAGGAGGGATTACAGAGTCTCTGAAAAATAACACCTTAGAGAAAATAACCACAAACATGTCCCTCTTATTGCTGTATCAATACAGGAGGTCGTTTCCTTCTGATTTCCATACTGATATCAATGGGAGTTGTTTCTCTGTGGCGTTGTAGGACCAGCTCCTGGAGTTTGAGCCAGGCCTTGTGCTGTCAGCTTACCTTTCCAAAGACTATGTCATCCATCCCATCACCAGGCAAGGAGAAGTATTCAGACTCGCTCCCGGATTCTCTTTTAAGGATACCCTGTGATGAGGCGCAAACTCCGCTCAGCCCATCCTCCAGGAAATGTTCACATTCTGAAGAAACAGAGTGCACAAAAAGAGTTACAATCCAGCCTTTTCTTCTGCAGACATATGCTGAGTTTCAGGCACTGCAACATGAGGTGCCTGAAACAAATTCAATGAAATCAACTGCAGATGGCATCACTAGACCTGGAGCTAGTTGTAGACCTATAACTGCACCAGTAATGGCAGGTAATTGCTCCTGATTTATCTGCAGGGTCTAATTAGCATGCAATGCACTTTAGAAACCTCATTTGTTTAGCATCATGTGTGCACCCCTGTAAAACATTAATGTGGGATTTTAAACAATTTGCCCAACAGTTCAGAAATTGTTTTGAGGGCTTGGCGAGTGGCACCAGTGTATGGTCTGGGTAAAACAGAAATGCCATGTTTGACAGGTTTTAAAATCGAGGTGTGAGCTGACCAAATTTGACTGCCAATTTTTTTTTTAAATGAAAAAACAACATTTGCAGTTTTCAGCTAAAAAATATTTAGCTTTTCTAGGAAAAAAATAAAATGCTTAAGAACATGGCTTTTTTCCATGATAATTTTCATTTGATCAGACCCCATTTTTCCCCTGTCAAGACTGGCCCATAAATGTGAGAGAGAAACACATTTTTTGGAACCTAAAAAAGGGAAAAATACTGTATAGCATTTGCTCGTCTTCAGCTGTGTGAAGCTTACAAACTGTACAACTTGGACATATCTAGAGTGGAAGGAGCCAGCTCTAAGAGAGGGTTTTCCCCCCCCTCTTTCTCTATCCTAGACTTTTCAATGGTCCAAATGATCTCTGATGGGAGCTCTAAGATATCATCTGTAGGCAGCTAGTTTGCAAAGCTCAGATGAAGGGTTAAGGATTGAGCCTGTTGTCAGGAGACAACTTCCAAGCAGGTTCTACCCCTAAGGTTTCCCAGAAGCCCAAGTTACCATAGTCCTTCCTTGCTGAAACTTTAACCCTGGCCCAGGAGAGACAAATGTAGGAAGAGCAGACTCAGCTGAGCTAAGGGAGTTCAGGGTGCACATCTTGACAAGAGAAGAGACTGCTAGGAAGACTGGCTGCAACGCACGGTCCACTGAGTCACCGAGGGCTACACTGTGGACGTGTCATGCCCTTGCCTTTCGTTATGGTAGCAAGTAAGAGCTAACTGGCCAACCATTGACACTTGGAAACAGCACTAAGCCATTATGTCTAGGAACAGCCTGGTTCCACCCACTTTCCATCCGCATCCGTTGGCTAGCGCAAAAAGCAGACGGCTTGGGAGTTGCTGGATAGAACAAGAATAGTGGAAAGTGCAAAGAGAATGAAAATAATGCTCTCAAATGCACTGGACGCTTCCCTAGAAAACTGCCTTCCAGTGGTGGAGAGTTAGGTTGCTCCCTGTGGTACTGTAATTATGCTCACGAAAGAGGCATATTGGAAACACCGATATTCCACTGAGTTTCCACACCACAGAGAATAGGAAAAGCACTTACTGTACGAGGTGTGGTTATTCCCTGCTCTTTCTCCCCTTTCAAGAAACCTGGAAAATCTGAACCTCTTTTCCGTAAGTGAGAGGGGCAGAGAAGGGAAAAGAAAAGAAAGAAAATGAAAAAAAAAAAAAAAGAAACCCCAAAAACAAAATAGCTTGTGAGCCAGCATCATGACAATCCAGCTGGCAAATTAACAGAGCATGTCCACATTCCAGCCTGAAAAACAAACTGGCTCAGCGATGGTCTGATGGAAACTTCACAGGGAAGCTCCAGATTCACCAATGGACAGATACCTCGCCCAGATAATAAATCACCGCAGGCACTGAAAGGAAATCGCAGGACCAGCAGAGGGGCATGACAGGGTGGAAGAGGAAGAAGGAGTTTCTTTCTTTCAAGACACAATGGAGGGGGGGTGGAAAAAGCCCTCACACATACCTCATCCCATCTGTGCTGAGAACTGTCCAAATCCGAGATCTGTTTGAAATAACTCCCCCCCTTTTCGTGGAGGCTTTGCTTGTTTTCATTTGCTCTTTTTTTTTTTTTAAACCAGTGTGTACGTTGCACAACATGGGACTCCACTCTCTTGCACTTGTGACCCAATAAGCCCCGATGACGACAGTCCCGCAACAACAGAGGTAGACGGATGACTCTTCCTTACACAGATATCATGCAGTTACTATGCACGCATGATTTACTGCTCAACTTGCTCTCTCTCCCCTTCTCCAAGATGCACATGAAAATAAAGTAAGGGGCACATTTTTATGAGCATATGGAGAGACAAACACAATTCCAGACTAAAAAACCCTGGGAAAGAAAATTCCAAGCAGTTCACTACATTCAATTACTACAAGATCATCTCGAAGAGAAGGAGACGGGTTAGACTTGGCTGCCCTGTGATCCGTAGGGAAAACCACAGTTTGCAAAGTATTCAACAGCCTTTATGAAGAATCTGATAAAGTTAACAGAAAGAACGTCTGACATTTTCTATAGCCTGCTATAGAATTTGGGGGTTCTAGTCCTACAAGAGATGGTTTAGTGCACAGAAATCAGCCAATCCACTATTAAACTCTATTAAAATAGAGCCAGCAAGGGGTAGGGGGCAGGGGAGGGGCCACTTTTGCCCTGTGCTGAGCTGCAATTTGTCCTGTGCTGCTGCTGCTCAGCCCAGATGAGCGAACCTAGAGCCAGCATGGGGTCGGGGCTGTGCATGCTGGTCCCTGCCTGTCCCGCGAGGCTGGGGCCAGTGGCAGCAGCCTGGGCTGCCTAGAAAGGCAGTCCCGCCACAGAGCCGCCCCATCCCTGCTGCATGCCCAGGCAGTGGCAGGATGCGCCAGGGCCAGGCAGCACCTCGGCCAGGCGGGACCTGCAGCAGGCTGGACAAAGCCCCTCCGTGGGCTGGATTCAGCCTGTGTGTTGTATTTTGCCCACCCCTGGTCTGGAGGGACTCAGAAATAATACAATTGTTTAGACAGAGCCTATTAGCTCCCTGACTGTCATGAGCTTGAAATCCTGAATGGGACTGAAGTACGGGGGTGATTCATTTGGACAAGGGCTGCTTAGGGAAGCCCAAGCTGTAACTGGTGCTGGATGAACACCTTGAAGGCCTGGGAGATTTGATCTGTACCAGCTGTTGGCAGGGTGAGGTGAGGTGAGGGAGAAGCAGCTGCAACCTCTCTCCAGAAGAAGGGGTGGCATGGGACCCCAGCAAGAGGGGCTGAGAAAAGGAGGAGGAACAGATGTGGAGGGACAAGGATTGACCTCTTCAGCATGCCCAAGGAAAAGGCCAGGACTCAAAGAGGGATATCCATGTGAAGTGGGAGCTGGAAGGACATAGATGGATGCCCCCAGAAAAGAAGCTCTTGAACAGATGGGGAGGCCAGGTGAAGATCCTGAAGTTGCTAGCAGAGGGACAGACCTGGAGCCTATCTGGTTAAGACACCTGGGAATGGAGGGAGATCTTATGGAGCAACAAGAAACTGGAGTCTTTTATACATGCATGAATGCAGCTGGAAGACGTTTTTGTAGACAAGATGGATGCTACTGCCTCAGATGGAGGACGACATTGAAGAAAGCTGGCTAGAAGGCCAGCCCTGACCACTGGGAGTTTGTTGAGAGAATCAGCACAAGGCTTGCTGAGAGGTGCTTCAGGAGGGAGCAAGCCAGAAACCAGCATATCGTACACTGTCCTCAGACATTTCCCCAGACCAAGCCAAATTTTGTTTAGAGACCTATTCTAGCTACAGAAGAACCAGAACAGAAATGCAAGACAGATCTCCACACCACTACCTCCTAAACCGTACTTGTGCAAAGGCTGTACCTGAACTTCACATCTGGGGCCCATTGCTGATTCAATCCACGCTTTTCTGAGTTTCCCCCATGAAGAGGTGAGACTCAGGTGGGCACCCTCAATGAAGAGTTATTGTGAAAAACTTGAACAAATCTGATGAATTTCACTAAAACCTCTGGTGCGTTTTTAAAGGAGCAAGCACTAGGAGATGATGTCATGTGAACATGTTATCAGGACAGTTACTGTTGCCACCCCACAGGAATTCAGACATAATATTTGTTTGTAGGGGACACTTAGTCACTCCTCGGTCAGCATGGTTAAAGGCAGCCAGTCAGCTTACTAGTCGGCCCCAACACATTTAACTTATTAGGCAATATGGTCTGATGCAAGGGGGAGAGTATCCCGATGTACATGCTTGTCTGCATTATTCAGCAGGAAGCTAAGAGTTCGTGAACGCTCAAAAGCCAACAATGCTGTTAGCCAATAATGTACGTTCAGGAGAGCTAACCTTTAGCTCCCAATTCATCAACAGGTAACTCCATCTTTCACCGCTGCTGAAGCGATTGCTTTCACGGAAACAAAGCAAAAAGAGGCTACTGTGTGGAAAGCCCAATTCAAAGCTACCATTAAGAGTCCAAGCAAATTACCCCAACTCACACTAGCTCAGACACTAGATATTGGAGAGAGGAAACTTTTTTCTTATCTCGCTCATCAAGCCCTCTTTGAAACTGGCCAGGCTAGTTTTTATGTCTGTGTCAAAGGAAAGGCAAATACTAAACAGCATAAACGGCCTTAAGTTCATTATCACTGAGGGGAGGGGTGTGGAAAAGATGGCTCTGCGCAAACTTTCTGCTTTTTGAATCCTGTGGATCAGTGGAGGCTCCCAGGTTCGCAGGACTTCTGAATGTCAAAACGTGATTTCTAAAGTTTGCCTTTTGTAAGCAGGGATGTTAGCCATGCACTCATGGTCCCCCTGTATTTCACTATTCAAAGTACTGGCTAAAATACAGTTATGCCAAATCACTTAATGAGACAATGGTTAATAACACTGCTCGGTACCAAACATACAAGCACTGGAACTACAAGCTAATACCATATTTACCTGAATGCAAGATGACCCTGAATACAAGCTGATCCCCCAATAATGAGATTCTCTACGCATAACATTTCAGAAATTTGTTATAATTTTCTGGGTATGGCATCATATTGGAGGTTTGCCTTGAATTTGTTCCCCTCCCACTGCTACAGCAGGGAAAATAAATCTGGGGGCTTCAGGTCCCTTGCCTCTCCCTAAATTCTTCCCCCTGCAGCCCCTTCCCACAGCTCCTTACTGTCAGACCCTGCTATCCGTAAGCACGTGGAAGTGAGGGACACATCTGAAAAAAAATGACCTTGAAATACACATACCTGCAGTAATTTGCACGTAGTACCCACAGACTTAGCTCACCCAGCATTTTACATTTTTTTAAACCGATACAAGTTTTAGCATAGGCACTCTATAAACACACTTTAAGTGGCCTTTCTGTACCTGCTTTATATAGAGTATAAACTATACATGATATTAATCCAGAGCCAAGAGGCTCACAATTTACCACGCAGTTCATTGGACTAGTCCCCAGCGAAGTCAAGCCATGGTGACACCACAGTTCAGCACTGCTCAGTATGTGTGTATACTCCAGATATCCCCTCAGCAAAGGTCTCATGTGCTAATTAACCCTCCACTTGTTACTGGAACCACGTGTTGAGTCCTGGGATCCTCCAAAAATGTATACGCAGGTGAGGTGCAAGACAACCTGGTCAGGCTCCATCTCATAGAGGGCAGGGCCACACTAATCATGTGCGACAGGTTGGGGGCTGGGGGGTAGGAGGGGACACAGCGATTCTGGGTGAACCGTTTGGGACCCCAGTGGGTTGTGTTTGCCAGGCATACAGCTGGTGAAGAAACAGGAATTGGAAATGGGAAAGAACGGTGCAGCTCAGCTGTCAGAGTGTAGAGGAAGTTGAAATATATGCAATGTAGTAGTTCACTAGGACTGGAAAGAGTCAGACTTCGGGGAGAGGGAGGGGAAGGTTGCATTAAATGGGCACTGCCAGACGTCTTAGTCAGACGGGCTGTGGTAATCTGTCTTTGTGGTAGGCTCCCATTAGCATTACTGGCACCAGGGAAGGGCATCAAAACTTGCTTCGGCCTCTCCGAGTGCTAGCCTGGTACTGCAGTACCTCCAGGCCAGGTGCACGTTCCTTCCTGGGGGAAGCAACTGCTCATTTTTGTTTTTTCAAAGGCCACAAGAAAAAGTTCTCATCAGCATGTCTACCCAACATGGGTCCTGTGTTTTATAGTCAGGCTCAATGTTGGCTGCATTTAATGAACTTCATAGTTGATTTCCATTACTGAGCACATGCCGCTTTTGGCAGCAGTTTAATGCTAGACAATTTATTGTATGAGGTTTCCTCATATACAAATGTAAGACGTGGCTTTCCTCCCCATGCTGATTGGGGTGGTGGGGGGGAAGAGATCTCATCTTGTATTTAAATAAATATGGTAATTACACACGTCTTTTACTTCCATTTGCACACACATCTTAAGGGGATGATAAACAGGAAAGAGAAAAGGGCAGGGGAGAAAGGAAAACCCATGGAAGAAAGTCTGGGGTTTTCTTGGAAAGACAGATGCATCCGTTCCCCGGTGAATAGGCTGTCTGCAAACAATATGGTGCTTACCTGTAGATTTACGAGTCCGCTTAGACTCCAGCAGCGAAGGATCGGAACAAGGCTCTATTGGACACCAGTTTTCACGGTTTATCTGAAAGGCAAACAGAACACAAAATCAACAACACGTTGCTTAGCTCCAATGTCTCGCCTAAGCTTTACTAAAACATAATTAGATATAAACAGTCTCCCATAATGTTATACGGCTTCCTTTTTGCCTACTGGGCCAGAAAAATCTCCGTACTGAGTCACAGTGGAGCAGGGGGTTTTTTGAAGTGGTTTCAGAAATGATCAAATGCTCTAGAACGTCTTCCCAAAAAGTAGTAATTTAAAAAGGAGTCCCTTGCTTGAGTGGAGAGCTCAGGACGTGGGGGGATCCAGAGCTGAAGGCACATGCTTGAGATGCAGGACAGCCATGCTCAATTCCAGCTCTACTGCCTTCGTGTGACCGCCTGTCTCTTGGCGCTTCTGTTAACCATCAACACAAAAGACATGACAGCAACTCCCGACCCTGCAGTGTTGTTAGGTAAATATATTAAGGCCAGTAAAATGCTCAGATGTTAAGGTGACAGGAACATGCATGTACCCAAACACAGCGGGAACAAGGAGCACATTATCTTTTTGACTTCAGATGTAGGAAACAGCTGAAGTGATGGTTATTATGGAAAAAATGGATAAAAGACATTTCTTATTAAGAATCATCACCTATCTCTTTCAACATCACCCACACCCTACCACTCAGCCTTTGCATGACTACTAGCTCATCAGTGGTGATGGCTTCTGATCTGTTTTCAACTCTCCCCTCCTTTCTTCCACTGATACAGCTGCTGATTCCCTCCATTCATCACTCTCCCCTTCTGCCTGGACTCGTTTGTTCCACTTTTTGACCCTAAGGTCTACCCAGCCAACCCTAGTCCCTGGTTTATACCAATATTCAAGTTCTCTGGCTCTTGCTCACATGCTCTGGAGCCTCTCTGGAAATCCTGGGCATGTCTACACATTCAATTAATGTGTTTTAGGTAATGCACATTAAATTTAGTACTTCCATTGTGAAGTACTAGAAAAATGTGTATTAGTCTATTTTAATGCACATTAGCTAAAGAGCATGGATGTTTTGTGACACTTTAATGCACTTTTAATTAAAATAGGCTAATGTGCATTAAAGTGCATGTGTAGATGCACCCCCTGTGACCAGGCTGACTTACTTCTCTGCTCTATCACCCTCCTTCACTTCTCTGATTTTCTTACCTAAACAACTCTACCTCTTCAGCCTAACTCAGCTTATTCCCCTTATCTCAGACTCCTTATCAACACCACCGACTGATTTGTCTAAACCCTCCCTGCAGCTTGCTTTCTCTCCCCTTTCCTCCTTCTAAATCAGATGTAAGAGGTCCATTATCTGCTCCTCTCCCCCAACCTCTCCCTCTTGCCTCAGTGACCCCATTCCAGCCCACTGCCTGATCTCCCTTGCACCCACTTGCATCCCTTTTTTACTCCTCTTAAACTTCCCCTCTGGCCATTTCCTCTCGCAATTCAAATATGCTTCGGTTTTCCCCATCTTAAAATAACTAAATAACTAAAACCCCATGTCCCTTCTTCCTTTTATTAAGTTCCCAAAACATGCTGCTTACAATCACTCCCTGAAGTTTCTTGCCCCCAGTCTGGCTTCTGTCCCCTCCCCTCTACTGAAGGTGCTCTGGCCAAAATCTTGACTGACCCATTCTTAGCCATATCTCAGAAATAACACTTAAGCCTGTTGGACCTGCCAGCCACTGACCCCTCTGCGATCTTCTTGAAATCTTGTTCTCCCTGGGCTCTCATAATGCGTTTCTCCTCCAGCCTTTCCAACTGTTCCTTCTGTGCATCCTTTGGAGAATCCTTCTCATCCATCATAAACGATAATCATTCAGGGGCAAGGGTCACATTTTCGTTTGTACACTGCTTAATACTAAGGGGTCCCGCCCCTATGACCAGGGCTTGTAGAAGCTGATGATAATACACACCACTACTAAAGACGAGAAGCGTGGGATATATATAGAAAGGGAGGTAGTAACAGTGGCCTATTATTAGCAACCAAACACTACCTAGGAAGTGATGCACAGCACATTAACTCAATTGTGCTGTAAAGTCTGTCAAAATTGCTCACAGCTCATTAACTAAATAACAGTTGGACACTGAAGAGTTTTACTTTTCCATTCTTTTACTTTCCCATTTACTTCTGAAAGAACAAATGTAGGAGTGAGGTTGAGAGAAGGTGTCTAAGACAAAAGTGACATCTATCCATTCCTGGTCTGTGTGCATTTATTTCACACTTAGCAGCACAAAGACGACAGCTAAATGCAGCAACAATATTAATCCATTCTGCTAAGCCAAGGCAAAGCCTCTTTGCAATGGATGCCTTGGATTTCATTGGCAAACCTAGAGGAATGAACAAGCAAACGCATGGCAACATGACTGCCAGACTGTCCAAGTGCATGAGGCTGAAGCAAGTTCCCTACAGCCACTTACTCTGTGCTTGAAAACAAAGTCCCCTCTGCTGGTCCCTAATGTTGTATTACCCCTTCTCCCCCCTGTGAAAATAACAAAGGATTATTGGAAAGTAGGGTTGGAAGGGACTTCCTGAGGTCATCTAGTCCAGACGCCTGGTCATGGCAGGAACACCCCAGACTAAAACATCCCAGCCAAGCATCTGCTCTTGAAAATTTCCTGGGATCGAGACTCCACGACGTCTCTAGGTAGCCTGTTCCAACATCCTCACAGTTACAAAGCTCCTCCTAATCTCCAAACTTAAACTTCCTCTGCTGCAGTTTAAGGCCATTGTTTTTAGGCCACAGAAAAAAGTCTCTCTCCCTTCATTGGAGCAGCGGTTTTACTTTCACTGACACCAATTTCAGAAAAACGTAGCTCCGTAGTAAGTAAAAAAATTACTCCTCATTTACATTAATCTTACTTGTGGGGAAATAATTCTTTGAAGTCTGATCCTAGAAAAAACGTGATTAGGAGGTAGGGAACACAAGACATAAAAAGGTGGTGCGGTGATACCTCACCCCAGAGCTGTAATCGAGATAAATGGCATTGAGCTAGATTATCATCACTTCATTTTGCTCTGAAACAGAGGGGGCTGAATAACTTATTGTGAATGCTTTATAGATATTGCTGGTTTTTCAACAAATATTTGAATATTTTCCCATCAGCCAATCAGTCCTGCCCTCCCTAGTCTGTGGCTTTTACAAGCATTTGAAGTCCTCTATTCTAAGATTAAGTAATGAAAGAGCAACACTGAAAGGTGAGATTAATGCGGCTTCTTTTAATATTTTTTATTTAATACTCCTTACAATAGTGCAAACTCTGTTCTTATGATATGCCCACAACTGGTCATTTAGTAGTACGGATTCAGGGAGAATATTACTTATAAACTAAACAAGCAACCCCCAGCCACCCAGTAAATGAGCACTCTCCAGGCCACAGAAAATCAAGACGGCAACATCTGGGAATAGTTTCTGGGTGCTCCCAGGAAATGGATGTTCCAGACTCTCAATACAGAGCTGATCCCACCTTAAATTTCTTTATCTGGAGCCCCCTTTCTCCATCTTCAACTCCCTGCCCAAACGTTATGCCCTGAAGGGGCTGAAGAATCAAACGCAGGAAAGGCAAGTTTGTAAAGGTGGTGTTTTAAGACCACTCAAGGAACAGAGCTGCAAGGCTGGCATGTGCCTGAGGAAATTATGGTGGATACCAAAGCATCATCTGTGACTAGCACCAATTGGCTACACCATTCTCCTTCTTCCAAAGGGACCCCAGCAATAGGAAGATACACTGAGCACTACTGATGGCAGCCTGTTGGCTCTGGATTTCCGAGTGGAAATAGAGATTAAGGGGCAGCATTTCAGGAGCAGAAGAAAACCTGACCATTCTTACAGGAAGTCTCTCACTTTGCAGACTTCAGGAGCAATGCCCCTGGAACGGTTGCACTGAAAGGTTCAAACCTTCTGATCTACAATGAAGGCAAATGAATCCAAAAAAAGCATCCACAAGAACTGTCTTTCTAAAACCCCGTGCACAGACCAGCCTGCAGGTACTGCAGCCGGCTAGCAACAGACTCAGACAGGCGAGGGACAGTGCAGGCCCCAGGCTGGCAGATTTCTCTTGCAAGGCACATACGCACAGATTTCCTGACTGTCAGAGCCAACTTTCTGCAGACATTTAATTTAAAACCCAAAGTAACTTAATACAAAAACCTCTTTGCAAAATAAAAGGAAGAGGAGACACAAGATAGTCCTCTAGCTAAAAGGGGCTGTTAAGTTGCATTTTGTATCATGTGGGAACAATTAGCGAACACGAGCTCCTATTTTCCTGAGCTAAACACAGAGCTCTTCCATTTTAAAAGATCCCCAAGGCTTTCCCTGCCTTTGCTTTTGCTTACCAATCTGAGCAAAGTTACTAACATCCTTATAGACCAGCCTGTACTCCGTAACACCTAGTATCTATTCCTGATTCTCAGAGACCTGTTTAAACAGTGTCGCATCAGACCCTCCCAGAATGGTCACTATTAACACTTGGTTCAAAGTCAAGAATAGACAGCCAAGGTCAACTGCCTTGCTGATTTACATCTATCCTTCTCATCCGGGACTGGGCCAGTGGGAGATCTGAATGCCGTTCCCAAGGCCACCGTTCCAAGACAGGAGTTATCAGGACTACAGTTACAACCAGCAGCAGCCACGACACATGCAGTGAACAGTATGATCGTTGGGAAGTCGAGTATACTGATGGCTCTAGGATAAGCTACACTGCAGCACTGCAACGTACACCGGGACTGTTGGCGGTACACCGTGTACTCTGACAGCACAGCCAGTGCTCCTGCTTTACCATGCCGCTGATTCCCCAAAGGAGCTGCCCAGAAAGGATACCACCATTGGATGTCTGCAGCCTGTCTAACACTTTTAATGGAGAGAGGGGACCAGCTATTGGAAAATGTCCCAATTTTATAATGTTCTGAAAGTGTCTAATTTCTACTTCACGCTTTTCACTGGCATCAAGAAGCTTTCCGCTATTGAAAAAAAAACCTTGCAATTGTCAACTGTTCTGGCAAAGCTATAAATCAAACTGAAGCATCTCCGGAGGAAAGGGAACAAGAGGAGTTTAACTTTAATTTCCTCAAAAATCTCCAGAGATTTGATTTCCTTTTGTATTATTTGAACTTGATCTTATATTTTCAAGCAACATTTCCATCTCTCTCTCCTTTTTTAAAACCCCTCATCATTGAAGCTATACCGTATAACTTGAGCAGGATACTATTGTCCAAAGGCACCATCTCACTAAAAGAAATATATGACCCATTTGTTTAAACTCTGTTTATATACTACTACCATACCATACTTGGTATTGCTCTGCACTAGGAAAGGGACTGAAACATCTAACGAGGAACAAACTTACAGCAGAAAAGTTACCAAAGTATCTTTCTTACTTTACTTCAAATATGTTTTTATCCAACGTGTTTAAATATTTAAAAAGCTTGCAATGAGCTTTAACATAAATTAAAACTTTAGCCCTGCCTTTGCAGCATTCCCCAAAATGCCTTTATCATTTGACGTGATGAACTGAAAGTATTTTAAATAGTGTAAATATTTAAAATTTAGGATGGAGTAATGACAGGGGGCATTTGTAATCCCTGCATCAGAAAATAAAGTAAAGAGCTGACAAGGATTGATTCCCATCCCTTGCAAAAAATTAAGACACTGTCCTAGGTTTTCAAGATCCTTCACACACAGCAACAAAGACGGGCCTACAGGAAAGGGAAATCCAGAAACACAATGTTCATCTCTGTTCCTTAGACATAAATTGTTGCAGCTGGGGTGGGGGTCAACCAAGAGAATAAAATTGCACCTCTGAATTAAATACCTTGGCTGCCAATGTAACAGCAACAGTACCAAATCCTTTTACTTTACAATTTTTGCCCAACTTTTTCAGTCGCTTCCCCTCTCCCCACGTATTCCCGACTGCAAAACCTGCAAAGCCAAAAGGACAAGAGTTTGACATCACCTCTGAGGAGTACAACGACCATATCATCCACAAAAGGACTATGATCCCCAACCCACAAAGCCCTGCATCCACGCTTATTTTTATGCCTTGCAAGCCTGGGACTATTCATGACGCATGCAGTTCTACAAAGAAAGGACTATGAACAGCTGTAGTTTAAAGGGGCAACAGGGAAAAGACTCTTTTCCAACTGCTGAATAAATTATTGCTTTGTGGTCTAAGAACACCAGGGAGTTCCCAGACTACAGCATTCCCTCTGGCAATTTCCTGAATGGGGAAGTTGATAAATGTCCCAAGGACGTTCTCTAACCTTTGCCACAGTGAGGTCCCATCCCCATTAGCAGAACGCAAGTTCCTTCAGCAGTACTCTAACACGGGCTTAAAAAAAGTAATTGGCAAATATTCTGGATGGGAACCATTTCATGACTTAAGCTGAGACAGGAACACAGCTCAAAAATCACACGAGCACACAAAGTACGAGCAAGACATCTGCCATGTGTCTATTTGCCCTTCTCTTCAAAGTCCAGGTGACTGGAACAACATATAGGGAGTCTGAAAACATCCTGTACTACCACCAAACAAAACAGACTCAAAGCAAACTAAACCTGCGACCTAGTAAATGTACTTTCTCTCTCTGAAAGGAGCCCAAAGAATACCACCCCCCCCACCCCGAGTTGATGTTAATTCAGTATTAAGGCACTCAATCAAACAAAGAAAAGTCAGGGGATTCCAAAAGCCAAAGGTTTCTTCCCACAAAGGAAAAGGCATATCTTGAACTTGATGGGAACGTTTATGGAACAAACAGAAACAGCTTAAATATTTTCACTTGGCCAAGAAACAGGAATAGGAAAACTACAAAGCAAGAACATGCACATACATACATACATACATACATACATACATACATACATAAAATACACACACAATGCATGTAGTAGTAGTAGTAGCAGTAGAGTGCGTGCACACGTGTATGAGTTTGAAATGTCCCTCATCGTTAGCATGCATGTACACACAACACGCACACAAAATATACTGTGCTATATATACAGTATTGCATATGCATGTACAAACACATATATGCTAACAATGAGACCTTGCCTCTCAAGCATGCACGTACACACACGCGCGCGCCCACACACACAAAATACATAGAGCAGGGGTTGGCAAAATACAGCTTGCGAATCGGATGCGGCCCTCCAGGCCATTCTATCCGGCCCACAGGACCCCTAAAAAAATTTAGAAAGTTAATATTTATCTGCCCACAGCTGCCTGTCATGCGGCCCTCAATGGCTTCCCAAAACTCAGTAAGTGGGCCTCTGCCCAAAATAACTGTCTGTGCCTGATAGAGAAAGTGAGCCAAGGTCTCTCTCTTAGTTAGCATGTATGTGTACACTACACACACACTATACACAGTTACATTATATGCAGTGTGTATACACACACACACTTACTATACACTATTGTATTTTATTTTTTATAATATATAATATAAAATTCAATAGTGTATAGTATATATATTGTGTGTACACACACACACTACATATAATGTAACAGTGTATAGTATGCATGTGTGTGTGGTGTACGCACACATGCTAACTAAGAGAGAGACCTTGGCTCAAACCGACTTCAACAAGGAATTGGGAAAGGGAGGTTAAAGACACCTTTACGTTTTCGTTGAAACAGACCCCAGAGTATTTCAGCAGTGTACGTGCTGCTCTAAGTTGTGCTGACTGCCTTGGTTCTGAAGGAACGAGGTATGTTACCATGTGACTACTTCATGTAATCACCAATCACATGAAACATGGCATACTCCATCCTTTTCTTTGCTATCCCAGACATGGATTAGTGCAACTTGGCTGGACCAGAGACTGAAAATGTAGTTCATGAACTGATGGTCTGATTCAACCTCCACTGATAATCAATAGGAGCCTTCATCTGGAACTTAGTTGCAGATGCATCTGGTCCTCCATTTCTTTGCTTGTGAAGAAATAAACAAAGGGCAAATATTAAGTTATTTCAATGATTTCTGCAGCATCCTGTGGACAGAACCTTGACCTGGAGCCAATAGGTTCAGGAGTAGGAAGGTACAAAGATACCAAGAAGCGTGCAAATGGGCAGTGAACAATTTTAAATCATTTTCTAATATGAATGCTGAGTCCTGTATTTTCAAACACTCATGTTTGTTATTTTAATATTTAGCAAAGCATATGCTAGTCCTCAAAGCTATTTGTAAGGTGCAATCATTGCATGGAGTCCGGTTACTATACACAGAAAATCAGATTTGTTAGACACCCTATCATAACAGGGACAGCTACAGTACAAGAACCGCGTGGAAAACATTCTAACGCACAGATACTCTGAAAACTCCCAATTTGACTCCTGTAGAGACTTAAGAGCTCTGGTAGGTAGGTGGAGATGCTATAACCATACCCACTATGACACCCCCGACCCTTAAATAGAGGTGGAAAGGGGATGTAGAATCACTGTGCCAACTCCTGCTAGTGACCGAATCCTCTTGTACAGTTGCACCAGTTTTATGATCTCTCTGTTGTGCTGCAGGAGCCATTTCTGGGAAATCATTCCACACTGTATTTCAAATGGTGGCAATTTTTAAGATACTCCCACAAAAAACCAAAACAAAACAAAACAAAGCTTTTCAATTTTTCAGTGGGAAATACCAAAAATCTCCTCCAAGTCCAAAAGGCAGAGAGTCAAATTTTCCAAAATAAAGTTTCTGGCTCAATCCAAAGATCAAAAATGTCAGCTACAAAAGTTAATCCTTTAGAAAGCGACAAGCATGGCAAATCAACCCACTGGTACTCAAAGTCTTGCAACCAATCAGCTATTAACGTACTGTAGATAAAAGGAGAACTTGGTTCACAGCTTGTCCCAAATGTCTTCCCCTACCAGCTGTTTGCATTCCCCGCCTCATTGCTATAGAGACCACCAACATGAAAAGCAAAGCCAAGGACACATCTACGCACCTCTGCCAGAATTTGAATCAGAAGTCATTTGGGAACCAGATCATAGACCAGCTCAGAAACCATTTGCTTGCTGCTTTTTTTTTTTTTTTTTTGGATTCACCTCGCCGTAATTTCACACAGAGCAAACGTGGTCCCATCATGCTGTTTTTTTCTCATCTAACTCCATCAATATCTGATCTTTCTTTGGAGACATTTTACTACTGAAATAATGTGCCACCCAAACCAAAATAATGATTGTGTGGGTTTTCCTTCCTTCTAAAAATATTTTAATGCACAAAAGCATGTCCATGCCTGAAACCCTGATTCAAGTTCCAGTGATGTCCAAAGACTATTTGCCACTAATTTAGACAAGTGATGGAACTGTCTTGGACATTTGTAAGATGAATCTTATTTATTCATTGGATTGTATTACTTAAATCAGATTTACCCACAAGGAACTAAATAAAAGCTGAAATGTATTTTAGCTGTAGCTGTCACTAGCACCATCCCATCTAAAAAACCTTTGCATTCATCCCCAGTCTTTATGTTCCATGAAGCAACATGCGCATGTACGCACACGTACACAGGCACCAAGTCTTCTCTGGGAACAGACATGGGTTTGAGAGCCGATTAGAAAAACACTGATGGGAACCAACAGGAAATCAGATTTTGTTTGACATTTTTAAGTTTTATTGAACAACAATTAAAGTTAAGGGAATTGATGACTTCAGAAATACTAGCTGGGTAATTACAGCAAATTCCAGGTTAGCCCAGGCAGCCAATATTGCTTCCAAAGACGACTGTGCTTTTTATGTAAGCAGCTGGAGCTATCGGGGGTACCAGTGCTTTTCCAAACTATCAGACCACAGCCAACAGAGTTTATACAATACGTCTGCACAGTATTTTGTCTATGACTCAGAAGAGTGCCTAGAGATTGAATTCCAGTGTCTTCTATTGTAATTGGCATCACTAAAGGTGGTATTAGAAAATGCTCCAATCCAATGCAAAAAAGGGGAAGAAACAAAACAAAAAACCACCAGTTTTGTTCTTTATTTGTTTCCTTTTTCTCTGGTAGGGAAGGAAGAATGCACGAAGCAGAATGAAAAACTGGCAACTCCATGTCAAAATGCACTTGAGTTGGCAAATACCAGGTTGATTAAGGCAGGAAAGACAGATTAGGAAACTGATGAGAAAATAATTTTATAGATTTCATAGACATTTGGGCTGGAAGGGATCTCATAAGATCATCAGGTCCAGCCTCTTGCCCAAGAGGCAGGAAGACAGCTAGAGTCAAATGATCCTAGCAAGACAGGCATCCAAATGTTTCTTGAAAGTGTCCAGAGTAGGTGCTCGCACCACATCTGGGGGGAGTCTATTCCAGGCCACGGTGGCTCGGACAGCGAAGAAGATTTTTCCTTATGTCCAGCCTAAAATGGTCTTTCAGTAGTTTGTGACCGTTGGTCCTTGTCTAGCCTTGGGGCACTCTGCTGAACAAGTGTTCCCCCAGATCCTGATGCCCACCCCAAGGCTGCTACCAAGTCACCCCTGAGACTGCTTCTCCAGGCTAGGCTCAGGGGTGACTTGATGGCAAACTATAAGTATTCATTGCATTACTTAAATCAAAATATTTGTACATGTATTTGTACAAAGCATGTACAAAGCTTCTATTTTTTTTTTTCATTTTCCCCTCTAAAACACAGAAAAGAGGGTGCTAGGAGCTAGTAACTGTGACACTCAAAAATCAGACACAAAACTGTGCAGTACCCCATCATTCCTATTTCAAAAAAGGAAATTTTCCTCCCGGAGTTAAGGTATCAAAGCCAGGCTATACTATGAAGCCACTTTGGCTGCCTCCTGCTTTCCATCCATCCTGCCAGGAAACTGTTTAAGCTCCAAAAAAGAGCCGTTATGGTGATAGAGAACATTCCCAGACTGCCACCTTGCCATTTGGTGGAGCACTTACTAATTTTAGACAAGGGAGGATAGCACTCAGACAATTAGCCAAGAGGTACTGCCAGCACTTGCTTCCACCCATCTGAAGGCAACAAACAAACAAACCAGCTAAACACCCCTGTCCATAGAAACAAATATGCAAAGGCTTTAAGCAAACTCCACAACCAGCAGCATTCAGCACAGACAAAGAAAAAAAAAAAGCGGCCGCATCTTTTCAGGACCAAATATAGAGTCGGCCAGGGGAAGCGTGCACTTTTGCACTTTTCCTTTTGTAAGGAAGATACAAATGTTCCTTTAGCTGAAAAAACCAAACAAACCATTTAACCAACATATCAGTGTGTGAAGTTTGCTGAAGAAGAGATCTGATGATTTTAAACGCAGGGCGAGGGGGGCTGACTAGTGAGAACATCTGAAAAAGAATATATAGAAGTAGGTGCCTGTAACCTCTCAACCTGTGTCACAGTGATAGCAAATCTCAAGAGACAATCAATGCAGTACAGTGCCTGATAACCATTTCCCACCTGCTCCTCCCTCCCCTTCAAAAAATCCCCAAAACCGGCCCGCCATAAACCTATCTGCCCTGGGGATGCATTTACAGGAGAGAGTACATTCATGGATTCAAGACGAGGAAACGGCACAAAGGAGCAAGAGTTAAAAAGACAAGCCCCTACCTTCAACAACACAACGTCTACCGTCCTGCCCACCTTGGAAATATCACACAGGCTGTACCGTCTCTTGTGTCGCTCGTACATTTTGTCCAGAAAAAATACTGAGGCAAAACGTGAGGAGCAGAGCCCACCATTAACTCCAGGATCAAGTTGTCAAGGCGCACGCTCCAAATCTCTCATGTATGTGCTCAGAGAAGTCCCTGCGTCTCCGAATCGCATCAGCCTGGCCAATTCTCGTAACAGGAAAAAGAAAATCCCGAGCTGCAACTGGTTGATAAAGTCCTCTTGGAACGCGGGCTTGCTTAGACAGACAATGCAGGCATTTACAAAGCCGATCTTTTTAGAGACAGTATTTTATATATGATCTTTTTTTTAAAAAAGAAAAGCACTAAGAATGTCACCAGAATGACCACTGCATTTGAAAAATAAAAAGTTTTCCAGCCAATTTTAATGGCAGAAAAAACATACAAAAGTAAAGTTCTTGAAAGGAGAGAGAGAACAAAAGCCAGCTGTTTGCAACTGGAACCCAGTAACACACCGAGAGATGAAACTCTCAGGGCTAGTCTCCACCACAATCTGTCTAATCCAAAGAAAGGAGTGCAAGCACAAAATCCAAAGACAACAATTGCACCTGATAAGCTGCTGGTTTCACTGTTCGAAGGTGTAAAAGAAAACAAAGCCACTTTCCCTCCTTTCAAGTCAGTCCACAGTTCCCCAGGCGGGAGGTATCGTTTTTTGAATAAGTTTAAAATTTCTAATAACAGCACAGGGTAAAGGGGGAGAAAAAAATAAAACAAAGCCACTCCCTCCTGATTTGGACTGCGACGTCATTACTTGCCTTTTTAGTGCTGCACCAGCGTTCTTTGAGCCTTGAAAACTTAATTGCAGTTGTGGGAACATGATTCATCTCTTCAGAGGGGGTGATGGCGGGGTGGGGGGGAACACCAGCTTCCTTCTCCCCCCCCCCAACTGTTCCTTACAGCTCGAGCTGCCGCCTCTCTGCAGGTTTAGTTAGTCCACAGAGATGAAAGGTGAAGGTGCGTGCATTTTTAAGGAAGGAGCCAGGAGAAAAAAAAAAAAAACACAACTTTCTCCTCTCCCCCAGCCCAGGTAAAGCCAGAGAGACGGCTTTGGACTCAGAGCTTCCCCAAAGCAGAAATGGAAACTTATGATTTAATGTGTGAAAAACGGAAACCAGCCATTTTCAGCGCTCTCTCTGCCGGCAGGGCACAAAGAGAGAAGCAACCAGCTTCGGTGGCTTGTTAGAAAAAAGTTTAAAAAAAAAACAAACCCCAAAACATACAATTCTCTCTTATTTGCTGCTCTCGCAAAGGCAGCGTCTTTTAAACAAAGTTTGTGCGTCTCCGATGTGCGTCCGTAGCCGAGTCTCTCTCCCCCTCTCAATGGCTCATTCACATCAGCTGGGCCCTGAATGCACACTGCCACACGGTTTCCTGTTTTCAAATTGATTCAGCCCCTTCACAGCCCCCTTCGGCTTCCACCCCACCCTGACCTCTCGTGGGATGCGATCTTTCCATACTTTCCTGGCTTTAGACATTTGCTCACTCTGGGCTTAAAAAGGAAAGAAACAGGGGCAGGAAGAAAAAGGAGAGCAGAAAGGGGGGGGGGGCAGAGATAGTGTTTCTTTTTTCCCACATTGGTTCAACATACACTGGAGCTTGCAGCTGTTGCTAGACAGGAAGATGGGAATTAAGGGAGTTCTTCAGCCCGGTCACAAAGGAAGGAATACGGATTTTGTGTAATGGCAATGTCAAATCCGCTGCCATTCTGTTCAACGCACAGGGAGGAGGCATGTCCCCAGCACACGGATTCACTCGGCTAATGAGGACAGCTAGAGATTGCTCAGGCTTTCCATGCAGGCCCTCAGGAAGCAGCTTAGGGGTCTGAGTCTCCTTATTTGTATAAGACTGCTCCCAACCGCAAACTCAAAACCCTGGCAGATTACTCAACCCTGCATCCTTCCGAAATAGATAAAAATTGAGCTTCATGCGAATCTAATGCAAGAGGGGTCTTCAGCAGGCTTTTTAAAACACAGAGGTCTTGCCTGCTGTCTGTGAGGAGGATTTTAAGAAAGCTCTGCTCCCTCGCTCTTGGGGCTCAAGCCCTTCTCTGCAGTACCTCTAGTTTGCTAGGGCTTGGTCGCCCGCCTGGTTCTGCCCCAGGAGTGCCTGCCTTGTGCTGGGGTATACACTGATTCTCAGAGGCACTTGGTTTGTAAAATATTTCTAGGTGAGAGAGTTTATCACAAGATAAATCACCAGTTTGGTCCGTCTTGCATGGCTCAATCCCACTTAATAGGAGCTGGGTATCCCACAGCCATCAAGTCACCCTCTGCAAAGAGTTCAACTCACCAAGCAAGCAGAGAGGGCTGGCATCCTTATCTGGGGCTGCCACTAAGTAAGCAGCCCGCTGCTAGGAGATGCAAGGGCTGGGTATGGTTGGAAAATGTTCAGCTCCTACCTTATTTGCTTGCAGCAATTCCACTCTTCCCCCTCTCACCACATCTCCACAACACAACCAGGTTCTCAAACCTGAATCTCTCCTGCAGCACTATCCACTGGCCTAAAAGATCTAGCTTCTGCTTTCAGTATGAGAACATATGCCAGTGACACCACAGGAACCGGGGACTTTCTGAAACCACTAGTTTTCATGCAGTGATGAATCCCACTAATCACATGCTCATTGAGATGTGAAATCACAAAAGTCCAAGAGAGCACATCACATTAGTCAAGCGCTCCACATACGGCAAAAGGTGTCCTCAAATCTGGAGGTGCACTGATATATTGGTGCTTTATCAGATCAGCACTGATAAAAGGAAAATTAACATTAATCAGTTATTGGCTTTCTTTGGCCGGTGTAGCTGATAATGTACCGATAAATATAATATGCCTTTCGACCACGGCCCCTGGATGCTGTGTGCGTGCACGCAGCTGCATGCATGCATCAGTCAGGAGTGCAGCTGGGCAGCGCAGAGAGCAGTGTCTTGCAGGTAAGTCTGTGGAGGGGAAGGGGCACAGGGGAGGGAAGGGGTGTA
>NW_017728996.1:15267158-15268640 GCF_001723915.1 Gavialis gangeticus | reverse complement strand
ACCCCTGCTCCCGCTGAAACGGGGACTGGGCATGTTCTTCAGTAACTCCTAGGAGGACTGTTTTGCTGCATGACAGGTGTGGTGCAGCTGGGAATTAGCTTGGGTGGTAGAGCACTTGCTTAGTATGCAAGAGGGAGTGCAATTGATGCCCCCCTTCTCCAGCATGTCCCTGCTCCAGCTGATATGGGGGTTGGGCATGTTCTTCCATACCTCCTAGGAGGACTGTTTCACTGCATGAGGGGTGTAGAGGGGTGGGCAGATCAAGGCCCCCCACAGTGAGGGAGGCAGTGGGGCAGGGCCTGGGGCAGGGGACTGAATGGAACCCGAAGGCTGGGATGGGGAATGGGCTGGAGCTGCGGGAAGCTTGTCCAGGAGATCAATAACCCAGTGCTTAAAAATGGTAGTGGGGTCGCTTGAACTGAAGCTCATAGAATAAGCTTTACTTCAAGCACTGCTGTCACCATTTTTAAGTGCCAGGACATTTAACCAGAGCAGAGCTGAGCAGGGTGAGGGCGGAGGCGGGATGCCTGCTGTGGGCTTGGGGCTTGTCGCCCTGATCCATTTGCCCCAGGAGCCATGCTGCGTCTCCTGCCCATCTAGCTGTAGGAGGCATAGCTCACTGCTGCCAGCTGGGCAGGGGATGCGGCATGGCCAGCATGTGGCTCCTAGGACAAAAGCAGTGGAAAGAAGAGCCCTGAGCCTACAGCAGGCAGCCCACCTCCGCCCTCACCCTGCTTGGCTTTGCTCTGGTTAAAAGCATCCTGACACTTAAAAATTGTGGTGGCAGTGCTTGAACTAAAGCTCATTTGATGAGCTTTAGTTCAAGAGCCCCTGCTGCCATTTTTAAGCACTGGGACGTTGATCCTCTAGATGAACTGCCTGTGGCTCCATCCTGTTCCCGCCCTGGGGTCCCATTCACAGATCTGCCTGAGCCCCACAACCTCCCTCACTGCGGGGGCCTTGATCTGCCCCCGACCCTTCCTCTCCACAGACTTACCTGCCGGACGCTGCTCCCCATGCTGCCCGGCTGCATTCCTGTAAATCGGTCGATATGCCTGGTGAATAATTGGCTATCGGTATCAGCCAAGAACATCTTTATTGGTGCACCCCTACTCAAATCTCACTTTCAAGTCAAGTGCTGTATCAACAGTTGTACACAAAATTCTGAACTTAATTCAGGGTAAGAAAAGCTACAAAAAGCCTTGTGATGCAATGATGCTCTGATGCAATGTTTTGCTGGAATCAGGATTTTGAACAACTGGGTCTGGAGAGGTTTTTTTTTCCCCCCTTTGTCTTCTGGTGAACTCCACAACTGTTCTATATGACCAAATTTGCTAGCAACAGTCTCAAGAGACTGAGGCACACATGTCCTCCACTCATTCAATGCCAACGACAGTACAGGCTAGAAGCAGCCCATTCATCCTTTCTAAAATCAAGAAATAACAGTTTCATAGTTTCATAGTTTCTAGGGTCAGAAGGGAC
>NW_017728996.1:15266028-15267147 GCF_001723915.1 Gavialis gangeticus | reverse complement strand
TCCACCTCCGTGCTGACAAGAGGGGAGTTCCCCAGCCTGCTGGTCCAATAAAAGATAAACCACCTGCAAAAATGGTTTCCTCTCCAACATTTCCTGGACCATCATGGCTACAACATCACTCTAACGCTACCAAGAAGAAATAAGAGTGCTTTTTAAGCCAGGGGAGAAATCTAGACTAGGACATACAGGGTATATCCTGCACCAGCTTGAAGGAAAAAACAAGAAGAAAAAGAACAAGATACAAACCCACTGGCCATGCTCTCAGGTGCTGGCAGCGATTCTCATGAGAAGGGTGGTTAAGCATTACAACAGGCCACCCAGAGGGACGGTGGGATCTCCATCCTTGTTTTCAAGAGCTGGTTAGATAGAAGCTTGACTGGGATGGTTTAGACAGGAGTAATCTTGCCTTGATGAGGGGGCTGGATTAACCCCTTGAACTAACCCCTTGAACACCCCCACCCCCACATGCAGCTGCAATCCCTGTGCATCTCATTTTTCTCTACTCCCAGACTAATGTTGACATCAAACATAGACCTGTCATGGGTACCCCCTATTTAGGGAACTGTCACTCTCCTCCCACATTATCTTCTTCATCATTCAGACATCCCACCCCCACTTTTACACATACATGGGGAAAAGGGAAGGAAGAAAACAAGTTCCTGTCTGGTCCAACAGAGCAGTGGCATTGAGTTTGTACTTATTTGGTGTCCTAGGGGAACTCATTTTACACACAGCCGAGCAGTTCCCTTAGAGCATAAACTTAAATATACAGATACAGGCAGTGCACTCTGTTTGCCTCCTTGCGAATACAACTCTACAGGCCTATCCGTGGAAGAGAGAGGGAGAGAGAAAGGGAAAAAAAAAAAAAGAGTAAATAAAATCCTGTTCTTCCTCTCTTCTCCTTTCATAAGAGTTGCTACAAAATGGAGAGGAGACGCAGTCCTCAGCAGCTTCATCCACTGGCTGCTGATATGACAATTCTGGGCTCTTTATTGAAAACATCTGGAAATGCTGAACAATACCATGCAGAGAGGAGTTTGAAACGAACCAACTGGTTCATAGCCAAACCAAAGGCCAGTGCTGCAGACGTCAAGTACCAAAAAAAAAAAAAAAAAAAAA
>NW_017728996.1:15244526-15265816 GCF_001723915.1 Gavialis gangeticus | reverse complement strand
AAAAAAAAAAAAAAAAAGGAAAAAAGAAAAAAAAAAATCATGTTCGATCGCATCATATGATCTCTAACCCTTCCAGGTAAACTTCTCCCCCTCCCACCCACTTGCAGACCTCTTCATGACAAGGAAATGATGGCTAGTCTGAAACAGACAGCATTATTGTTATCTGTTTCAAATTATATTTGCCATAGAGTTATGAAACACAAAATGATGCAATCTACAGAAATACTGCAGCGTATTAACATTTTAAGCTGCCGCTCTGATATGAATTAATGGAGTGGTGCATAAGACTTGAAAAGACCCGTTTCCTTCTAATCAAATCAAAACCCACTTTTGGTCACTACACACACAAATTATTTAATTCATCGGGCAGACACAGGAAAAAAAAAGATCTGCATTTTAAACTGCTTTTAAAGAAGGTAACTTTATTTAAAAAGCGCGGTTGCTATTTCTGCTTTACATTTCTGGCACTGAACATGAAAGAGGAGACCAAACAAAACAGTTTCCCCTAAAACTAAATAAGGAAAAGAAAATCTACACCAGACCACTGCAGAACTAGTAAATGATCCGCATCCAGCACGGCCTGACATTCACAGTTGTTATACCCAGAGAGTGGCCAGGCATGGAGGCTAGAGGAGACACTTTGGGGGCCAAGCATTTGGAAGAGGACTAGGCAGTGTCTCCACACCAGAGAGCCCGCTCAGCATGGACAAGGCAGTTTGTTCAAGGATGTCACATCTTGCCTAACGTACTGCTCCTTTGTGTACTGTGATTATAGCCGGAGAGGGGCTTTCGAATTGATCCCCTTCCGCTTTCTCGTCATTGGGATGTTTGTTCTCCTGCTGCCTCCTGGAGCCGGGAGACCAAACAAGCCTGTACGCCACCTTGTGGCATCACATTATTCCACCACTTCAATGCACGTCCCCGTAAACCAGAGGAGCTGAGTAAACGCTGATGCATATCTGCAAGAACCGAAGTAATTCACTTGGACAGGCAGCACTTCCAAGTCCCCTGTCAGGCAGAGCACAGAAAGTCGCAATGAGAAGGACTAAGGAGCAGCAGGTTCTCCCTCCCTCCCTCCCTGTCTTTCCATTGCAGGAAACTGGCAGCATGGCAAACCTTGGGATGGCTCTTTAGGAAAGAGCAATTCAGGACACAACTCCCAAGATCCTGTCCTGTCCATCTGCCCTGAAGGAAAGTGCTTTTCTGGCCCCACGTTTCATAGATTCACAGGTGTTAGGGTAGGGGTGGGCAAAATACGGCCCCCCAGACCATTCTATCCGACCCATGGGACCCCTAAAAAATTTAGAAAATTAATATTCATCTGCCCCTGGCTGCCTGTCATGCAGCCCTCGATGGCTTGCCAAAACGCAGTAAGCGGGCCTCTGCCCAAAATAACTGCCCTCCCCTGTGTTAGGAGCTGGAAGGGACCTTACAAGATCTTCAGGTCCAGCCCCCCAGATGACCCCAGCAAGGTGGACGGCAAGATGCATTTTGCCCAAATTCATTTGACTGAATCTGCTGCTCTGAAGATCCGAAGAACAAAGCCTGATCCTGCAGCCTCTTACTAACCGGGAGCAGTCCCTGTTTGTGTAAGCAAACTTTGCTTAAATCCTTGAGATACTCATTTGAGGGCTTCAGAACAGCACCCGTCTCCTCACGATTAGGCTCTCGCATAACATTCTGGCATAATATCACTGGACTGCATTTGCAAAGTCAGACACAACACTTCGAGCATCATGCAGGCAGAACTTGTGTCCAAGCTCATAACAAACTCATAACTGTATATTAAACAAGTCTGGAATAGTGACAGGACTTAGAGAAGAATGAAACGCTGTCCAACAAATGGAAATATGGACTGCATATTTTTTTAAAGAATAAAAAAGAATAAATAACAACTCAACTACCCTCCACTTTCTCATTCCTAACAGGAAAAAATAATAAAAAAGAACAAATAGCTACTCTCCACTTTCTCTGTCCTGCTACAGCTTGCGTTTTTAATATCTCATGGACTGCAGTGTCATCGCGCGACCCTCAGGTGGATTTTCAGCCAACTTCGATTTGTGTGAAATATTACCCTGTTATTCTGTTATGCACCACTCTCCCCAGTCTCCATTCAATCTCATCTATCACTGTAGTGACTGCAAGCCTTATTTGGTTATTTCCACTATTTCTTCCATTGAAAAGGGGTCTGTTTTCTGAAGTATGGAAACAAAGTACCATATTTACTTTCATACAACATGCTGCATAATAATATGTACCTTGTCTTTGAAATGCAGAAGGAAGAAATGTTGTCCAGAGTTATGGCTGTATAGAGCAGGGACAGAACCTGAATCTTAACTTGAGTCACCTTCCCTTTCCTACGTAACTAAACCTAAAGCGCTGGCTGTTTCTCCATACTGGTCTCTATTCCCCAAAATGTGTACAGATGAAGTAGTGAAGAGGCAGAAGTCACTGTCAACTGATACAGGCCAGTGATGCACTGGGGCAAAGGGGGAACCAGAGAGAGAATTATTTCCACTCCTAGTCCCCTAAACTATCCCCTGTCCCTCCCAGCCTGCTGCTTAGACAGGTTTAGTACAAACTGAACTTGCTCAGACAGATTATAAGCTGTCATTCTAGTCGTGTACCATTAACGGGCGCAAGAGGTGAAGCGGCTAACTGCTCCCACTGGCAGTGCTCCACATAACAGGGCTCCTGCCATACCTGATATAACACTCCTACCTGATTAACAAAGAATGAGAAGTCACCTTTGCTAACACCTCCTGCAGTCAAATGAACACTTATGCCAGATATTGGGAAATAAACTGAACTGTTTATAAAATGATCTGTTGAACAGGAGAACTTGAACTTGCTGCTGCACCCCTTATGTCAAAAACATGGCGAGAAGCAGAAACGGATTGAATTTTTATGCACAACATGTCCATTTAGCTATAACAGATAATGGTAACATCAGTATTAAACCTCCCATTTAAGGCATCCAGTTTAAAATGTGGGATGGTACCTCGTATGGGAGATAGGTTAACCCACATCTGCCTAATGAGACATTTCTGGACTCTCTCTCCGAAGCATTTGTTGGATGGGCCACTCTTAGAGATGACACAGTGGACCAGTAACTCGACATGGCAATCCCCATGTTCTACACAATTACTTTAAGGGTAGGCTTCTTTGAAGCACTAGCCATCTAGCTAATAAGGGAGACAGGACAACAGGTTACAAGGCTGACCATTTCCAACCAAAACCATATACAAAGTCAATAAGGAAAAAGATGCAACATCAAATGCCACATTCTGGAGCATAAAATTATACAAATTTCACCGTTCTTCTGAGCCTTTACATTCAAGGCACTTTAGACAAACTGAATAACAGACACAGGTCATTCAAGTGCATAAGTCGGGGCTGAAAATGATTCAGCTTCCTATTGACTATTCCTCCCCCCTTTAAGTCTCTAGGATTCACAAACTTTGGAGTGGGCTTGATAGGCCCCACAATCCAGTTTGTGGACCCTGCTGGGCGCTCCATCAAAAAGAAAAAAACCGCCCTGCTCTTTCATCAAATAGCTTTAAAGTCTGTAAGGGGAAGTGGTGGGAAAGCAAAACATTGCTGTACAAAAGCATCTGCCATCTGACTATTTCCAGGTCAATTTTTTGCTTGGCTGCTAACGAAGAAGGCAGTGAAGAGAAGACACTGTGTTATTTGTTTGGTCCTTCCAACAAAATGAAGGGTTGCTTTGGGTTTGAGACTCCACTGGTAATTGGAACGATCTGTGACTGCAAGTATCTACGTTCCTTTCACCCTTATAAGCAAAGAGAGAATAATAGTTATGATTCCAATTAGACATCGTACGGACATTCACATGCAACTGGCGTTTTCAGGTCTTCATTGTGATGCACAATTACTTGCAACAAAATAGATTAGGAAATTAGGAAAGAGAATTAAACTTCGACGTACAGAGGAGAGCGTTCAGCCATAACTCGTCCTGCCTCTGAGTTCCATTTCAAAACCAAATGTCTAAAACTGATTTCCACATTTATTTACCTATCAAATCCTCCACAAGGACAGCCTTGCTCAATACTACTTACAATGAAAAGCCCAATTTAAAAAAAAGTTCACCCTGCAGGTGAAAAAGACACTTCAGAAATACCTACATTTATGGCATCTGCAGTTGAAACCACAGCTCCTCAAGGTACTAGAAATGTGTATTTTCTGACGTGGATATAAAACCATAGAAAATTAGGGTTGGAAGGGACCTCTGGAGGTCATCTAGTCCAATCCCCTGCTCAGAGCAGGACCATCCCCAACTAGATAATCCCAGCCAAAGCTCTGCTCAGCTGGGTCTTAAAAACCTCCAAGGACAGAGTTTCCACCACCTCTCTCAGTAACTTGTTCCAGTGCTTTACTACCCTGCTAGTGAGAAGGTTTTCCCCAATATCTAACCTACACTTCCCTTGCTGCAACTCGAGACCATTGCTCCTTCTTCGGTCATCTGCCACCACTGAGAACAGTCCGGCTCCATCCTCTCTGGAACCTCCCTGCAGGGAGTTGAAGGCCGCTATTAAAACCCCCCTCAGTTTTCTCATCTCCAAACTAAATAAGCCCAGATCCTGCAGCCTCTCCTCGTTAAGTCATACGCCCCAGCCCCTCACTGCTGGACTCTCTCCAATTTGTTCACATCCTTTCTGTAGTGGGGGGCCCAAAACTGGACACAGGACTACAGATGTGCCCACACCAGTGCTGAATAGAGGGAAATAATCACTTCCCTCGACCTACAGGCAACACACCTACCAATGCAGCCCAGCATGCCATTTTGGCAACAAGGGCACACTGCTGGCTCATATTCAGCTTATTGTCCACTGTAACCTCTAGGTCCTTTTCTGCACAACAGCTACCCAGCCAGTCAGCCCCCAGCCTGTACCGGTGGCATGGGATTGCTCTGTCCTAAGTGCAGGACTTTGCACATGTCCTTATTGAACCTCATGAGATTTCTTCTGGCCCAATCCTCCAAAGGGTCTACGTCGCTCTGAATCCTAGCCCTACCCTGCACCATATCTACTACTTCTCCCAGCTTGCTGTCATCTGCAAACTTGCTGAGGGTGCACTCTATGCCATCTTCCAGGTCGTCGATGAAAACATTGAACAAAACTGGCCCCAGACTGACCCCTGGGGCACTCCACTTGATATCAGCTGCCAACTAGACATCGAGCCATTGATTACTACCCTCTGAGGCCAATGCTCCAGACTGTTTTCCATCCACCTTACAGGCCATTCATCCAGCCCGTACTTCTTTAGCTTGCCTGTTAGAATGCTGTGGGAGATTGTATCGAAAGCCTTGCTAAAATCAAGGTGCACCACATTCACCAGTCTCCCTGCATCCACAGAGCCACTCACCTCATCATCATAGAAGGCAATCAGGTTGGTCACTATGTTTGCCCTTTTCCAATCATCCCGGACCTCTCCTGATTGCCTTGAGTTTTGATACATGATGGTCAGCAGCTTTGCAATCACTTCAGCCAACTCCCTCAGCATCCTAGGGTGTAAGCTATCTGGCCCCATGGACTTCTATATGTCCAGCTTTTTTTAATAGTCCCTAACTTGTTCTTTCACCACTGTTGGCTGCTCACTTCCTCCCCAGACTGTGGTGCCTGGTGCAGTAGCCTCGGAGCTGACCTTGCCTGCGAAGACTGAGGTGAAAGAGGCATCGAGTACATGATGAAATTCCAACAAGTTCCACTTACTGGATTAAGAAACGAATGGCAAAAAATGACACATACAGTTTTCAAATTCTTGGTAGTTTGGGGGTAGTAGAGTCTAAACCTGGGCTACCCAATCCTCCATTCAAATTCCTGGTATCACTTGACAACTTACTCTCGAGTAAAAGAGGAAGATCTCATGCTTTCTTGCCAACAATTCCCAAGAAGAAGATTAAAAGTGGAAAAAGGGAGAAGTGGAGAAAAGATTTCTGAAAACAAGAAACATTCACAAGAATGAGAAGCAGGAAACCCACAGATAACCAGAAGAGCAGATTCCAGTAAAATGAACATTAACTACAATAAAGGGGAGTTGGGCAGAGAAAGGATAAGAGATTATTTGGTAAAGCAAGACACAAATTTATTCTAGTTATAGAACGGTTAATGCATCTACAACCAACCTCTTCCACTCAACGTTAGGGTAGCCATCTAGCCCTTTTGGCTATTATGCAGCACTAATATTTGATGTTTTTGAAGTCAGGCTTTAGAGAAAAAAAAAGAAAGAAAAAACTACTTCAAAACATGCAAAAATTAATGAATCCCATATGTGGGACACTGTCATTATTCCATGTTTATAACAGGATCAAGTTTTCTTAAAGGGGCTTATTTAATGCAGACGCATAAGAAAAAAAATGCACTGCAAAAGATCCAAATGCTATTGAAATGAAAACATTTTTCTTTGTTAACCAAAGCAGTCAGTAATAGCAGAGAAGACACAACTCAAGCTGGAGCAAAAAAAAAAAAAAAAAAAATTTCAAGAAATACAATATATTGTGGTGTACTTCTGTTTACAGCTTCATTGACAGCTTGTAAAGATTTGCTTAGCTGCAAAACCTCTTTTAAGAGAATTTAAAATGTATATGTATGGAAAACCCTTTCAACTCTCTTTTCCTCTCACAGTATTGAGCCTGGGACAACTTAAACACTAGAGTCTAACGGGAACATCTGCCTGGATGGTGCAATGAGTTAGGCCTCTTCAAAAGCTACTGCCATTTTATGCTGTCTTGGCTCAGTCAGCTTCAGAGACTGGAAAGAAATGTTAGTTAGTTCAGCTCCTCTCCTTGAGGCAACCACTCAGTGCTCCAAGGAAAAGGCAGAAGACTCCCAAAGTAACAGCAGAAAGGCTGGTGGCACCCTTTAGCTGGGCAGCTCCTTCCCCCTTCTGAGTTCTTGGCTGTTGGCACAAGAGATAAACGGAGCAAATACAGATCCCAGAGTGTGCAACACATCCAGGCTCATACACCTCAATGCCAACTTGCAGAACTTCACTTCCCCTGTATCCTCCTGCCAGCTCAGGCAATAAACCTCAGGCTTGTCCTGCCGCACCCCCTGCTGTTAATAGTCCTGGGATCCCAGACATCTGCTGATGTATTCTCCATAAAAGGGGATACACGATACATTTAAAGACAGACCTGCCAAAGGTATCTAGCTCGCCAGGCAACACTACTTACCGGTTGGGAACTAGTTGTTACTCAACGTAAAGAACTCATAGTCATATCTGTGCTTTTCTCAGGAGACTAAAGATTAGCTGGAAAGCATTTTAAATTAAACCAAACAGGCTCATTTTCAAAGACAGGCTTAACTAGGCCGCTTGGTGGAACAGCATTTTTGTATGTTAGCCCTTTTCTCCTAACAGAGAAGAAAGCCAAATGATTTCAGAGAGCTCTGGCACAGTCTTGGCTGCAGGTATTTTAAAAGACCCTTCCACCGTACTCTTATGAATTGTAGATAATGCTCAGAGAACATTAAATTTGTCTTGCATTCCTCTAGCCTGAGTGCAGCTGACTGCTTTTCACTCTGATGTGCTGCTATCACACTTTACTAAGGTCTGGCTGGCTATTTGTTTAATTTCTGCCATACTTTCCTGAAAGAACAGTAACCACTAATAAAGCTAGCACACTTATCTGATGTCGGGAGAGCCCTGTTCTTAAACAGAGGAGAGGTTTGTGTGCAGCGCAAAGAATTAGAAGAGCCACTCAACTAAGATGCAAGATAGGCGTCTGGAGCTCAATAAGGACTCCAAGGACAGGGAGGAAGGGCCAGACTGGATAAACCCAAAAGCAAAGTAACTGGGGGGTATAGACGAAGGCTGGGTAAGGGGAAGGAGACGGAAGAGTGCTCTCCAAGTACTAGGTTCCCTCAAGCCCCACGGTTATCTAGATTTACAGCAAAGACAGAAAGAGATAGAAAAGCAAAGCATCAATGGTGAGATCTAGATATCTTTGATGGCATTTATAAACTACAACACAAAACTAGTGACTCCCCCCAACCCAGGGCACAAGTTCCTATCAGGACTGACACGCACAACAGAAACTTTGCCAACAACATCCTGCCATCACCAAAAAACCGAGTCCTTACACACCCTTTTCCCTTGAAGGCCTGGATGGAGAAACAGGACTGCAGAGTAGCCTGGGGCCTATTTCGGACCCGAGGACCAGCAGGACAGTAAAGCAGTGAAATTCCAAATTGAGGCACTGCTCATAATGGGGGGAGATCTAGCTAGAGCACTTCCACTGCTCACTGCAGCAGTGGCTTGGCACAGGGAAAGAAGCACATCCCAAGCCATCTCAGGTTTTGCTCAGTTACACGGACACAGTCAAGTCCAGTGAGGACACACTTTTTTAGCAGACGTGCCAGAAATTAACCCAGACGCTCTGCTTCCTGTCTGCTCTGCCACATGCCATACACAAAAGCTGCCCATGCCACAAGTTAGCCACCCCAGCCTTAAACTGTACGCGCCTCCCACTGAGCAGCAAATGGAGCTTGCAAAGCACTGGTGCTGTGCCACTGCCAACATGTATCATTGAATAATCAGTCTGCAGCAGTCTAGGATCCAGTTTCAGCACTGCTCCAAATTTCCTACTGTGCCCCCTCCTGTGTATTACCACAGGGATCAAAGGATCCAAGCTTTTGCAGTGAACATCTCCAACTTGGGATTCGTATTTCTACTGTGCCATTCAACCCTCTCAGCTGCCTCTAGGTGGACTCCCAGCTACCACTCCTTTCTCCCCTTTGAGCCCAACCACAACCCACCCCATAAAATCCTAATCCCATTCAACTGCCTGGTTCCCCCACACTACAAGCCATTTGCCGTGTTCTGGACATCCCCAAAACAGCACTCTCAGCTCACTATTAGCAAGTCTCTCAACCTCTTATCCAGGGAGAAGCACCAACCCAATTCAAGCCACCTCCCTGTCACTGATGATGCACAGTGGGTTTGACTCCTAATTAACAGAAGAGCCCAATATCTTCTTCGTCTTAATCTCATGGGACTCTCACTCCCCAGTAATACAAATATATCTACTTGTGATGAATGCAAGGGTGTTTTCTATTAAGCAAGTCCCCACTGGGGAAGAAGGTGGTCCATCCCTATTCCCCTGTGGTACACTGAACCACTCTGTTTGGGTGCACCCTTGCAAGAAATGGAAGGGGGGGAAAAAAAAAAAAAATCACAAAACAACTAGGGAAGATCAAGTGCCAAATCTCAGGGGAAGACATCTGCTCTTCTCCTTTTGAGCAGGCAAGTGCTTCTTCCTCTTGTGGATATAGGCAGCGAAAAGCATCAAAAAGAAAGGAAATGAAAAAAAATGGGTGGAGAAGAACAACTGAGAAACAGTTAACTGTAATGGCAACAGACCTCAGCTGGCCATAGCCGTCAGCGTTTAAGTGCCTGATAAGCATCACAGAGCTTTACTGTAGCATTTAGAAGAAACACAAGAGATTTCTAAACTCCGGGTGCCAGATCACAGATTGAAATCAATAAAGGAATTTTATCTCCAACTTTCCTAACCTGCCGTTTTATGCCAACCTGAAATAACAATATTCCTCCTGACTGCTTTTAGGTATTCTTTTTAATATGCCCAGCTGTGTAAAGAGGCTGAGCTCAAATCCTAAGTCAATTAAGTTCATATTTAGGCTCCTGCTCTAATTTATGGAAGTATAGTCTCAGACAGAACAAAAACAAGTCACCATTTTTGATGTTAAGCAGACTCAATACCAGATCTCAGAGCTAATGAGTTAGAAAGGGCAGGACTTCACACTCCTGCCTCTTATCTCATCAGCAAGGATAACCAGTAGATGAAGAGAGTACACCCAACGGCATATAGTGAAACGCTTCTGGGGACAAAAGCAGTTCGTGTCACAACAGGGGCAAAGGCAACTCTATTACTGGCACCAAGACAGAAAGGCGGTGCTGCAGGAAAGGGGAGCATGCAGTTGTACGTGGGTAAGGCTCCATAAAGCAAAAAGGCAAGTAACACAGGCACCTTTCTGCATCCTTGCATTTAAGGGACAGAAAGCATTTCCACAAATTTCAACTGTAAATTTGTTAGCGCAAACAAACAGAAAATTTGGGATTTCATTAAGTATAAATAAATACAAAACAAACAGGTGGGGAGGACTGAGAAGACAGGAAGACAAAAAGCTGTGCACGAAAACCTGTCTTTTGGTCCACTGTTTCCAAAGCAGCATCTCTTGGTAGTCCCATAGCTGCTACCATTTATTCATTAGAGCCCTGCAAAACTAGATCACTCACTTGGTCACAGCTTTCATGCTGGGCTTATTCCTAAGCAGCAGGCCAAAGAGACCACAGGAACAACAACAAACTGGTCTTGCACATACTTTTGGGTTCTGTCTTAATAGAAAAGCCAATATTATCCAAGGTTTTTTAGCAGTGCCTGCATTTCAGAATATGATACTGCTTGTTATACAAATATGGAACGATACAGAGACTCTCCAAGAAGCTGAAAAGTTTCTCCTCCTTTACAGTGTGGTGAATTCAGTGCAATATTAGGTGTCAGGCATAATGTGGGCAGGAGGATCCTGGTTTGGTAATGTGCTTTAAATGCTCACCTGAAGCATCGTCTGCTATCCTCAGCCTGCCCTCTCCCATAGTTTGGCAGAAACACCTGAAATACCAACTGCTTAGATACTAAAGTAGCAGATACTTTAACCAGGTCTAAAACCAACTCTCTGTACTGCAGTTCCCGTACTTCTCTCAACCATGCAGTTCCTGCCCTGGATTCATACGATCCAGTGACTGTTAAGAGTACCACGCGGTCTGTGGGGAGAAGCAGAGACGAGGCTGAAGTCCCTAAAAATCAGGTCACATGGTAATTACAAGTGGATGTAAATCTGTGTCTACACAAGCTGGAAGGTTGTGCACTGCATTAATCCCCTGTGTAAGGGGACACACATGAACGCTGAAGCCCAGACCTTTGCTTGCCCTGGTATTTTGGAAAAATTAATGCTAGCATCATTCTGAAAGAGAAAACTGGCTCCTTCTGTGCAAGCCAACTTGAATTGCAGGCTGTGCAAATAGATGCAAGGCACTGGTCAGCATCAGGGCACAGATTTTAGAAGACCAGAACTTGACATTTTCACCTTTGCATAAAAAAGATTATCACAAAAGCAGCACATTGTTTAAAAAAAAGGGGGGGGGGTGCAGAGATGAAACACAAAATAAAAGGATTCAGCTGCGAATTGTGTCGTGAAGTCCAGTTTTTCAATTCCATGTTTCCATGGAAAGAGTTTTAATGGTACTGGGTAAAATGCCAAATATATTTTCATAGCACTTCAGACTGTATGAATGGAAATACTTAACAGAGGAACTATTCTTTTTAATCTGCACTCAAGCTTTAAAAAAAACAATCTCTTTCTCTCTCATTTCCTTTATATTTTCTTCTTACATACACTACCCTATTTATCTTCTCCAAAGATTCAGTTGACTGTACCATTCCTGATTTAATACCAGTGCTGCGGTTAATAAAGAAGTAGAGGTTGGATAGTGATTCCCACTGAACCCTCAAATAATTGTCCATGCCCATCTGTGGTTTGGTCTCATCTTTTAGTACAGATTTTAAGGCTATTAGGCAATGTTTGGGCCATCTAGTCTCATCTCCCATGTAACACTCAGGCCAGAGAACCTCACCCAGTAATTTCTGCATCAGGGCTCATAACATAGGCTTGAGCTGCTGAGCAGGTTAGTCCATCTCCATTTAAAAATGTCAGGTGATGGAGAGCCCACCAAACTTCTAGGTAAATTGTTCATGAGGTTAACTATTCCCATTGTTTATCACTAGCATCTTATTTCTTCGCTAATATTGTCTACCAAGATCTTGTGCAGGTTTTTTCAACTAGCCAAAAAAAAAATGCATCTACTCGAGATATTTTTTTCCCCATCCACAGGCCTGTAGATTGTAATCAAGTTGCTTCTTACCCTCCCCCAGGAGAAACTAAATAAATTGGATTTCTCAAATCCCTTACTGGAAAGCACGTTCTCTAGATCAAAAATCATTCCTTATCTTTTTTCCAAGCTCTTTCCCATTTGCAACATGGTCCCACGAGTCAGAACAATGAGAACCGTGCATTTTACAGAACCGGCAAAATCTTCGCAAGCTGCATTAGGTTAATAGCTTCAGTGCAAAATACACCTGGTGCCAAATAAAATTAACCATCCGAAAAAAATAAAAAATACATTGGAGAAGTCAGAAATGACTGAGGTTTGCCTAAATTTGCCCTGTTGTCGTCACCATGGAAGTTTCAGAGAAAGGTCTGATGTGCCTGGCAATACGTCTTAAGAGGGTGGGGGAAGGGAACAGAAGGGAAACAAATTCTTCTCTGATGCCAAAATGGTAGCTAGTTAAACTGCGCACTGGAAAAAAAAGACACTCCTCACCACTCTTTGCCACATCATGCCATACGCAGGGAGGAAAACAAAAATCACTGCACTGAAAAATATATATAATTATATTACATAACACACACACACACTATGCTATACTATATGTACCATGCTATATTTAGATCTATTTATGCTATAAATTTATATGTAGCGTAGCATGTTGCTGCTACAAAATGTGTGCTCTTACGTAAGAAAATCCCAGCGTTTATCTCAAACAGGGACCTTGGAACCACTCGAGGTGAATAGCTGAGAGAATTAGTGCATTCCTTGAGCTTCAACAAGCCTCAAAACATTTGCCCAGGATGGCAACAGAGGCCAAGGACTATTTCACAATCAGCCTCAACATATTTTATTCATGGCTGGGTTCAGGGGAAAAAAAATTCTCAAAAACCCAAGAGCAAATGCATGGTAATTTAAACTATAAACCTACCATTGGCATAAACTTCCTAGCTATGAAGTTTCTTTCTAAGACATGCTAACCACCAATGACCGGTGGAAAAAATTAGTCTATATATAGCAATAAGTCCTTGCTTCTCTGGGTTACGGGATGCCAATTGCCAAGGACCAGAATGGAAACAATTATTTGAGAGAGAAAAAGAGGAGGAGAGGGAGAAAGAGGGGGAAAGGGAAGTAAAAATCTGATAATGTCATTTCCAAAAATGCTCTTTTTCTCCCAATATAGATGTCTCCACTGAAAAGTGAGCATTCGGTCTCTGAGGTTAACACAATTTTTTCTCTCTAGTTAGACGAGCCGATCACATGGTAATGATCTACTGTACTTCAACCATAGCAGGACAAGAGTGAAAGAGAGAAAATACAAATGGAAGAATTAAAACGGCTGGGTCTTTTAATCTTTTAAATACAATGCAGCATTCCTTTCTAAGATACAACATTAATATTGGCACCTCTAAAATTGCTGATAGAGACCTTAAATGACCTAAATATAAAAATATTAAAATAGGAATTTTTTTTTTTTTTAATATTCAGCACCTAACTAACTACATGAAGAGAAAATACACACTCCTTTTCAGTAGGTCGATGTACAAGAGTCCTAAGCTTCGAAGCTCTTTGTTTTCATGTACGTTTGTAAAGTTCCTCATATAACGGTGCCTTAAATCTAGTTGGCCTTAGGGTATTACTTTCTTAAAACAGCCAGTCTCATTCCCTTAATCCGTAACAAAATTGACTAGTATATCAGATGCAGAGAGCAGAACAAGCTTCATCAATATTCTACCTCAACACCACTACTGGAAAATATACACTACGATTTGGGAGGTTTCAGGAAACCGGTGTTTGTGGAAGGAAGTGGAAACTTCAGGTACCTTGTGAAGTTTTAAGCAATTAACGTGAAAAAGCTAAGGGATAAGTTTGTTTTGTGGCTGGTTTTGGACCACAGGTGCAATTAGAAGGGGAACAGCTCCCAAAAGGCAGGATAAAAAGGTGGAAAGACTTTTCTGACAATGCTTAAAAAATGATCCCTGAGATTTTCTGCATATGCACAAACAACCACTCTACACAAACAAGCTAATCCAGGCATCCTTCTGAATACGTATAATCCCGATAGTAGAACGAGGCCAGTTCTGCTCTAGGAGCTGCAAGCAGAGCGCAAGTTTTTGGGAGGAAAGACGCGCTAGACCTGGGGCAGGCAATTATTTGGGCTCAGGGGCCACTTAGGGAGTTCTGATGAGCTGTTGCAGGCCAAGTTAGCACCCACCCCCGCTCCCTGCCCTGCCGGGTCCGCACCCACCCCCAACAACTCACCAAAACTCCCTAAGTGGCTCTGCTCCACGTGTAGCCAGGCAGAAGCTGGGGCTGAAGGCACTGGCAGCTGGAAGAAGCCATCACCACCAAGGCTGCCCAGAAGCGAGTCTGACCGCTGTACCACCCCAGCCCCACTGCATGCCTGGGGGCAGCAGGACTGACAGCATGTGCCATAGCCCGGGCTGCCCCCCAACACCTGGGCTGGGTGGGACAGAGAGCTGCTACGGACCACGTTTTGCCCACCCCTGCTCTAGACTATTGCTTATCTCCCACCTGATTTCTCTCTGCTTATCTCCCAACAACTCATTCATCTCCCCAAACCTTGTGATACTTTGGAAGATCTGGCAACCCCCTAGGGTGTCCCAGCACCCTGGTTGAGAACCGCTGGATTCCCATTTGAAATCTCTGGGTTAATTCTGTGAATCATATTTGCATACCTAACAGCGCTCGTATTATGTGGCACCCCATGGCGCCCTTGAAGGCACCCCAAGGTGCTGCAGCAGGCTGCAAGCTGGATTGATCCAGTTCAGGTCAGAGGAGGCAGGTGTCAGGACCCAGCCGCAGTTGGTGCTTTTCCCTGTACCAGCAAGGAAAGTTACTGCTGCTGACACCCCACATTGCCAAATGCCACTGAAGCCCCATGTTTGTGCACTGGATCAAAACGGCTCTGCAGCTGGCCCCTGCTGTACATGAACCTGCCATCCCAACCCAGCAGGAGGAGGTAAGAGAGACAGAGCCTTGCTGGTTTCTGTTATGCAGCCTAGGGTGTGGGGGGTCAACACATCCACCTCCTGCTCCTGCAGAGCTGTCCTGAGCTAAAGCTGGTGACGATGGTCTTGGCACAGCATCTGGGATTTTGTCCTTGTGTCACTGCTCCTCTTACTAATTTCCTGAAGTATGAACATGGAAAATATTATAGCAAGCTACAAATTATTGGCATACAGGAATGGAGAAAATCAGAATGACATCATCCTAACCAAACTGAGGGCAGGGGGAAAAATATATATATCAGTCTTGTGATAAACTTCCTGCTGCAGATTTTAAAACAAGAAGTCCGCTCTATTTTGTTAAGAATATTCACAAGCTCTTTATTATTCTTTATCCCTTTTTTTTAATCCTTACACCAACTACAGAGCATGCACTATGGAGTCAACCAGAGCAAATATCTATGTGGTGATGCAGAGGCTTTTCACTGGAAACAGGTTGGTGGGAAATGCTTGCCCTAAAGGCATCACTAATCATAAAAAAATGACCTCTGTTCAGTTCAGTAGACAGCAGCAAAACAGAACATATTTACCATTTAAAACCAACACTTGTAAAAGGGTGCGTTATTTTAGGAGATACTGAGCTTACAAATTAGGGAGGGGGAGGAAAAAAGGTTGGACCATCTGACAGTTTCCTCTCGGACCCGGTGAACCTCTTGCTCCGCAAGTGACCCTGCCAGACAGGATGTCAGTGGGTGTGAGAAAGGTCTTTACTGATAACCAGGATGAGGTTCTGCCCCAGGCTGTCACCTTCCTGAAAACGTAAAAAGGTACAGACAGATTGCTAAGTAAAATATTCCCATTTCCCTTCATTTCTCCATATTCAGTCCTCTGCCTTTTGCTTCTGGGATAGCAGAGGGAGCTGGTCATCTTGTGTCCAGCACAGGAAAAGAAAGGCATTTTGTTGACGTTTTAACTGCAAGTTATTTCAGCAAAGGCAGTCTCTGATGGCTTCCTTCCATGTTTACACTGGTTAAAAATAAAGTGAAACATTTAAAAAGGAAAATTATACAAAGGATTTAATAGGCCAAGCCCAGAGCACTGCCTCTAGCTAAAGTTGCCCAACATTATAAGACCTTTCCATTATAAGACCTACTTTTCGTTTGCTTATGGCTGCCAAACTTTAACCGTTTGGGCTGAAATTTTCCATGCTACTCAATCACTGAATGAAGCAGAGGTCCTGGGGGAAAAAATAGTGTGGGACCACATCATTAAAAACTGTGTCATGATACATATTCAGAAGGACCCAGATTAACGTTACAGAGGCTACTTTAATTTCCTAACACTTCTTAACTTCTAAATCCTTAATCTTGGCATTCTAAACATCTTACTTTAAAAAAGACTTTTCATAAAACAAAAAGATGGAGAAACAAATTCCACCCAGATCTACAGGGCTGCCAACTCTGGCTCATAGACTGGCTTCCTACTTCTAGACCCAAAGAACAAACCAACTCCTCGTGAGCTACCGCAGAATTTGGTAGCCACAGATGGCTCCTGACCGCTGGATGGGGCGAGACATATACCTTGCTGATGGGCTCCACAACTACTTGTTGACACCAATGGACTACAGAGACTCTGGCCACCTGCAATTTTAGGTTCTGGAGGGGTGTGGGCTCTGATGGACTGTTGCCCCTGTACCCAAAGCTTACTTCTGTATTATTATGCACCTATCCACCCCCATGCGGCTGGATCCCTGCCCTTTTGTTTCTCTCTATCCCTATTTTCTGGCTCCTTTTCACCCCACTTCTCCTAACCAACACCCCGAACACCCCACTCCTTTTTTCCTCTCCACCCTTCCCTCATGCAGGCTTTATGTTTAGACATACCCGCCCTGCTGCCACCTGCCTCACCACATCCTCCTACACTCTGGTTCCTCTCCTTTTCCTGCTTTGGCTCTTGAACCCATTGCATCCCCCTGCATCCTCCCCATGTCCTGACACTCCTTATTCTTGCCCCTTCCAGTTTTCCCCCGCCTACACCCCACATGCTATCTGAGCTGCCTCCTTCTCAATGCTTGGGCCACACATGGCAGGAGCCCTGGAAGAGAACCTCTCTCTCTCTGGTATCACTTGCTGCACCTGGCACTGGAGCATGCTCCAGACAGATGAACTTATCATAGGATTTAACTGCAGCACTAACCAAAGGGTGCAATGAACACAGAAATGCGGTGGGGGGGTTGGGAGGGAGGCCTCAAGACATCCTCTAATCCAACCCTTTTTACTGATGCAGGATGAGGCACATCACCCTATGCTATCCCCAACACCTCTGTGTAACCTGCTCTTTAAAAACATTGCTGCAACAGTTAGGGTTTCCTGTCCAAACTAAATAACGTTGATGACAAATTAAAAGAATTTTGTTCTGTCCTTCCTCCCATGATCATGAAGAACAACTAATTGCCATCCACTTCATAACTGCATTTTATGTATTAGAAGATCATTGTCATTTCCCTGGGTTTTTTTTTCCTTTTCTAGACTAAACAAATTCAATTCCTCTAACCTTTCCTGTAGGTCATATGTACAAACCCTCTTAGCATTCTTGTTACTGTCCTCTGAACTCTCTTGAGTTTGTCAACATGTTTCTTAAAGCATGGTGCCAAAAACTGGATCAAATATTCCACCTGTGACCTCCTAGGTGCAAAGTTGAGTAGTTCAGTTACCTCCCAGGTTTTACATGTGATACTCTTTTTAATGCATCCCACAATAAGACTGGCCCCTTTTGGAAAAGCACATTATTGACTTCTATTTAGTATGTGATCCAGTATGAGTCTATGATCCTTTTTATCCATACAGCTGTTTAAGTAATTGTTCCTCTTTTTGCTTTCGATTGATCTTTCGTAAGTGCAGTACTTTGTGCTCGTTGTCACTGAACTTCCCTTTGGGGGTCTCACAGCATCTTTCCAATTTGTCAAGACCATTTTAATTTCTGATAGTGTCTGCCAAACAGCTTTCCAGCCTTCCTAGCCTAGTTTCATATGCATATTTTATAAAAATATTCTCTATTCTATTATCCAATTTGTTAATCAAAACACTGAAGATGACTGAGTCCAAGTACCAGCAAGCCCATACTTGCAATGTTTTCCCAGTTTGACAGTGAACCAATAATAACTACTCTGCCAGCTGTGCATCTGCTCTCCTGCACTCGGCTAGTACCACTGCCTAATTTCAAGGCCCTGGTCTAAAGTACTGGGTATCAAATGTCACATGCAGTTTGTAAAGCAAACTTGGAGCCAAGCAGTCAGAGTTTTACAAAGGCATAAGGAATTAAAAGAGCAGGGGTGGACAAAATGCGGCCCGCGGGCCACATGCAGCCCACCAGGCCGTTCCATCCGGCCCATGGGACCCCTAAAAATTTAGCAAATTAATATTTATCTGCCCCTGGCTGCCTGTCATGTGGCCCTCAAAGGCTTGCCAAAACTCAGTAAGAAGCTCTCCGCCCAAAATAATTGCCCACCTCTGTAACAGAGTCTGATAACAGGAAACCTGGAGCAACCTTTATTATACAGAGCAACCAGCTCCATCCATCAATAGCCGCAAATTAATGCAACATCTCGTGCCTACTTACATCATTCCAAATCACAGGGAATGGCAGCTTGGAGTCACTTCTGGGAAACCTTGCATTTTGTTTTCTCTATGGGACATCTGTTCATACACCCTGGGGGAGCTTCATGAACATCTAAAAGGGGTCTCCTTCCTAAAAGAAGCTTGCAACAAGACAACTAGCTCTTCAGAAAGGCACAGTTCTTTATTGCTTCCCACATATATAAAGATTGTGTATACACAAGGCAATCAATTATATGAAGCTTCGCGTTCAGGACTTATTGCTAAGTCAAAGGAAAGCTGTTTTGCAAATATTCTGCTTTGAAACGCAATTTTATTTTTAAACACATTTGTTTAAGATCTTAAGAGGAGTTTTCTTAAATGTTATTGTTTATCACCTAAACAACCCTAAATATATACAAACATTAACTTTAGTCATTTTATTCAATTCCTTTTAAGTGTTGGAGATGAATCTAAGTATTACTGATTTCAGACTAGGTATTTCTTTCCGGCTCAAATCAATACTAGGTAATTATCATCATCATCTAAATCACAGATTTGAAAAAAAACCTGGGTAATACATATAAGAACCCCAGTCATGATCCAGGAGTCTACTCTAATGTATTATTTAAACCCATTCCAAAAAAAAAGCCTTACAGCATTACCTATTACATCCTATTCAAGCTCTCATGCTGTATTTATCACCATCCCAGTGATGATGCCCTGCAAGTGATGTGTCAAACTTGAGTTATTTGACTGTGCAGAAATCTGATCAGTGGATGTGTGGAAAAACTCAGAAGTCTCATTTTAAGTGCCCTCTACACTTTAAGTGTATAGATCATTACAAGTTACATCTCTAATCAGGAATGCACCTTTCTTGGAAAACTCCTACTTTAAATCAAGATCATGATATAAAGGGAGAATGCATTGTGCTCAGAAGTATACAGTAAAAAAAAAAAAAAAAAACTCCAGATGAACTACCCCTCTCTCCAATAATCAACCTGTAACCATCTGTTACTCACCAGTTTGGTCATTTAAAGGCAGTATTTCCTCCACTGTCTCACATGCAGACAAATAAATAATGAGTGGCACTGTATTTCTGGGGTTAACACAAGGCGAACCTAGCATCAGAACACAGTTGATTTTAAACCTCTCCTTGACCCCCAGTACCCACACTTTCCATTCACATTCATTTTTAGATTATAAGGGTTATTCTGAATGGATCACATGCAGCAGGTACCCCAACTCAGGATACCTAAATAACCCATACAGGAAGACACAAATGAGTGGCTGCTGATATCACCAGCAGAACCAGAGTGTGCAGCCCATATTGCTGAACACAACAAGAATTACCTAGGAAACCCTTGCTAAAGCATTAGACCTCAATCTGAGCAAACAGAGCCAAAAAGGAAACAGTCCAAGGAAATTTGACAAACGCCCATTTTCAAAACACATATTTTAATTGGAGAAACCTTTTTCCTGTTCTTTTCTTATCGATTCTTGTGGGAAAAGATCAGTACCCTTCACAGGTAATACACAACCAAGCAAAATGCTTGTGCACCAGGCATCTAACTAAACCACTGGCTGGGAAGCTAAGCCATGTGAAGAAAGAAGTATGCAAATCCATTCAAATATATCCTGCTCCAATTCAGCTTTACGCACAAATGGAACCAACTGCCTCTCTTAGGCCTGAAAAGTTCAATGCTTCATAGTCCAAGCCCATAAATGTCTTTGCAGATTATAAATACGCAAATACAGTTATAAAACTCTCACCTGAAAAAGATGACAAATAATTTTCTTGAAGGCTCCCTCAACTTAGCTCTTAAAAAAAAGTAAAAAATACTTGACAAAGGCCATTTGTGAGTAGTTGGAAAATACTACCACTAAAAAATTCCTATTCAGAACAAGCTAGAGAAACTGCTTTTATTAAGCACAAAATGCTCCATTAGTGAAAAGCCTGAAACACTGACTATAAAACCAACACTATATAAAGCAGATGCAGACAACACAAAGAGCAGCAGATCTATATTTTGCAATTCCAATCACCAGCCAGCTCCCTGAAAGCCTACACGTGTGAATTAAGCTCTATTTATAAATCCTTGACTCTTTTTTTTAAATGACCTTAATATAGTGCAGTTTTTATTTTGTTTCTATTGAACTTAGCAACAGGAAGCTGTGTCACTCCTTCTGCAGCAAACTTTCCATTCTCCTGACACTCCCAGTTCAACACCAGCTAATCCAGATTTAAAAGGGGAAAAAAAGGCAAGAAACCAAACTAAACCAAAATATACACCAAAAAAAATAAGTTCCCTCCTTCCCCTTCCCTCGAATCCAAACATACCACCGAACGTGTGCTGTGAAACATGTAAAACAAAAAATAAATGTAATGCTCTTTTTGTTCCTCTTTTGAAATGCTTGTGGCCTAGAAGAAATAAAACCTGGGGTGTGTCCTTATTTGCATTTCTCTAAATACATCTTTACATACAAGCAGTCACTTAGGGATTAATCATGAAAATTACGTGTAATAATGAACAGATTATGAAGTCAGCACCTTTGCATTCTGATGACAAGACAATTTTCTAATATCAGAGAACACGCATCCTCAAGAAACTCACTGAACTAACAACTGTAGACACTAAACCTAAATCTCTTAAAAACATAGTAACCCTGGTTGTATTATCTTTATTCTATTCACTAAGGTATCAATTAGAGGAGTGTTTCTCAACCCATGGGTTGTGACCCAAAAGTGGGTTGCAAGAATATTTGAAAGGATCTCAAACAAGTCCCAGAAGAACATGGGAAA
>NW_017728996.1:15212978-15239526 GCF_001723915.1 Gavialis gangeticus | reverse complement strand
GCATCCTCAAGAAACTCACTGAACTAACAACTGTAGACACTAAACCTAAATCTCTTAAAAACATAGTAACCCTGGTTGTATTATCAGCCTTGGCAAGAAGATCCTGCGGCCCAAACAGCTTCACTCTGCGATGAGCAGGAGTCTCTGTGCTCCACCCTGTGATGTTAAGTCATCTCCGTAATGTTTTCTATTATAACATTAACTTCTTAAATCACAAACTCGTGCACAAACACAGCTGCTGCAAAGCATCACATGCACACACAGACTTCGAATGGTTCTGTCTAACTAACCCTTCTGAACTATTCTCTAGAAAGAAATGGCCACGTGCAAGTATGGAAACTGCCTCCAAACCCACCGAGAAAGATAACATCAAGAAAGCTTGCTTTCAACAGAGCAGAACATAGGAAAGTTGGTTTATACCGCAGCTCAGCCAAACTAGCCTTGCATTTATTGTTTTAAGAAATTCTCAGAAATGGCTACACACGATGGTGACAGAAACTCTTTAAACCCAACATAAACCCAACAACTCCACTTCAAATTTCTTGCTTGCTTGCTGTTATCACCTCCCCTGCATACTATAGGATTTATTTGCTTTTTTCTCTCTCTCTCATTGCTCCCCACAGTGCTCATCACAAAACAGCAAAGTAATTTGCCCAAGGACAAAGTCCAGAGCAAAGCTGGTCAGACCATCCAAGTGGCTCCCAGCTTCCTGCCCAGGGCACGGGAATACAATATACATACACTCATCTAATATGTTCTATACCACGAACAGCAGCAACAGCTTTCCCTAGCATCTTATCCTCCAAAACTTTGGACAGCTGCAGGCTGCTGCGAACTGAATGGCCTAAGTGATTCATACATTAGGACACAGCCAAAGCAGTTTAGCATCTGTCTTCTGATGTTTTCCTTCTTTCAGCTAAATACTCTTTAAAAACAGAAAAGATCTTTTAAAAAGAAGCAATGCTGTTTTCAGCAGGTTAAAAAGGAAACCCAAAGTGTATAACTAAGTTTAGTCTCACCAAGGCGGGGGCAGGAGGAAATCAGCTGATCTTCTACAGCAGCCAGGACATTTCTTTTTAAAACACTGCTGGTTACAAAAGAAAGAGTGTACTCACTTACCATTCCTTCAGAAAGGGAATTCTCTCTGAGGTCCTTCAGAAAATCCAGCTCGTCTTCAGTTTTCATCTCCGCCGCTCCTGAAAGCACAGAAAGTTTGCAAAGCACATTTCAATAAAATCCCTCCAATGCCACTGAAGCTCTTTTGTTTATTCAAGGCATTAAACAAAAAATATCAGCAAGTGTTAGTTTTCCTTTCAGCAGCTGGTTTCATTCCCAACTTTGCTCCTTGTTTGCTATTTGTTTTACAGTGATGGTGTCTGTCACTGAAGGAAACTATGAAATGTCAATGAGCACCAGGAACCTGCCAAAAGGCTCACACGCTATCTACACTATACTACCTCTGCGTACGTGTGCACGCAGGAGAAGGCTTGGCTTCCAACATTGCTGTCACATGATCAAACAGTATATATTTATTTTTCTTTTCTTACCTAACTTGGACAAAGGTGGGAAGTTTTCTCAGTTGGCATTTTCAGTGTTTGTGCTACTTCTGCAATGCATTTCTTTTCTCTTTATCCTGAAGCAAGTTGCTTAGGTCCCAAGATTAAAAATCTTGACCTTAAGAATTATTTGAACAGGGAACAAGGATTTTTTATTCCTAATGACAACGCTGATGGAACGGAAAGGCAGATGCTCCGCCCCCTGCTCCCTCTCCTTAGCAAGCAAAGATGCAATCCTTCATCAGCTGCCACTGCATTCAAGTGGGTCTCTCTACATTTTCCTAGCTTAAAGGCAGTCTCTCATAAGTTCTAAAGAGGCCCTTTTTAAAGTGAATAACTGTTTTTATCCTGTGACACTTCCTGTGATTTGGACTTAAACATAAAAAAATCAAAATAAAGAAATAAATTCTATAGATCCAGGGATAACAAACTGCCTTGCAGATGGTGAATGGAGTTTTGCTATCCCCCTCCTTCTGAGTTATGAAAATATCACTCTCGTTCCACAGATGTGGATGTGGGGGTACACACAGGTAAAGTGATTTGACCAACACCATGAAGTTTATCAGTGGCTGAGCCAGTGACAGAGCCCAGCTCTCCAAGTCTCTTAATCTTAACCATGACATCATTCTTCCTCTCTATCATTTGTTCCTAAGCACTACATTAATGAACAGGAGGGTTTGTTTTTTTTTAAAAATGTTGCTTTTTTTAATAGACAGTAATTTGTAGTGAGATAATCTGTATATGCAGTGGCCCCAGAAAATTAAAGTCCTAGTTTAAATCAAAATCATTGCAAAAGGTAGTGGACCGCTGATGGTTTTCTAGTGCAACCAATATAGCTTTAAGGGCCTACAGACATTTTGACTATGCTCATACTTCTATTCAGAGATAAGCTGAAGTTTGCCTTTGACTACCCTTCCCCACTTCCATCACCTGGCTCTTTCATCCACAGGAAGCAGAGAAGGAGAGAAGTAGTTGGTAGACTGAATCCTATTAGGGGTGTGCTAGGCAGGAGCAGGAAAATTAAGCAGAGCTCTTCCAGGAATCACCAGTCTGGTCTCTCCTCTTGTGCTGGCTCCAGTTAGGGGAAATCAGAGGCAGGAAATGGGTACAGAATTGCCCCTGGCAGACTTTCTCTGTTTCCATCTTGCTCAGCTGTGATAAATACTGAACTGTAGTCAACAGGCTACAGAAAAGCTCAATCTCAGGTTCTGATGCTCAGGTCAGTGCCTGGGGGAAGGCTGGAGAGTGTTTAATGTAGATGGTCAGTGGACCTGGCAGTAGGCTTAAGCAGCACAGCAGACATGCTTTGTTGCGTGTTAGGCTAATCCCCACAAAATTACTGATTACAATGTTGTGCTGCTCTGACAGGAAAGGATGAGCTTACGGGGTGTTGATAGAGAACCTCCTAAAAACTGGAACCAGTTAAGCAGCTTTCCTATGGCTGTGCAGTCATCGCTCAGGGGACTTGAGTTAGCTGACAAAATAGCTGGTGACCAATTTATTTAACTATAAAAGGGGTGTAGCCGGCACATTTTGCTCCTCCCATGCAATCCCTTGAGACACAACGTTGGAAAAGATAAATGCAACGATAATGGCCCCAGGAACAGGCTGGTAGGAAGTGACAATTTGCTAAAGCCCAAAAACGCGTGCCTTGACTTCCACCATTGTTTAGGGTCTCGGGTGTATCAGCAAAGAACTGTTTGCAGGCTGGAAGAGGGAACAGACTGGTCCCAGGAAAGTTAGATGGGAGGTATGAGACTGGGAAGGAACCATCTGATTGCTCAAACTCAGCCGTGGGTATCAGAAAATCAGGATTGCATTCTTGGTTCTGCCACAGATTTCTTGCATGATCTTGGACAAGTCACTTATTCTCAATGCTTTCCTGTCTGTGAAACAGGGATACTGAGTATACTTCCCTCTTCACAGTACAGTTGAAAGGATACATTCACTGAGGTGTGTAAATCATGTTGAGGTGCTGTAGAGCAGCAGTCCCCATCTTCACTGCCTATAAGCAACAATACTAAAGTAATAATATGCTGCACACAATATCCTACTTGGCTCTCTGCCAACTTTTGCATTATTTTTTTTAAAGTTCCTGTGCTTCCAAGCAACCTCAAAGGGTCTCTTTCCTGGGTAACATGTTGCCCTCAAGCCAGGGACCACTGCTGTATAGGATGCAAAGAATGTATCAAACCTTGTCCCCACTAAGACCTAACCTTAACCCCATGGTCCTCACGTTTACCAAAGTCATGGACTTTTCCTTTAGCAGCATCAAGCCTCATCATTACTGTGAATCTAAAAGGGCTGTCAAAAGCTATACAAAAACGTAAGGTTTTAATATGATAAATCAGTGTCTGACAATTCGTTACATATTAGGTCTTACACTTGACAAGTCTAGCCTGGTCTTTGCGAGCTTCCAAAAACACCACCTGAACAGCACCGGCACGCGACACGGACAAACCAAGCTTTGTGCTCTGTACTGATGGAACATCAGTTCTGGCAAAATTTCCGAGAAGAAAGTAAACCACTGGCAGAAGGACGTTTCTGCCTGTACAGCTTTCCTCTCCTTGAGAAGTTTTGCCAACACTGCTATGCTTGGGATATGGGGTTTTTTCACATTGCAAGGACAAAACTTTGCAGCGTAGACTTGGCCCCAGGCCAGCGTGCCTTGTTACCTGTGCCCAATGCAAATCAGATCAAATGAAATGCAAAACTTTAGAACTCCTGGTTCAGAGATGATACCTTTTATTAGATCAACTAAGAAATCATCTCTGAACCAAGAGTTTGAGAGTTCTGCATTTCTTTTTGTCTCACACCAACATGGCTACCAAATGCATCCCTGAATCTAATGTGCATAATTCCAACTACTTACATGAAAAAAACCCATTCCTTGGTTGCAATTCAATGCTGATTAAAAGGCTCAACCCTAGATGCCACATGAGGCTCTCCTCTGTGGAGCAGTGAGGCTTTTTTTTTTCTCCAAGGAGATTCTCCTTGACCTCACTGGGACCACAACGAATATCTGTTTGGGACGATGGCTTGTTTTTATCTCGGGGCCGGGGAGGGCTCTAAATCTCCATGATGCCGATCATATGAGAAGCTGATGAGACAAAGGAGCAACGTCACTGAGTGCAGTCATCAAGTGCTTCAAATGAAGAACATGCACCTAACCCTGCATATTTCACTGGGGAGCAAAATCAGTTGATTGCTTATCACAAACTGCGCTAGGAACAAAAACACAGTGATGTGGGTCTCTGGAAAGTAGCAACCTGATGTGGGGATATCTTTGCCGGACACCAACCCATCCTGTAAGCAGAGGATTCTGGCACCCGCTGCTGAGCAGCAGTTACTTCTCCACAACCACAATACAAGTATTAGCATTTCTTGACAGGTAGGGACAAGTCTTGTCAATGAACAACCAGCAAGAAAGAGTACTGCTATGAAGCTGCGAAGGACTCGGCAGTACTGGTGTGGGTCCTCTGACAAGATAAAATTCCCCAGGTGAGTCAGGCACCTGCCCAGGCAGAAAAATAAAAGGTGCACATGATAATAACAAACTGCCTGAATTTGCTGCTGGGTAGAATTAATGTAGATCCAGCCCAGCTTCCTGGTTACAGCAGAAGGATTTCAGGCAGCAAATCCAACTGTAAACTCCGATTCGTAGCATCTGCTTCTCTTCCTTTTAATCTGTCCTGCCTGCACTCCAATGCCATTACACTGTGTAAACTGATCCAACAGCTCCCTAAGAGAAGCCATTCTAGCCAATTTTTTTCTTAGTGCAGCTTTATATTCTGGATAAACAACTCTTCCTTATGGGTAGGACTGGACCATTACATCCTAAATCCTTGTTTGTAATGCGCCTTCACATACTTTAGATCTGTAACAAGGTCGCCTCTCCATTTCCTCTCGTGTACCCTGATCCGACAGAAAGCTTTAATGCTACGAAAAACACAAGCTGCTTTTTTCATTGTTGATACTAGTCTCTCACACCATTTCATTCTTTGCTCTTTGGATTTCCAGATATGAAATCATGCATGAAAAACCTGTATATCTAAATCGCAGGTGTAGCGTTAAACCTCTGCTAACGAGCCCTAGACGGCAGAAGCCTCAAAACAAGAAGCTCCCAGAAGAAATTAACACTCCTGGGGATCGACTTACAGCCGCTCCCAATCTACTGAAATGTCAACCTGCCCCCGTGCAAAAATAGGCTTTTTTTTTTTTAAAAAGGAGCCTTCTGATTTACATAAACAGCCTGTTACACAGCAACTATTGCCTTTCCATGACTAATACAACTCTTTAAACACTCAAAGATTACAAAATATCCTCCTGCACCCCAAAAAGTACCTTCTGCTAAAATAAGTCTCCTACACACCTCTACTTGAGAATAACTGGGGGAGATTGGGGTGAGGGGGTGACTCTCTTCCCTTTTTATGCAGAAAGAGGCAGTCAGGTGTTTATGTGGTTTTGTATTTTCCACCTTTAAAATTTTGGCAGTTGTTCTACTCTGGTTATTTTCTTTGAAGTTCCTAAGTAGCCTTTTGCTTTGTTTTAAGCTTCTTAGGGAAAAGATGCACCTTGCCTACAGATTCCTTTTAGCCAAGTGAACAGTGGCAGACAGCCCGACTGTTCGCATATCACACCAGCCTGAACAGGTGGAGTACACAGCCTGAACTGAACTAGCTCCATGCCCAGCTAGCTGTTCACCTACAATCTCGGTCCAGACAAGACACAGAAAGGTTTTTGGTTTGTTGGGTTTTTTGCTCCATTTATCAGATTGTTTTCTTATTTTGGAAGGGGGAGAAGAGGTTACCTTTAGACGCTTTCTACTAGTTCTCCGCATTCAGGGACCACCTCTGACCAAGCTCTCCTGACGCAGTAACTTATCTCCAATAACATCATTCATCGGAGTTCCAGGATGATCCTGTTCCCTGGTTTGTTATACCGAGTGAAGAATGAGTCTGAATTCCAGCACTGCTTAAATGCACTGGAAAAGATTGCTTCTTTGCTCTACGATGGCTTCACAGGCAGGAAAAGAGGGTGGTGTGGGCTGAGGGAGGAGGAGGAGGGAGGTTGTGCTGTCTTTTTTAAGTGACCTAATACCACCAATTAGGCAGCTGCGCTGCTTCCTACAGAAGGACACTCACAGCTGCTCCACTGGACTAGAAAGGAAGCTTTAATGCAACACTGTTCTGTTCTCTGGCTCCCATTAGCAAAGCATAAGGAGCAGAGCTGAAGGAAATGTTCAAATTAGCACTAAGCAAAAAAACTGGAAGGCGCCTGGCCTCAAAGGAAGGGTGCATCTGCAATGCATAACAAATCTGGGCATTACGCTGCCCTTTAACTGTTCACTTTCTTAATATGCAACTTACCTGTTACAGATTCTTCCAAAAATATTTTGGCATAAATATATGCCTGTGACTATGTTTTTATTTTGAGGGTATCCCAGAAGCATGGACTTCAGCTTTACCTTTAATAACCAAGTCAGATTTCTCCTCTCTGCAGAAGCCCTCTCCACATCTGCATTCCTCATCAAAGACAGGTCTCTCCCATCCACTTGCCTAGCCATAAAGGTTGGATTTTCATTCTTAATAAATACAATGCCATTTAAATAGAAGATGCTTCCTCAGCCTCACGAAGGGTGTTTGTGCCCGAAAGCTTGCTAAGAAAAATTTTCCCAACTATCTGAGTTGGTCTAATAAAAGATATTGGATTTACCCAAAGAACCTTGTCTGCCTAAGTTCAGTGTGATACAGTTCCTTCCTTCCGCTGCCCATGAAACGTCACATGCACGTAAGCCTATAAAAAAAAAAATATGCAAACATCTTATTTTCCTTACCTATAACAATCTTAGATCCCAGCACTCCTGGACTTGTATCTCCCTTGGTTAGGTCACTAAATGGCAAACTTAAATCCATTTCTCCATCCAGCATGACTCCTATATTTACCACAGCTTGGGGTTCGCTCTCCGTTCCTTCTGCAACAGGTACATCTTCTGGTTTCTTAACTGGCGGTTCAAGTGAACAGGGTGCCTCCCCTGAAGAAACGACTGAATCAGGGCCCTCTACTCTTTCTGTAATTTCATCTAGAGAAAACCCATCACCCTCTGGAACAAAACTCTTTTCTCCCACATTTTCCAATGGCTTGGCAGCATTTAAACTCTCTGAACACAATGAAGGAGGTGCTACAAATATAGCTTTGTTCTGCTCTTCTTCGTCTTCCTTGAGCTCAGCCAAGGTCTCTTGGGCCTCTTTCACTTCTGACCTAGCTTCATTCTCACTGGCCAAGCAGACAGTGTCTGAGCTGGAGTCACTATCACATGTGGCTTCTTCCACAATGGGCTGAAGTGATACCCTGGAAAGTACATTGTCCATATCCCCTTGGTCTTTTGGATAACTTGTTACTGGAGATCTCTGGGCCTCCTCTAGTGGTTCCATATTCTCACAGGCAACAGAAGAGGTGGTGTTCAGTCCCAAGGCCTCCTTTAATTCTGCACGTGCACAGCTTCCCTGTAGAGCTGGGCTGAGATCGCATTCTTGGTTCAATGTTGTGCTGGAAGGCCAGTCATCCTTTGCATCTTGTGATTTGTCCTCCAGTACAGTCTCTTGTGTGATACTTTCCCCTGCATCCACTGCCACATTCTCAGTTGCCTCCTGACAAGAGATTTCTCCCTGCAATCCAGTGTCTGCAGTACTATCACTCACTGCAGGCTGCTCACCCTGATTGCAAGCACAGGATTTCACAACAGCAACGCCAGGTTCCTTGGACAAGACGCTTTCTCTGCCAAATGCCCCACTTTGGTCCAGCTCCTGATTGGGCTCAGGGCTGTTTCTCTCAGCTGGCTGCAGGAGACTGCACGCGGAGTTCTCCTTTTCTCCGAGATCTGGGGGCAAATTAGTTTCTGTGGTTACCGTACCATGTTCAGAACTGCCCTGTTCAGCAACCACTGCCGTCCCTGCTACTTCCTGGTTTTGTTTAGATTCCTTATTATGAATTGCAGAGGGTGTGCCTATTAAATTATCCTGTATAGACTCTGTGTCCTTGGCACACGAGGATAATTTAGGATCATTATCATGCATGCATGCCTCCTGTCCAGAAGGTGACACTGCAGCACCTGTCTCCTGACTAATTGCTTGGCCCTGCTGTGTATCTTCCCTAAATACAGGATAGGCAAGTGGTCCCATTTCAGCAGTGACCCCCTCCAGTTCTGAAGTGCTTTCTGGAGTCAGTGCCTGGCTTTGCAGAGGCACTTTTCCTGCCAAAACCAAGCCTCCTTCATGTGGAAGGTGTGAATCAGGCTCACATTTGCAAGCTGCAGCAGCCTCTGGATTTAAGCTGTCACTTAGCTTGTCTTGATCAACAGCTTGATGAGCAGCACGGCAATTGCCAGCAGCCCCCTGGCCTCCATCTGCAGTGTCTGAGGTTCCTCTGCTGCTCATAGTTTCAGTTCCCGACATCTCCATGAGTGTTTTGAGGCTCTGCTCCACTTCAGCTGCTAACTCACCGGCTTTGTGGTCACATGCAGACTTGGTAGCAACTTCATCAGGCCTGCCAAAGGCACCCCGCTCGGCATCAGCGTTGGGATGACCGTCATGTGCGTGGTCACTCAACTCCAGCTCATTCAGCTCAAGAGCCAGGCTTCCATTGTCTGCCTGCACCCCATGCTCACTGCTCTTGCTATTGTTAACTTCCAGGACATCCAGATCCTGCTTCAATACATTCTCTGAAGGCTTTATCTCACTCATTGCCTGAAGCTCCTCTCCAGCAGCAGTCACACTCTGCCTCTCCTTCACAACAGGGGCAACTTGACCTGGGTCATCTGAGAAGCCATTCATTGCCGTTTCAGCCTGCAAGTCTGTTATACCCTCCTTGCTAGTCTCCCCAAAGCCATTTGGGAGAACATTAGCATCAGCCCTTGCATTTGCAGTGTCCTGTGCTTGCATCACCTGCATGACCACACCTTCAAAGGCAGCATCACTAACGCCACCAAGCAAGGGCTCAGCAGGACAGATCAGCTCCTCACCGGCTGGGAGCACTTCCCTCATGCTTGCAGCTCTGGCACCCCTCGCCTCAGCACTCGCATGTTCTTCATGCTGCTGTACTGGAGAGGCATCTCTAGTCCCCGCACAGTTCTTACATTCAGACTGGCCCATGGCCACATTGACACCCTCCCCGGAAGTTCGAGGTTTGCTTGCAGTTTCAACCGTGGTAACAGGGCTTTCAGTTGCGCACTCTTCGGCAATTTGCACTTCCTGATGGTTATTATCTCTGTTGCTCAGGCTGGTTTGATCCAGAATAACTCCAGTGGATGTCATTCCAGTTTCCTCATTTGTATTTCCACAGGATGGAAGGCTTGCAGCACCGTTTATTCCAGGAGCTGGGCTCAGTGTGCAGGCATTTTTATCTGATGCAGCTTCAGAGTCTACAATAGAGGCTGGCCCCTCCTCTTCCTTTTTACTCAACAAAGCTGTATTTTGACTTTCTGAGGAACACCCCCGGCTCTCTGTGCTCACCACACTCAGCAAATCACCTGACGTATCATTAAGCACTCCCAAACTCCCACTGTCGTTTTCATCCTCTTTGTGGCAGGAGGGGGCCAAGAACTGCCTTAAATCCAAGTCAGCTGTGGCAGAGGGTCCTTCTTTGCTGACTTCTGTCACCATTTCTTCCGAGCTGTGGGTTACAATAGCCTGCTGTCCTTCCATTTGTCTTCCTTTACTGCAATTATCCTCAGAAGTTCTCGGCTCAGACTCTGGCTGCTGCTTTGCATTCTGAAAAAGGGAAATAAAAATGATCACTATTTGTTTTGCAACATGCCACACTCTAATAGTGAACACATTGATTTATCTGACCCTTAAACCTTAACAAAGTACACAGAATGATATATGTCCCTCCCTCCATCTCCATGTGTATATCCATTTGCATTTACAAAATGTGCCATAAAAGGAAACTGTATTATCTTTATATCATGCCAGTCAGAGATACTGAAGGTTACTGCTCAAATAGATTCAAGCTAGGTGAACAGCAACATTTGCCCATTTTTTTTAAATTATGTAAATGACACGCATCTGAATGCACGATTTGGTGTCCAAATGGTTCATGTAATGCTGTCCAGTAGAAGCTCAGGGCTGAACTGCTGTGGATCATTTCCAGCTTGTATACACCATGGATCTTCCCTTCCTGACCAGAAGAGGATCACTGCTGGGCATGGTCCACAGTGTGGGAAGTTCTACTTTCACCACTGCCTAAATATCAAATTTTGGCTGATGATCAAAACCCCTACTGTGAAGAGTATATGCAACTAAAATACATAGACTCTATTTCCTTACCCCAAATAAAAATTTACCAGTAAAACTTCCAGCAGTCAGTGGCCCCTCACAGTTCAAATGCACTGCATTTACAGGATTTTTCTATGTACCGCTGATCGTCTAAGTATTCAAGTATAGCCACCTATAAACAAGAATCTGGATTCTCAAAGCCCTGGGGTTTTCAGCCTCATTTCTGCTTTGACAAAAAACAGCTGAGACCATTATCAATTATTACATAAGACTTAATAGTTTACAACTTTGTAGTTTAACAAGCACGTAAGCCTCAGTCCAAAGCTCTTTCCCTCCGGTAGCTGTGGTTAGGTCTAGTGGCAATGGAAAGGGCCATTCCTCTCTACAGAAAAACCCCTTAGTAAAAGTATGTCCTACAAGTACATTCAACAGCCTCTCCTCTGTTCCAAGTTTTAATGAACTTAAGCATGGCTCACTGCACAGATGCCTCAAAGTATTTCATCAAAAACAATCCCAGGGAAAAGTGGCCAACACGCTCATCTATGGAAAGGGGGCACCAACAATTTGAAAATTAAGCATTCAATGAAAACAGCTTCTTTTACTGGGTTTTTGCAGTTCAAGTTAATCAGTTTCCTTTATGCTTTGGCTAAGATAATGTAAGGTATTTTCCAGGTCCAGAAGAAGTAAAATTCCATAAAGGAGGGGCAGAGATGATAAAAGTTTTCCTAAGTATACGGGTAGTGGGTTAGATACTGTACCATTGAGACACCTCTGGAGGCTGCATTAATATGAGGGCCAGATGTTATAATGCCTATCTTTGACCTACTACTTTCAATATTCACAGAAGTCTCCTGTACTACAGTCGGTAGTGGCAAACTACTAACTTGTACCATTATTTGAATTTCTGGTGTTTGCAACTGAAGCCTACCTTAAATAAAAGTAATCTTCTCCTTTGTGTGCTACAACCTAGCACAGAACCCCAATCTTGCAATGCAATGCAAGGTGGATGCATGGTAGATACACAAGTGAATAAGAGGTGGTGGGCATTAACTGACAGATCTGACATCCTGCGTTGATACAGAAGCCCAAAGTGTTTGACCCCTGCTCTATAAAAAGCAAAATCACAAGGCAAAACCATTTTGGGGGTGTTATTTGCTATGCAAATGAACACATTCAAATGGAGTGTTAGCTGCCTGGTAGCTGTAACTGCAGCAGTCCACAGGGAATGCTCTACTGATTCCCAGCCAGCACAGATAGATACAAACAACAGTGACACTTGTTCTGGAACAAGATTTTGGACCAGAGGGGGGTCGGATCCCTCACGTCCTTGCAGTGAAGTCACAGTGCTGATAGACAGAAAAAATAGTGTCTTCCCTAGAGAAAGCCAACTGCCTTTCAACTGACCCTGAATGAACCTAAATGAAATAATTGCAGGGCTGCTTTCCAAACTCAAATCAGATTAGATGTGAAGTAAAGCAGGACTGGAAAAAAAAAATCTACACAGTTTTTCTGATTTCATTGTCAGACACAATATGCCCATCCAGTATTTGCATTATCAATGAGAAATGAACTTGGTACGTTGGCCACATTTTACTGTCATCCGGTGGGAAGTGGAGGTAAGGTGAAGCCATTCCAAAGTTAGCATTGTTTTACCACTCGTATCAGCAATTTCTGTGAAAATCCAGAGACGTTAACACTGCACGTTCAGACAAGTATGAGGGCTGTTGTTCAGAAAGATCAGTGTGTTAATAGTATCCTGGTTAACTGACCGATATTCTTCCTACCTCTCAGAAAAGTGATTGTTCTCTTTCTTTGCATCTTAGTGAATGGAGTGTGCTGTGTATAATCCTACGAGGCAAGTAGGATTATACACAAATATACAACACAGATCTCTGGAGGGAATGGTGGATGTGCAACAAAAACTGAAGGGTTCTATATAAGCTGTAAAATCCCAGCCTGCATTTTGTATTCCCCCACTGTCCCTAAAGAAAGAGGCTCTGTGGCAGCTACATTTAAGTATTGACAGTTGACTCTTCAAAAGCCCTGGCTCTTGATCTAACATGGCTCCCAATGACTCCAATAGGAACAGGCATGGTCACCTGCTAGGTTAAAGCCCAGTGCTTTAATGGGAGAGAGAAAGAAAAACCCACTGTGAACTCATTCAGGGCCAGACAGGAGTGAAGGCACTCTCAGAAACCTGTGCGGAGGTACTAAGAGGATAGGTGTGTTTTCACCAAGGCTCCTCACCTGGAGCACTGCCTCCTGCCTGATTTTGTTCTTCTTCCAAACAAAGAAACATCCCTGCCCTCCTAACCCTCCATTAACTCCAACCAGTTCCAGAAGCCATCTCATGCTCCCTGCCCAGTGACCCAACCTCCCTGCAGGGAGCAGCTCTGTGCTTCAAATGCTTCTCCTTGGCCCTCATGATGTGACCTTCCTCCTGCTAGCTGGTTCCTGGCCCAGAAAGATGACTCAGGAGCTGGCAGCAGAAATAAGCAGGTTACATGAAGAGGGAAGTGCTGGGAGAGGTCCTGACCCAGCTCCACCTCCCAGAAGGAAGAAACTTTCCCTCCTGTGTCTTTACAGTGCCATTACCAAGACCCCATAGCTCACCTGAGCCCGTATAAGGTAAAAGTCAATGGCGTAATTTGTAATGCATACATGAGCACTGCCTGTGGGCAAAATGCATACATGAGCACTGCCTATGGGCAAAAATGGCCCATAACCATTCCATAATTGCCATGGCCCCTTTCTCACCGTACGCCGGTGGGTTTTTATGCATTTCTGAAGCCGCTCTACATCATTCTCCAGGGCAGCCTTGGCTCCATTCCTGGCTTCAGCTGTCAGCGTGTAAACACTCAGCCCCTGGTGGTATTTCACGCAGCAGTCCCCCGAGTGCACGACATGAGACAAAGTGCTCCAAGAGTCAGGCTCGCCAGCATCTTCTCTGAAATAAAACATACTCGGGTTAATATATACACAAGGCTGAAATGCTGTGTCTCCGTGACATGCAGACTGTTCCTCAGCATGGATAGTCATTGAATCGGTGACCCAAGGAAAACAAGAGAGTACAGGCTCCAGGGCCAGTGAGACGCACCCACACACATGCATACACACATACACACACCCCAATCTTGGCACAACACAATAAACTTGAGTTCAGAGCTAGAGTCAATGACAAACTCCACTTCACATGGTCCTTCCAAATCTTACACTTAATTCAGCAACAGACCCAGTTTTTCCAAGCGCTAAGAGTATGTCAGCAAGCAATGATGAAGGGCATAATCACTTTTTAAAGTGAACTTAATGCAGGGGAAGGAGGCCAAATTGGCAGCCACAGAATGAAAACATTTTCCTGATTCCTGGAACAAAGGCAACAGGAAAATGGACAAGGAGGCAACAATTTCTATGGCATATACAGCCTCCTCCAGGTATTGGACCGACAGTTTTATCTTTAAAAAAATCCAGCATGGGAAAATGGTGTCTCATGTTAAATCTTCATTCGTGCAATGTTTAAAAAACTAGAGCTCAACTGTATTCCAGTATATATAAAAAGAACATATTATGAGTCAAGGTGCTGTCCCATTAGTCACACTACTTCACGCCATGATCACACAGTCTGAAGGATGGAGAAACATCCAACTATGAACTTTCCCATCCCTGTTATGCTCAGATATCCCACAAACTGGCACAGGTTGTGAGCTGAAACAGAGTAGAAAAAGTGGAATAGGACTTACATGACGGTTCAGCTATTTCTTAAATAAGAGCCTTTGGTCAAACACTGGACCCTAATTCTGCAAACATTTGTACAAGTGCTTAGCTATATTAACATAACTAGTCTCACCAACTGCAATGAGACAACACTCATACTTAAAGGGGGGGTATGTATAGAGTGAATACTTCCGCAGTTTTCCGTTCGCTTTGTTCCCTCTCCCCGCCTTTAAATGTTTCTTTCTGAATTGAAAATGAGTTCAAGGAACTACTTGTACATCATCCTTTTCATTCAGAAAGAAGCGCTTTGCATTATAGGACAGACTGGGGTTCCTCCTGTACACCACCCACCTGAGGACCCAGGGTACCCCCAGTGCCCCTCATATTGGTTATCCATACCACGAGCAGCTGGGCAATGGAGAAACCAGCCACCATCCAATACCTCGCGCTGGGGTGCATGTAAGCAGCACTGGATGGAAAGGAGTGAGGAAATAAAAGGGGTCTTGGCTTTATTGCCTGGGAGTCAGATTAGCTTTGGAAAAGGTTCATTTTGACTGGGAAGAAAGGCACGTTCTTCATTTGAGTTGACAGAGATGAGGTATGATTCAAGGGAAGACGAAGCAGTTTTTAGTCCTCGTGCTTGTTTGGAGGCCAAGTTCACAGCCTAGGTTTTATCTTGACCTGACAACATGGGTAAAAACCACCAACTGCCTTGTCTTCATGAAGCTGGTATCTCATATTAGATAATTTAACTGAAGATATCATTTCTTTCCCTGCTAAAGGAAAGGCCTGAGCTGCTCTCTTTCCTGAACTACTTCTGTAACCCATGTAAAGAGATAAATGACTATTGTAAGAAATCCGCTTGAAGAAAGCAAGTGGAAAGCAGTTACACCACAGGGTACTGAAACAGCTAATCTGCGTGTTAAAACAAACACCATCTAGGGCTCTGAAGCAGAGCGGTAACAAAGCAGCAGATCTCTTCTCCAAATTGGCAGCAGGTATGGTGCTCTTTAGGGTGGAGCAACCCACAGCCAGTTTTACACCAGAAAAATATAAATGCAAAGAACAACCTTATACTGGGCAGTGGCTAACTAACTACTAGCCCGAGTAGATTTTGTAACCTCTGATTTCTGTGACTCATTTAAATTTCACCTATGAATTGTGGAAATCAAGCTCAAAATAAATGAGCCTAAGTTGCCTCCCATTTACCATAAGGTAATTCTGTGGACTTCACTGGAATGACTCCTGATTTATGGAGAAGTAGCATCAGCATTTCTATAAAGAAACAGAAGGCAGAGTACAGCTCCAGTGACTAGGGTATAAACCAAATATCAAGTCACTGAAATCCCAGTTAACTGAGTTATTAAAAGCATGAGGTAGCTGAATAAATGGCTCTCCTCTACCAAGGAAACACAGACAGTTTTGTCTCAACTATTTTCCTTTCCAGCTGTCATATATGAGAAATCACTGTACTTAGGGCAGCTTTCAGAACACAATCAAGCAGTCACCGTGAAAAAGCATATTCACCAACTCATGAGAGTAATCACTGAGATTAAAGAGAATACAGCGCAGCAGCCTTTGTCAGCTTCCCATCAGCTTCGAGTACACTTATAAAAGCATCTTCAAACAAAGAATCTGCAGAATCCACGAGTATAAAGGAAGCCAAATGACTTCAAAAGCCTCCGGATTCAGAGATGAATTGCACACAAGCATGCAGGTCACCAGAATAAAATGACTACACCTACCTCTAATACAATTTTCCACCTTCAGACACATGCCAGACCGATCAAATAATTACTTTAAAATACAAAGCAAGCATCTTCTTCCCTATGCAAGTGTCAGGATGCGTGTCCAGAGAAACCTTTCCAAAGGGTAGCTGAATCTTCTAAAAGGCCTACCAACGTCTCAGATCCATGCCATTGCACAGGACTTCGGGCTTAGCTGCCATTTACAGTCACTTTGCCTATCACTACAGTAAGCAAAGAGGCAATTGAGGGCTCTCATTTATAGTTCACATTTCACAAATTTCCCCATTAAGGACACTGCTGCAAACTGAGGTTAGTGAGACTGGTCTTAGAAGAATTTGCTATGCAATATCAGTAAGCAAGGGTGACGGTTATAACCCTAGGTGCATAAGGCGCACATTTGCACACACAAACAGATACCTATGCCCACAGACAGTTGTTTCTCCAGTACTCAGATTGCGCAAACAACACATATTGCTCGCTTGCTCATAATCCTTCATCCCCACTATGTCCCTCTAACATCTCGCATGCAAATTGCTGGATTCGCAACAGGATACGACAAGGCGTTTCTAAAAGAAATTGTGCTCTTTATGCGAATTCATTTTAGACTGTCTGACCAAAAACCCAACTCATTTTCACAATTATCAATTGCTGTGCAACTGTGTGCAAGCGTGCTACCAAGTCATTATGCCAGCAGATAAAAACATTTACGCATACATTTTTAATTGGTCTAATAAAAGATATCGGATTTATGCAAAGAACCTCGTCTGCCTATGTCCTTGGACCAACACGGCTACAACCTATACCCCTTCAAGCATACATGCATTGCAACTATTTAAACATCAGGTTGTTTTAACAGATGCATGTACAGACCTGGGTGCCAGAGCTTTAAAAGTCCTGTTTTCACACACCTGTAACTGTAAAACTGGAGCACTGAAGAGAAAACACCAGCGGCCAGGAAAATGTGTGTCTTTCTAGAACTTTAATTTTACTGAGTCAATCCTTTCCTGGGCTTTCCCTTTTCCTCAGCCTCCTAGAAGAATGTTTGAAGACAGAAATGAATAGATATTTCCATCAAGGCAGATGTGGAAAATACTTCTGTAAGCCAGCTGCAGGCAACTCCTTCATTTCGAAAAGCAAGGCAATCAAAGCTCATCGTTTACATTCTTCTCTTCCATCACGTCTGCACCGTGTGTGTCCACACTACTGTTCCTGCTGGGGCAAACTCCTTGGACTCGCTGCTTGCCTTGCTTGGACCGAAGTCCTGGTCAGATTAAAACATATTCTAAAACTGAGGAAGTTATTCTCCTCGGGGAGGAATATGTTTGCATGGAGAAGGAAGAAACTTTACAAGATTGTCTTGCAGCTATGGAAACGTGGCTCAGATTAGCAAGCCAGCCCAGATGGGAACGAGAGGAGTACCAAACAATTACAAATCACTGCTGCCACCAAGACTGGGTTGCCTGACCCTGACCTACACAGTCCAAGAAATTAATTAGACTGGCCACGCCCCAGTTTAGCTGGCGTATTTGAAACGTAAAACATCACAACATTTGCTTATCTCCAAGTCCTGTACGTGTGGATCATTTGTTCTGTCCCAGTGAAGGAGGAACTGGACACCACTTCAGCAATAAAAGACTGAATGTCATACAACAGAACGTATAGGACAGCTCTGTGCCAATACTGTATCTAGCACCGGAAAAAGACGGAGGAAAGTCTGTAGCTATACGGCAAGTGCTAGAACTTCCTGTCGATACTGACAAGATATTTTTATAAAAGGGGAAGAAGAGCGAGGAGAAAGTAGAAAGTGTTCAAAGACACACTTGCAACTGGATGCTAAGATCCTGAAGCCGAAGCTGAACCACAGAAACCTGAAAGTCTAGTATGCAGACAGATTTTCTAATACACAGCTAAATAAAAACCCATAGACAAATAGAAGAGAAAAAAGAACTGTGTGTCAGAAAGTACTACCTTGTGCCTTACTTAAAAAGAAAATGAAAAAAATCGTGAGGGACAGAGACCCTAACGTGAGATTTCCTGGGGAGTTCCCCTTCTGGACTCTAGAGCTGGGCTTTGATTTAAATAAAGCAAATGTAATGCAACCGCCAACTCATACGAATGTATTGCATGTCTCATGATAAATGATGATTTTTCTGTTAGCCTCTTTTGCTACATTTTTTTTTAGGTAAGGTTCCACCGCTTGTTGTGAAGGAAGCGAGATACGAACGCTTCTACCTCTAATATGAGAAGACAGAGAAAAAACACCAATTCATTTCAACTGCACGATTTTAAAGCAAACAGTTCTCTCCCTCTCTTGAATTTATTTATTTATTGCTTGGCTTTGCTCTGGATGAAACTCCAAAGAAACGGTCCCATATTAAAGGCTAAAATCAGTATCTCCTGTAACACAATGCTGAAGTTCAGTCAGTGTGGAACTTGAAAACAGCACTTCAATAAAGCTTGCCGCTAAGTCCCTTAATCCTGAAATTCAGTTTCCAGATTTACAAAGCTAGAAGGTCACTAGAACCTGAGGACTCCAAATTAGAGATGTCAGCGTTACTGTCAAGCCAACATTCCCCCAAATCTACCGCACGGTGGTATGAGACCCTAGAGTATCCCCTTATTTTTAAGAGTTGGATCACCATTTTTCTTGGAAGTACCTTCACTCCTGAGACAACGATCCACTGTCCCCATTATCAGAACACATCCAGACATGCCACAGGCACTCTACTTACCTACACCTAAAATGTGATACCCAATGAACTGCAAATAGACACCCTTAGACCTACAATGCAAGGGAACTTGAATACTCCAGGGCCCCAATTTCAAAGAATTTGTCTATAATGGCTTAAACAAACTTAAACCTAGTGTATCCAATTATAGATGTTAGGGTTGGAAAGGACATCAACGATCATCAAGTCCAGCTCCCTGCCCCAGGGGCAGGAAGTCAGCTGGGGTCAAAGGATCCCAGCAAGATAAGCATCCAAACATTTTCTGAATGAGTCCAGAGTAGGTGCCTGCACCACTTCAGAGGGACACTATTCCAGGTCTTGGGGGCTCAGACAGTAAAGAAAAATGTTTCAAACACATTTGATGGAACAGCAACAAATAAATGTGTATCCTCCCCTCCTCAAAAATAACCTGAAGAAAGCCCCACATTGAAAAGCTTGTCTAACTGTATCCCAACTATGTAGCTGGTCCTTTAAAATGTCATCATATTTTAGGGTAGAAAGAGATAAAAAACTGACTTGCGTAATGATGATGACTCATCTCATCTCGTATCTCTTATCATACTGCACATGGAAGTTAACAGATGCGGAGGTGAATTTGGACATTATCCTAAATTTTGACATGTGCAACCAGTGCTTCTCAATGAAAGATGAAACAATAAACAAACAGTTTTTGAAATGCAGTATCCTTTAACTTGGAAAATCCTCAAACCACTGATCAAATCTCAGGCAAACTATAATCCATGTGAGAAAGGAAACTGGGTTTCCAACCCATCTTTAATGAAAATTCACAGACCCACCTATCCTCAGAGAATATGCCCAATTATTATCACAGCAAATCAAACTATCCTTCCTCAGCTCTTCCAACCAAGCTTTTTTCCATCTCAATGTGGGCTGTAAAATAATAAAACACAACTCCAACACTGGTATTAAATATACTTGCCAGGCAAAACAATTCACATACTCTGCATTCCATAAGGCAAACTGCCTCTTAAATTATTTCTTCCTGTGGTTTATGTTTTCATATTTTCCACTAGCTTACATTCAAAAGGTTTGGACTTCATGGAGTTCAGGTCCATGGATCCAAATCTACAGTCTTTGCCATTTTGGGACCCATCACAAGGTCCCAAAATACCCCTGTTAAAGGGAACTACCATATTTACCCCAAAACAAGACCCTCCCGCAAAACGATTAGATTCTATACATAGAAAATGTATACATTTGTTATAATCTTCCCCGTATATGATCCAGTTATTGGAGATTTGTCTTCAATTCGTCTCAACTATCATCACACCAGGGAAAGCAGTGGCACGCAGGCAGGCAGTATGGAGGCAGGTGGTAGGGGAGTTAAGTGCCCTGACCCCTGACTCTTTCCCTCTCCACACATTACCACCTGACCCCACCACCACTTACCCCCCTGTGGTGCCTGCCCCACCCCATTCCTATGCACCCCAACTCCTGCTGCTACCCCCTCCTCTACTGCTGTGGGGCTGGCCAGGGGCCAAAACAGCCCCTCAACTTGGATTCAAGACCAGGGGTTTCCCCATCAATGTTAAACTGGGAGCGAGGGAGGGGTCATCTTACATTAGAGTACATGCAATAGCAAAGGAGGAGGATCACTACATTTTTCACAGATAAGGCTCTTATTAGAAATTTAGGATATGCCTGTGACCTGCAAAAATTTGAGATGAGATCTAATGGAATGCATCCCCTCTCATCTTTACTACAGAGCAGTGATTCACAGAGTGCAACTATGCCCTGACATGCCTTGGGATCCTTTCAAGGGCGTCATGAGTGTGCCAGTCAATGTTAACTTTTGATGAAACAGGATCATGCTAAGTCTGAATCTCTGAAGACCAATAAACTTAAGTATCTTCCTTTAACCCCCTCCTCCCCTTTTCTGCCAGATTTGATCCAAACAGTGCAGCAAAATGAGAACAAGGAAGTGCAACCCATGTGTGCCAGGGGACCAAAGAAGCAGTTCTTGGAAACCACTTGTTTACACTACCCTACATGCATCTTGAAATGGAAATGGCCTATCACAAAAGTATGCAGGTGCATCTGTACTGCAGATTTTGATCGCTTTATAGTTTCATTTCCTACCCCACCCCTCCCCCATCTCTGGGTCCTCCCCTCTGTATTTAGTAGCTTCTCAAGTCTTTCACGCTCTTTGGGTGACAGCAGGGAGCACATCCAGGCTTGCTTGACGACCTGATATGCCACAAAACAAACTTAAATCATTATGGCCTTTTCACAGCTTACCAAATCTCCTCGCACCCCTTAATTTTACTCCTTCTCAGGAATGCGTTATGAGAGCTTTATCTTCTGGTATATCTGGTCTCAGAGATTCCTTCCCTGCAAGGAAAGCATGCAATTCTTCTTCTTTGACTATCCACTGATATGTCCCCTTCTTAAGTGGTGTAAGCATACTAAAGAGTGAGTGGAAGAAGGCAATGAGTGATAAATACTGCAGTCACACTTGGGGAGGTGGAGTAGGGACATAAAAGGGTAGTAAAATGTGAGGTTGTAGAGGAGTATTTCCTTCATGCTCCCCTGTTCTTGTACCTACCTTACCCTCTCCCTAAGCTGCAAGCCTTCTCTTTGCCTGAACAAAATGGCACATTAGCAGCTTAGCATTTCTTCCAGCTAAATGACAAGTACCATACTTACCTGAATACAAGACAAGATTTTTCCTCCAGTTGGCAAAGAGGAAAAAACCCTCATCTTTTAACTGCATACAAGAAAACCTCATTGAATACACTAGCTATCATTAAACTGCTGCTGAAAGCAACGTGCTCAGTAATGGAAACCAACTATGAAGTTGATTAAATGCAGCCAACACTGAGCATGACTAGAAAACACCTGGGCTGTACTGGGAAAACATGCTGATGGGAACTTTTTTTTTCTTTTTTCCAGGGGGGGGTGGTGCGGGGAGAAGAAGCAGCATCATACATGTAAGCCCCAGCCCTGGAAGTCTTGGAGTTTAGATGCCCCCTACTCTTGCTTGTTCGTAGCCAAAAGAGTAAGCAGCAGCTAAAAAAAGGGGGTAAAAGCAGTCCACCATTGTCACAAAATTGATGAGAATCTACCACAAAGATAGGTTAGTACAAGTCATGTGAATGAAGCATATGGTAATGCCCACTCAGCGCAGTCCCCCTCAGCACCAACTCTTTTTCAAGTCATAGTGAGCCACTCCATTACATACATTTCAACTTCTGCTTCACTCCCACAGCTGAGCTACACCTTTTTTTCCCATATCCAATGATTCCTGTTTCTCCACCAGCCTTAAATGCCTGGTAAACATCAACTCAGGACCCAAACAGGTCACCCAGAATCCTTCTGTCACCCCTTCTGTCTGCCTGTCACATAAGATTAGTGTGGCCCCAGCCTTCAGGAGATGGAACCGAACCAGGTTGCCCTGCATTGCATCTGCATGTACATTTTTGGAGGATCCCAGGACTCATAACAACAACACCTGGCTCCAGTCATGAGCAGAGGGCTACTTAGCACATGAGACCTTTGCTGGGGGCGTATCTGGAATACACACACATATGGAGCAGTGCTGAGCTGTGGAATCATCACAGCTTGAAATGTTGTGGACTCTGGTGGAACCCAGCCCAATGAAATACAGAGCCTTTGGCTTTGGACTAATATCACACATAGTTTGTACTATATGTAAGCAGGTGCCAAAATGCTGTTAGGAGTATGTTTATGGAATACCTATGCTAAAAATTTGTAGTAGTTTCCAAAAAAAGGTAACACGAGTCAATCCTGGTGGAACTAAGTCTATGGGTACTATATGCAAATTGCTATGGCCATGTTTAATTTCAAGGTCATTGTTGTCAAATTTGTTCCTCACTTCTACGTGCTCAGGAAGAGCAGGCTCAGATGGCAAAAGGGCTACTTGACCCCCCATATTTACTTTCCTTGCTGAGGCAGTGAGAAGACAACAAATTCAAGGCAAACCTCCAATATTTAGATACTATACCTGGGGAACTGCAACAAATTTATAAATTTTCCATACACAGAACCTTATTATTTGGGGGTCATCTTATAATCCGGGTCATCTTCTATTCAAGTATATATGGTACTACCTACAACCCACTTATGGCTTAAATGATAACCACATTAGAATTCAAGAGGAATCTGGTTTTCATACTGGACACCTCTACTAGCATCAGGAACCGCTTCTGTTCAGCTTTTAATGGCTCCAATTCCTTCTCTTCCATGTTTTGTATTTTACTGAACTTCAGGCAAAAAGCAACAGCTGCCTTTTAACACAATATTCTGTGCATATCTATATCATTGCAAGCCAAGAGACCTGCCTGACCTATTAACATGACTGCTTTGGGTCAGGGGGTGGGGGGGAAGAAAGAACAAAAATCAGACAGATAAGTGTCACGCCAAAAGCATTAACCAAAGACTCTGGTTAGCTCAAGAAAAAGTTATATACAAATTGGTCAGTTAGAGCATCTCTTGGCCACTGGTTATTAATACCTTTTGTGCATACCCTTAAGTCCAAGTTTCTTTTGTTCATGCATCGTGCTACCATCATTCATTCCAGACAAAAAAGAGTCAGCAAGAAATAACCAGGGATCCTAGTTTTCTGTTTAAAAATCCAAAAATCTCTGATTAAGACAGAACCCCCCCCCACTGAAATCTGCATTTTTCCATGATTAAAATGAAATGCCACCATATGTACGTACGTATCAATTGAACACAGTATTTCATTAATACGTTTACAAGTTTTAAAGCAATTTGGAAGCCTACCAGTGTCTCCAACATAATAAACTAAATTCTAAATACCTATATATTTTGCACACCTACCGCAGGTGCAGCCAGCAAACAAGCAGCTGGGGGTGGGAGGATGCAAGGCAGCGCAGCTTTCCTAGTCCAATACTCCAGCCCTCTGCCTGGTGGGGGTCCAGCCAAGCTGCAGTCCTTTGCCCTGCTGTCAGCACAGAAATCTGGTGCCCCACCCCATGCCCCTCTGATATCCCCTGTGGCACCTGACTCCTCCCTTGTGCGCGAGTGTGCGCAGATGCAAGGAGAGCATGCAGATGCGGGGAGCTGCACCCTCTCCCTTCCCCCGCCCCCCCATGAGCCACCTATTGCTTTGTCCTGCTCCTTGGCCAGACAGGCAAATGGAAAACCCAGATCCCTGCAGATAACCACAGGAAGCACAGGACTTTCCACATATAAATTATTAGTTCACATCAAGCCAAAAAGGACATGTAGGTAGCAAGGATATTTCAGCCTGCACACAGCCAGAGAAACCATCACACAACAGTCACAAATGTAGAACTGAACCAAAACTTGCTGACCAGCTACTTATATCAGTTCCTATGTATAACTGGTGTTTCTGGAATGCATTTACACTATAGGCTACTTTCCTTGTAGTAGGAATTTAACAAATCTGCCAAGCCCTTAAATTAAATGAAAAATATCAGGTGATCTTCAGACTCCGCTCTTACCTAGCAGACCACTTCAGCACATACTGAACTTTACGTTCAGGCTTCCATCCTTTGCTGAATTAGGATGGGAGCAATTGCACATTTAAAATTAAGCATGGATTTAAGCATCTGGCTGAACTGGTACTTACAGTTGCAGATAACAGGCAAAAAGGGTATGGGCAACATATTAAAAGGGGACACCAGGGGGATTTATCTCCCGTAAGAGCATTCAGCTGATCTGTCGTTACGTGTTTCACATGCCTGCCTTATCTTGGAGTAACTGAAAAACAAAACCAATGCTGTTTACCCCTGAATGAAATAGGTATTAACTTACCATATCTGAATTACCATAAATCTAGCTTCTACCTACCAGGAAATAGCATGGACACAGGAAACTGTTACAGCGCGTCAGTTGGACATGCAGAAACTCATCCCTCGCACCTTGTCAATCGGTAGATATGTTTCGCCTAGCCATATCAGAGACAGATGCAAGCCTCCTTCGCAGCCTAGCTTCAGAAACAGCAGGTACTCTATCCACTTATGAAAGGAAAGCGTTACTAAAGAAGTCTGTCAGCCTAGAGGCACTGCTGAGATCATCCTGAGAGGCACTGAGATTATCCTGCCAGGACAGCACCACAGGTCTCAGCCCTTACACATACAGTTGTGAGCAATAGCCAAGAATCACAAAATACTCATAAAACATCTTTGTTGCCAGTGAGGTTCTTGGTCTTTTTTGCTAGTTGGGTCTGGGTCAGTTTGAACTTGAAAACTGCATTTGCATTCTGATGAGAACCACACTCTGTCTGGCTTCTTAGAGCACTGATTTACAGCTTCACAGGCAAGGCACCTGGCCATTATCAAGTTGAGAAAGGGTGAAACTCTCCCGCCCTGTCCGTCATCCATGAGCTGTAGTGAAGTGCTTGTTACAGACAGTGATGATGATTGACAGACTAGTGTAAAAAGCCTTCACCATTTTCTACTTCAGTGCTCAGTCCTGAAAGGGGTCCAATAGCACATTTGGTGTGCAACTCTCCTTGGCTAGGGACAAAAATTACATGTAAAATAGTGTAAGTGATCAGAAACCAGTTTGAATCTATAACACAACACAAGCTCAGTGCACATAAACTGCTTTCCAAATGGCCAAAACTGGTTCAAGATAAACCTGGATGGATGTAGCATCAGACTGAACTGACGTAGGTTAAATTGGTTTATAGAACTTCGGTCCCAGGCAATTAACTCCCAGTACCCCAGCATCCCAGGATGCTTTGCACCTCCCCTCACAGGGTGGACAGGCTAGTCTGGCCCAAGCTCTCTGCTCCAGCCAAGCAGGGACGTGTGCTCTGTTGCCCCCTGGCTTCCGGCCTGGGCCACTGCATGCAGGTAGCAGCATTTCTGGGATCGCAAATGAACGTCTGTTCACTTCATTGGTTCAGTCTATGCAGCTTAGACTAACCTGGGAAGACTGAATCAATTTAGCTGTGGGCATTTTGACTGTCTGTCCCTTATGTCTCTCCTACTTTTTAATGTGCCACAGTTATGATTAGGTACAGAGAGGTAACAGTGTGGGTACACTGATTATTTTGTACACTTTTAGGTCACTCAACTGAGAGGTTTAGACTGCTTCTGAGAAAAATCAGATTATAAAAGGAGGTATTTATTAGCAGGGATCTGGGTTTTCCATTTCCCAAGTAAAAATGGATAAAAGAAAATACAGGTTTTCCCTTTTCACCAAGAAAAACACGCATTTCCATTTTTGCAAAGAGCTCTCTGCAGGCTGGCAAAATTCCAGCCTGAAAAGGGTTAGGGAAACAGGCGCCATGTGCATGTGCACACTCACACATGCACATAGCCCCCAGGCAGCTTGGAGAGCAGCTCCCATAGTTAAGTCTGGTGGGGGAGGGTAGGAAAATGAGGCCCCCATAGGGAAGGAAAGAGGGACAGAGGGAGCAAGTTGGGAAGGCCTGGGGCTGCTGCCCAGCCAGGTGGTGCATGGCACTTGAGGCCCGGGACCAGAATACTAAGCTGCAGGGCCTGGGCAAGCAGCAGGACAGGGCTGCAGGTGGCTCGTCCGGGGGGGGG
>NW_017728996.1:15211972-15212819 GCF_001723915.1 Gavialis gangeticus | reverse complement strand
GCTCCCTACCACTGCATGTACTCCCAGGGGAGGGGAAAAGAGGGACACATGTCCCCCAGATCTGTACATGGGGCAGGGGCAAGCTGGCTGCTGCAGGCTCGAGCTTCCCGCCCTGCTGCCCTCCCTTGGGGCTTCCACGGCCCAGTGGGTGGGACTCAGTGTAGCAGGGCAGGGGGGGCCTACTGGGGAAGCTCCTTGCTGCTGCGAGCCCAGTGCCACCCTGACCAATTGCCCCCTGCTCACCCAGCAGCAGTGGGAGTGGTGGCACAGAGTTTTACCCCCTGCTGCAGCCAGGCAAACAGGAAGTGCTTCACCAGGCTGGCCCAGGGCTTGCAGCGATAAGGAGCTTCCCCAGAAGGCCCCGCTCTGCCCTGCCACACCAGACCCCACCCGCTGGACCACGGAGGCTCCAGGGGGAAGGCAATAGGGTGGGGAGCTCAAGCCCACGGCGGGCAGCCTACATCTGCCCCCATGGGCTCTGCTTCAGCCATGCCACCTGTGGGGCAGGTGGAGCTGGGCTCCGTGGTCCACTCTGCCACGGCAGTTGCTGCCTCCTGCAGGTGACAGCCAAGACTCGGGCATTGCAGACCTGGGTCCCTGGCCCCATAGCCTCCCAGCAGAATGGCAGGGGAGGCTGTGGTTGGGGAGTTAGGGGTACCAGCAGGACCCAAGGGGCTGTGAGTGAGAAGCCTGGACCCATCCCAGTGAGCAAAGGGGGTAGGAGGACCTCTGATTTTCCATGATAAAAAAACCCAAAAATCAAATAACAACATTTATAGGATTTAGAACTTACTGTATTATAGTAACTGAGGCACTGGCAGGCTTCCAAATTGCTTTAAAATTGTAA
>NW_017728996.1:15208865-15211812 GCF_001723915.1 Gavialis gangeticus | reverse complement strand
ACACACACACACACACACACACACGTTTCATTTTAATCATGGATTTGGGGGGTTTAATCAGAGAATGTGTGATTTTTATCAGAGAATGAGATTTTTAAACATAGAAAACCATGATCCCTTTTTATTAGCTTGTTCTTATAATAGAGATACAAACAGCATGCCTACTTTAAAAAAAAATGAACAGCAATTGTGCAGCATCACTGAAAATATTCAATAATCAAACAAGAGACATGCAATGAAAAGTGCAAAGTGGCCAGCATGCTTTCCTGGCCCTGCTCAAACCTCAGCCCCTAATTTTAAAATCCATGTATATATTTTCTTCTGAGGCAAAACATTTCCAGTCCTTGGACCAGCTGAATATTAGTTAGTCCTTAGAATCATTTCCTATGCCTGACTTACAAAGCAGCAGGAAAAATGGACCTGAAAGACAGATTGGGTTACTGTACTGTACTTTATTTGGAAATAGCAGTTAGTGTGCAAAACGCAGCTGTCTTCTTACATAGCTGAATTATGAGGTTACCCCAGTGCTCCAGACTGCACTGGCTCTTGGAAGCCACTGCCTTGCCTTGTAATATGACAACTAAAATCAGCTGAAGCTCTTAAGAGAATGGTTTAAACAGGAGGAGACTTCAGGCAAAGTGATCTCAATGAAGGATCCTTCCTTAACTGGAATTCTCTCTCTTCGCTCCTCTGAAAGACGGTTAGTTCTCAAGCAGCGCCATACCTAGACTCCTCGTGGCCCTGGAAAAACTTTTAGTATCAGGCCAGAGAAAATGATAATAATAATCCGACAATGGCAAAAAAAACCCCAAAACATTTTCGGGTCCCCTTTCTGTCTGGGCCCTGGGTGGCTACCCAGTTCGCCCATGACTGTGTCTGGCCCTGTTCTCAAGGCATACCACCGATTTTCCTAAGCATTTGTAGGCAAGGTCCCAGTATTATTTTGGCCAGTGATTTACACCTCAAGAGTTGGCCATGTGGATTTTGAATATCTTATAAGCAAATATCTAGCCAACCAGGATACCCCTGATGAAAGGTACTGATGCTGTGCTCTGGAAAAAGTGCCATTGACTCGTGCAATACACCCTTCCATCTGCACCCCAGGGAGAGGCAAGGTTTACTTTGAATTTTTTACATTTATAGATAAATGTTTTACAGGGTGATTTATGGCTGATTCGTAACACTCCCATTAAGATCTCTCTCTACGGGTGCTGTGTTCACTCTAATCTCATTCTGCCTTTTGGTCTTGAAGCAAGCGTGTACTTCTATTGAGGGGGAGAGAGGATGCAGAAGCCAGCCAGCAGACTGTTACCACAGGAAGCAAGAATGCTCCAAGGCCTGTAAAATGAAAATTTAAAAGCTGCTTTTATGAAGAACTGCAGCAGCTAAAAAGGGAAAGCTTGTTTGATAAACAGAGATTCAAAATGCCACTAACATAATTAGTTCCCTAGAAAAATATTTACATCTCAGATGAATCAGAGCTGTGCTTTGCAGCTGAACACAGACAAAACTGCAGCAACTGTGAAGTTTGTTTGCTATTTAAGAATTGTAACCTTTCTAATTACAGCTGAACCCCTCTAATTTGCAAGGATCACTAGGAGAATTATGGCAAATTATGGAGCCTAGCATGTTTGCAAGTGAACAATTAAAAATCCCAACGATGAGGCACCACAAAATGTGCACTGTTCATTTACTTTGTCAAATGCAGTTTAATTACTTGCAGAAAGAATGAAGTCTTTGTCTGTGCACTCCCTGCAGTGTGTTGCTGTTCTGTATTTTGCTGAGTTATACCAAGAGCTTTCTATATGCAAAGTTTGTGAAGCATGATGAAAGTACAAGGGAGGAGGTTGCGCACTATTCCATTGCCTTTGGACAACCTAAGACACGTGCTTGCTTTTCTGTATTTTGAAACAGAATATTGCTCTTCAACAGGGATTTTTAGGTCCAAAACCTCTCTCTATTCTGTAGGCATGAAAGCCACTAAGAGCAGAATCACTGCAGTGTAGACAACCATTTCCTTCGCAGCCATACACTTCTTTCTCATGATGGCTCTTCATAGGAAGTGGGAGATGGACCTGAGTCGAAGCCTGTTGGCTGTGACCCTGCAACCACATGCTGCAGACACCAAAGCAGAGCCCGTGGGCCAGGATCCTTATTGTGACCAATGGCTTTTAGTAGGAGGCTCAGATAGTGCACCAGTCACAGAGGAAGGACTCCATCTACCCAACCCTATGCAGAGATCATTGTTTGGTGGAAAGCTGGTTTTCAGAAAGAGCATTTGATAAGCTGAGTCTATACCTGGCTGCTGTGATTACAGTACCCTTGTGCATTAACACCCCACCACTCAAGCTAAAAGAGGATTCAGTATGCTACTGTCTAAACTAAAGAATGATTTGGTGCAGTGGTAGGAAAGACAGGAATCCAGATCTTGTTATAGTAGTGTTACTGGAACAGAGTCTTATTTTCACAGCTGAACTGCAAGGCCATTAGAAAGCTCCCTGGCTTAAACTAGAGCCACGCTCCCTGGAGAAATGAGCCACACAGAACAGACGTGACCAAAAACCCAAATCCTCTGATCTTCTCATTTTATTCCAAGAGAGGAAAGCCACTTTGATACTGGAACCAGTTGTGCAACAACTCTCAAGTACACCAAGTGGCTGTTGTAATGGTTTTGTTTATTCCCCCATTTTTACTAAATTACTAGCTTTGCTCCTATTTGGGTAACAGCAGTATTTACAGTACTTGCTGAGAGCCATATAATCAACTTTGGACTAATTTAACTTTCTTGATGGTATGCCAATACTGCTCCGCTGCTAAGCGCCTCAACACCTCAGAGAGACCCATCTCATTTCAGGGACAAGCTGAGAGAACTAGATATGCTTTATTTAGTTTGGGTGAAAGAAAATGGGGAGAGGTCTTTGCAGGGGCACAGGTATCTCATTTCATT
>NW_017728996.1:15207221-15208854 GCF_001723915.1 Gavialis gangeticus | reverse complement strand
AAAGGGGGGGGGGGGGGAGGGGGAAATGGGACATGATATCAGTTTTCAAATATCTGAAAGTCTGCCACAGAAAAGAAGGAGAACAACTATTCTCCCTTATCACAGATTAAATCTCAGAAAACACTTCCAGGCTGTAAAGACTATAGGATCATGGAACAAGCTGCCCGAGGAACTTGTAGAAACTCCTCATTTATGGATTTATTAAATTTACATGCTGCCCTCCCCACAAAAGGCTCACAGCAGCTTACAGTATAACACAATATAAATTATAAAAGCAGTTTTAATATTCAAACTGAACGGTGTATAATAAACACCCAACTCCCCAAACAGTGCTCTAAAACTTAGCCCGGCCTATTAAAAGTCTGTCCGAAGAAAAGGTCTTACAGAACTTCCTAAAGATGAGCAGGCTCAAGGTATGAAAGGCCCCAAGCGGGAGGGAGGTCTGGAGCTGAAGACTGACTGCTGAGAATGACTTCCCATGGGTTTTCAAACGAACTTCATGCAGAGATTTTACTTGCAGGAGGTTGCTCTGAGCTCACTTTAGGGATTGCGATGGAACACAAGTTGGCAGACCCAGCTCACGCAGGGCTTTATAGATCAAAACCAGCACCTCAAATAGCTCATGGAAGGTTACTGGAATCCAGTGCAGATGCCAGAGCATTGGAGTAATCCTTTGCTGGACATTTTCATAAAGAAGCTGGCTAGGCCTTTGTCTGGGATGGTTTCTGGTGGCACACCCTGCACCTGGGAGGGGACTGGACTAAATGACCCCAGAGGTCCCTTCCAGCCCTATGATTCATAGGACGCATCCATCCCCCCTCACTCTCCCATCCAGCATACAAAGATGAGGTGTGTTGCTATCGCATTACTAGAAAGACTGGATGCTTTCAGCATGACCCAACCCAAAAAACACTTGGGAACAGCAAGGCAACACTGACCCCCTGTGTCATTCCCAGCACTTGAATATTAAATAAAAGTTTGGTGCAAAGCCTCTGTCCTCCTCTACCTACCTTAGAGTGGCAATGGCCGAGAAATTTTCAGACGCGGGTAAAGGTAGAATGCGGCTCCTTCAGCTGCACGCACCGCAAGATTCAATTTGAGAATATTTACAAATAAATATTGTAAAGTTTTATTTACAAGAAAGGGGAAGGGAGAGCCAGGCCAGCTGTAGGGAATCAGGAAGGGGCTTTTCCTCCCCTCCCGGCACTATTTAGCCATGCTGGGCGGGAACCGCACAAACAGGCCCTGCAAACAGGCCCGCTCTTGAAGGGCGCGCCAGAGTTTGCATGCGAGTTCACACAGGGAGGAGAGCAGGAGGAGTCTGAACTCTACGCGTCGGCGGCTTTGGACAGAGACTTCAGAGTCCTCAGGTAAGTGCACATAAGGGAGTCTTAATGGGGGTGGTGACTCGGACCACAGCCAGGGACCCTGCCCCGATGCTACCTCTCACCCTGGGCTCCTCTGAGGCCTCCACCCAGACAGAGCCTTTGGGTGGGTCGGTGGCACCCAGGCCCCCTGCCTGCAGGGGTTGCCTGGCAGGTCCTTAAGGGCCCGGGGGTAGTGGGAGGGCCGGAAGTCCCCTAGCCTGTCCTACGTGTGCCCTGGTTGAGGCCCTGGAGGGACAGGTGAGGAA
>NW_017728996.1:15198969-15202221 GCF_001723915.1 Gavialis gangeticus | reverse complement strand
GGTGGCACCCAGGCCCCCTGCCTGCAGGGGTTGCCTGGCAGGTCCTTAAGGGCCCGGGGGTAGTGGGAGGGCCGGAAGTCCCCTAGCCTGTCCTACGTGTGCCCTGGTTGAGGCCCTGGAGGGACAGGTGAGGAAACTCCAGGCAGAGGTGAGCAGGCTGCAGGGGATCAGGGCTGCAGAGGATCAGATTGATGGTTACTTTCATTCTCTGCAGGACAAGACGCCAAGCGGAGAAGCAGCAAGGGAATGCCCTGAAGCAGATGCAGGACAGTGGAGGATGGTCACCTCCCAGGCCAGACCTCTCATCGCAGAAACGGCTCCACTGGTGCAGTAGGTGAGCAAATATGAGGCCCTGGCTGCACTGGAGGAGTGTGTGATGGAGGTAAGTGCACTGGAGGAGCATACAGCCATCACCAAGCGAGCCGGGGGCGAGCCAGGTAACCGAAAGAAGAGACAAGGTGTCATTGTGGTGGGCGACTCCCTACTGAGAGAAGCAGAGGGACCCATGTGTCGCCTGGATCCCACGGCACATGAGGTCTGCTGCCTGCCCGGAGCCAGGATCAGGGATGTCACGACGAGGATTCCTGACCTCATATGGTCCTCCAACAACTTTCCCACAGTCCTCATCCATGTGGGAACAAATGATGCAGCCAGGAGTGGTCCAGACCATACAGTGAGTGACTACAGAGCTCTGGGGACAGGGCTTAGGAAGACAGGGGCACAGCTGGTCTTCTTGTCAATCTTCCCAGTCAGCAGTCGCAGTAGGCATCATGTCACCTGCATCAGAGAAGTCAACCCACAGCTCCGGAGTTGGTACCATCGTGTGGGTTTTGGCTTCCTGGATTATGATCTGCGCTTCTGTGCAAGGGACTTCCTGGGATGCGATGGGCTTCATCTCTCCATAAAAAGTAAGAGTCTCTTTTCTTACAGGTTGGCTGATCTCCTACATCAGGTTTTAAACTAGGTTTGACAGGGGACAAGGAGGCAGGAGATGGAGAGAATCTAGGACCTGCAAACTATGAGACATGCAACAGTACATCCCAGGGAAGTACTAAGGGGCCCATTGGACATCAGAACCAAGGGCACCGTTCGGAGATCTCATGTGCCTCTGTACTAATGCTAGGAGCATGGGGAACAAGCAGGACGAACTCGCATTCCTGCTTGCAGACAATAACTTTGATTTAGTGGGGCTAATGGAAACCTGGTGGGACCCTACCCATGACTGGGCGATACACATTGAGGGCTACAGGTTGCACAGAAGGGACAGAGTAGGGAGGAAAGGAGGTGGGGAGGTTGCTCTCTATGTTAAGGAGCATTATACATTTACCCTAATCAAAATGGGATCAGAGGAGGAGAAAGTTGAGGCATTGTGGGTTAGGATACCTGCCAGTTGAGGGGAAAGAGACTTGGTGGTGGGGGTCTGCTACAGACCACCACATCAAGAGGAAAAGCTAGACTTGGAATTCGTGAAGCAGCTCTCAGAGGCCGTACAGTCTAGGGACGTGGTTGTCATGGGGGACCTAAACTACCCGGACATCTGCTGGGAGCAGCCACCAGCCAAATCCAATTGTTCACATAGGTTCTTAACCTGCGTGCAGGACCTTCACCTAACGCAGGAGATATATGGTCCCACTAGGGGGAATGCCTTACTGGACTTGGTGTTGGCTACGGGGGATGACCTGGTAGGGGAATAACAGATTTTGTGATCTTGTGGCCGCCTACAAATTCAGCAAGGGATCGGAGATGCTCTGTTCACCAAGACATCTCTTGGGGCAACAAGGAACAATGGTCACAAACTGACAGACAGCAGATTTAGGCTAGATATCAGGAAGAACATTTCTTCATGGTGAGGGTGGCCAAAATTTGCAATGGGCTTCCAAGGGAGGTGGTGCTCTCCCCTACCCTGGGGGTCTTTAAGAGAAGGCTGGATAGGCATCTGGCTGGGGTCATCTGACCCAGCACTCTTTCCTGCCCAGGCAGCGGGTCAGACTCAATGATCTGCTGAGGTTTCTTCTGACCCTACCAACTATGAAATAATTATGGGAGTCAAGAGACTGACCCTTGTAACTGGATCAGCATTCAGTGACAATAGCAGTTTAAGAGACACCTGTGCATGACACTCAGCCATTGAGATCAGAACCAAAAATTCATATCAGAAAAGGAAAGTTAAGGTGAGTTCTTACACTGGCAAGACATCTGAGGTAATAAAAGAGGCATAATGGTACAGACTGGGTATGCAACCACGTAAAACCTTTTCTTTTGCCTTGACAAATATTTCCCTCGACACTTATGCTCTTTGCTTTATCAGGCTTGGCATTAAACCTGCATCTCTGAATATACTGTTATTCAAAATAACTCCTAGTCAGCCGTAGCAGACTTGCAATGCACTGCAGTAAAGAAACAGCACGAAAAATTTACACAAGGTCAGTTATTTGCTGTTAGTATGACTTATCCAGTTATGATATTCATAAAAGAAACATATAATTTTGTTTTTAAATGCCTGGATTAATTTAAACCCAACCCAATTATACATACCTTCTTCTACAGAATCAGTATGACTTAAGCAAACACTGGCACAGTGTGCTAATTAATAGAAAAACAAAACCCAGAACCGCCCAAAGCAGCTTTCCACTGCAGATCTTCACTTGTTCATTTGTGTTTTCATAAGGGTTGACTCTAATTAGCTAACATTACAAAAACTGACTCATTCTGAGCTTTTAGGGTCAGCTGGAAAGAAAGCACTGTGCCATAAAAACAAAAAGGAGAACACAGCACATCTCTTGCGTTTCCCAAAATCTTTGAGGGCCTGCCCAGTCACTTCCAGCAAAGGAGGTAAAAATAAAAGTTACTAACAAAAAAACCTGCACCTTCATACTGAGTGCAAGGTGCAGAGGAACAGATCTCACAGACAGGCAGGTTGCAAGGGATGGAAAGCCAAGGCAGGAACTGAGGAAATCATCCTTACTCTGTCAAAAGCTGATGCAACTTCTGATAGCCCCTCTCCAAGGCCAGAGTCACAGGCGTAGCTCCTTCATTGTTGCGGATGCAGAGAGCTCCTCTTCCACCTGGCTGCTGTAACAGAAACCACGTCAACCGCTGCAGACCTAGCCTCACTGAAAAATGCAACAGTGTCTCCCGGGGAATATTGTCTGTAAAGAAAGAAGAAAAAAAGAAAAAAGGTATTTGTAGAGTGCAGGTTAGATGAACATTGTTTCCCCCACAGCCCAGTTACTGGAGTCGAGCCACACACAA
>NW_017728996.1:15182724-15193969 GCF_001723915.1 Gavialis gangeticus | reverse complement strand
CAAGGGATGGAAAGCCAAGGCAGGAACTGAGGAAATCATCCTTACTCTGTCAAAAGCTGATGCAACTTCTGATAGCCCCTCTCCAAGGCCAGAGTCACAGGCGTAGCTCCTTCATTGTTGCGGATGCAGAGAGCTCCTCTTCCACCTGGCTGCTGTAACAGAAACCACGTCAACCGCTGCAGACCTAGCCTCACTGAAAAATGCAACAGTGTCTCCCGGGGAATATTCTCTGTAAAGAAAGAAGAAAAAAAGAAAAAAGGTATTTGTAGAGTGCAGGTTAGATGAACATTGTTTCCCCCACAGCCCAGTTACTGGAGTCGAGCCACACACAAAATACAGTACAATGGTTGGCATAAAACTAAAAGTTGCTCTGAGCCAAAAAGTCAGGCAACCTAAACACTGAAGCACCTGGAAAAACATGCTGTGCAAAGCCTGGCTGCTAGAGCTCAGGAAAGCTGGGTGCCTCAAAGCAAGGGGATCGCCATGGGAATCCTAAGGAAAGCTGGGACCACTCTGGACCTCTTAAGAACAGACCTCATGCCCAAGCCAATGTGAAAAGGCCAATTTCCTAACCGGGCTTAAAATCTATGGAGTTGAAATACTTCTCAAGAGGAGCTTCAAGATGTACATTCAAGTATATATGTAAGCACTGTCCTCCCACAGAAACCTGTATGAAATGTTTGGCATTCCCAGATGTGATTCCTGCCTAGGCGCAGGAAAAAATGCTAAATGTAAGGTACAAATCTAGAGCAGATGTAAAGGAAAACAGTCCACACTTTCTCTTGGGAAGGAAGAAACAGGGGTTTTTCCTTTACAATTTGATTACGCCTTAGAACAGCTTTTTTATGATGCACACTTCAGCACGCACAGCAGCTGTATAACTGAGTAGCAGCATTTGTAAGTTGGGTGCGTTCCCTGCCACCACCTTTTATGTTTAATAAGCATGGCCTTATAGTTTGGTAAAACTCACTTTGAGCATAAGCTTTCATCTCTGAAAAATAACCCCTATTCCAAGAGCTGAAGCCCTAGAACTTTGCTCTGAACAGCAATCTCCCAAAATGAGCTCCAGATGCAAGGGCTGAAATACAGTATTTGCAGATCAAAGCATTTGCGACTCCTTGTACCAAGGGGACAGCCATCTGGATTTCTAAAACCCTCAGAATAGTTTAAAAAGTAAAGATTTGTTCTTAAAATTAAGACAGCATTTCAGCACAGAGCAGGGCAGTTTAGAAAGGCACCACTGAGACTGTATTAAACCAAGCCAATGAACAGATCTGGTGGAATACCCCGAGAGCTACAGGAATGATTTATATGTTTATTAATTTAGTCGACAACCCAGCCCATAGCGCAGGTTTAAAACGTAAGTGCATAACGCTTTCTGAAGTTGAGTTAGGTTTGCTTTTTTTTTCTCCAAGCGTCTTTTAGAAGGATGCCACAGTACAAATCAGTACTGACAGCTATATCTACCTTAACTCCTTTGCTCATCTGGATTTTTATTTCTTCTTTAAGGGACATCATTAAGGTCTCAAGTGTAAAAACAACACAGGGATTTTTATACTTTTTGCCATGTGGTTTTTCCTGAGCTTCTTGGATCAGTTTCTGCCCAACTTAATCTATATTCAAGAGCCAACAGCTTCCTGGCAGAATCTTCTCATAGAAACCCGAATTAGGGATTTGGCAATATACTACTCTTCCCATCTCAGCCTCTTTATTCGAGTAAAGCAGAAATCTGGTCTCTGTGGGCACAGGGTTGCAGCAGAACAGAGAAAGGATATCACTGAGTTTGCTAAGAGGCAACATATTTACAGCCTTGGGGAGAGAGATGACAAAAGTGCTGATATCAAGCATGGCATTGTATAAGGAGACAAGGCAGCTAATCAAGGGATCTTACCGACTTCCAGGAGGAAAAAAACCCCAGAAAGAAGGTGGTGGACTCCAGAGAGCAAGGAAAAGAAGAGCCAAGGGGACAGCAGAGAAAGTATGTGGAGGTGGGACCCGCACAACGTGAAACAGTATGCTCACAATCTGTACAAAAGCTAAGCAACCACTAGCTGTTTTGGTGCATCAGCTTGCACAGTTAAAAAGACAAGCCCCTGCTATCACAGATGAGACTATATCAGTATGTACATCTGTATGGCTTACTCCCGTCTGCAGTGGGAAGTATCCCATGCTTGTATGACTGCACCCTTGCTAAGGGTGCTGTACAAATATCGCCATTTCACGCAAAGGGAGAAATACAAGTCAGATTCTTGACCAAAACAGACCGGGCTGGGGCAAAACTGCATAGAACTTGGCTGAAAAAGGAAAGGAAAGGAAAGGTTCCAGGATGCAGGTGGCTTTCCCTTCTGTGAGCTCAACATCTTCCATCCGATTGGTGAACAAACAGATGGACCCATTTTACCTTCTCCTCCTCCTCACCTAATCTGGGCTAAGGAAGAGGATTCATTGTCAAATACACACATAAATTATCATCTTATTTCACAGATTTCATAGACATTACGGCTGGAAGGGACCTTGGAAGATCATCGAGTCCAGCCCCCTACCCCAGGGGCAGGAAGTCAGCTGGGGTCATGGGATCCCAGCAAGATATACATCCAAGCGTGTCTTGAAGGCATTCAAAGTGGGTGCTTGAACCACCTCCAACATCAGGCTATTCCAGACCCTGGGGGCTCGGACAGTAAAGAAGTTCTTCCTTAGGTCCAGCCTGAAACAGTCATGGATGAGTTTGACCGTTCGACCTTGTCATCCCTTGGGGCGCTCTGGTGAACAGATGTCCCCCAGATCCTGGTGAGCACCCCTGATAAACTTATAGGCAGCCACCAGATCACCCCTGAGCCTGCTTCTGCCAGACAAGCCTCTAAACACATACCATCATGGATCAGAATCCCAGGCTTCCTAGTACAGAGTTCATTGCAAGAATAATCATGATAACCAAGTTCACTGTTCTGCAGCTTTATTTAACCCCTGGAGCCACCACCTGCTATAGGACTGACAAGCAACAATACCCTGAATTGAGTGCCTTCCCTGACTGACTGCTTTTAGGTTTTCAACACAATGGATTTTCGAGAGTACTAAATTGCTTTAGGAGCCCAAGTCTCACGTTAAAAAGTGATATAAGCTCCTCAAACGTTTACCCATTTGTTTTAAATGGTGCTAACTACCTTCAGGGCAGCCAGACACGAACATAACTTCAAGATGCTTCATTCCCAGCATTTGGGTACTGTGTTTAGATGTAGAAGTCTAATAAGCTAGTGAATTCAGTGGCAGACAAGGTTCTCTGGGTAAATCTGATACCTTTTATTAAACCAACTCCAATTGTTGGAAAAAATCTTCTTTGCAAGCTTTTGGGTACAAATACCTTTAGTCGGGCTTTTGTACCCAAAAGTTTGCAAAGAAGAATTGTTCCAACTATTTGAGTTGGTCTATTAAAAGATATCAGATTTACTCAAACACCTTATCTGCCTGTGTCCTTCGAACAATGCAGTTACAACCTATTCCCCTGAATTCAGTGGAGCACTAATGCCTTTGAGTATCAATGGCAGAAAGGGCAAACTTCTACTGACATGCTGCTGACAGTGATTACATTAAGGCTACAAATTCACTGCCCAGTCCCAAGCCTTCAGGTCTGACAAACGTGTGAACTGGCACAAGGCCATGCTAACAGATGGGCACACGACACAGCATCCAAGAGACAAAAGTAAAATACACTTAGCAATTGTGGGTGCTCCAGGCAAGGATCGTAGCAGGGGCAGTGTGTATAAAACTTATATGGCCTGAGTTAGTTAAAAGGAGTGCGACATCTGTGTGCTGGATTAATTTCTAAAATAAAAAAGCACCCGTCACTGGTATGGCTGTTCAAGGCAAATATACAGGCTGTTTTCACCAGGCCTGGGAAGCAAAGGGAAAAGGAAGGACAGACAGGAGAAAGAGAAAGGAAAAGAGATGAAGTTACTTCTACCTCCCCTTTGTCTATCGACACACAAATCTTAGGGCTCTGGACATCAGGAATTCAGGCAGACTTTTGTCTGAACAGGTTGTCATAATACAAAATATATCTGCTCTAAGCATGGAGGAGTTAAGGAAACCTTTAACATGAATTAGCAATAGCTTTTCCTTCCCATTTGAAATGGTTGAAAGCAGAAAGATCTGTAGAATCACAATAGTCCTTCAAGTAACACACAGCTCTTTGCAATTAGAGAATTATGGAAATAAAGTACATGTAATACTGGCAAGACCATAGCTGTTTTGTTCCTTCCTTGTCTCCTAGTAATAAGCCAGGGTTGAAACATATGATTATTGTCCCATAATGGCAGAGCACTTTAATCTAGCTGGCAGGGCATGCAAAAATGTTTTTTTATTTTTTTGCAGTAGTGGCACACGAATAGCCAGTTTATATGGATAACTGGGGACAAACTTTTCTTCAAACTGACTATGCAAACTGACTAGAGTAAAGTCTAAGGCAGTGGGAGGGCAACCTTTATGGCTCGCATGCCACAAATTAGCCCTGCTCCCTCTCCCAGCGCCACTCCAATCCCTTACCTGATCTGCTGTACTGCTTTCTGCTCTTTGCCCTGTGTTCCCCGCCTGACCTGATGCTCTGCTTTTTGCTGCCTGCCCTATCTGCCTCTGTGCTTGCTGTCCTCTCCCCAGTCTGCCCAGTGCCATACACATAGGCTACCCGTGCTATTTGTGGCACCCATGCTGCAGGCTGCTCACCCCAGGTTTAAGGGACTGTTAACCAGAAACAGGTAACTCCTGAGGCACAAAATGATTGAGTGCAACAGAACTGAACAAGGTTGCTGGTTGTAGCCATGTTGGTGTAAGGACATAGGCAGGCAAGGTTTTTTGGGTAGATGCGGTATCTTATTCAACCAACTAAATAGCTGGAAAAAAGTTCTTTGCAAGCTTTCAGGCACAAATATCTTTCTTTAGGCATTGGGAGACTCTTCAGTTCTGTTATAACAGAACTGAACACACACAAGCTGTCCTCTGAGCCAGGGCCTTCATTTCAGTGAGTTTGATTAAAGCAAGATTTAAAAAAAAGAACAAACCCAAAGAAGTTTTTCCTCATTTGGAGCTTCCCATTATAAATGTTTTCGTCCCCCCTGTCCTGTCCTACGTGTCCTGAGATAACTCATAATGGAAGAGACAGACGCTGGGATGAATAGTTTGGAATATTTGTTGCTGGCTTTCCTGTGACAGTGTTGGCCAGTTCCATCTCCAAATCTACCTGATTGCTTCAAAAAGGATGATGTCACCAACTATAAAAACAGTCATGCCTAAAACATGCTTTGGCACAGTATACCTAGGGACCTACACAAATCGCGATTGTGTGGATTTCATGGAAGTTGCAAAATTGGGCCACCTCTGCAAAATCTGTGGGGCAAAAAAACCCAACCGCCACCCCAAAAAACTTACTGAAAATAAAATACTGGAATGCTGACTCTCCAGTGGCAGCCAGCCATCCTCCCGGCCACACAGCCTGGCATGAAGAAGGCTGCTGGTATGAAAGTGAGCAAGCCAGGTGGCTGCTGCCCCCACTGCTGATTGGCTGAGAGGGCTGCCTGGCATGAGGCCCCGCCCCCTCCATCCATCAGCCACAAGAGGCAGGGCCACATCACAGACGGCCCTCTCGGTCAATCAGTGGCAAGTGGTGGGGCCATATTATGGATAGCCTTCTCCACCAATCAGCAGCAGGGGGAAGGGCCACCAGGGCTGCTCAGCCAGGGGCGGAGGGGACCCACCACCATAAGCCCGTGAAAATGACAGCCAGCCCCATGATCTGCCCATAAAATTGGCCAGTCGCCTCAAGTTGGGTAGCCCCTTAAGTATAGGCTGTCACTGGGCCAACACAGAGAAGTGCAGTGTGTTTGCATTTTCCCTCTTTATAATTTCTAGGTACGGCCAAGTCTCTCCTTAACAAGATAATGCTAATCACACAGCAAAGAGTAAAATCTATACTGAAAAGACCAATGTGCCAAAGCCTTGCTCTTGCACAGACCAGCAACAGAATTTTAAATATGGCGATCTTTAATTGGAGCTTTAGGAGTGAAGTTATGAGTTACACTTTGACCATTCTCAAGGCACTTAAAACGTAAGTGTCTGCACATTAAAGTTTGTTAACTTGTGTTAAGTGTCCTCTGAGCATCAGTTATGCCAGTTTAGGCAAGGTTTAACTCTGAGCCGTAATACAGTTTCATAGATGCTAGGGTTGGAAGGGATCTCAACACTTCGAGTCCAACCCCTGCCTAGGCAGGAAAGAATGCTGGATCAGATGACCCTAGCCAGGTGCCTATCCAGCCTTCTCTTAAAGACCCCCAAGGCAGGGGAGAGCACCACCTCCCTTAGAAGCCCATTCCAAATTTTGGCCATAGTTCATGTCTGGGTAACTTCAATCTGTTCCATAGAGATAAAACAAGCAGTTTGGAGTCCTCCAGCATCCCAGGATGCTCTGCTCCAACCCACTTCCCCTCCAGAGCAAGAATAGAGCCCAGGTGACCTAACTCCTACCCATACCCCTACTCACTAGCCCTCTGGTGGCAAGTCAGAGCTGTGCAGGCAACAAACAGTATTAACCCTTAGCATGTGACCCCTCCCAGCACATTAACAAGGTTAAAATTAGAATATTCCACAGCTTTAGTATGGTCTGTGTGTAATGTGTAACTTTGCCCTTACTCTGAGTTGTTACTAACAGGTGATCAACCCAGCAAGTCCTATAAAATCTTATCTTCCTGGTCATATTACCTCCTTCATGCACCTGGGCTGGGAAAGGTTCTTTGATTCTTGCTAGACTAGCTTTGTTAACACCTGGATCACTTTTACCGACTTCATCTTTATTTTCTCTCCAGTCAGACTTTCCTTGTCTTCTTGTATAAAAGCAAAACTTTCAAAAGAAGCAGTCGGTGATAAGACTGCATTAGGCAGTTAAGTGATTTGTGGTTATCTTATGCCGGCATTTTTACACCAGTGTCAAAAACTAAATGGAAGTCTATTCAAACAAACTATTCAGATGAAGTAGGAAAAAACAAAGAGTTAAAGTCTCTTGCTCTAGACTCTCCCCTTATACCTGGCAAGTTCACAAAATCATTCAGCATATCCTTTTTTCCTTAAGAAACACTGCAAATGACTACACTACTCAGTGTCACTGGAAAGTTTTACAAATCCTTGAAGTCAGTAGGACATAAGTAAGTGCCTGAAGCTAAGCAAGTTTTCATAACTCTTGTCTAAAAATGGTATTCTGATGACTGACTGTCTGCAGCCATTGTCTCCTCTTCTGCAGTTTCTAAACGGAGTGTTGCCTGGTTCTCAGAATGCCTCTCCTATGCTCCTAGCGAGTAATTACCCTACTTCAGTGCAGTTTGGTGGCCACCGGGATACTTCAGAAACATCAAGTTGCTACTTAGAAATTACAGAGCAGCAAGGCTGAAAGGGGCCTCCACAGGTCATCTAGTCCGGTGTTTCTCAAACCATGGGTTGTGACCCAAAAGTGGGTTGCAAGAATATGTGAAAGGATCATGAACAATCACAGAAAAACATGGGAAAGCGTGGGTTTCCCCTTGCAGGCTGTCAGTGTTCCAGCCTGCAAGGGGTTGCGGGGAGCAGGATGTAGGGGGAGCCACGTGCATGTGCACAAACTCACATGCATGTGGCAGCCTCGCAGGGTGGAGAGCATCTCCAGCAAGTATGTTTAATGAGGGGAGGGAGGAGAAAGCATAGAGGAAGTGTTGGGGGGCTGGCCTAGGCAACGGGTAGGGGGGAGGAGGGGACCACAGGCAACACATGGAGAGCAGGCACAGGGCTACACCCTAGCTGGACCAGAAAGGGCACAAGCCACCTCCATGCCCCAGCAGGTGGGTCCCAGCACAGAAGAGTGGAGCACAGCAGCAAGACTAGTTGCTGGCAGCCAGGCCATGGTGGTAGGGTAGAGCTGAGGCCCGGCACGCAAGCAGCTGGCAGCAGAAGGGCAATGTGCCCCCCCACCATTACACCTTGTGTTGCTGGTGCCACAGGGTTTATAGCGGTGGCAGCAGCAGCAACTAGTCTCGCTGTCCTGCTCCACCCTCCTGCGCTGTGACCTACCTGCTGGGTCACAGAAGTGGCAGCTTGTGCCCATGCTGGTCTGGCCAGACTGTGTGCTCCCCCCATACGCTCCTTCCCCTGACACCACACACCCACCCCCACACTCTGGGGGGCTGGGGCAGTGGGCTGGGAGTGAGGAGCACCAGCATGGCTGGAGGGATGGGGAGCTGTGGGTCAGGACTGGCCAATGTTTACAAGTGGGTCAAAAAAAGTACAAAAAAAAAAAGCCTGAGAACCACTGATCTAGTTCAACCCTCTGCCTAAGGTAGGATCATCCCTATCCAAATCATCCTATCCAAATCCATAATCTAATCTCTTCGTAAAACTACTGTCAATCCTGACAACACGACTTGTTCTCATGTCTCTATACCACATCAGACCATTTTGTTATGCATGCTTGTGCTTGTTCGCTGTACTTTGCAAGATCTTTTGTTGTACATGTGTCTTCAAGCAGCGGGCACTGAGCAGGTGTTGCACAGTCTGAGGCTCTGTATCACAGTCACAGGTGGTTGAACCAATGATATAATATAGCCCTACTTCTTCATTAGTTCCTTGGAGCGTCCAACTCTGATGCATAGGTGCCTGAGACACTGCCACCTTTGCCATGGTTCATCAACCCCTCGTGGTAAGGGCTCGGCCTCTGGAACGTTCATTTTTTCTACAGTCAGGTATTTTTTTCAGTCTCTTGTTCCACATTTGTAGTCATGTCTCTTGGGTGTGACACTGAGAGGCTGGGTGCTGGTGAGGAAGCTCCTGTGCAACTTCAGTCTTTTGTGTGCTGTCTCATATCTTCAGTTTGTCTCAAGCAAATCACAACACAAGAGATAATGCCCTACAGGTAAAGCAGGGGGACCATGGCAGCCAACGTCCTGAATCTGTAAAAGGTTGCTAATATACGCCCAGGTGGCAGGCTACACACCCCCCAACCACAGTGGAGGGCAAAAACCCCCATAGTCCTTACTAATCTGACCATGGGGTAAAATTCCTTCCTGACCCCAAATACAATGATCAGTCTGACCTTGAGCTGAGGGGCAAGACTGTCTAGCCAAAAAACCTCTGGCTTTAAGTCCTAGCAGGAGCATTTACAAAGAGTTTTCCTATACAAAGAATTTCCTACCTCCCCCATTTAATCCAAGGGCTGGATTTTTGCCTCTAGTTTCATCCAAATAAAAAGGAGACCCCTGTGCATACCAGGGGTTTAACAATATTTAAATATCCTGTGGGGGAAAAAAAAAAGGTGAGGGCAGGAGGCAGGGGAGATATTTTACTCAAGGATTAATTTTTCCAAATCTCTTCCAGCTCTACCTTTACATATCCTAAATTTTATTTAACTCCTGGCATTGCAAAACAAGCAATCCATTATCTTTCATCTCATATTTGCATAACCAGCTTATGTTATGCATGTTTAGCTATGGTTATGTTCTATTAAGGGTAACTTTGTGTATCCTCTCTGCCTAGCTTCATTAGTATCCATGTTCAGAGGTATCAAGGCTACTGGTACCTGTTCTTACCATTTGTGAGCCTGGGTTTTACCATTTGGGGTTAAAGTGTACAACTGTAAATGGCAGGTGGATCAGATTCCTTCTCCATTAACCCCAAAATTATGAAGTTTGCAGGTATGCAAATGTAACGTTAATTCACCGAAAAGTCAGCACACACTGCAAGCTTGGCAGAGATCTGACATGTAGTTTCCGTCAGTGTGTGAGAAACAGATTCCAGACAGGAATCGCTTCCTGGATGGCCTTATGGCTCACCAACTCCTTAAGGAAAAGTGCTTATGGGCACAAGCCCCTGTGGTAGGCTCCTAAGAAAACCAGATACTTTCCATAGCTTAAAACAGCGGTAGGCAAAATATGGCCCACAGCGGGTCCCTTGGTCCCCTAGCCCAGGCACAGTCCAGCCGTGGCACATGCTGCCACCTCCTGGCCACACACAACAGGACTGGGGTGGCTCTGCAGCTGGACTGCCTTTCTAGGCAGCCCAGGTGGTAGCAGCTCCTTCTGGCTGCTGCCGCCACCACCAGCCCCATATACCCAGCCGGGTACTAGCAAGGATCACCACTACACCGCCCCGATCCTGCATGTCCCGTGCCTGCTGTGGGCTCGCCCGCTCAGGCCCAGCAGTGGTGGTGTGGGACAAAAGCTCTTGCTCAGCATGGGGTAAAAGTGGCCCCTCACTGCCTCCCCCCTCCCCCTCACTGCTGGCAATTCCCTGCTGCAGCTGCCCAGAGCCTGTACGGGGCTGCCCTGGGTCTCTGCTGCCATCACCACTGCCTTTGGGCTGCCCCGTGGGGCAACGGTGGCAGTGCAGAGCAGACACAGGGCAGCCCCATGCAGGTTCGAGGTGGCTGCAGCAGGGAGCAGCTAGCACCGGGAGCGAGATAAGCTGCTTTTACCCAAGGCTGAGCAACAGCTTTTTCCCCGCACTGCCACTGTTGAGCCTGGGCAGGCGAGCCTAGAGCAGGTGCGCAGGGTTGGGACTGTGCAACGTGGGTCCCCACTGGTACTGTGGGGCTGGGGCTGATGGCAGCGGCAGCCAGAAGGAGCTGCCACTGCCTGCACTGACTAGAAAGGCAGTTCAGCTGCGGAGCTGCCCTAGCCCCGCTGTGTGCCCAGGGGGCAGCAGGTTGTGCCACAGGCAGGCGGCTCAAGCCAGGCTGAGTCAGGGCTGCGACTGGGTTCTGGCTGACCCGCTCTGGTGGGGGTGTGGGGCATGCTGGGGTTGCGTACTGTTGGCGGTGGTGGGAAGGTGCCGCAGGGCACTGTTGCAAGGAGAATGCTGACCGGCTCAGGGGGGCATATGCAGGGGCAACCATGTACACCCCACCATACCTATAAACCCTCCCCTGCAAACCCCACAACCATACCCTCCCCGACAATCTCACAACCCACAAACATCGCACCCATCCCACCCTCCCACAAACTCCACTCCCCCCACACACCTCTGGGGGGAGCCCCGCTCACTGCTACACACTCATACCCCACTACACACACACCCACACCCCCCCACACACACAGCCCACCCCCAACCTAGACACCCCCAGCCACTCTCCCTCACCCCACATACTCCATACCCACTCACCCATTCCCACCAACACTCCCCACCACACCCACCCACAAACCTCATACCTACCTCTCCATAGCCCCCACTCTTCACACTCCCTTAC
>NW_017728996.1:15170471-15177724 GCF_001723915.1 Gavialis gangeticus | reverse complement strand
CACAACACAAGAGATAATGCCCTACAGGTAAAGCAGGGGGACCATGGCAGCCAACGTCCTGAATCTGTAAAAGGTTGCTAATATACGCCCAGGTGGCAGGCTACACACCCCCCAACCACAGTGGAGGGCAAAAACCCCCATAGTCCTTACTAATCTGACCATGGGGTAAAATTCCTTCCTGACCCCAAATACAATGATCAGTCTGACCTTGAGCTGAGGGGCAAGACTGTCTAGCCAAAAAACCTCTGGCTTTAAGTCCTAGCAGGAGCATTTACAAAGAGTTTTCCTATACAAAGAATTTCCTACCTCCCCCATTTAATCCAAGGGCTGGATTTTTGCCTCTAGTTTCATCCAAATAAAAAGGAGACCCCTGTGCATACCAGGGGTTTAACAATATTTAAATATCCTGTGGGGGAAAAAAAAAAGGTGAGGGCAGGAGGCAGGGGAGATATTTTACTCAAGGATTAATTTTTCCAAATCTCTTCCAGCTCTACCTTTACATATCCTAAATTTTATTTAACTCCTGGCATTGCAAAACAAGCAATCCATTATCTTTCATCTCATATTTGCATAACCAGCTTATGTTATGCATGTTTAGCTATGGTTATGTTCTATTAAGGGTAACTTTGTGTATCCTCTCTGCCTAGCTTCATTAGTATCCATGTTCAGAGGTATCAAGGCTACTGGTACCTGTTCTTACCATTTGTGAGCCTGGGTTTTACCATTTGGGGTTAAAGTGTACAACTGTAAATGGCAGGTGGATCAGATTCCTTCTCCATTAACCCCAAAATTATGAAGTTTGCAGGTATGCAAATGTAACGTTAATTCACCGAAAAGTCAGCACACACTGCAAGCTTGGCAGAGATCTGACATGTAGTTTCCGTCAGTGTGTGAGAAACAGATTCCAGACAGGAATCGCTTCCTGGATGGCCTTATGGCTCACCAACTCCTTAAGGAAAAGTGCTTATGGGCACAAGCCCCTGTGGTAGGCTCCTAAGAAAACCAGATACTTTCCATAGCTTAAAACAGCGGTAGGCAAAATATGGCCCACAGCGGGTCCCTTGGTCCCCTAGCCCAGGCACAGTCCAGCCGTGGCACATGCTGCCACCTCCTGGCCACACACAACAGGACTGGGGTGGCTCTGCAGCTGGACTGCCTTTCTAGGCAGCCCAGGTGGTAGCAGCTCCTTCTGGCTGCTGCCGCCACCACCAGCCCCATATACCCAGCCGGGTACTAGCAAGGATCACCACTACACCGCCCCGATCCTGCATGTCCCGTGCCTGCTGTGGGCTCGCCCGCTCAGGCCCAGCAGTGGTGGTGTGGGACAAAAGCTCTTGCTCAGCATGGGGTAAAAGTGGCCCCTCACTGCCTCCCCCCTCCCCCTCACTGCTGGCAATTCCCTGCTGCAGCTGCCCAGAGCCTGTACGGGGCTGCCCTGGGTCTCTGCTGCCATCACCACTGCCTTTGGGCTGCCCCGTGGGGCAACGGTGGCAGTGCAGAGCAGACACAGGGCAGCCCCATGCAGGTTCGAGGTGGCTGCAGCAGGGAGCAGCTAGCACCGGGAGCGAGATAAGCTGCTTTTACCCAAGGCTGAGCAACAGCTTTTTCCCCGCACTGCCACTGTTGAGCCTGGGCAGGCGAGCCTAGAGCAGGTGCGCAGGGTTGGGACTGTGCAACGTGGGTCCCCACTGGTACTGTGGGGCTGGGGCTGATGGCAGCGGCAGCCAGAAGGAGCTGCCACTGCCTGCACTGACTAGAAAGGCAGTTCAGCTGCGGAGCTGCCCTAGCCCCGCTGTGTGCCCAGGGGGCAGCAGGTTGTGCCACAGGCAGGCGGCTCAAGCCAGGCTGAGTCAGGGCTGCGACTGGGTTCTGGCTGACCCGCTCTGGTGGGGGTGTGGGGCATGCTGGGGTTGCGTACTGTTGGCGGTGGTGGGAAGGTGCCGCAGGGCACTGTTGCAAGGAGAATGCTGACCGGCTCAGGGGGGCATATGCAGGGGCAACCATGTACACCCCACCATACCTATAAACCCTCCCCTGCAAACCCCACAACCATACCCTCCCCGACAATCTCACAACCCACAAACATCGCACCCATCCCACCCTCCCACAAACTCCACTCCCCCCACACACCTCTGGGGGGAGCCCCGCTCACTGCTACACACTCATACCCCACTACACACACACCCACACCCCCCCACACACACAGCCCACCCCCAACCTAGACACCCCCAGCCACTCTCCCTCACCCCACATACTCCATACCCACTCACCCATTCCCACCAACACTCCCCACCACACCCACCCACAAACCTCATACCTACCTCTCCATAGCCCCCACTCTTCACACTCCCTTACAATATACAAGAATAAGACCTCATTTTGAGCTATTATGCAATCACATCTATATACACCATGTGAACACACACACGCACACAAATCTGGACAAAAATTTTTTTTTTTAAATAAAATTAAAATATGTTATTGTCAATGTTTGATTTTTAGTATACAGTTTGGTTTTTTTTTTTTCAGTTCCAAGATGGCAAACCCGCCGTACTGCTAGGGGCAAGGGGAAGGACTTCTGGCCCCAAGATGGTGATCAGGGGGCGGGGCACCTGCCAAGGGGCAGAGCTACCCTTGCGGCCCTCGACAGCTCGCCAAAACTCATTAAGCAGCCCTTCAGCCAAAATAAATTGCCCGCCCCTGGCTTAAAAGAACTGAATACCCCTGGAGGTAGGTCAGGATTCAAAAGAGCTAGAGTTGCACAAACATACTGAAGAGACCCGTAAGAGGAGCAGCAGTAGCCCCTGGCGGCAGCAACCCAGAAGCATGCCCCAGAACCAGTGGCATCAGCTCCGGCGATGGCCTCTCTACCCAGCACTTGCTACTTTGGCTGTCGTAGGTGGTAGAGCCCCTGGAGTAGCAGGGTCCTGTCGTGGGCCTCCCTACCCATCCCCTCACATGAATCGCAAGCGTAGTTGGTAAAGCCCTTGGATGGCAATGCTAGGTGAGTCTCCCTTCCCAACTGAGCAAGCTAGGTGGTAGCTCCCCTAGGTTGGTTGCCAGTGACAGATTAAACTGGTTCAGGATTCAACTAATGCTTAACACTTGATGTTTTCTTTACGGTTGTGTGTTTGCTCCCTTTTCCCCTGTGATAAACCCTGTTTTAGTTGAACACCGCTTGAGAGAGTGGGGAAGCGCATTCACTTTGAAACACTCTGGTAAAATCTACTGTCCCGCGTTTCTGGGTGCTGGCCTAAGACAGATCTTAAAAAAAAAAAAGTGTGTGTTAAGCCTCTAAATTTGAATGCAGCCCTTGTTACTGCTACCCAGTGCCTGGCAGAAGGGTTACACTGGCATTATGCTCTTCTGGATCTTGTCACTCTATTTAGTTACATGCTGTTTGCTAATGTACCATTAATCAATAGCCACCCCCTATTTATACTTTTGAAAGCAAAGCATGCATCTTAAGGCCTTTTTTAAAGTTTCGATAATAGCTTCAGGTTTAAGTGTCAACCATACAACTCAGGACATACAGCACCATGAGTGGTGTCACAGACGGTAAATATGCCAGCAAGCTAATTATATTCTTAAGCAAGATATAGTGGACTTGTAATACGAGGCAGACAGCACTAAAAGGCAACTGCAGGTGATTCAGTGTTTGGGATACCATGGTGACACTGGCAATCCTTAACTAGGCGCATTCTGCACCAAGCATTGACAACTCTCGAAGTCGTGATGGATTAATGGGTAACAGAGTATGACGTCAGAAAGGTTTGTTTGAGAAAAGTTTCGGATGACAGAATAACTCCCATCTTATGACGTAACTGCTGAAGAAAAGAGAGGAAATAGAGGACTGCAAACGCAGGGAGCAGAGGTTCCCTTCTGTAACCCGTAGGGTTTGAGCACATTCCTTCCATAGACTGCACCATCCCCAGCCATTAATCACACGAGCATGTGAACTGCTTCACCCTTTAAATGCATCAGATGAAAGACATAATTCAAGCCAAGGAGTGACACCATTAGTGTGCCCAGTGTTGCTTTCTTGACCTCTACCATTCTACAGAGTTTTCAGTTTTGCATTTGCTTCTCCTAAGCTACCAAATTAATTTAACCAGTTGGTTTTAAGTCTTCCAGCTGCCTTGATAAAAGCCAGAGAAGTCCAGTGGATAAGACACAGGCCTGGGAAGCCAGAAAACCTGGTTTATATCATCCCCAGTTCTAACAACCAATCTCTGGCCAGTCACTTCACTTTTCTGTGCTTTGATTTGTTCATCTGTGCGAGAGGGTTGATAATACCCCTCTTCACAAGCACTCTGAGATTTGCAGATAAACAGATGCATGACAGGGACTTTTCAGTAGGTTTTTTAAAATGTATTATCAATGCCAAAGTTTACCATCACTTTTTTACTTTCTGGGGTTGTGTTTTGTTGTTTCCTAAACTGTAGATGACACTACTTAAATGGCACGACCATCAAATCTGAGCAATTTTATAAGTATCAAGTACAATGCTATAGTTTTTGTTACCCCACACAGTAGGTATGTTAGGTCATCTAAGGGTGAGAGAGGGGAGTGGAAAGAGAGAGAGAGAAGAGAGATTGGGGGGAAGAATCAACAAAGAAGAGCAAACTGAACAGGATTTAAACAACTTGTAGCTATTCATGGATGTCAGGGCTAACGTCAGGATATCAGCTGTGAGATGGAAGCCCGGAGTGGCAGAAGTAGCAGTAAAATCATAATCATAAAAATAAACCAGTCAGCATGACCATAAGCAGCTAATGCTAAGCACTGGGACAGGACTGGGCACAACACGCGACATCCTGTTGCTTTCCAGCCAGGTCCGTGAGCTCTGCGTGTCAGGTTGTTGTGCCACATTCTGAGAAGACTACAGCTCAGACTCAAAGAGCATGAAACCTGATTACACCTTTTAAGAGCACTTGCCATGCAGAAAGGCTTAAGGGACTGAGATTTTATACACACTAAAAAAAATTTTGCAGGTGATCTAACATCAGCGTTCAAAATTGCTATGGGGATTATTGCTAAATGGGTTACCTTAGCAAATCAGAAAGCTAGGGCAGGAATGCTGTAAGACGGACATGGCAAATTACAAGAGCAGGCCACTGACAAAAACCTTAAGAGATATTAAAAAAGAAAAAAAAGAAAGAAAAAAATCCTGATAATCTTTTTAATTAGTAGGACTTCAGACCAGAGATCTCCATGTCTCCTGCAACAATGCAGGATGAAATTACCTGCATCATCACTCGTGATATGCCAACACCACCTAGAGCCCCCAGACATGCTCATCACTCAACTGTGCTAGCTACTTAACACTGCGGTTTGGAAGACGCTGTTTAGTTTTGCTTTTACTACACTTGGAAAAAAGATAAAATTTTAGTTTATGGAAAGAATACATTATCTTGCAACATTTTTGGCTGGCTCACATATAAAGAAATAGCTTCTTTCCACAGCATCAGTTTATCATATTTCAGTTTACTTTGACAGGGCAAAACAGGAAAAAAAAAATGATACAGGCTGGACTGACTGAGGGACTGAGAAATGAGATGACACAGAAGTCAGTCTGAAATAAATTAAGATTACTGACTTGCTGGGTGGAGTGAATTTTTCCAATCCAGCAACGCTTGTTAAAAAAATGTTAAATATTCTGGGGTGCTGGTGCAGATGCATGTGCCTGTACATACACATATATGAATGTGTGTGCGCGCATGTGCATATACTGTGTTTCCTTGATTGAAAGACTAGGTTTTTCACACCAATTTAACATGGTGGGGGGAGCACCCTGTCTTACAGTCGAGTATAAAGTAATAGGGGTATGCAGTTGCTGCAGCTCCAGCCCCTCTCCCCCTCACCCCCTGCAGCCTTGGGCCCCTGCTGCTCCCAGTCTCCACACTGCAACATGCCCCCCCCCCAGACCTCTGCTCTGGTGCTGGCAGGCTTCATCTCCATGAAGCACAGCCTGGCCCTGTACAGCAGTGCTGGCTCTAAGGTGCTACTGCGGGGCTGGGCTGAAGCCACACTTTGTGCTGCAGGCAGTAGGGACACAGTGTCCTAGAGCCAAAGCAAACGTAAGGGGAAAAGTAGAAGGGAGGAGACCCAAGGTTGGGGGGGAGAGGGAAGCAGAAGTGGTCTGGAGGGGGAAAGGTGGGGAAGCTGGACTGCAGGAACCAGACAAAATGGAGGTAAGTGGGGGGGGGGTAGCAGGGGGGCAAACTGCATGCCTCCCTTACTGCCTGCTCCCTCACTGCCTCCCCATTACCAGCTCCCCACCACATGCCCTACTACATACCCCAACTACCTGTCGCCCCCACCACTGCCTCCCCCTTGACTGCCCCCATACTTCCCCTATCCCTCCTACCTACAGTAGTGGGGCGGGATGAATTTAAGCCAATTTTTCGATAATTAGATTCTATGCACAGAAAATTGTAACAAATGTATACATTTTCAATCAACAGAATCTATTTTTTGGTGGGTCATCTATTCAGATAAATGTGGTACATTCATACATCATATGTATGCATATGTGCATGTACAAGTATGTTGTGCTGGTATGGCTTCAAGTCTCCTATGGCAGCTGTACATAATCCTATTAAGGGTGTTGTTACCTGTAGCTGAGGGGTTTTTTCCAAGTCTAGGTCTATGGAAAGAGAACACCTGAACAACTGAAAGCTCTCAGGGAATGAAGAACTTAATTGGGCAAATATATAAGAACAATGAAAATCATTAATTTTACTCCTTAAAGAGTGTGCGTACTCCTTCACACACAGGTGTAGGATGTCAAATATGCTGAAATGTTAGGGAAAAGACAAAGGATTAAAAGCATACCACAACTACAGTAAGGAGGAATATAAATGTGAACATAAGAACATGAAGCACAGTACGTGGATAAGCAGGTCACATGGTTTGCTGGGTACTGAAATGCTTGCAGCCTACTAGTTCTTTGGCCTCTTCAATATCTATTGCTATGAAGTGTGGTTCAGTTTAAGCACTGACATCCAGATGAAAAGATTAGTTGAAAAATTCTGACCAGCTGTAACTCAGTGTTACTCTGCTGGTCTGGGAGTGGTGGCAGTGAGCTCCATGAGACTGTCCTTCGTTTCAAATGCAGGGTTTGAAAAAGAGAAAGGAGTGGAGGAAAAAGACAGAATAGAGGATTTTCCATGTGAACCTGCAGCAACAGCATATGCCACACTTTTTTCTCAGTTTGAAACCTGACATGTAACCACTTTTAAATCCCTAAA
>NW_017728996.1:15157846-15165471 GCF_001723915.1 Gavialis gangeticus | reverse complement strand
TTGAAAATTCAGGAAACAGGCCTCTATCTACAGAATGGTAGAAGGGAAAAGAAGCTGAGGTTTTAGGGTTTTTTTAGGGTTTTTTGGGGGGCAGAGGGGGAGAGTTGACTTGTATGGCATTTTATAAGTGGTGCAAGCTGATAGGCATTTACTGTGCACTTTTTTTTCTAAGCTACTTCTCTAGCCCATGGAGCTGAGATATCCTTATGGGCACAGTAAACGGAGCTCCCTGAAGGAAAGGAACTGTTTAGCAAAATGAATGTTTATACCAGCAATGGGATACTGCACCTTCTGAAGGCCTCAACTCGAGGGCCACCATATCCTAACTAATTAGCTGGTTATACAACATCACAACAAAATATCCTATCTGTGTCAAAGCCATTGCCTTCCTACACAAAAGGCTAGCTGACAGGAGGAACCAAAACAGACCAAGTGATCAATGAACTGCCTCTAAACAGTGAAATGTGGGAGGACTTGTTGTAAGGGAACACTTGTGTGAACCAATGTGGGTACAGTTATATATTCCTTACTGTTAGATGCATTTAATCCCATTATAGCCAATGCATTTATTCATCCCCATTATGTTAGGTTAACAGACACCATTTATGCTGTCTTCCCAGCAGACAACAGGGCCACAAGAAGTTCCTCTCTTTTTACTCGAGGCTTTAACAGACACTGTACAGGTGTTATTCAGACCTAAACACTCATGACTTCCAGACAGTTTAGCAAAGCCCTTGATACAGTCTCCCATAACATTCTCGTAGGTAAGCTAAGGAAGTATGGGTTGAATGAATGGACTGTAAGTTGGATAGAAAACTGGCTAGATCATCAGGCCCAGAGGACAGTAATCAATGGCTCAAAGTCTAGTTGGCAGCCAGTAACAAGTGGAGTGCCCCTGGGGTCAGTCCTGGGGGTGGTTTTGTACAATATCTTCATGGGTGACTTGAAAGATGGCATACAGTGCACCCTCAGCAAGTCTGCAGATGACACCAAGCTGGGGGTAGTAGATATGCTTGAGGGGAGGGCTAGCATTCAGAGACCTTGACAAATTGGAGTATTGGACCAATAGAAAAATCTCATGAGATTCAACAAGGACAAGTGCAAAGTCCTTGCACTTAGGACAGAGCAATCCCATGCACCGGTACAGGTTGGGGGCTGACTGGCTGGGCAGCGGCTCTGTAGGAAAGAACCTGGGGGTTACAGTGGACAATAAGCTGAATACGAGTCAGTGTGCCCTAGTTGCCAAGAAGGCTAATGGCATACTGGGCTGCATTGGTAGGTGTGTTACCAGCATGTCGAGGGAAGTAATTCTTCCTCTCTATTCAGCACTGATGAGGCCACATCTGGAGTACTGTGTCTAGTTCTGGGCCCCCCACTACAGAAAGGATGTGGACAAATTGAAGAGAGTGCAGCAGAGGGCAGGGAAAATGGTTAAGGGAGCTGGGGGACATGACTGATGAGGAGAGGCTGAGGGAACTGGGCTTGTTTAGTATATAGAAGAAAAGCCCGAAGTGGGATTTAATAGTGGCCTTCAAGTACCTGCAGGGGGGTCCAAAGAGGATGGAGCTCAACTGTTCTCAGCAGTGGCAGATGACAGAACAAGGAGCAACGGTCTCAAGTTGCGACAAGGGAAGTTTAGGTTACATATTAAGAAAAGCTTTTTCACCAGGAGGGAAGTAAAACACTGGAACAGAGAGGTTGTGGAATCTCCATCCTTGGACTTTTTTAAGACCTGGCTAGACAAAGTCTTGCCTGGGATGATCTTGCTTTGAGCAGGGGGTTGGACTAGATGACCTCCTGAGGCCTTTCCAACCCTAATTTTCTATGATTCTTTTCCAAGCAAATCAATTTAAATCCTAGCAGTCCAACTTTCAGGAGCTTTCAGAACTCATAAAATGCAATGGAAGTGAGAGTGGTTCTCAGCAGCTCTGAAAACAGGATGCTTTCAAATGTGGTTTTCAGCTTCTTTGTGAACTGAGACCACTTTTCACTTACTGGAAAGGCTAGAAACCCTACGTGCTTTTCTTCTTTCAACTGATGAAGTGCTGGTTGAGTTTTTATGCACGAAACCACCAAATGAGCAAAATTGTGAATGTTTCCTAATGCTAGCTTAATTGCCTTCCTGTGTGTTTATGTTTGCAGTAAAAATAAATGGTGGTCAGTAATTCTCTGAAAACCACATACACTGCACACCACAAAATGCTACAGAAAACTATCATGAATGGAACAAACCTGCCACACTAGCATACGCAGAAGTGTCTTTGGCCAGAGATCATAACTGTGCCCGTCTCGTAAAAGGGGATTCAGCAGTACAGACGTTACAAGCATGTTCTGTGTGTAAAGCCATCAGTCAGAAATCACTGGGGAAAAAAGTAATGCGGCCATTTATGTAAACCAGTGTTCATCTTGTGAATCTACCTGCGTTTCCTTTCCATTCCCACATGACACGCAGTGAACGCACAATTCCACACAGGTATACTGGTCAGAAAGTCAAAGGAGGACTTGGCATGCCTAATACTTGACAAGGTCTCTAGATAAGCCTGAGGCAACTTTAATATTTAGTGATAAGCTTTCCAATAATACTCATCACTATAGTACTGACACATATACCCCTGCGTACAGAAACAATCGCCACTTTGCTCTATCTCTTTTTTTTGTATTAAAAACACTCTACTGTCCTCAGTAGTCTGGTATTTTAATGCATGTGCAAAGTACTGGAGTGTATCCCAAGACATGAGAAAGAGAGGCACTGCTCTAAATGCGATGGATATGCATGGGGTATTGGGGAAAGCTGTGACCTTGCATCTACTGAATGGCCAAATCTGAAAGCTTAGGTTCTTAACATACATTTATGTAGGATCTCAGAAGAAAAACCTTGGCTGGCATTTGGGAGGATTCCCCCCTTATGGATGGAAAAAATTCACCATAACGGAAGTCTTTCTAGACCCCTTTTGATTTACACACACAGACACACACACAGAGCAACAAGAGCAGCTACTTTTCTCACCGTTCAGAGTCTGATCCGCTCCTAGCACATTCCATTCTGCTGGCAATTTCAGATGTCGAAATGCCAAAGCCACTTTCTCATCCAGAAAATTCAGGTCCCCAGAGGGCGGCCTTGACCGATCCAGGAATCTTGTGAAGTTCAGTGCTTGCTGATTCCCAGCACAAGTTGCTAGGAACTGAGCTGCATCGTAGGCCTCATCCTGAATGAACTGAAACCTGTCCTCTGCCACCACCAGAATAGGAAGTCCTTCCTTGGAGGCACAAAGCTCCACTTTCACCGTCTCGCAGCAGTCATGGCCTGAAAAATAAAACCAAAGAAATGAACATAATGATAACACAGAAAGAACTGATTAGACTGAAAAGAAACATGTCTAAACAGTACAAGATCCTATGAATGAAATCATGCACGAGATACCATGATGGTACACACATACATATATCGACCCATATAAAATAGTACTTGACGAACTATAGAGTAACAAAAGGCCTCCTGAACAGGACTGCACTACTTCAGAATCACATAATCAGAGGGGTGAATAAGGATCTTTCCTCAGATTTCTCCTCTCCAGAACCAAATCATATTATAAAATGATTATAAAAGATTATAAAATGTTCCCTATGTCCACAGATGAATAGGACAAGTAGTAATGGGCTTGCTTTGCAGCAAGGGTGACTTAGACTTGCCTCCAGGAAAAATGGCAGTAGCTATATAGTAGTATTAATTGCCATTAATGTGTTAATTTGATTTAGCACTCTTTTTTTTAATGCATGTTAATTGCTGCTGGTGGTGAGGCAAAAGCAGCCGCTTTTCCCTTGCTGTTGCATGCCTGCCTGTGCTGCAAAAGCAGCCCCTCTCCCGTCACTGGTGTGTGCCTGCCTGTGTTGCTGGGGGAAAAGCAGCCCCTCCCCACTTGCTGCTGCCCAGACAGACACAGGCACAGTCCTGAAAGCAGACTCATCAGCTGGATGCAGGTAAGTGTACGGGGGAACGGGGGGTTGGAGGACCAGGTCTTGGGACTGTCTAGGGTTTGTGCATGTGTGCGCACATCCAAAAATACTTATTACAAAATTGGGATTCTATTATTGTTTAACTTCATGATTAAAATTGCAATTAATCGCAACCATTTTAAGTCTTGCAATTAATTACAATTAATATTTTTAATCATTTGACAGCCCAACTATGTACATAATAAACCACTAGACAAGATTACCTAGGGAAGCAGTGGATTCCCCATCATTGAAGGCTTTAGAGAGCAGGTTAAACAAATATCTGTCAGGACTAGTTAGGTTTGATCCTGTTTTGGGAAAGAGTAATGGTCTAGGTCAGTGGTTCTCAACCTTTTTTGTACCAGGACCCATTTGTAAGCACCAATGGCCAGTCCTGACCCAGTGCCCCCCATTCCCGACCCACTGTCCCCTGCCCCTCAGTATGTGAAGCGGGGGTGGGAGGAAACTCTGCCAGCCTGCAAGAGAAAAGCCACAGTTTCCCACATTTTTCTCCTTCAAAATGAGACTCCATTTTTAAAGTCTGATCCATTTTTAAGTTTGTTCGTGACCCTTTTGCAACTTCTGGGTTGCAACCCATGGATTGAGAAATGCTGGTGTAGATGACCTCTTGAAGTCCTTTCCATCCATGATGGCTGTGAGTCATGGGAGTGGACTCCCTTCTATCACCAAAAGGCCATTTCAAGACCACTAATGGACTCAGGGAAAAATGCCCAAAGGTACCAAGGTACCTGGGTCCCTAGTGAAAAAGTCAGGCGCATCTGGCACAGAATTCCCATTAGGACTTTTACAATCAAACCCTCACAGTTCAACAAAAAACACATTTCTAAAAACGTTTGAAAGATGCCAGGAACCCATCTGAAGTAAAAAAGGGGCAGGTGTTACAAAGCTACATCTTGCATCAGCATTGAGACCTTCATAATTTTTGCTCAAACAACAAAAAGGCAACGATTACAAAAATAACATAGCCTGCTTCAAATACGCTGTGTATACGTGATCAGGTCTCTTATTCAGCACCGCACCTGCCATTTGGAGTTGGTTTCACATGGCAGAACTAAGCTTGCTGCATTCCGGAGAACAAGGGGATTGCTTCTTTTCATATTTATTAAAAAAAAAAAAAAGCAACTTATTTTCACAGCTCTGCTAACTTCTCATTTACTTATTTTAATGAAAGGCTGGCCCAGCAGGGCAGCAGTTCCACAGCCCCAGAAAATGCAAAATAAACTTCCTTGCAATTTACAAGGGGAAAATATATCATCTTTTCAGCATGACCAGCATTTGTATTTGCCAGACAAGCCCCTTTAATAACATGGTTTGTGTTTCAAGTTCACTGTTCTCTGCAGTCTCTTTCTGTCTCTTGCGCCAAAGCTAGACCAACGTCATTGCTGTTTTTGCCAGAACAGCATGGACCCTTCACTAATTACTGGAAAAGCTTCTTTCTCTACCCATGATCTCAGCATCTTACTACGTTGATCAAACCCTATTTATTCTTTATTAAATATACGGGACGAAGGATTTTTTTTTTTTTTTATACACAGGTTTGAAAATGTCATTTACCCACATACCAGTGGTGAGCAGGAAGCCTTGCCCTGGTGGTGTAGGGGTCTTAGCTCTTCCATTCACTTCTAAAAGAAAAATACGTCCCCTCATCTTTGCGGTGGCGAAGAGAAACTTTTCAGTCGGATCCAACACTTCGGCAGCTGTTCATAGCTTTGTCAAGCAGTAGCAGAATTGTCATTCCATTTCTCCAACTTGGGGTTTTGTGGAAGCAGCCAAATTGCCAAGCATCATATTAACAGAACACTACTACTTAAGAAAAAGATTGGCAATTGAGGCAGTTTACAAAAGCCTCCACAGAAGAGGAGGTTATAAAGAAAGAGGGGCTGCCAGGGAGGAAGAACAGCTGAAACATCTCTTTACAGCCCCTCACAGATGCCAGGAGGCTCTGGTTTTGGGAAATGAGGCTTCGCACTTACCAGAAACCTACTAGCTGCCATGCAAGTGCTTAACTGCAGGAGAAGAGAAGACTGAATTCTGCACTGTTTCAGAAAATCGTGCTCAGGAAATGGTACAGATGGCAAAACTGGTCTTTTCACACCTGTAATTCAACCAGATCCAGCACCAGCTGATGATATCCATCACCAACAATAGGTTTATGAGGATACGATAATGTAAGGCTAATTCAGGAGCTGAGGGTAATACCCCAACAGAAATCCTAGCAGCACAGGTTGTATGGGAGGGTAGAGAAGGTGAGGTGCCTCACTAAGTTACTGTTCTTGGACTTCACTAGCCCCACCTTTTGCGTCTTCCTCAGGCTAGTAGGATTAGCAATCTACTTAGCAAGAGCCTAGTAAATGCGTCCATCCCCGTTTCACAACAGGATGGATAAAATTATACCTACCACAGTAATTATAGAGCCTTGACCCACAAAAAGCAGCTCAGGTGCTGCACGCTGTCTTAGAATCATAGAAATTGAGGGTTGGAAGGGACCTCGGGAGGTCATTTAGTCCAGCCCCCTGCTCAAAGCAGGACCAGCCCCAGCTAGACCATCCCAGCCAAGGCTTTGTCTTCTCTAGTACAACCACTGATAGCAACTGGTGGTAGCAATTCATTAGCCTGTAAAGTTAAAAAACATTTCAGAATCAAAGACTCTCCAACATGTACACACCCCCTGGGTTGCTGCTTCTGTTTTTGAACTCTAATTTTCTCTTTTTCCAGGAGCATCCCATCTTCAAGATGTGCGAGCTGACAGCCACCTGTCGCTCAGATTTAAACAGCACTTCTTCCAGCACAGCCAAGCAGCAGTTATCAAATGTTAGCAAGCTGGTGTCCAGGAAAACAATTGGTGTCATTTGCTTCCACCGCCTCCTACATGAAACCAAGTGATTCTTCTACCTATCTGATACTGCCCACTGGCTTTTTAGTTTAAACAGTAACAAGAGAAATCCCATATGGGATAAGTGGATTCCCACTGCCAAATTAGCTGGCACGGCATTCAGGGTGTCATAACAGACATCACCTAGCCACGCAGAACAAACGTTCCCATGAACAGAAGAGAGGAGTGAGCCCCAAATATCAGGATTACTGCACCCAATTTAAAATAAAACCATATGGGTATTAAGTGTAGCACAGGGGGAAGCAACCAGACTTTGTGTGTTGCTTGGCGGCCAGTCATGGTCTTTTGGAACTCCCACAAATATCCAACACAGCTTTCAAAGGGAGGTGAGGGAGCTGACAATTCATTTATGTCTAATAGGATCAAACAAGTGTTCTGCTAAACCAAGGGGAATGTTCTAAAGGGCAATGTACCCTTTCCCCTCGAAGGCTTTGATGTCCTCCTTCCCTACATCTGACAAAATGTCAGAGTCAGGGTGAGAGTCTGGGACAGGTTCTGACTTTGGCAAACAGTTCAAAAGCAAGACAAGCAATTAAGCAAGAAGCACAGCAAATACTAAGATTGCTCAAGAGCTCTCTGCCCCCTGCTTTGAAATGTCTTTGGAATGGTGCATGCAAATACGCTTCAAATACACGAACACACACAAACCTTGTGAAGGGACCACTGGCAGTGGGAGAAAATTGCTCTCGGCTTCAAAAGACCCCCCCCCACTCTTGAC
>NW_017728996.1:15141977-15152846 GCF_001723915.1 Gavialis gangeticus | reverse complement strand
CACATGATAAAAAGTTCCAACCAGCTATAAAGTTAGACCTCAAAAATGTGTACTAAGTTTATAGCTGGTTGCCATTGATCTTTAATTTGCATGTATTGCACGGTCTTCTCTGCAGCTGGGAGCCCACTCTGGACAGGCTCCTAGCCACAGGGATGCACCATGCCCAACATAAACCTCACCAAGTCCTAGGGATCGTGGCAACCACGATCCTCAGGGTCCAGGGATTTCCTGTACCCCTGAGCCCTAGGGATCATGGCACATGCAAAATGGCAGGAGGCACGATCGCATAAATCATGCATTAGAACCACCACACCTGCACCTACACATGTAGAGGGCAGCCAAAATCTGGACTTCAACAACTCTTTTTTACAAAGTGCATCAAATGACATTAGAGATGTTAGCTAAATTTCCTGATGTTCCTATGGGATAATGATTTACAAGTATTGTGCTCTTACAGTTATTAGCAGAATCTATTGTACCGTAGGGTAAGTGACCTGCCCAGGATAAGAGTCGGGGGAAAACTGGACTTTACACCATTAGCTCTAACAGCATATTTCCTGGATGCATGGTACTATCAGCTCACCAACGTCGCCCGAACCTAGATGTGCTTTGTAAGTGAAACAGTCCCCTATGTTAACTATACAGAATATTTAGAGTCTGCAACCACTTTTTATCTGCAGCATCACAGAAAGCCATGCGTCTCAACTTTCTGCCAGCAATTCAAAGTAACTTCATAGCACTCTTACTTTTTTAGTAAATGAATCAGCAAGGCAGCCCGTTTCCTTCGGGTGTGTGTTTCAAGCAGGATGACACCAATACCTGACTTGGAAAGATAAGGATGTACAGGGTGTGGGACAGCAAAAAAAGTGAGGGCAATTTTCTTTGTTTCAGAGTGTAATACTGCATACACATCAACCTCCTCTGTGCCTGCCTTCTATGACACCCCTCCCTCCCTCTCTCATGAGTTTAAACCTACTGATTGGGGAAGTGATATGAGGTATGAGGGCTGTATGCTACCAAATTATATCCCAATAGCAGTCCAAAATGTTCTGCCAGGGATGCCAGCCTACAGAACACATTTGTCCACTAATATCCCAACCGTTTTGTGCTTGCTTCCACACCTCTCCTCCACATGGACTGCCTCCCCGCCCTGTGCAAAGCTTCTTCTTATGTGTACTCATTTCTGCCACAACATCTTCATGACACTAGACAATTAACAGACTCTGCAACCTTTTAAAACCTTCTATAGGCCAAGTGTTACTTCACCATGCCTCCCATTTCATTCTTGTTGACATGTATCATCTTACTGATGTTACCTCCATTTCTCTGCATCTCATTAGCTCTAATTTAAGTTGGCGAGCTTCTCAGGACAGCGTACGTCTTTCCCATCCGATTTAAGAGGTGCCAGCATACGGCTGGGCACATTGTAAAAAAATAAAACTGACTTTCAACCTATACATTTCAGGATAGGGACGCACAGATTTCCCCTCCAATATGGTCATTGTCCCCATAACCTCCTCTCTTTGCTAACAAATTACAAAATTCATAATATAAAAGAGCTAATGAAGCTGCTTTTCACCTGAAGATCTCCCACTGAGCCACTAATGACCCTGACAACTTGGACCCCCCGTTGCTCTCAGTTTCATGTGCGCTGGCACTTGTCTGAGAGATTCCAGACAAAGCCTTTGTTAAGATAGAGTCTAGGCTCATAATATAAACCGATATCCGTATCCAAGTCAGCCCTCTGCCAGGAACTGGCACATGTTAAGAACATTTTTATAAAATGAAATGACATTATTTTTTTTTAAGTCTTATAACTAGATTGGCCTTTCTGGTTAAGCTCTAGAATCAAGAAAAGTACATTTCTGGGCATAGATATTGCATAAACACAACACATGGAAAAAACAGATTTGATTTGATTTTTTAATGGAAAAATTAGAAATCAAGTGAAATGTGACCTTGTGAAAACAGCCCTACAACATGAACTTGGAAGGCACTTTTGCAGCTTCATTATGCAGGTAAGTTGACTTGCTGGTAAAATATAAGACTGACTAGGCACCAGCGGGTGAAATCCTTCAGATCAAAAGTTAAACCTAATTATGGCTACCAGTCTGACCTGTCCTAGCTGTAGTGCTGCATTCAATTCTGAACCAGCTTCAGGAAACAGTACAACATATGAGGATATATATGTATATACAAATATCCAATGTCTACATTTCCTCATACGTCATACTATCAATAGCAAGAGAGCTAACAAGAGCTTCTGGTCCCCATGTATTTATTCAAAGAGAACCAAAGTGAGCCAATAAAAACACCTTTGGTCTGTACAGATATGCTGTAAAATTATACGCAGAACCAAAAATGTGGAGACTCTGCAAGTACAAGGAGTGAACCACGAACGGTTAACTTGCTTTTAAACCTGTCTGGGTCTAACATACTTTCCTCTGCGGAGGGCACAGTTGAAAGGGTGGTGGTAGCTCCCAGCAGGCTCCTTATCATTAGACAAGGCACACATGGAGACAAAACAGTTACAGCCAAACAGAGCCACCTTACTAAAACATGAGTTCATTTCCTACCCAGCTAAGAAGTGGAAATCCTGTCCAAGCCTCCTACGCTTCGGAGTCTTATTTAACACATTGGACAATTGGGCCTGAGCTTCCACAACTATTTAAAGTCACGCTGGAAATGTATGCCAGGTTCATCTGGTAGGTGACTAAGGATTCATAGATTCATAGATTCCTGTCCTAATTGCATTTTCCATGTCACCATGACAAGATGAGCTTCTGTATTTTTAATCCAAACAGATCTAAGCAAGGAAAGGAAAATATAAGATTGGTTGGTTGGTCTGTAATGTAATTGTTTGCCATAAACCAGTAACGATGCCCTCTAGTGGTTCTCAGACACAGATTAAGAGATCCTCCTCCTGGTACCAAAGAAGTGAGTTTTCCTTTTCTTCAAAGAGTAGAGCGTTGTTTATGAAGCTTACAGGCTCACATGAGTGTGTAATTTATACACTTACTGTGGCCACTTCTGCAGGACAAGGACTTACTTTATGCAGTAAAAATAGGTTGTGTAATTGCAACAGACAGGAGACCTTATTCAACAATTTAAACCCTCAACACTAAAATCTGTTTCCCGGCCAAAACTCCTTCTACTTCTACCATACACACACTGAGGGTCCTGTTACTGCAGGATCATCATAAAAATCAATAGGATTTATACAGCCCTCCAATGCCCACTCAGAAGTACTTTCCATACCCTATTCACTAGTTTTTTTCCTTATGGCTTATATCAGTGAGAATTGGCTTCATTTCTTTTTAATAAGTCTGCATAATGCACTTAAGTATACCAGAAAGACTGTAACACAGAACTTTTCTTGGCTACATAGTTTGACTCTATTTTAGGGTTTTTTTTAATGTTTCGTAATTAAAAACATTTTAAAACAAGTCCGCATGACTGTTATTGCCAAGTGATCCTTTGTTACGCAACTTGTTTATCCTTTCAGTCTTCCAGCACAAAAATTATTTGGAAAGTAGAGAGCGTGGCCTTTTTGATGAACACTAGTTTCCTAGGTGGCAAACATTCAGTGGTGGAAAAGAAGAATAAGCAGGACAATAATTCATTATAAATTTTAAATGAAGGTTTTTGCATGTTAATTGCACTTCACGTAATTTTTGGTCACTTGAAACAGTCGCAGTCAAATCAGGGGGAAATAAAATACAAAGATAAAACATATTGCAAAATATTTAGGCAGATCCTGTTTCTGAAAGTTAGAGAAGCGGGTAGTGATTATGATGGAGACCTTGTAATATTTCCACATACACAGGGGAAGAAAACACTGCAATATCCCAACTGCAAGAGAACTGTTAAGTGGCACCCAACAGAAATAGGCAAAACTGGCATTTACAAATCTAGTTTTACTGTCACGGATACCAGTGCAGAACTCCCACTGGTCTGTGGTACAGGAAAAGACCCAAGAAATTGGATATTGCAGGAGGCAACTTCTGAAAACGATACATGAAAAAAAAAATGTAGCAGTGGGCATGGAGTCAACAGATGGCATATGAACACCTTACTTATTGCTTTAATGACAAGATATCTATAAATATAGATATATCTATCTCTATACACACACAAGGATTTCTTTCCCCTCAAGTATATTAACCAAGATGACTTGGTCTGCTGCCAGTTCTTGTTACTGCCGCTGATCATAGAGGACTCAAGCCCTTCTCTCATTGAATCCTTGCCTTCCTAAAACTACAGTTAAAAGGGGAAGAGATTACTGAAGCTTTACTCTAAGTAACAAGACTTAAATGCTGTATACTGGTTGAAATGAACATGCAGGTGGTAGGCGAGGATCACATGGGTAGGTCTCCACCTCAATCTCTGCCAGAAAAAGGCATTAATTGTAGCTGAAGTTTCAGAGACCAAGGAACAAATGGATATATGAAGCTGAACTCCCCTCCTCAACCCTAAGGTCAGCCTCAGGCTTTGAGGCCAGCTGGTTCGTAGCATGGGGAAGTTTGCCTGTTCTCTGCTACAGAAGCAACAGCAGTGCAAATCTCACACCATCACTGAACAAGCTAGAAAACTCAAAGCTAGTCTCAAAACACAAGGAGCCAAAACTTGCAGTTGTCATTCAGGCAAGATTTGGTAATTTCCTGCCACAGAACTGGATTTACAATGCAAGGAAAACCAACACATGGTGAGTCAAGTAGACACAAAGTTCCCATTTTCTTTTCTTTTTCTCACTTCCTTTTCTAATTTATTTTTAAGTTAAATAAATCTCTGAGACAAAAAGAAGGAATATAGTTATCCACTTCATTCCAAGACTATCTGGGTGTTGAGGTGCATGCTGCATTTCCTTTTTCTCCTTAGAAACCCTCCTGCTCATTTTCCCAAAAACCCAACTAATGCCAGCCTGGCTTGGAGGTCCTTTGTGCCCGCTGTACAATGCAGTCCATTTAACGCTACATACAGACACAAACGAGGAGACCATTCAACATATTCCCATTTGTCTCTCACATCCTGAGCTGAGACAGGAGGGGTCTGTGATATGGGCAGTGGGCAGGAGACCCAGGTTCAACTCCCTCTACAGGCTTCCCAAGTGATGTTGTGCAAACCAGTAACTAAGCTTCTCAGCGCTTCAGTTCCCATCAGTAAAATGCTGATAAATAGTACCTCATAGGGATGTTGTGAACAGAAATGCATTGAAGATTAGGAGGCTTCCAAATACCAGAACAAGAGGGGTCTTAGAAGAACCTCAGGTTATACCTAAAGTGCAGCCTGGGGCATGAGAGCAATTTGCACTGACAGACCTGAGCTACCTTGGTCACCTGCAGACTGGCCTGCTTCTCCTGTGCTTTCCATGGGATCGCATCTGGAATCTCTCATGAAACTGAAGATGGTGAAGAAGGTCACAGCACCTAGGTTAGGGGACACAACTCCAGAGGTCACCCACATCCATCTGTACTGGCTGCCTATCGGCTCTCAGGAGGAGTTTAAAGCACCAATTTTGCAACAAAACTTTTAAACAACTTGGTTGCTCCTGGCATTTCTCATTTTGTGCCTTGTGACTGCCAAATCACTTGTAGCTGCAATTTTGGAGAATCCCTGGCTAGAGAGGGCTGCCCAAGAAAGCAAGACCCAAGGTCTTGGTGCTTACCAGCTACAGGTTGTGCAGTCACAGGTTTGCTGCCATTGGTACCTGGGCTAGGTAGATTAGAGCTGGCTTCTGGGAGTTTACACGAGCTGCAATCAGCCTTCCAGCTCCAGAGGAGACAGAACCTCAGATAGATAAACACCACAAAGTACCAAGCTAGATGTAGTTTCAGACCAGGTCTGCAATATCAGCATTTGCTGCTGGCTTAAAAAAGAAAACATCTCAAATTATGGGTTATGAATATGAGATCAACCCGGAAAAGCAAAAGCTAGCACTTTAGAGAAGTGCGTGTTTATCAGATGAAGGGGAAACAGTAACGCACACAAAATAAATGCTGCATGTCATTACATTGGAGCTAACAGAATGGCTTAATTGTATTGCCGCTAGGTATGTATTCAGGCTGGCAAAAAAGAGCTGATAAAAGCATGCAGTCATTGTAAACTGGGGAATAGCTGTTACTATTTAGTTGATATTTGCTATTGCATTATGATATGTCAGACCTGACTGGGGATTTGGTTTTGTGGCCAAAAAGTATTTGGCCATAAAATAATTGCCCTTGGACAGGTAAAATCTGTCCATTTTTAACCCTGAGAACAAAGGTAAATAAAAACCCTAGTAAATATGTTTTATTTTCCTGGTCCTAAATTAACTGTTATTTCAGCTACCTCAGCTGCTACTTCTGCTTTAAGCTCACTTGATCATCAGATCCATCAACCATCTCCCTCCGTGCACAGTGTAGCTTTAACAGTTATAAATTAAATCTTCCAGACAGTGATTAATTACCTACATTAGCCTTCTGCAAATCTTCTCTATGGGGACTTGAACAAAATACTACTGTTTTTCTTTCCAAAGGCAACAAAAACAGAACGCAGTCTACTCAGAAACCCTGTTAGACCTCCCACCTGTTGGACAACCACATTACAGCCACATCCAGAATTTTTTTTTTTTTTTTTTTTTTTTTTTTTACAGTCTGTGGCCACAGTCTCCTTGCTGGGCATTTCTTTTAACCTGGGCTCTTGTTACTATGATTCATACCTTAGTCACCTCCAGACTGGCTTGCTTCTCTGTGCCCTCCACGGAAACACACTTTAAAGTGTCTCATGTAACTTAAGCTGGTCACAGGACACAGGTTAAGGGACACCTCTCCAAAAGTCACCTATACTCCACCATCTGTACTGGCTACCTATCACCTCTGAAGTGGAGTTTAAAGCACTGGGTTTGAAACAGAAGTTTTAAATAGCTTTGGACCTGCCGACTAGAAACCAGACCTCTCATTGTGCCCTCTGGCCACGCCTGCAGTCAGCAGGGGCTCTCCACCATGATTCCCCTCATTAGAAACAAGGAAGAGAGTAGAGTGTTTTCTATAAGGGCTCCCAATCAAACAGCACAGCCCAAATTTGCAGACAGTCCCAACATGTTGGAAAGCCCACTTCAACGGGTCAGCATGGACAGAGCTGCGGCTGCTGAAACTGGAATTTCTGTCTAGTAGGAAAGCGTAGTTGCACTGGTCGCATACCTGATAATCGAAGACACATCTGAAGAAGAGGCAGAGGACATACTGATGCTCTGTCCAGCTTTAACTTGTTTACATCTCCCAAGTTCTTTCAAATGGTTTTAAGTGAACACCAAGGATGCCCAGAGCCTAAGGCTGGTGCCTGTAAGGGTGCAGGACATCTAGGAAGTATTAATACCCAAACAGAAGTACCCAATGTGTTCTGGGTTGCCCTGGAAGATACAGATCCCATCCCTCAAGCCAGAACACTTCTTGCTGTCAATCAAAATGAGAGCTATTAAGTCTATGAAATTTGTTCTTACAGATCTCTTTAGACAGTACCTTATAATGAATTATATAAATACAGCTATGGATCTACTTAAATCACAGTTTTGTGGATTTTGCAGAAATTGTGAAATACAGCAGTCTCTGTGAAACCCTGGGGGGGGAGGCGGACAAAACAATAAAAGCCTTACTAAAAATTAAATGCTGGCTCCTCCCAGCCTCCCGGCAGTCATCCCAGCTGTGCAGCCTGGCGCAAAGGGAGCTACTACCAGCATAAAGGCGAACAGGCAAGGTGGCTGCTGCCCCAGCCTCTTGCCCCCGATTGGCTGAGAGAGCTGCCTATCATGCAGCCCCACCCCTCTTCACCAATCAGTGGTGAGGGACTGGACCACATGATAGACAGCTCTCTACCAATCAGCAGCTGGGCCGTGCAGTGCCCTCTGCCAATCAGAGACTTGGGGGATCTGCACCCCTATAACCCTGAGAAAATGGTGGCCAGCCCCATGAGCTGCCTGCAAAGTCAGCCAGCTGCTGCCCCGAGTTCGGTAGACCCCCAAATACAGCAAGTACAATGGTTATACCGTATAACAGCGAGAACATGGGGCACACACAAAACAGCTGAGCCAGGCAGCTCAGGAAAAGACCATCTGAAGACAAAGGGAATCCAAAATGGTCAAAAAAATTATAAAACAAAGCCCTAGTGCAATAAGTACACACCTATGATGTACAGTGAATTCAGGGGGATGCATCTATTATTGGTCTTTATTATTTTAAGAGTTCTAAATAATCAAAAGGTTTTAAAACTGTTCAGCTGAATAAATCGCTCCTGGATGTGGCAAAACCAGGAAAGAGCATCTGTTTTAGGGCACTTGTGTTGCCACTGGACTATAAGCCTGTAACTAAAAGGTGTAAGAAATATTAAATACATGTGTAGCTGACCTCTCCTAAGGTATCTCAAGATCAAAGCATGAAGCAGCACAGTTCTTACTAATCTTGATTTCAGCGGTATGGAAAAGAAACAAAAACTCTACAAATCAAAGTTATCTGCCACCACCTAAGAGACAGACAGGTGCCATTTGACTAATTATACAAGTCTTGATACAAATCCAGGACAGCCTGATTTTCCCACCCATCTTTCTCCTCTTATGGACTGCTGAGATCATTGTTTCAAAAGTTAAACACATTTCAAAGTTAAAAACATTTTCCCATTCCAACCCAACCTCTCAGCCCCAATGCTAATTAGCAATGGGAATACAAGATTTAACAATTTTAGAATAAGACCCCTTTGACTGCAACTCACAGTATATCCAGCACTTAGTGAGAATTTTTCAGGCCTAATCCAGCATTAAATCTAGCAAAATGCATTTTCAAAAGTCTGGCTACATTTCAAGAAAATAGGTATAAAAACATGTACATGTTTTGGGGAGACTGCTGGCTTACACAGGTTATACATAAACTTACTCCTTCTATAAAGCCACGGGGCACTTGTACTTGTGATGACTGTCACCATGTACACATGACAAACGTTTCCTTTGTGTGGCTTAATAGCACCATACAATACACATGCTTGAGGTCTGGGGATTTCAAATGAGTTTGCAACAACCCCATGTAGTTTAGTTTGCAACATTGTAAACTGCAACTATGCAGCTGTCAGCTTGACCCCCCCAACCCCCCCCACCCCCCAGCTGTGGGAGAGATGGGCAGGCTCTGCCGAAAAAAAAGAATCAGGACCCTTACCACTTCTCCCTTCAGCAGGCGCCTGATGAAGACAAAAGCAGAGAAGGGCCCAATCCTTCCCTCCCCCATGGAGCCTGCCCACCACTCCCATAGCCCCTGAGCTTCAGGGAGCTCCAGTCCTTCCCTTAGGGCCTGCCCAGGAGGGCTGCCAGCCAGCCAGGGGCTGCCTCAGCTTGCAGACAGAACCCAGCTGGATACAACTCTTCCCCGAGCCCTCCGGGACTTCCAGTGCCCCATGCAATGGTCCGTGATGCCTTCCCATCACCTGAGACCACGCAGGAATGGGTTGGCTTGCCCCTGTGACAGCGTGGGGAGGCACCAGGGTGTGCTGGGAGCCAGAGAAAGTGGCGGAGGCTGTGCACAGGGCACTGGAAGCCCAAACCCAAGCTTTCCCAAGCCCACCCAAGCTTCTAGCACCCTGTGCTCAATCCCTACTGCCTTCTCCAGCCGCCAGCACATGCAGCCGTGCTCCTGCCGCCTCTCCACACTGCCCCAGGGGCACACCAGCCCACTCCCCAGGTGTCCCAGGTAGCAGGAAGGTGCTGGTGACAGTACATGGGATCCTGGAAGCCCCAGTGGGCTTAGGGAAGAGTTGGACTCAGCCAGGTGCTGCCTCCGAGCTAGGGCAGCCCCCAACCTGCTAGTACCCCCCCTGGGTGGGCCGGGGAAGCACTGCCACTGTGGAGGGAAGGACCAGGGCCCCCTGCAGCTCTAGGGCCTTTTGGTCCCCTGGCAGCTTGGCCCCCAGCCATGGGAGAGGCCAGCAGCCTTGGGGAGGGAGGGGGAAGGATCAGACCTCACGCCATAACATAACACAAATATTGAAACAGTGGTTTTCAATTAAAAACCCACCATTTCAATTTAGGGAGCATAAAATGAAACCCTGGGGATTAAACCCCCTGTCATGTGTACAAGCACCCATAAAGCTAGCTACAAAAGATGAGGTCTGATCCTTTTTTTGCTTATGTATTCGTACAATCATTAGATACTTCCTCTCTGTCTTGCTGGGGCAGCACCATCAAGGGCTGGCTGTTTCAAGGCTATCACGGCTAGTGACTTCATTTGGTATGTACTCTGCTGACCGGTACCTCCAAATTCAGAATCTAATATTTCAACTGAAAATGCTCTCTTCGTAACAATCCTGCCCTATAATGCAACCTCTGATTATAGATGCGAGTTCCTTCCTCAGTTTTGTCCTGCACAGAAATAAAAGCTTGTGTTTGAATAGTGAATCAAGAGTGCACGTAGAGATATGTTATCATATAGCCAATCATAAAGATTCAGATACAAGAGCAGGTTACTCAAGGAAAGAATGTAGCAAGCTTTGGATCTGGGCAATGATAATTTTTGTTTAAAGACTTTCAGACTATGCGGCATTTGCCTACATAATCAGCAATTTAAAGGGACGCTGCCAGAATAAATTTTTTGAAAAGCACCTGCCTAGCACTACCTTATGTTATGTAGACTACTTAAACATTAATTCTTTATGAGGGATCTTTTTACGTGTAAATATGCCCCTTAGTTTAGGCACCAAAACCACACAGCAGCTTCTCTTTCTTGCTTGTTTATACCAGTACGATGCTGGTGCCTTGGGGTGACAATTATACTGCCAGAAAGGGTTCAGAAAGGAAATGAAAAATGTTTGGTTTTTGCATCGTGTATCCTCAAACATTTTTTTGTTTAATTCCTCCCC
>NW_017728996.1:15134665-15136977 GCF_001723915.1 Gavialis gangeticus | reverse complement strand
TGCCCCTTAGTTTAGGCACCAAAACCACACAGCAGCTTCTCTTTCTTGCTTGTTTATACCAGTACGATGCTGGTGCCTTGGGGTGACAATTATACTGCCAGAAAGGGTTCAGAAAGGAAATGAAAAATGTTTGGTTTTTGCATCGTGTATCCTCAAACATTTTTTTGTTTAATTCCCCCCCCCCCCCAATTCTATCTACAACCAACCAATACGATCAAGCTGTGGGAAACCTAGTGGAAGTGAAACTTAGGCTGACTTGCTGGCCTAAGTACAAGAGCTGGCCGGCTCGTCGGTGAAACGTTTACAGTGGAAGTTGGTTCACCCGGTGTAGGGCTCTTTTGCACAGGATGCCTACGTTGCACGGGGGCAGTGGGGAGGGAAGAGGGTCACCCAAACCTATAAGTGAAAGGGGTTTTGGCTAAGAGCTGTTCCTTGTACACATGGTTTTCATATTTTTATATCCTCCTAATTACCTAGGCTATGAGGTTTAAACAAAGGCTGGTCTCCCACACTCTGTCTCTTGTTGATGGTTAATCCTGTGCTGAGGTCAAATAATGCTGGCTATGAGTCACCACAACCATTTCCAAGGCAACTAGCTGAATATACATTGTAAACACATGATTACAGCTTCACTGTAGAGTTCAGCAGGAAGAGGAGTTGAGTTGAAATAGATCCTGTTCCTATTAAAAAATCACTACCTTCAACAGGAGGAATTGAACCACAAAATATACTAGCCAAATGCATCTCCATCAAGATGAGAAGGCTTTTTCTCATCATCAAGCCTCCCCACCCAGAAAGTCTTTTTTAATATTGAAGTCCTTGATCCTATAGCATCTCCAAAATGAAATGCAAATGCAGGGGAGGAAGCTGCCCAAAACGTCACTTCAGATTAGCATGAATTATGGTTGGGGGCAGAGATCATGTGTGCGCCTGTCTGTACATGACTGCACACGTGCCTGTTGAGCACAGAATCTGTGTCAAGATCTGGCAAACCCCAAGCAAACAGAAAGCACCGAGGTCTCTGCAGCACATCCATAAAGTGAGCTGCCACCCAGCACTGCTGCATTTACAATCAACACAGTTCAAGCAGCATTTTAAGTGCCTGCTCCTACATTTCGGGAGGTCAGGGTGAACGATGAGAGGAACGGATTACTTTCGTAAGGAAATCCTGTGCAGTACTCTGGTTCCTTTTCAGACTGAAAGAGAACACAGAATCTTTTCAGTTCCCTTCCTGGAAATTCAGTTATTCAGGTCCCAAGAGAAAGATAGATGAGGTCATTGTACCCAGTGCTGTCATGGGGTTACTATACGCATTACCAGTTCTGTATCACTTCTGTGAGAAAGTCATCACTAATCTAATTGATTGCATTGGATTCCAGTAATCCGTATTTGTCATGACTTACCCTTCCAGAGTAACTTGAACAACCCTGACAGCTAAAGTAGTGATTAAAAGTGTGAATAGTGTGGCCAACTTTGTTTTAACCACTTAATTTACCATGGAGAAAAAGAAGCAGAAGCAAAACCATGCTGTCAATAGCAAATACCTCATCCCAAACTGGATCTAACATCTCTCGCACAGCATTTACTACAGGTTCAATAAAAACAGGAAATAAAATATACCGAGTTATGTAATTTGTACTGCATATAGGAAAGGTGTTAGGTAGATTCTTCTCCCACTAGTATCAATGTGCTGCAGAACAATAGTCAGAATAAAAGGTTAATGGGAAGGAACACGGCTTGGACCGTTTTCATTCCCACGGTCTGGAAGTCACTGAAGGAAAATGTGGGTTTCTTTAACTGTATGAAGCCTGAGAGTAGTGGGCTCTAACAAAGATCTGCCTTTCCTGAAAATTCAAAAAAGTCACCCAGAACTACACAGTGCTGTTCATCTCATTTTGTGAGAACTTCATAAAAGCTCAGCCCCTGTTCCTAGGTGTATAAAAGTGTTATAGCTTGGCAGATCTTGCTTCACTCAGACTATGCTAATGATCCCCATTCAAATCAATCCCAGTAGTTTAAATGCAGCCAATACAACCTTCACAGGTAACTCAAAGGAAGCGAAGCCTCAACAGATGCATATAGGTAACAGTGCTCTCTACCCGTCTGACCTTTGGTCACGTGCAAGTAAAACTGTGTTTTCCTCTGTCTAATTCAACACATGCATGTTCAATAACTGAACTGATGTACTGAAAGTTGCACCAAAAACTGTAGTTCAGCTCTGGAATATTTAAAAGCTCATTGTGTCCAAACTTAAGGATCATCTACTTCTCCTTTATCATAAAAAAACTGTACAAACAAGGAAAAAAAAAAAA
>NW_017728996.1:15129140-15129665 GCF_001723915.1 Gavialis gangeticus | reverse complement strand
TAGCCTTCAGCGCGGCCATTTCCATCGCTTGACAATAAGCCCAAAAGATTGCGTGCTTCTCCCCGTACCCAGCTCCCAGGGAACAGAGGAGGTTGGGCCTGAGGTTGAGTTCATAGGTTGCTACATAGCAATCTTTCTAAAGCAGAGCGGGGAAGCTGCTGTTGGGTCCTGTGTGCTGGGACAGTGACCAGCCTGGCAACATCTCAGCATGGAAGATGACAAATTGCCAGCTTTGTCGTTCAGGGCAATTTAATGGGACCAACTTGTCCACTATGGAGTGTCACTCCAATGCATCCTGTTCACATCAGTCAGCATTGCTGGCAAAGGCAGAAAGTCGCTGTGGTCACCTCCGCCGGCCAACGCAGAGCCAGCTGGCCTAATGGAGGTGACCATTTTCATCCAGCCCACTGCGGCACTGTCACGTGTCAGAGGCTCCAGCGGCAGCCCTGTCTAACAGAGGCTACCTCGAACTCCCACGATTGCTTGCTCCTCAAAACCACCTATATGGGTTGTGGAAGTTAATAA
>NW_017728996.1:15104821-15124140 GCF_001723915.1 Gavialis gangeticus | reverse complement strand
CAAAAAAAAAAAAAAAAAAATCAAGATTCTTGAGGTTACACGGGGTTTAAATCATTTTGGATTAATCAGTTTTCAAACTGGTACACTGTGCATTTTGCAGAGATAATAAAACATTTACCAGGAGCAATAGTCTCCAGCGTTCCAGGATTAACCTTTCTAGTGCTTGTGCAGTGTTGGATAGCGGACCCAGTAAACACCAAGTAAAAATCTACATCGTCTTCAAGTTTGTCTTCTTCAGTCAGCAGCACTGTAATAATGCTGTCACCCTAAGAGACAAGGGAAAAAAGGGAAAGTTGAGTTTTTAGGAATTTTATTATGTAAAGATCTACCAAACATTCAAGGCGCCAAATTTCTGTTCTCAATCCATCTGCACAGAACTGCAAAGGTCCCCCTACTCCTGTCTTCAGAGGTGCATATAATTGTTGACATAAACATCTTGCTCTAATCACCAAAACCAGAGTCAGCTTTTAAAGATATGCAGAGATACAGCCAGGGGAGCAATCCAGAAACCTCAGCACAAGAACAAAATGGCCATACTAACATTGTGACCTCCTGATGGCACCACGACATCTCACAGAACTTTGACACAAGGATGCACAGCTAGAAAGCTGAAAGCAGAATCAGATGTCATTTCTTCTCAATCCCTAAAGCCTCTCCCTGCCTATGCAATGACATACTTGACATCTGTAGTAATTAACTCAAGCACTGCTCACTCCCCTTCTCTTCCATACAGATGCACAGAGGTAGCAAAATGCCACATGCCTTATGGCAGGGGTGTCAAGCTTGCCGCAGGCCAGATCAGGACTGCAGGGCTCCTCCCAGGCCAGATCCAGAGAGGAGCAGCAGTTCCAGCACATCTGGTAGTCCAGGGAGTAGCAAGACAACCAAGAGCTGTAGCTGCACAGCCCTTGCTTGGTTTCCTGCTGCAAAAAGCCATGCCCAAAAGGCCCGACCCCCATACTTCCAGTAGCCTGGGGGCACATGGGATAGCTCTGTTGCCCACAACTGTGATACACCTGTCTTAGGGTATTATTGACCATTAGAAAATACTACCATAAGCAGCTAATCAAAGTCTAATGACTAAGGAGACTGACACAAAAAGAGAGAGAGAGAGCTTTGAACATAACTAAGGACTGGATCATTGAATACTATTCAGCAAACCCAACCCACAAGAAAAATATCTGTCTTACTGGGACACTGAAATCTAATGCTCTTTTCACCTTTTTAAAAGCTATCAAATCAGCACGTACCAATATACATGGAAGTAACCGTTACTACCATGTTGTCTTAGTTGCATGCAACTATACTTTTAACAAGTCACCACAACATGACACAATTACCTTTTACCACGGAAACCTCCTATGAACTACGGATGTATCTAGTATTGAAGGCAGGAGATATCCCTGCTCAACACAGCAGAGCCTTCAAGAGAACCCAGGGCCTCACACTGTATGGCTAGTTCAAAAATATTGAATTAAAAAAAAAGAAATCAAAATCAGTTATAAATGTATCAGAAGAACAACAAAATTAGAGGGGAAAAAGGGAGGGTGGGGGTGAGAGATGCTCTCAATTCCCAGAAGCAGCAGCTTGGGCTTTCAGAAAAACACTGAATATCAAAGAACTGGATAAATTCAAAAAAGACGGCAAAACCAACAACTGGTCACCTGCAAGACGTGGATTGCTTGTCAGTTAATATCAGAGCTGGTTGTGCCTGCTAATGCTACAACTAAGAGGCAGAGAAGCATGGCTGTGTCATCTCGACAGACTCCTGGGAGGGAGCATGTCAACACACAAACTTACATACGCACTGGATGCTCCCACCAGATACTAAAAAAGCAGAGTTCCAGATGAGACAACAGGAATAATACACAGAAGAGACAAATGCGTATGTTGTGTATATTCAGTGATAAAATAAAAACAATTGAGGACAAAACAAGATTTTTGAAATTCAAGCATGGCCAACTCTTACGAGTTCAGAACTGAACATTCAGTTCCAAAGAACCGCATCCAATTTCAAAACAGCTACTCAAAAACAGTCTCTTTAAGCCTAGAAACCTCCTCTTTGCTTTGAGTTTTGTTTCTTTTTCTCTTTATTTAAACCACTCTTTCCCCAAGGCATCCATACACAAACTTTTAAATGGACTTATGGTCCAGCTGAAATTTTAGCTAATTCATCCGCAGAGCTGACCGTTGCACCGCCTGCCCCACCCCCAAAGCAAAGTATAGATGTGCATGCATGCACACACACGCGCGCGCACGCGCACACACACACGCGCACACAGAAAAAAAACAAAAAAAAGGCAAAGTATGCATATAATTATAAGCTACTAGGACAACACAAGAGAGTTAACACTGAATACTTTAGGTGGGGAGGCAAACATTAGATTCACTTTGGTCACATACAACAGGATTAAAGCCTGCTGGAACCAGGATTTAAAGATACAACATCAGATCGAGTTAACTAGCTCCTTCTAATTTGCATCTTCTAATAGCCGAGTGAATGCAGAGCAAATGGATGTTAGGATGCATCGTGCTGGCTGAGTTGAAATCCAGGAGGGAAACCCAGGTTATGGCAGGCCAGCTTATGTGATTTGAGGGGTTGAAACTCTGTCTACACAAGTATTAAGGCAACGGTCCTGCTGCATTAAGCTAACCTGACTAAACTAATACAACTGGATCAAGCACCTTTTTCTGCCACGTGAACAGAACTTGAGGCCTGGTCTAGACACGGAAAAAGTTCTCTCTCCAATTGGATTCCCCCCGCCTTGTCTAGATAAGGCTTCAGGTTTACATGGCAGGGAGAAAAAAAAAGCATGTGGTCAAGCATTAACTTTAAACCTTAAACAGTTTAATTTGAGACACCAAAAATGAAAGCTTGATTCAACTCCAGTGTAGATTCAAACTGGTTAGGAGGAGAATTTCAATCAAACTGAGCCAGCTCATTTGAGCTCACACAAGCAGATGGCAGCTTTTCTCCTAGTTTAGACAAGCCCCTCCTGCCCCCCAGTTAGGGACTTGCACACTGCAATTCACATTCCAGCTTCACGTACCATCACAACCAGACCTCCCAAGAGCCTGTCACAGTCGTATGCTAAAAAGCAGGAAGCCAGTGTCCAGTTTACCCAATCTGAAAAACTAAGCCTGAGTTTTTCTTTGCTTCTGTTGTTTTAGACTGTTTTTCAATTAAATACAAATCCACAAGGGAGTCTTCATACAGCCCTGGCAGGGAGCAATAGCACTGGCAGGCTGGGGAGGGTACCATTTCTTTAATTACTGAACACTCCTGTTCACTTGCCAGTGTAGTTTTGAGACTGCCCGTTACCTACAGTTGTATGCAGCATAACTCATTGCCCAAGAAATGCACTGAGATGCTGGATGAAACGTGTTATGCAAGCTCTAATTGATAAGAAAGTGGGCTGCCTTCAGTATCAACACATGCATAATTGGTAACACAACAGAACTGTTATATTTCTCATTATTAAAATAGTCAGGGTCCAAAAGTGACTAGAAAATAAACTGCATTGAAAATATGACTTAGCAATTTATAATGCAAAGTTCCTCTCTTTCAAAGAACTCGAGAAAGAAAGCAAATCAGTTACAAATGCAGCCAAATTCCTTAAACCCTTGCAGAAGAGTTTCCAATAGCACTATTGCACTCAGCCTGGAAAAACATTTTAATTGAGGCATGTTTACCTTTACTCGTTTAATATTACCCAAATACTGTCATCTGTTCAAGATCACTGCCACAAGGTGGTTACTGTAACCCCTCTTTCATCCTAAGTGACTACACAAATAGAAAGCCAGACTGCCGATATCTCTTTGGTGAAAGTACAGATAGATCAAAGCGATTCTCTGGCACATGCCACCAAATAAGAACAACTGAATTTCAAAACTAGCTTGGACCCACTAACATTTACTTGGCTTGGGGCCTACTGGAAATGAAAATGTTGCATTTTTGCCTGTTTCAACGGAGGGCCACTTTCTTTCAACTCCCAAATTTTGAATCCAAAAAAACTATGAAAAATTCTTTGGGGAGACGTGATCTGGTACAAAGAACAGGAAGTCTACTCACTGCTGACAAGTGCATTCACCATCTCAAACTGGGGAATGATGAGTTTTAGGGGTCACAGCTCATGAATAGGGTCTTAGCCATGAATTCACCAAGGGCTGTTTTACTCTTAGGTCTTCTACCACTATTTCTACTATTTCTAAGTATCAGTATGAAATTCTTGATTTAAGACAACAGTTTAATTATAAAAGGTACAACTCCCTACTGCTAACACTGTTAACTTTAGTGTAAAAATGCTTATATTGAGAAAAATGCTTATAGCCATGTAATTGTGACAACATTAGAAACTGATACAGTCAAAATGGCATTATGTTCCAAGCAACTATCGTTACAGCTATAAAAAACCTGCATGTAGGTTGTCATTTCCTTCATTTCACTTGCCCTATCTGTCAAAAAAAAGAAACTGTTTCAAAGTATCTTGATATGAGACTTACTTCATCAATTTCAGTAAATGGCTATGAAGTCATAGAATGAAAGCTGTTATGTAAGATCTAAGTATTACTAATTTGTATTATTTACTACTATTAAAATATAAATCACTTCCTAAAGGAAACTTAATTATGGTTTCTAAAGGATCATTTTAAATCAAAAGCCTCAGCTTCCAATTCAGTTACTGGGAAACTGCATCAGCCAGCTTTTGGGAAGTCTACAATCTGGGAGGACTGCTGACTTGCAGAAGATACAGAATTACAGAGATCCCCTTGTAAGGCTTATATATGAGGCCACAGATCAGACATGCCCCTGCTTAACTGGAAAAAGCATGACCCACTATAATCTATCCAGGCCCAAGGTAACAAAATAGTGATGTTATAGGCATCCTACAGAAATCTATAGGTATTTCTGAAAACACATTTTAAAACAACCCCCTTTAGAAAGAGTAAGCTTTTTATTGTATGAACCATGGCAACTTTGACCTACAAAATTCCAAGTATCTTGTCTACATTTGGATTTTTAATAAATGTTAGCTAACAAAAACATCTTCTCTCCAACTCCAGGTAAACCCACACATTTGGTTGTTAATTTACCAACCAGGTGCAAAGAATAGGTCTGATGCCCTTCAGCACCTGCCTTTTCAAACTCCAAGTGCCAAGGAGAGTTCTGCTATTTCATTCATTAGCCTAGCAGGGATGTCCAGCTTCTCAAACGCTTCAACAGCTGCACCAGTGGAGGCCACAGCAGCATGAGCCACAGGTGCTTCCTACCACTCCCACTGCACCAGGCACTCTCTATCCTTGCTAGACCAGGCACACGGGTACTTTCTACCCCCCTTGCTGCAGGCACAAAGGCATGTCCTACCCCCGTTGCACCAGGCATATGAGCGTTCCCTACCACCCGCACTGCTGCACTGCACACAGGCAAAGAATGATGCCTCTGCCCTACCTTCAGCTCCCTTGGCATAGGCTCCTCTGGCACTGTGCACTGGGCCATGTTGCTCCACCCCACCTTGGGGCAGGGCAGGAAGCAGAAGCCAGAGGGAGGAGGAGCCCAGAGCCTCCAAGTGCAGCCAGAGCAACGTGGAGAGCAGTGACCGGGCAGGAACCCAGGGGGCACAAAACCATCAGCTGGACTGCCCTGGCTTACCATTCAGATTCGATGAATGAGAATAACAAGTCCTATTAAACAGAGTCTATTCAGTTTCCATGCGCAGCAGAATGAGCTTGCCCTTGGGTCATTTTTTTTTAATTATTATATTATGCCGTGTAATCTTTCAAACCTGTTTTACCCCTCCCCACTCCATAGCCATTTAGAGGGATTTACTGTGTATCCACTGGCTTGGGGCACGCAACTCTGCATATTCTTCATTTAAGGAGAAGCACAAAGTAAAAGTGGACTTGCATTTTTTATGAGATAGACATGCTGTCATGTAACCTACATCAATGTCCAGTGCTGTGCATACAGGACTAGGAGTTTGATACCACGGCAGAGCTGCTGTGCGATTCTGGTCACTTCACACTCCTGGGCCTCTAGCATCCTCATGTGTAGGTCTTGCCGGGGGGGGAAAAAAATCTGACAAAATTGTTGTCTGGGGGTAAGGGATGGAAAATTACTTTTTCTGCTAAATGAAGTTTTCTGTCAAAAGTGCTGAGTGAAAATAAAAGGCAGACAATAACTGAGGGTAAGGGGAAGATCTTATACTCAAAACAAAATCACTCTGACGTTAATTAGTGGTTCATCCTCCCACCAACCTCTCACTAGAGCCATTTTAAAGGGATGTGCACAGGAAGAAATGAGTAAGGGGTCCACAGCATAGTGAGCTAGTATCTATTGGTATTGCAACGCCTGGTGTGCAGAGACTACAGGTCTCGGAGAAGATAACCTCAAAGAAAAATCAACCCAAGTCATTTCACAGAGCATCAGGAGCCAGAAGGTGACCATGTCACGGACATCATTCCAACTTCAGTGGCTCGAGATCCCTGCTTCTGTGGAGAGACCCCCCCAAATAAAAGGGAACAACCTGGAGTCAGGCGTAGGAAGAAAGAAAGATGTCATCTAGTGTTGCAATCTCCCACAGATAAAGCCTCCAGGGACGAGCGCCAGAAATAAGTGGAACGGCAAACAGCCACGCCTGGGGTGGGGCTGGAGAAGAGTTTGGCCCAGTCTCGCAATGAGAAGCTTAAAAAAAGATTGGTGTCTAACACCCTGAAGATCAAGGGGTTTATTTATTTATTTCTGGTTTACCTGAAAAGGCATAGCAATGCAACACATGGGTCCCCACTGGCCAAACCCCAGAATCTCCAGGCTTCAATTCTCTCTCTCATTATTGTTTAAATCAGTAACATTAATATTAGTGCCAGTGAGAAATTCCACATTAACAGACCCTGGGGCTGAGATCCTCTCTGATGACATAAGCAGCAACTGTTGGTTAAGAGAAAAACAGGTTTGGTAATATGAGAAAGAAGGTGGATTCACACACCAGAACTCACCCCCACAGGCCACCAAGCAGCGAGATTCAAAGCAGACCAACCTTCAACGTTTCTCAGATAGTGACTAGGCCAGTCCAATCTCTTTAAGAACGCGCTAAACCAAATAATCTCCTGCGTCAGTGCTAGCTACCAGGCCAACGCTGAGAGACAGGTTTATATAACGATTCCCAACACCAAGACAGAAGTAAAGGATTCAATCCAGAAATAGGTTTAACCATTCATTTTAATGTACCAAGCATGGCTGTAGGTCAAAGCAGAAATAGTGTCTAAAGGTGAGTCAGGAGTCTTATGGTAACAGCAGAATGTGGGAAAAGAAAAGGTCAACATGAAACAAACATATTATATTACGATGTGCTGTTACACTCAAAATTAGCATGATCAACACTAAAAATCTTACACCACTGGATAGAGAGAGAAAGATACTCATCAAGAAAATATGTACAACATTCAAGTGTACACTCTATTAACCTTGCCCTACCATACCCATCTTCAAATAGGCCACAGTGCGATGTGCATCTTCACCAAGTATTACAAGACTTTACTAGGAATCCTATATTCTACAGGGTACTCTAGGCAGTTGGCAACAGATGACTATGTACCTACCTCTGGGTGAAATTAGAAATGTCTCACTGGTGATAAAAAGAAGGTATGCATTGTTAGTTTATATGACTGAAGGGCCAAGAAATGTTCAAAAAACTTACAAAGCTAAGTGGGCAGAATTAATCATAACACAGCAAAAAATAAAACTAAGTATTAAAAAAGAAAAAAAAATGAAGAAGCAAGGAGGAGCAGGAATAAAGGGGTCTTCAAAAATACTGATCCCATACCCAACACCTAAAGAAAAGCTGTTGAGACTACCAGCAACAGAAAAATTGCCATGATTGGGATTTCATAGCATGGTTGTTTTCTCACAGTGATGGAACAGCTAAAAAAAAAAAGAAAAAAGTATGTGTATAATTTTATTATTTCATTTTAATGACATTGTAGTTTAAACAATGGGTAGACTGCTTGCTTAAAACCAGCTATGTGCTCTCCACAAGTCATGGAAATTTGCAGCATCTCAATGCCTCTGAGCAGGGAGTTACCTGCTGTCTGCAAAAGCCCCTTTACAGCAAACATGGGGTGGTTCTGCTGCAGAAAAGCAGACATATGTACAGGAGGGAAGAAGATGCATCACTTGTGTGTAGTACAGTGCTTTGTGGGAGACCCCGAACAATGGCTCTAGGGAAGCTCCACTGGCTCAAGTGGCCCCATGCATCAGTCCTCTTTTTGTTTTGGTGCTGGCTGGGGTGCCTATGGGGGTGGGAGGGAATAAACTCTAGATATTTTTCAGCATCAATGAAAGTCCCCTAAAGCCCAAATGCTCATTTCTTTTGTTAAGCAAAGGTTTAAAACAAAAGTTCTCTGGTGTCCACAGCAACTTGAGAACTACCTTGAAGATTTCCTGCAGCACCAATTTGCAGGGATAGGAGGAAGCCCTGCTCTCCTTTCACAGAATCATAGAAAATTAGGGTGGGAAGGGAACTCAGGTCAGCTAGTCCAACCCCTTGCTCAAAGCAGGACCTTCCCCAACTAGATCATTCCAGCCACGGCTTTGTCAAGCTGGGCCTTAAAGACCTCCAAGGAGAGTTTCCACCACCTCTCTAGGAAACCCGTTCCAGTGCTTCACCACCCTTCTAAAGAGAAAGTTTTTTCCTAATATCCAACCTTAACCTCCACTGCTGCAACTTGAGCCCATTGCTCCTTGTTCTGTAGTTTCTCACCACTGAGAACAGTCCAGCCCCATCCTCTTCGGACCCCCCTTCAGGTAGTTAAAGGCTGCTATCAAATCCCCGCTCAAGCTTCTTGTCTGCAGATTAAATAAACCCATTTCCCTCAGCCTCTCCTTATCAGTCATGTGTCCCAACCCCTTAACCATTTTCACTGCCCTCCACTGGACTCTCTCCAACTTGTCCACATCCTTTCTATAGCCCACATCCTTTCCTGTATAAAAGGTTGCACATTCTACTACAATGAGAGACTATTCAACCATATCATTTTACTACTGGCTTCCTGAGAGATCAATGCCATTTCCAACCAATTCCATATATAACAGCAACACAAATGGACCCAATCAAAGCTTAGGAGTAAAAGAGATAGTGGGCAGTTTCACATGCACCAGCACCTGAGAAACAGAATCAGTCCTACGTACTATGGGTTTAAAAAGAGAGACTAGGAAAGTAACACACAAATGTCAACCCTCTATAACTGACAGCTGCCTATTAATGACTTTGAACAGCCGGGGGAAAAAATCCACGATCTTGAACCCAGCAGTTCTGCTTTAGAAACAAAGGCACAGGGGAGCAGCAGGGTTCTCCTTGCTCCCACCTCTCTCTGCTCTGCAGTAAAAGCCTACAAAAATATAACTTGGATGCTTTGTACCTCAATGCAGTGAAGCCCTTATCAGTGCAAAACAGCTTAGCCAATTCAGAAATATTTCACAACTACAGGACACAGACGTAATACAATATGCAGGACACTTTTCAACACAGCATCAGTCTCTGCAAATAGAGAATACTAAAATATGTTATGTCTAATGTATTTTCCACCATCCCAGATGAAGACTTTTTATAGAAAAGAAAAAGGAGAGACAAAAAGGAAAAAGTCTGTAAAAAAAAGGGCCACTAATGCAGAGGAAAGGGACAACTTCAGCTTTAAAATCTTTGTCCCAAGACCACAGCAGCCACTTGGTGGCAGTACAAAGCGCTGGTCTCAACACAAAATTACTAAAGGTTGCTTCTAGTTATTTTGTAATCTATTCTATGCAGAAATACAAAAGTATTGCTTTACTGAGAGCTGTACCCTGCCCCTCAACTTTCATGTGAACTGGGATCCCAAAGCACTTTGCTGAGATAGGTCACCAACCAGAGAAGAGGCAAGAGAGAGCAGAAACCTTTTCCCCCAAGATAGGAGAATTGATGGTGCTATTCAAAAACATATAGTGACATAATTGTTCCAACAGCTCCAGGCTTGTCAGCATCTTCAGTGCAACCCTCCTTTGGCCCAAGGTCAAGATGGTTTTTAGCACGGATGTGAAAATGGGCCCCCAGCTACATGCTTGGCAAAAGCAGTGTTGGCATTTTGTTGCAGAAACAGATGGGGTGAGACTACTAGCAGGGAATTTATCGAGTTATTTTTAAAAGTAAACTGAAAAGCTCATTCAAAAGCAGCTCAGGATCCCAAATGAGTTGGAGTATATGGGTTTTGCTGTAAAGGACATGTCTGCACAAGTCCTTTTTCCCTGTTGCACCCAAGGATCCTGGAATAAGTGTTTGCCACCAACTCAGGGAGAACATCCTCATCTAACCCAGGGTAAGGAATGCAACCCTGTAGGCACCATCCCAGGTGCTAGAGTTTACCTGCTTCTGTGGGAGGGACACAGGACCCAGACTTCACGCCTGGCACGTTCATCCCGTTTTGCATCATGCTTAACAAGTTACAGTTGTACAGAGGATAGCAGCTACTTTTCCAAAGAAGTTCCTGGAGGTTTTTTAAGTGTCCTATATATAAAATAACCACCCTCATTACTTTAACAACTCAGAATAATATAGTACCCATAGTGGGGGATAGCAGAAGGCACTAATTATTTAAAAACCATGCAGGCTACTACACGACTGTGGTGACTTAAGAGCACAGGTCTGAGGCAGTAAATGCTCTGGATGCCATGGAAGCCAGGCCAGTTCTTTTGCTTCATGATCGGATTGTACAAATAAACAGGAACCTCAGAAGATGCAATATGGAGTTGGTGTGGGCAGCATATTTTGGGAAATTTGCAGAATTTGGGAAAGGTAATTTAAAGATTAAGAAATGGTTTGGCAGCTGCAACTCACCCACTGGTTGATGCTAAAGTAACACTGCTCACAATGAGTTCATTGCAGGAGTGTGGTCCAGACAATGTTGCTTTAATCAAGTGAATGGCCATTATATTACACAAATGCCTAGTGTGTGAAAATGTCTATATAAACTATTAGGCAGTGTGAGTGATATGCAAAGCTGCAAGGGCCTGTGATGACCACCCTACTGGGCAAGGATATTTAGCAAGTCCATGGCTGAGGGGTAGAGGGAAGCAGCAGAGTATCAGTTGCAGGAACACAGGACTGAGTATAACTTGCAACAATGGGCAGCGCAAATCCACAGAAGAGGAGAAAATATGGGAAGGGAAGGGACTGCAGATCAAATGTCAGAAGAGGTACAAAAGACCAAAGATGCACTGATGTAGTGCATGGTCTGATGAGAACAGTATTGCAAAATAAAATGCGTCAGAATACTTGCATCTTTACCTGTAGATGAAAGAAAAAATAGTAAGTAAAGTGTTGCTCTCAAAAGTCAGGACTCGCGCAGGCGCACACTCCTCTGGGGCTTTCTACCATCCTTCTGAAATGGTCAAGTCCCTCTGCCAGTACATCAGACTAATGCATTCGTTGTAGCTCATTAACAACTCCCTTTGATTGTATAGGTCAAAGGCTTTTGGAGTAGAGAGAAAGCAAATGCAGAATGCAACCCTGTCATTATCAGGAAAATCAAGTGCTCAATAAAAATGCAAGAGATTATGAGATTCTCCTACCTAAAACAAGTGGAAAAAAAAAATCAAAGCTTTCCCCCGCTTCTTGCCTGAGGATCACAAGAGAAAGCATGACAGCGCTACTGTGTAGCTCACTACTATGTTCATAGGCTATCCCCATACTAAAAAAAAAAAAAACCCGCCAAGGTTCATTCTATACGCTGCCTGCCTGCCATTATCAGATATCCACAAGTCCCCAGTGGCCTTTATCACCATAGCTACCACTTCTAAGAAAACAGATTCACTGCCTCTAGAACTAAAGTGACTAAAACTTAACCATCAGTGCCCTGGGTCCAGGACAAAACTTTACTGCCAAGTACTATAACCCTGTAAAGGATTTTCATCCAGGCCCCTTATCCCCACAGTCAACATTTTAAAAGTTTAATTATAGCACGTAACTGCACAAGTCACACACTTGGAGACTCAGACATGGTAATTATTCTCTCAGAAACTGTTAGCTTTGACCCCTCTTCCCACTTTTCCTCCATACTACCAACTTTATTCAAGCTTGGATTTTCATTCTCTGTTGTACGCCGATAGAGCAGGAAATAATTACGTCCTAATCAGTTGCAAAAAGCTGTTTCTCCTTGCATCCTAGCAGCTTTTGTACCGCGCCTTCCCTTATAATTACTTGTACTGTTTAAGTGCTGACAATGGGCTTGCTCCCGTGGTACACGCGCCGCAGAGAATAATTCCTGCTCTTAGCAATCCCAGCGAGAGACATGGAAGAGGCAGAGTACGGTGGAAAACCCAGAGTAGTTTGCTTGTAATGCCCCTTCTCTCTTTTCCAAGAAGCGCTGTCTAGAACATGGCATGTGCAGATTTGTGCTTACAAGGCTCAAAAGGACTAGAGAGCTCTAAACCGATACAGGGCAGGGTGGGCACAGGGGCAGACACAGGCATGGGCAAACTGGGCGGCTGCCCGGAGCCTGGACAGAAAGGGGGCCCCAAAATGGTAATTTTTATCATTACATATTACCAAAGATGGTAAACTGTAATATTATCATTATCTCTGGGGAAGGGGCACTCCAATACTGAAAGTTTACCCAGGGTCACCCACCCGGCTGAGCATCCCGCCAGCGCTGCTGGGGCCGGTCGCCACGGAAACCCTGGCTATGCACTGGTACAGCCCCGCCACTCCTAGGGTCTCCATGGAAACTACCTGCAGTGATGTGAACAGGGGCTGATGGAAAATGGAGTCCACCATGGGCCCGATCCAGCCTCTGAGCTGGACTTTGCCCACCCCTGCTGTAGGACCCATGGGACAGCACACATGGGCAGAACAACTAAGTTTAGGGAACTTCACTTACCACCCGCACAGCACTGAGCCCGTGAGTATGACCAAGCATCTGTTGAAATCACAGGCGATATTAAAAGGAGCTGGACTGCGACAATTTTGCATCATCTGAACGCTACGTAGCCTAACCTCAAACATGGTTTTCAAGCTTGAAATAAATCCCTGTCTAAGCATCCCCTGCTAGCCTGATTGGACCATTTCAGCCGATTTTTCCACAACCCGTGTCCCACATTTACACACCATTCTTTTGGCGGTGAGGGGGCACAACAGCTGAACTACACTGCAAGCCAGTTCAAGCTACTGCACAGTTTCCAGACTTTTAGGTCTCCTCTCACCTATGTCCACATAAGTCAGTCCACTTCAATGAAGTACAATCTGATATGTATTAGTACACGTGAAAAAGAAACAGGCCCTTAGTTCACAGGAGATGTCCAGATGTGCTGAAGGCTTTTAGCCTAATCAAGAAACACAGAAAAAGCTCTGGATGCATGATAAATTGGAAAAGTGGGGTAAAGAAGAAACATGTTGTAACCAGAACCTCTTTTGTAATGCATGTAGTGGGGGGAGGCTCTGAAGTTCACATCTTTTGAGAAGACATCATAGAAACAGGCATTCACAACTTTACTAGCACTAAGATCTGAGAAATTCTTCAACCACGTAGCTCCTAAACAGGATAGCAGGCAGTGAATTCGATTCATCGAACTGGCCGCTGACGTTTATGCAGCTGTATCAACCAATCAGCTCTTGTTTACACTCTCGAGCAATCACAACGTGACACATTCAGTTCTGTCAAATCAAAAGACACCGGCACACCATAGATGAAGTATGCTAAAGAGGGTGATGAAGTAGCACAAGTTGGTTCTCTTTATTCATGGGGGGAGTTACACAGTGCCTGAGCCTAGTACCAGTCTTTTCCAGTTCACACCCACTGATCAGCACTGCTGGTGGAGAGAAAACAAAAAGCTCACCCAAAAAAAACATCACTCCCAACATCAGATTTCAGACTTTTATGTTATTGAATTTTCTGGAAGTAAGCAGGAAAAGTGGCCTTTAGGGCTACACGGTTTCTTCCCTGGATTCCATCCCCCTGCAGCTCCAACTCCTTCACGTTAGCTGCTGTTTTTAAATGGATGAGTCTAAGCTGTTGCCTTCCTAGGTACAAGATAAGGCCTATTCGTTTCCTGGGCTTTGAAGCAGCTGTTGGTTGGAGAGTGCAAGTTCAAGGAGGGGATATGTGAAAGGGGGAACGGGGGAGTCTGAAGAGACTACTCTTATCAAGCTGTTGAGAGAAGTAGGGACCATAAGGTATTTATGTTGTTATTTTCAAGGCACATGCACAAACACTGTTAAAAATAAAAAACCAGCATAAGCAACCTGGTTAGTTCCTTGGGAGCCCACTGTGTTGCCAGGAAGGTCAACGGGTTCAAAAAGAAGCTCTACACTAGTGAGCTGAGTAATAAAGGATCTGGATAATACACACCTAAGGGTGGGGTGACAGAGCAATTAGGGCATTTACTGCCGCTCCATAGGTGCGAATTCAGTTTTGCTCTGGACTCATCCAGCTACAAATGGGTACCTGGTTATCTAAGTCACGGGCAGCCAGGCATGATGCTAGCCACATCTCTCCTGTGTGTACAACTGGCTACAAACCCCACTGTGCCTTAAGCTCACCAGCACCATGGGCCAATCTGCTCAGAATGACCTTTGATTTTTGATCACCTATAGCCTGCATGCACCATGCCCTTAATCCTGCCAGTTTTTGGAGCAAAGGACAAAGGTGCACCCCCTGGGTCCAATTTAGGTCAAGCACTTGGCAATCCTGGGCACTGACCAATACGTCAGCCTCAAGTGCTGTGTGTGTCTGCTCCCTGAGACCTGGAAGCTGAATACCCCTGCTCCAGCCTTTTGTTTCAAGCCAAATTGACAGACTTGCAGAGCAGCCTCAATGCAACAGAACTTCCTTGCCCAGGAGAACCTTTCCATAGCCAGTCCTCCTGTGAAACATGAAACGTCTTAACAAGGAAGAAACATAAATCAACATCCTGCTTGCCATCAGGCACCTCTGAGGTAAATAGATTGCTCCAACTTTTATCTAAGTCTAATTTGCACAAAATGAACTTTTCCAGCCAGGAGAACTTACACCACCCTCCAGCTTTCCTATACAATATAAATTTTCATTTCTAACTGGGAGAAATTTTACAATCTTTATATTCTCCTTTGCCTGAGAAAGGGCACATGAGCCCAGAAGCTTGCAAATAAATTATTTTGTAACTGGCTAGTTGGTCTAATAAAAGATATCACTTCTACCACACCGCCACAAACCTTTATCCCTGTCACTTCCCTTACTTTCAAGATAGCAGGGTAAAAATAAATAGAAAGGCATATGCAAAGAATGAGCAAGCTGGAGGAGGCAGGGGTCAGGCACAGCCCTCAGTTTAAGAACAGTATGGTACCTTCAGCCCCTTGCCAATTAACAGGCAGCAACACCCATTAACGTAGGGAGGGCTTTCTCTGCGCTTCCTGTCCTGTTGTCCATTTTTTTCTTCTTGTTCTAAAACACTGAATTGGACTACTGTGCTTTGTAACTACTCCATTTGGCTAACTTAATATAGACTGAGCATGTACTATCACACCAACATTTGTTTCCCCTATATTGTGTTACAGTGTATGTCGATTTTATTATCCTTCTGAAACTGTCTGTGAATGAAGGCAAGCAGTTTGATCAATAATGTTATAAAAACCTTGCAGATAACCTGTGATGCTGAAGTTTAGAGACAAGCAGGTCACTTTTGAAGCATCGGTAAGACATGATATGCAACGGATTAAAGGACAACAAAAAGTCCTTCTTTAGATATGTAGGAAGTCATAAAAGGAACAAGGGAAATATAGGGTCCCTCATAATTGAAATGGGATGGCTGTTAACAGACATCCAGAACAAAACCTAACTCCTGAACAAATACTTCACGTTGGTACTCCACCAGTCCAAGGCTGTTAGCATTCTTGGCAAGATACAGTATGACCATGGGGGGAGACCACCCTCCAATAGTTGATGTAGATCTTGTGAGGGACCACCTACAAAGCCTAAATGTCTAAAAGTCATCTGGACCGGATGAACTACACCCAAGAGTGCTAAAAGAACTGGCCAACATCATTGCACAACTAATGATGAAGTTATCTGAAGACTCATGGAGCTTGAGAAAGGTCCCAAAAGACCGGAAAAAAGCCAATGTTACCCATCTTGAAGAAAGGGAGCAAGGAAGACCCAGGAAACTATAGGCCAATTAGTTTGACCTCAATCCCAGGTAAAATTCTGGACAAAATCAAAGAAACCATCGCACAGGCTAACTGAAGGCAGTATTCTGAAGGATAGCCAACATGCTTCGTCATGGGCAGGTTGTGCCAAACCAACCTCATTTCCTTCTACAATCAGGTTACTCGCCGCCTGAATAGAGGAAATGAGGTTGATGTCATATACTTGGACCTCAAAAAGGCCTTTGACTTGCTCTCCCACACTGTCCTCATGGTCAAATTGGGAAAATGTGGCCTCGACTACTTCACAGTCCAATGGCTAGGTAACAAGCTCCACAGTAGGATCCAGAGGGCACTAATTGATGGAAATGAGTCATCATGGCAGAGGGTGACCAGTGACATCCCTCAGGGGTCAGTACTTGGGCCAGTGCTCTTCAACATGTTCATTAACAATTTGGATTCAGGTATTATAAGCTATCTGGCTCCATCTGGGGAGATATAACCCACAACACTTACAGGCTCGGCAGTGCTCTGCTTGCCAGCACCACAACTGAACAAGACCTGGGTGTCAGGATTGACAACAAAATGAACATGACCCACCAGTGCGATGCTGTAGCTGGCAGAGCTAACCAAACACTGGCATGCATCTACCGAGGCATCTTGAGCAAGGCAAGGGATGTCATCCTCCCACTTTACTTGGCCTTGGTGAGACTAACTGGAATACTGCATCCAGTTCTGGGCACTTCAAGAAGGATGTGGAGAAGCTTGAGAGAGTCCAGAGGAGGGCCACATGCATGATTAGAGGCCTGGAGACAAGACTTACGAGGAGAGGCTGAGGGTTTGGGATTGTTCAGCCTGGAGAAGAAAAGACGCGGAGGGATTTGGTTGCAGCCTATAAGTATATTAGGGTCTAGGGGAGCATCACCAAGGCCCCCCGGGGAGGACAAGAAATAGTGGGAACAAGCTGATTGAAGATTGCTTCAGGTAAACTTAAGGAAAAACTTCTTTACAAGCTGAGTACCCAGGGTTTGGAACAGGCTCCCCACCCCAGAAGTGGTATAGTAACCTACCCTGGCCATCTTCAAAAAACATCCTGACGTCCATCTTGCAGGGATCATTTGATCCCAGCAGTCTTTTCTGCAGGGGAACTGGACCCAATGACCTGTAAGGTCCCTTTCAGCCCCTAACAACTATGAAACCATGGATCAAGGTGAAGTCTCCACTTAACAGCATGCATTCTACATTTCTTGAAGGTGTTTTGGACATGAGAACACAGCTTGAGATCCTTGCGTCTTTCACAATTATGTTCTACATTGTTAGACTCTGTTGTGTTGTGTTATTAGCCAGAAAGGAAGCAAACAAAAATCATCATAAAGTGAATTCCTATCTCCCCTCCCTAATGGCTTACATAGGAAGCAATTCCCTTTGACCTAATCGATTAAAGAAAACCATGTTTCTCATGTGATCAAGATAGAGAGAGACTTTAACAGATCAGAAATCAGAGATTGTTCGGAGTAAAAAAAAAAAAAAGTCTCAAACAAAACAAGTCTCAGCACTTAGAAACTGAGCAACTAACTTTTTTCCATTAACAAACCTCAATCCTTCCCTGTGGTAGAACTGGCTCTTCCACTCCTGGGTCTCCAGCACTATACTGGCAGTAACTGCAGCACCTCCTAATGTTCCAGCTCTAACTGCAAGTTCTGCAATGGATTTAAACAGATGCTATGAAATGCTATGGTGGGAGTTGTTATTACAAGACCCTTGGAAAAAATCCTAAATCCTATACTAGTTATTTCCCCACTTTGTTTCCCACAAATAAAATATTTCTGTAATGCCTCAGTTTCACATCCATCCATACACACAAGTGAGCGGGACATTTTAACTTCAAAAGTCTGGTTTAAACAGAAGCACATCGACTAAAATTCCATCCCTGACCCACTTCATAGTACTTGGGAGATCCCTGAAATGATACAAGGTTACTCGATGCAAAATGATAACACAGCCTGAAAAAACATTTCCAGATTTCTTCCCGAAATCCCAAACTGCGGCATGCCACTGACAACTAGAGAACCATCTTGCTGCACAGAAAATGGTGTGGTCACATAGCACAGGCTCCTGCTTCATACAACCAGCAACTAAAAATGTACTACAAGGCATATAATGCATCTTAACTTTCCTAATGCCATTTTCCCACACAACTGCCAGAGTTGACCCAAGGATGCTACCAAAGGTGTTTACTAAAACCAAAAACCTGAAGGGAAGTAGTCTTTTAAAAGCAGCAGCCAGTGGAGAAGATAGATTCTGACCCCAGCCAGGTAAAATATACATTAAACTTTTTGTATTCCTGGTCTATGTCAAGTAACTGGAGTTCACTTGATAAAGTTCAGTCTCTTGCACGCTGCAACCTGATTATAGTCCACAAGATCATAGGATCATAGGAAAGCAAGGCTGGAAGGGACCTCACAAGGTCATCTAGTCCAGCCACCTGCTCAAGGCAGGATCATCCCCGACTAAACCGTCTCAGCCAAGTGTCAGTCTAATCTGCTCTTGCAAATATCCACAGATGAAGACTCCACATCACTATAGTAAAATGTAGCCCATATCACAGAAGAGTTTGAGACTCCCTGCTTTAGCAGTGGTAATTCAAGCCTTTGTATAATTATCTGAACAAGGATATCCGTGTCAATGACTTCCGAACGTTCCTAGACTTATTCTTAGAGCTGCTTACCGTCAATAAAACAGCACCCCTACATTATAAAACCCTACTGTGATATTTTAAAGAGAAGAAAAGTGGGTTCATTTTTTTACTTTAAATTCATAGTACAAGTTCAACTCTAAAAACTCAGAATTGAAACACCATGTCATTTATAAAGTAACTAAGTGCTGACAGCTACACTGCTCCAGTAGCTGCTTGACCTACAGACTGCTTCAATATTGGCATTAATTACGTCGCACTATGCTGAAGTTCCACTGTGCTATATTGAGGAACACTTGACAGCCCTATCTCTTCTGGCATAAGCTATGAGACCTCATGACTGCATCACTATGTACAGTGGGAGAACAGCCAAACTCTGAACAAACAGAAAATGCATTAAGCATTGTTATTAAGTGGAGATAACTTACTCAAAGATTTAAAGCTAGATACAATTCTCGGGGGGGGGGGGGGGGGGGGGGCGCAAA
>NW_017728996.1:15100381-15104635 GCF_001723915.1 Gavialis gangeticus | reverse complement strand
GGGGGGGGGGGGGGGGGGGGGGGGGGGGCAACCAAACACGCAAAGCACAAGCAAGTTGTTTTCCCACAGTACTGCATGCATGGGCAGAACAGACTCTGTCACTGTCCTGATTTTCCATTACATGGCACAGAGTCACTGTCTTTTACAAGTGACTCCTCTTGGACATGTTACTGCCCTGGCATTGTGCTATTCCTGAGTGACTCTTGCTGTTACAGGGCACATCATCTGAACAAGCCAGGGAAGGTGTTCCCAGAGGAAGCGTTTGATGACAGGCAGCTGTTGCTGCAAAAGGTTACAGATTGTTTCTGCAGATCTGTTCAGCAAGGAGTGATCTGTGAACACTTCAGAAGACTTAAGTCGCACTTACTTTAAAAAATATTTCCATATTCTGTCCCCTTCCACCTTCCCATTTTCTCTCTCAAAGACCTGTCATTGCATAGGAGCGGACCTGTCCTGGCTCAGCTTAGTTTGTGAGATCTCACGATGTGGCTGCTTGAGCCAATACAAAAGGGAGAATGAAGAGCCAGATGCTGTGGTCATCTGGAGGCTCCCTTCCCCTACACAGAAGCGTGGGGCCTGGGGTATTATGTCAATGAATTCACCTCTTTCCCCATCATACACAAATCCTAGGTCAAAGCTTTCATGAGTTCTTCAGTTCTTCTAACACTTTTCACAAATATAAAGGTGTTTGGTAATCTTAACACTCCTAACAAGGCTGCCTGGTATGCTGTTAGACTTCTTGCCAACAAGGGCACACTGCTGGCTCATATTCAGCTTATTGTCCACTGTGACCCCCAGGCCCTTTTCTGCAGAGCTGCTGCCCAGCCAGTCACCCCCAGCCTGCACCGGTGCATGGGACTGCTCCATCCTAAGTGCAGGACTTTGCACTTGTCCTTGTTGAGCTTCATGAGATTCCTTTTGGCCCAATCCTCCACTTTGTCTGGGTAACTCTGAATCCTAGCCCTACCCTCCAGCATAGCTAGTACTCCCCGCAGCTTGGTGTCCTCTGGAAACATGCTGCGGGTCCACTCTGCCATCTTCTAGGTCCTCGACAAAGATACTGAACAAAAACTGGCCCCAGGATTGACCCCTGGGGCACTCCACTTGATACCGGCTGCCAACTAAACATTGAGTCATTGATTACTACTCTGAGGCCAATGCTCCAGCCAGTCTTCTATCCACCTTACAGGCTATTTATCCAGCCTGTACTTCCTTAGTTTGCCCGTGAGAATGTCGTGGAAGACCATATCAAAAGCCTTGCTAAAGTCAAGGCATATCACATCCACTGGTCTGCCCACATGCACAGAGCCAATCACCTTGTCATAGAAGGCAAATCAGGTTGGTCAGGCATGACTTGCCCTTGGTGAATCCATGCTGACTGCTCCTAATCACCTTCTCATCCAAGTGCTTAGAAATAGATTCCTTGAGGACCTGCTCCATGGTTTTCTCAGAAACTAATTGTATTATGGGCCTGCATTTAACTCCCTGACATTCAACTAAAGATGCTATTTTACTCTTACACATAACAGGTGCTTTATAAAAAGGTGGTGCCAGTGCAAGACAGCATTCAAGAGAAGCTGCATTTTGGTGCATAGAGAATGATTTGTGTATATTTTGAGTACTGACATGCATGTTTTCACTCACTGTATGGGTTAGGTTCCTGCAGGCTGACACTTACTTAAAAAGTAGGAATCACTCATCATATTTAAGATGCACTTTTCGTTTAAAAATAAATCTATCACAAATAAAATCAAATGGCCATCTCTCCAGGGTTCTTTAAAACACAACAACAAAAAAACCCCCACTCTCTTCCTGGAAACAGTCTCTGGAATCTGAGGCTTCATCTATATAATCACTGTCATCATCGTCGTCGCCAGTCATTTGGTTTTGCAGATTGCAAGTCATTTATTAACGAACGATTGTTTTGGATGTAGTTCTTAACTAGTTGAAATGCAGCTCAAAACTAATCCTATGCTTCGCACATCACTCTGCGTGGAAAAAAAAACAGTATGTCAAGAATCTCTAATACTGCTAACATCCGTATGCCCCTCCTCGCCCCCTTTGAGGAAAGTAACACAAAGGGGAATACCCATTTCTGTTGTTAATCTTGCTTTTTCTTCCTCTTACATGCAACAGTTCTCTCAAATGGAGAGCTCAGATGTCCATTAGAAGTACATGGAACATGGGAAGTGATCCCAATGCAATTAGGCAGCAGTACACTAAGTGAAAAAAAATACTACGCTGTATATTTACTTTTCTAGGGTATTCTTCTCAATTTCAGGAGAAAAAGATTAACACTTATAGCTGCTGAGAGGAAAACCTACTGGAACAGTGACTGTTCTGTCACAATTTTATTAACAAACACAAAGGAAAACTACACAGCCAGCAGCAGCATCTTTTTGTACCCTTGAGGATAAACTAGACTTTCATTTAAAATCACACACGTGGGGGGGGGAGGAAAAAACAAACTTGTTAATGTATGCACTGCATTAAGTTATTAAATAGAAAACAATTAAAACGGTGGGAAAGAATTAATTGAACATGAGAACATAAGCATCCACTTAACATGAGCAAGATTAAGACTGGGAAAACTTGCTTGCAAGAAGGAAATTCATAAAGTTAATCTAAAACACCCAAATTTAAACTCTGCTCCTTTTGCTCATCTGCCTTTAATATAGTGCTTAGATCATATATATGTATATAAACTGCAATTTCTTTAAATTGCTTTCTGGCAGGTCCTAACTGCAAGTCCCTTCAGAGCTGACATGTCTACAATCTGCTAGTGATTTACCAACCTTCAGACTAAAATTAGTTTCAAGATTACACAGAAGGCAGCTGTAGATTTCAGTGGGCCATTTTTACACAGTCGCTCTTCAGAGGAGACTCGCACTGTAGTGTGGGCTTTGTGAGCATGGGAAGGATGCGTTTTTGGGAATGCGGGTTTCAAGCCGGTGATGGGACAAATGTGCAGATATAAAAGTTACAAAAAATATAGGTCACTATATGTTCCTATGCCTTTTAGGTATGTTTCTATGCTTTCCAAAGCCAATGCTCTGGGGGGAAAAAAAGGATATATCATCCCACCCTTCACAACCTCCCTTGCTTATCTCCTACTGTACTACTAGGATTAGGGCTACATGAGCCCTCTCCCACACCAGCAACACCACAGGTTCAAGTCCAACGGTGGTAACAAAGGTGAAACTAAGTGTAGATTGGCCACAAAGTTTTAACCATATATCAAGAAGCTCTCTCAGAGCACGGTTAGAAAACATGGAGGCTAACCCACTGGCATCACTGGATGATCTACTCCTTAAAAGGGACAGGGATCCTGGAACCCTTAAACAATTAGACCCAGCTGGGAAGGTATTGTGTGATTCCCATAGGGAACTCAGAGAGCTTAGAGGAAAAGGAGCTTGCCTCCTGCTTGAGAACCAGGCACTGAAAAGAGGTGCAAGAGGAAAATGACCTCTGGCCCACTGCAGCCTGCTCTGTGAAGGGAAATAATGTATTGCCTTGCATACAAAACACACTCCTGAATACAGGATGCGCCTTGTTTTGGAAAGGTGCATGTTAAAAGATATTTCCTTGCAGTAACCAAGTAGCAGCAGCTAGGGACTCTGTTCCATATCCTGCTCCCTGTGGATCACTTCAGATTTTACTTTCAGCTTTACCCAGAGCACAGCAGAGCAGCAGAAACTGGATTTACCGTATTTCTCAGCTATAAGACACATTCCAATTTCCAGCTGCTGTTTTTTGGGGGAAAGGTGCATGTTGTATGCAGGCAAGTATGGTAACTTTCTGCTGGTGCAACTTTGTGAATCCTATTTTTGAGGAGTCTAACTCTGCCCCATGTGAAAGGTTTGAACAGATCTACTGCCAGTTCTCACCAGGCAACCGTCTATAGTTGCTGACTAGGGATTGCCTTGTTTACTCACCTGTGTTACCAGTAGAAGGTCTTAACAAAGGTTTGCCCATGCTAGCAACAGTGAAAGATTTTTCAAGGCAATCTAATAGTGACAAGACCTTTGAAGGAAGTTTTGCCACAGCTTAAGCATCACTGCCTTCAATGGGTACCGCACTAGCCATCTTATTGGCCAGAAAGACTCTTGCTTTTACCAACATGAGTTACACACACACACACACAGTCAAACAAAGGTACAACATACTACACGACTCCAGTCCAAAGATGACATCTGTGTTACTTGAAATGTTTCCTTGTCACTGATTTAATGCATGTTTACATGGGAATCAAAA
>NW_017728996.1:15093952-15095381 GCF_001723915.1 Gavialis gangeticus | reverse complement strand
ATCTTATTGGCCAGAAAGACTCTTGCTTTTACCAACATGAGTTACACACACACACACACAGTCAAACAAAGGTACAACATACTACACGACTCCAGTCCAAAGATGACATCTGTGTTACTTGAAATGTTTCCTTGTCACTGATTTAATGCATGTTTACATGGGAATCAAAAAAAAAAAAAAAAAAGCTAGGTCCCTGGAAAGTGGAGAAATGGCACAAAATAAATAAAAAGGAAAAAGCAAATTCAAAAAGTCAAAAGAAAAAAAGAAACAGAAAAGCAAACAAAAATATGGCTCTACTCACATATAATGGAGCTTGCTGTGGATTAAGTTTCATGACCCAGAACACTAGAATGGAAAAGAAAGAGAGGTTAAAAATACTGTCTTTATCCTTCAAATATTAACACTTCTTTTGTTTGCAACAGAATCTAAACCTGCCAGTCCATACAAGCTCCCTACAATGGATGAACCTTTTTCCAATGGGCAGTTTCATGCTAAATTTCCTTATGATTTCAGACATAACTAATACAAGGAGTAGACGCTTCCATCTTTGCAGACGATGAGCACACCCCCCCACCATCAATGCGACTACTGGCAAAGCTCTTTAGGTTCTCTCTGCCCAGAGTACGGATGGCACGAGACTCAAGCCAATGTTTTTTGTCCTTCAGTTTTACAAGCAATGCATTTTCTTACAAGCTGGAAGTGAAGGACAAAGTGAAAACCACATCTTCTGAGAAGAGCTATTTTGTGGAACACTTAATAGGACTTTTGGAAAAGAGCGTTGCAATTTTAAAGCAGGCAGGGCATGATGCTGTGACTAGGTTATAGAGGCTGGTAGAATAAGGAGATGCATTAGTCCCTTCACTGCCATGTAGAGCTGTTTTGCAGCTTAATCTCAACAACTAAACCCAGGTATCTTTTAAACAGTTTTGAGGTTAAAACATACAAAGAGGTTTCCCTTTAAGGAAGAGGGGAGATACCAGGTATCCTTTAGGGCAAAAAACCTAGGGACTGCGAAGGTCAGTATAATTCTTGCAGCGAGGCTTAATTTGTAAAAGACAAAATCAAAATAAGTCAAGACAAACCTCAGGGTGGGGATGGGCATGGGCTGAATCCAGTGGAACCTCTCAATGACAACTTCCTCCCCTGACCTTTTTAAAATGAGATTTCTCTCTCAGCATCTGAAGTTCCCAGGGAAGCATTTCAGGTTCCCAAGAATCTGCAGTCACCCTGGTTACTTCACTATTTGACTGTTGTGGTTTGAAGGCGAATGGCATCTACGTGCAATCAGAATCGCACACACGGCAAACGCGTCTGCGCTCCAGCTGTCAGCTTTGCATAGACAGAGCCATTAAGAATCCATACTCGCTGCCTGTTGCATGTTACCATGTGTATCCTTCCTGTTTGCTCGCCCTTCATCTCCTGCTACCAT
>NW_017728996.1:15071546-15088952 GCF_001723915.1 Gavialis gangeticus | reverse complement strand
GACTGTTGTGGTTTGAAGGCGAATGGCATCTACGTGCAATCAGAATCGCACACACGGCAAACGCGTCTGCGCTCCAGCTGTCAGCTTTGCATAGACAGAGCCATTAAGAATCCATACTCGCTGCCTGTTGCATGTTACCATGTGTATCCTTCCTGTTTGCTCGCCCTTCATCTCCTGCTACCATCCTAGTTCTGATGCAAAGCCTATTTAACTCCAGTAAAGTAACTCCAGTTTCCTCAATAAGCATGCCAAGACAGGGACCACGAGCTTTATTTGGCGTTGGTATAGGAACCAACAAACCCACACCAAAAATAACACTGGGGTAGAGGTTTAGGGTTCATTTGGGATCTGCAGTGCCTAGTACTCCACACTGGCTTGATTCCAAGGACTAACACCTTAAACAGTGGGTACTTCCTTCACATGCCGTGATGGAGCCTGACTCGGCCTTTGCAGGAGAGGGAGAAGGAGCCCAATAACACCCTCTCCTGCCAATTAGGGGGTGAGGTCAACTCAGTTCCCAGAAGGATCACATCTCAGAAAGAAGAAAAAATTAGGGGTTGGGAAGCTGTCCTCCCATGAAGACAGGAACGTGAAGATTTCACATCAAGGGTGAAATAATGTTCTGTCCGGTTTCTGCCAGAAAATGACCACACAATCAGCGTTTGCATCACCACCATAAAAATAACAAAACAAAACAAACAAACAAACAAACAACAAAAAACCAGGGTTGGAAGAGACCTCAGGAGGTCACCTGGCCCAACCCTTCTGCTGAAGGCAGGCCTAAACCATCCCAAACGCTGGTCTAACCTGTACATCCTTTAGAGCCTGAAAGCAGTTTAACCACTGCTGCCTCATTGCTTGCATGTAGTTAATATAAGCTAAAATCCATACAAGTGTCTTGAGCTGCTGGGATTTTTGCACTGCCTGGAAGCATTCTGCAGAATCTCAACCACACATGACATGACACACGAAAGACTTTTTAAAAGAATACACAAGCATTCTTCACCGAGCGAGATGCGTGTGGGGCAGAACTGCCCAATCCTGACCCATCCCCTGGAAAGCAAGGGCTTGCAGTATTCAAGGATGCACACAGAAGTGCTGCACCACCCCTTGGAAGAACTGCAGGTGGCTGCCAACAATGTGGTTTTAGCCACCACTTCCTGTTTTTCTTGGGACCTGTTCTGTAAGGCTGAGCTTGACAGGTAGCAGAATTAAAGAGACCAGAATTCAAAACAACGTGCACCCCGCAGTACAAAAAGAGAAGCAGCAGTAGGGAGGAAGATATTTTTCTACGCTAAATTTAAGTCCTTAGCCCTGATGCTGTACATGCTTGTGGTGATGCTGTGGAAGGAGAGCTGGGGAGGAGGGAAACCAGTTGGAAGGCAAACCGAGATCTCAAATTCCCATACCTTGTGTCATTAAAACTACGTGATCTGATGCTAAAGTAGCCTGTGCCTTCCCCACAGAATATCCTAGTGGTGCTCCAACAGTTTATTGAAATGGTGAGCACTGCAGTGTGCATCAGACATTTTTACCACCCTGTTCACAGCAGGTCACTGTAATAAAAGGGGTGCATCTCTATTAGACTAGAGATCCTGCCCTTCCCATCACCAGAGAAGCTGACCCAGTGACAGAACACCAGGAGGCTAGGAGAGACAAGGTCACAGGAACAAAACACTGCTTGTATTACGTGCTTGTTCCTAACTGGAAAAACGGTTAGGAAGTAGATTGCTGTAAATAGCAGTTTTGGTATTAGTTATAACACAGGTGTAGATTAATCTGCAATTCAGTTTGTAGCTTCAGTCTAGTTCCTGGTAGACAAGCAGTCATGCAGCTGAGAGCAACATCTGGTTCCTCTGTTGGCAGCGGCAGCAGCAGCAGCAAGCAGGTGGGCCATATCAAATGCAGTCTCCCCCTGTTGCCCAAACAACCATCTTGAGACACATTACATGCAAATATTAGAAAAGCTGCCTGCCACTATACAGTGGAGCTGGTTTATGGAGAAAGGAGGAGGATTTTACAGCCAAAAGTTGCCATTCTAGCACTTTTCTTCAATGTTAGTTATGCCTTTTTTTAAAATATGCTATGTACTTAAGAGTCTCATCCCATGGCCTATTTTGCTGCACTTAACAAGAACAACAGGATGCTATTTTATGTTCTTGACAGAGGCAATCAAGCTGTTTTAGCTCCAAGGGATTATTTCAACACAGATACACCCACACTTCATAGGAAGGCACCAGAATTAACTTTGCTGTTAAGAGAAAACTATTGTGGAGCAGAACATCCATATAAAACAAAAATTCTTCCTCTTGACAAGAATTCAGCAGGAGACCCAGTTAGAGACATTTCCTGTCTTGTCTAACAGATGGCTGCTGTACAGACATCGTAGTTCTGTGGAAAATGCTACACTGAACTGTAACTCACTTAGCAGCAAGTCTAGGTCTCTGTGATCCAAGTAAATACTTGGGTGCCTGCCTCCCTGGAGAAGAGCAGACAGCACCATGTCACTCATCATCACACCAAGATGTGGATGGCCATGTCTGGGGTCACCCAGGGATCAGGGCACCAACCAGGGGCAGGATGGGTGAGCAGGATCTGAGGGCAAAACCAGGTCAGGAAGCCAGAAGATGAATGCGAGAGCAGGGCAGAAAAACTCGAGTCAAGCCAGATGATCAACCAGAGGATGAAGTCTAAGAGCAAGCTGGAGGGACCAGCGAAGCAGTCTTGGGTCAGGTTGAGTCACTGCCTGTTCCTGTGCAGGGGTTTATCTGGGGAGAAGTAGGTGGTCAGTTGGCCCTGGCCAGCCACTCGGGTGACAGAGTAAGCAGAGGGTTAGGCCCTGCCGGAAGTTTCAAGCCAGCCTAATTCAGAAAAGTAGGAGGCTGGGATGAGGTCCCAGGCTTGAGGTTGCAGCCTGACACTCATAGAAAAAGGGGAGAGGAATGGGACACCTGCAGATGGAAGAAGATGGGGAGGGCAGAGGTCAAGCCTCCAGAAATAACTGCATTTTGTAATAGAGACATTGCCAGCTATAGTGAAATCTTTACAAGTTAGAGGAAGGAATATACGAGAAGAAAAACAGAAACTAAATGGGTGGGAAAGAGACCACTGCCAACTCCTTGGATGGAGCAAGTCTCCTGAATTCACAATGGCCCATGAGCAGATTTTTAGACAAGGACACCTTGCAGCACCAACATGCTGCACCCAATCTGTACTACCTCTGCAAGGGCAGAAGAGGGAGAACAGCCGCACCTTGTCACAGTTCCCTCCAATTGGTAGCTTATGGTGTTTCGAGATTTCAGCAAGCTCCAGGAACAGCAGTTGCTGTTACGAATTCAGTTGGAGTTACTTTCAGACAAGTAGCGGCTTGCTCCTCTGAGTCTGTTTTGGCATGGATCCACTGCAAGTCACTGGCAGAGGTTGCCACTCAGGACGGTGGAACTGAAGAGCTTCAGCTGTATCAGTTGCACTGGTGACACGGTACTTCCTCTTGCAAATCTGGTTTCTGACCTAGCAGCCAACGCCAAGGCATGCTGTATGAGAGAGGTCAGCAATTACTCCACAATGTCAATGAACAGATCTCAGACCCTGCGACATTCCTGGGGCAGGTGGAAGACACTAACTGTGCTCCGGTAGAATGAGCTCTCTGTTCAGCAAGAGGGATGCAGCTGGAAACGCCATGTGTCAGCCACTTAAAATTCTTTGTCTGGAGATGGGTGGACTTAAAAAATGCTCAGATATAGCTGGAGACAAGGATTTCTTAGGGCAACATCTTCTATTGGACCAACTGTATAGCTGGGATGGAGTTAGACAACCTTTTGCAGATGAGCTGAGGTAAGGAATATCTTGCATTTGAAAGCTTGTCACACTCTATGCAAACCATGCATTTGGTCCAAGAGAATATATGACCTTAAGAAATCCTTGCTTCTCACAAAGTTCCTGGAGCATCACACCTACAACATCACTGTCTAGGGGTGCACCAATAGAGATCTGGGGGGCTGATACTGATAGCCAATTTTTAAGGAGGGACATTTCGCCTATACGGATCCGATTTCCGATAGAGCCGTCTCTCAATGGTAAGTCTATTCTGGTGAAAGGGGGGAGGGGAGAGAGGGAAGGGGCATGGAGGGGCAGATCACTATGGTAAGGGTGGTAGTGGGGCTGGGGTAGGTGCTGCCCAGCTGGGACAGCGAGGGCACAGGATGGAGCTGCGGCTCATCCAGGTAGGGGGATCTCCACGGGGAGGGACAGGGCAAGGCAGGCAGGGTGCAGCACTGTGCTCAGGGCGGGTGGTGGCTGTAGCCACCCCATATTTTGCCATACCCCCTCCCAGCACTGCCTGCCCTGAGCACATCACAGCATGGCCCCCAGCTCCAGCCACCACCCCTCCTCCCGGATGAGTGGCGGAAGCAGGGGTGGGAGCTGGCAGACAAGTGACACGCAGCAGTGGGAGCCGCTCCGCCACCACCCCCGGGTGAGCCATGGCTCCATCCTGCACCCGCCCCATCTGGGCAACGCCTGCCCCAGCCCCACTTGCTCCCTCACCGCTGGGGGTGTTGATCTGCCCCCCCATGCCTCTTCCCTTCCCTCCCCTCTCCCCTTCCACCACAGACTTAACAGCTGCACGCAGCTCTCCATACTGCCAGGCTGTGCTCCTCACCACGTACATGCTGTGCTCTGGCTGCACACATACACAAACATTTACCGGCCAAATTATTGGCCACACCAGGCCGATTTGATATAGTCAATTTTCTTTACACTGGTGCCGATCCGATATCAGACCGATGCATCGGTGCACCTCTATCATTAACTCGACCACATATAGTTCTAAACAGATGAGAGAACAACCTGAATTGTTTTGTCCTGCTAATATAATAAAAGATACAAGACCCAAAAAGTTCTCCCAGGGCAAAGCATAGCTTTGATAAATTCTCCTCTAATGGCTTGGAAACAAACATTAGGTCTGAATACCTTTCCCTGTGTATGGTTGTACTAGGGATAAGGGGTGGAAGAGGAAACTGGGCCGTGACGGCCTGAAGCAAGTGTAGAGAATGGCTCAGTATGGGTGTTGATATACAGGCCAGCCCCAGCAAGGTTGAGAACATGCTACTGTAACTCAACGAAGTGATACACAAGTCAGCTTATTAGCTGAAACACTGCAGGAGCTGGATTGTTGGGTTTTTTGGCAGGGGGAGATGCATGCTTACTTGCATGCCTCGGTTATGCCTTTCCTTCAATCACAAATAGCACAACACCTGCACGCTCTGCAGGACCAATGAACTGCACTTTTTTCCCCATTTGTATTGGAGCATGTTTAAATCCCAAAGAGTTTTTAGCATCAAGGCCTAACGAATTCTAGGGAGCAGCCACTTCTATGGGAACCCCATGGTAATGTCAGTTGTGCCACATGCCACGCTAGCCTCCGCAATTGCATCTCGTATGCTTGAGACCTGTATATTTCTTCACAGCACTCCCCGTAAATGTATTCCACTGCTATATAAAACAAGATTTAAAAAAAAAAAAGATTTTACACTTTGGCAAGAAGTACTGCCTGGTACGAGAAGTCTGCCGGTTAGTGCCGCCACGGAATCAGGGATGCGCGTGGAGGGACTACGCATTGCCAGCTTGAAGACTATGTGGGATTCTTCAGTACAAAGCCTGCTGAAAGTGTGCCCTCACCCCAAACGCAGCTGTTGTGCCACCTTGCTGACCCAGGCAAATTTTTTTTTTTTTTTTTAAGCAGTTAAGCTGAACAGACATCACCAGGTTAATGACAACATCCTGCATTAATCAGGAGGATAATTTCAAAGTGGGTGGGCCTAAAATTAGGATCATTAATGCCCTTTGCTCCACTCTCTTCTCATGCATGTGAGTAATACTGATTCATACAAGCCTCCAGGCATTGAGTTTAGGGCCCCTTCACCCAGGACTATAATATGCAGCGTGCTGGATCCAGGTTTGAATCATTTTATGGGAACATTCTCAAATACTGAAAATTTCATAAATGCTTTATATACAGGTGCTTCTAATGCCTGCCCCCATTGCTCAGCATCCTAGTAGCTTGGGAAAAAAAAAAAAAAAAAAAAAGGGAAAAACAACCTTCCTCCTGGAAATTCACTCGTTGGTACATTCATATAGAAAGAAGAAAGAAGGTGGACGTGTATTTAGCTGACGCATATCCATGGTTTCTCTTGAGTGAAGAGATAGCCATGTAGACAGCTGGGCCATTTTCAGCTCTATACACCTTTCTCTTTCTTTAGGAGTAGCCACCTGCAAATGCTCATATTATGTCTTTCAAATAGCCGAACCATTTGAAATTCAATGCATGTCAGAGTTTGTCACAGCCTTTGTAGCAACTCAAAGACATACCTTACAATTTCCCTGAAGTTCAATTCCATCTCTCCCCTCCAGAGAACAGAGTAAAATCCTTTGCAAATTTGTAAGTAGGGTACAAAATAGCAATTCAAGTTTCAAGCTCTTGAAAGCAGCAATGATTTAAACTCTGTGAAAATCTACATAGGTCAGGAAGAGCAAGAGCAATTTGAAGCTACTACTTTTTCGTAATAAGAAAAGTATCCTTCTGCCCCGCTGAACATCAATATTGAGTTATTAAAATCCATACAAGAGACCTTGTGCTATTTTCCATTTAATTTTACAGGGGGAGGTGGTGATGGAAAAATAAATGCAATTCCTGTTTGCCCTGGACAGCAGGAATGTCTGACATTATTAAACCTTTTAGCTTGGTTTGCACTGCTGTAGCACCCAAAAGGCTTTGACCAGAATTAAGAATTAAGGTACTGCTGGATGAAACATTATGCCAGTGATGTTGGACCTTTTGGCCCCATGAGCCAGAAGAGTGGTATGGGGCCTGTCTGTGGGCCGGACCAAGCCCTGCTGCTTTGCTTTTTGCTCCCTGCCTGATCTGCTGCTCTGCTGTGCCACGCACAGAGGCTGCCTGATCCCACTGGTTGGCCAGCCCTGCATTAAGATATGGCCCCTCAATTGCCCCAAATGCAACATCCCACATTAGGGGGACTTCAAGCATATTCAGATTTAAACTTGGTTAATTCTTAAGAGACCAAATTGGATTGGAGCACTTGAGTTTGGTCTAGAAGTATTCCAGGAAGTATTTTCTTTCGTTAGCTTTGATCATCATTGGAGAAGCTCTGACCGACTGCTTAGTGGTTTCCAAGACCATTCCTGCCAAGAGGTGCTTTGATTTGAAAGTGCAAAGATCATGAGAATGCTATGGCGGTTGTGTAGGCCTCACGGAAAACATTTGAAAAGGCAGATCTGATGGACAGGGAAGTACGAGCAGAATTCAGCTGTCAGGGATATCACATGTAAGCATCGCGAAGGCCTGAAGCTGAGTAGAAGGAACTAAAGGATTATTTGGCTATGATGCAAGGTGAGATTAATTGCATAAAGCCAGTCTGCCAAAACAGGACTTGGATGACACTGGAATCAGCTGGCTCACATAACATATCGCAGAGCAATCCAAGCCATGTATTCCCTCTCAAGCTAGACTGGCTCCACATAGAGGCCGACTTCCTTTCACATTGCGAGAGAGTACCCAAACGCATGTGTGTCTTGAGGTAACATGCTGAACACTAAGTGATGAATACAGCAGCCAAATGCCTATACAACACTCCTTAAATTTTAGCTTTAGGGCACAACAATAGCTTATAACAATTGAAAAAGTTTAGAGAAGTCGAGAAGATTTAACAGAACATGAACGGAGCTAGGTCTAACCAATAGCCACTTCGCTTGGTGGTACTTTTCAACTTCAATGGTCCTGGATCAAGTGCTCCCTGAATTCTTAAATATAGCCCAAACCATACTAAATAAAAAACAAACTTAGCCCTCCTAACGTTTGGCATGGTTCAGTTTTCTACTACCTGCATTTCAACAATGAAATCAAGCTTCTAAAAGCATGAACTACTCATTCAGCAAAACACGGAAGGCATCCTGGAGAACACTCCCACCCAGACACACTGTAATAAAACACTGAATGTACATAATACAAGCTACAAACATCAGAGACAAAGGTTTCCTGCCCTGAAGTGCTTATGCTCAAACCTTCTCAAGACAAACAAAGATGGGAGCAGAAGACAAGGAGGGTGTGGGTTCCTGAGAAGGCAGACAGATTGGCAGCTTGGGATAAATTTCCTCCTCTGCAACACTGAACTTTCATACTATGATAATCCGCGTAAATAATAATAAAAATGATTCTTTTACTCAAGTTCCTCCAGATAAATCTTGGTGACATAAAAGCTTGAACTTCATCTCCTTTTCCTTTTGAGTGGTGCACAATTCTGTTCTGCTAGATTCCTCCTTCACCCTTCAGTTTTTCTGTTATCAGCTGCTATTGGACCTTAGTAGCAACTATAGTCCTTAAAAAACTAAAATAATGAAAGAGAAGTTAGCTAGATTATTACAACAGATGCAAATTCCAAAGGCAAAATACTGCCAAAGGAGAGATGATCCAAAGCAAAATGCAATTCCATTTTTGCTTTCGTTCTGAACGAAAACCAACTACTCTCACATCGTGGAGGCTGGGTGTATGAGCAACTCAGCTGCTCTACAGGGTTTTGGCTGGCCTTGTTCTGCTGTGATTTTCGCCCATGTTGTATAAAGAACAGACGTAAGCCACTGTGTAATAACCAGCACTAGTATCCATCTATCACTGCTTTTCCCTGGCCTTCCATGGGGAAATTAAAAGGACTGGAGCCATTTAGACTAGCAAAAAGACAGTTAATTAATGCTATGACATATACTTATGGAGAAAGTAATTCAGGGATACCTAGTCTCATATTTAAAAACGGTCAAAATTAATAAGAGAAAAATGAAATGATTAATAAAATTGAGCAGGTTGGCTTTTTCCTCCACGTTGGTTATCAGTGGACCCCTGCTAAACCATATGGGTCAGCTGATAACCAAAAAAAGCCAACCTGCTCAATGGGTATTTTGCATCAGTTTTTCACCAGCCCCAAGGGATGGCCCTGCTCATTATGGTATGGGACGGCCAAGGTGAGGGAGAACTGTTACCCTTCATCAATGTTGACCATGTGAAGGAACACCGAGAGGCTGGACACCTTCAAGTCAGCTGGCCCAGACAGTTTGCACCCTAGGGTAATTAAGGAGCTGGCAAGCATCATAACTCAGCCCCAGGCACGGATCTGCGAGAACTCGTGGTGCTCAGGCAAAGTGCCCGAAGACTGGAAGAAGGCCAATGTGGTGCCTATCTTCAAGAAAGGGAGGAAAGTAGATCCAGGGAATTACAGGCCCATCAGCCTGACCACCATCCCCAGGAAGATCTGGGAGAAAAATCAAGGAGACCATTCTTGACAAACTGGCTGAAGGCAACTTCTTGAGGGATAGCCAGCCGGGTTTGTTGTGGGTAGGTCTTGCCTGACCAATCTCATTTCCTTCTACGACCAGGTGACATCACCTGGACAAGGGAGAAGAGATTGATGTCATATAGCTCAACTTTAAAAAAAGCTTTTGATCTGGTATCCCATGATCATCTTATAGAAAAACTGGCCAATTGCGGCCTTGGCTACATCACAGTCCGCTGGCTGAGGAATTGGCTTTGAGGTCAGACCCAGAGAGTGGTAGTTGACGGAAGTCAATCATTGTGGTGTGCTGTGACCAGTGGGGTCCCCCAAGGCTCTGTCCTTAGGCTTATCCTTTTCAACATCTTCATTAATGACATGGACATTGGTGTCAGAAGCGGACTGGCCAAGTTCGCTGATGACACCAAACTTTGGGGAAAAGCTTCCATACCCAAGGACAGGATGGTGATCCAGGCCAACCTTGACAGGCTCAGAAAATGGGTGGACAAAAGCCTGATGGCATTCAACACCAAAAAATGCAAGGTACTCCACGCTGGGAAGAAAAACCCGCAGCATGCTTATAGGCTTGGCAGTGCTACGCTTGCTAGCACCACAGCCAAAAGGGACTTGGGGATCATGATTGACCACAAGGTGAATATGATGTTACAGCTGGCAAAGCGAGCAAAACTCTGGCTTGCATCCACAGATGCTTCTCTAGCAAATCCCAGGATGTCATCCTCCCGCTGTACTCAGCCTTGGTAAGGCCACAGCTGGAGTACTGTATCCAATTCTGGGCTCCACAATTCAAAAAGGATGTGGAGAAGCTTGAGAGAGTGCAGAGGAGAGCCATGCGCACGATCAGAGGGCAGGAAAACAGGCCTTATGATGAGAGGCTGAGAGCTACAGGACTCTCCAGCCTGGACAAAAGTGCAGGCTCAGGGGGGACCTGGTGGCTACCTACAAATATATAAGAGGTGTACATCAGGATCTGGGGGAATGCCTGTTCACCAGAGCACCCCATGGGATGACAAGGTCCAACAGTCACAAACTTCTCCAAGACCAATTCGAGCTGGGCATAAGGAAGAACATCTTTACAATCCAAGCCCCCAAGGCCTGGAACAGACTGCCGCCAAAAGTGGTGCAAGAACCTACTCTGGATTCCTTTAAGAGTCAATTGGACATTTATCTTGCTGGCATCCTGCGACCCCAGCTGACTTCCTGCCCCTGGGGCAGGGGGCTGGACTCAATCTTCCAAGGTCCTTTCCAGCCCTAATGTCTATGAAATCTATGAAAAATGCTCTGTGTGCAGAGAGAGGTAACCTGTGCAACTCATTGCCAAAATATGCTACAGAAGCAAGGACGTTAGTACTCTCTATTACAGAAAGGATTAGATATTTGCATGACTCAGAGTCCAAAGGGTGGAATGGCCATCCAGTTCAAACCCCCCACACAAATGCAGGATGTAGTATGCCCATACTATGCTCAAGACAAATGCCTATCCAATATATTCCTTAAAATCTTCAACAGAGGAGCTTGCACAGCTTCCCAGTGCAGCTTTCTACTTTGACAGTACAGAAGTTTTCTTTATATGTATATTTAACCTAAAACTGCTTTGCTGTAGTTTAAACACTTTGCTTCTCAAGTGAGAAGATAGTTGCTGTTATACCAGTCAGGATAAATATTTAGATAGCTCAGCCCACATGCTCCAAGACAGAAGTCAACCACTAACTGCATGAGGTTAAGATGATGCTTCCCCATAGCCATGGTGATGTTTAATTGACCATTGCATGGGCCTTGCATGCTCCTCTGCAACATCTGGTCAGAGACTAGACAGGATATTGGAGACACAGTGGCAAAATATTTCAAGGGGAGATTTTGCAAAGAAATAAAAGAGTATAAAATAAAAGCTCCCACCACAAGTCTCTGGATGCCATGTGAAAAGAAGGGGAGAATTAGGAAAGTAAGTGCTGGCCCTTTAAAAATGTTAAGTTTTAAAATGGCAGCTTTTTGATAAAAATCACAGCTGATTTGCCAAGTTTAGAACTTGAAAAGAAAGACAAGAGACAGACATTTGTTTATGACCTTGGGTGTTTAAAGAACTTGCTGAGGCTTATGGTTTCCTGTTCAATGGGCTGCTTCTAAAAATGGTCCAAGTGCAGCGTTTCCACAGGTGATGCCGGCTCCCCAGCTGTGTCCTGTCCGAGGCAACCGGAACCACACACTGCTGTTCCAGAGCAAACGCAAGGGTCTTTGTTCAGCCACAGCCAACATAAGACTCTTCTGGGGAACTGGGACCTGAAGATTTAAGGTGGGCTCAGCCTTGCTCCCTGTGCACTAACTTGAGAGTGTAGCAGAGCTAATTCAACAGCAAGCTCCATATTTGGAGGATGGCTAGAGTTAGGAGAGACTAACATGGTGTTAAGGGGAAAGGAAGGAGATGATACAAATTAAATGTTGCGATTTCCCATCCCAAACACAGCTGACAGAGAGAGGGAATGCCTTTAACTTGAAAAGATACACTGGTACTTGAAAAGCAGCCTCTTTCTGATAGCTGGAAACCCCAGATCCTTGCCCTTGAGGCAGGGCAGCCAAACAAATGGGATTCAAGCAGCTAGCTATTACAGCAACAATCTTAGCAGATCACGTTATCCTGATTATTAAACCACACCAAGAAGGGGGGAAAAAAGACACAATAGGAAACAAAAGCCAACAGAGTCACTGATTTCATTGACTGATGATTTAATAAAACACACTGGATACAGATTAACTTGCTTTGTACACTTCACCTCCCTGGAACTCAGAACTGAAAGCGCTTTGTTACCAGACTGAAACCTGGCCTGGTTTCACGGGCGTACTCGAAGCGCCCCCACTAAAGCACAGCGCATGAAGCTGTGTGGAACCAACCAGGTCCAGGCTGGCCGTGTCTCAATTAAATCTTCAACCTCCAGCAGGTTCCTTATCCTCCAAATTCCAGTTCACCCCCAAAAACAACGAAACTCACCTTGAAACGGAGGAGTCTGCAGGCACGTCTACACAAGACGCCTTAATGCACAGAGGAGCGTTCTGCTATGCATGAGCACGTCACAGGAAAAACCGTGCTAACGTGCAGTAGAGCTAGTCTACTGCACATTGTCACAAAAAACGTTTGTCTTTGCTACTGTGCATTAGTGCAGCTACTGCGCCTTTATCTGGTACTAGAAGTACAGGTTTCTCTTGCTTTATGTGGGTTCTGTACGTGCGGATTTGCTCTAATGCGATGACCCTTTTTATACCAAAATTCATTATATGTAGGGTAAATTCACTTTTATGACATTGATTTGATGGAAGCCGGCAGTCAGCTGCTTTGGGCGGTGCATTGCGGGAGTGATGTGCACCAAAATATAGTCTCCTGTGTGCATCTGTGCTCCTCACGCGTTGTCTGCGACACGAGTTTCTGTAGTTGCCATCCCCATTATGGCAGTGCCCTGTGCTTGTGTTTATTGTCAGTGAGTACCAAAATTGTCTTGTTAAAGTGGTAGAAATGGGTCTGGGGGTCAGCACAGTCAAGGTCTTGGTACGCATCCTTATTTGTTACATTGTAAAGTGGGTTCCCTTTATGCAAATTTGAGTTGTGCGCCATTTTCCAGGAATGCATGTACAGCATAAAGGGAGGGAAACCTGTACTAAACTCAATGCGCAGTAGCAAAAGCACACCAATGAACATGTAGATGTGCCCACTGTACGTTAAACAGAACTTCATCTTTCCTGCTACCTTACATGCCATATTATACCTTCATTACCGCATGGAAAGGGCTTTGTCCCCCCTTCACTGACCTTCTGACAATAGCTGGCAGTTAATCCTGGGGTGCCATCTAAGCAACCTGCCACTGGGGTGGGAATACTGCAGAAATCTCACTAGGATTCTTCTTAATGTGATGTATGGCAATGACATTATATTATTTTCAGGTGGGGAAATGAGACAAAACTAGCGAGTAACTGTCCTAAATTCATACAGGTAGTCAGTGCTGGAGCAGACAACTGAACTCAGGTGTCCCGAGTCCCACAGGGCCTGGTGGCAGAGTTATTACGGTGCTGCATCTTGGCTCTGAACATGTGAGTTAAAGTACTGCATTAGGCTTGTGTAAAGGCCACCAAAGAGAGGGTGGTGCCTGGTTATTCAGGCTGGGGAGACCACGGCAGCTGGATGTGATGCTGACCACATCCCTCCCTTGTCTGCTCCTGGCTAAGACATCAGTATGCCTTAACCACGCTAGTCCAAAGGGCTACTAGGCTCAGACAGACCTTCCTTCCCAGTCCCAGGCTAAAAGGTAAGCTGCTGAACCATCCTTCACCACTTAAGTCTGTAAAACTTTGGATTAGCACAGCTAAGACAAAGTCACTTGTGGTCTTCAGCCTATTCCTCAGCACCATTTTTGGGCTCTAGTATGTATGGGGAAATACTAGCGGAAGATAGCACTGCTGCTAGATTCCTCAGCACTACAACAAGGCCAGAAATGCTGACACCACTACATTGTAGAGACCAGGGAACCTCAACTTATGCATCTACCTGGCCAATGAAACCAAATTCTCTCTTAAGCTGGGTCATGGGGCACATGCCCACCCCTGCCTGTGCTGCTGGCTGCCAGCTTCCTAATGGGTACATTTTTCCTCCGTGGGAGGAGCTGCAATTAGCAGCTCCATCCCACGAGCATCCTAAGCTGGCAGGTGACCAAAACAGCTACACGCAGTCCAGAGGTTGTGAGGAGTTTCCCAGCTTCTAAAGACATAGTGAAGAAAATCTAGCTTGTACCACATTCTTGTGCCGCTCAGGAGAAAAAAAAAAATACACTAGAACAACCTGTGCACGCAACAGAAACAAGAAAGAACAATTGAAAGAAAACAGCAAGTCACACTCGGGTTTCCAGCCTGAAAAAGGAGCCCCCCCCACCACACACATGCTTTTCCATTCTTCCTTCTGCAACATTCCAGTTGCAAAATTGTTAAAATCATTAAGCGATTACTCACTTTCCAACTGAAATGCTGGAGGCAGATCAAACAGCGGCTACTGTTAATAAAGTCAACACTCCCCACACCTAGGAGAGGGAAGCAGCAGTCCCCATCTGTAAATGCACCCAGCTGGTGGCTTCTCTCCCCACACCCTCCCCTCTCTGGAAAAATAGTCTCAAGAGCCAGAATCCAAATGCCAGCACTCACCGTTCCAAAGCCCATGTGCCCAACTTCAAGTAAATAGAAGTACTGTAAACGAAACTAGAGAGTAAAAAAGGATCATCAGCTGGCTCTAATTATACCAACTGATCTCATCTTGTCATAAGCCTCTTTCCTGAATCCAGATCTATTTGTGTAACACAAAGACTGGCTTTTTAAAAAATGTGCACGGTCTGTAATAGGGCAGGGTGTCCATAAACTCCGGGACAGCACTGCCTATGTCCTGTGTTACTTTATGATGTTCTACTGACGGATTCACCTGCTGTAAGGCATTATCTCGTCCCTCACTTACCTATTTCTGCTTTTAAATACCCACTGTGACAAGTGATAAATGTTTTCAAAGACAGATGCTTTAACTAATGTGACTGTACTCAACACAGACACTACAGATTTGACAGGCTATGAAGTATCTATTTGCAGAATACATCAAACAACCAAGGAAGAGCTATCCTGCCCTAACTAACAAAAGAAACATTTCAGTCCGACTTTTCTCATCAGGGCTACAGATAAGTTAGAAACTAACATTTGGCTTAAACGAATGGGAGTGCAACAAGTGCACTCCCTGTGCTCATGAAAGTATGTGCGTCTACTCATGCATCCAAATTTAATCAAGCAAGTTGTGAAGCAGCTGCTTCTGCCTCATCTCTGTGCAAGGCAGCTATCCCCTAGCTGCAACTCCATTAGCAGCCAGTCTGAAGACCTCTGCTAAAGTTCTGGAGTCCACAACGATAATTGTCCTGAATTTGTAAGAGCCACCACTGCTTTGGGGTGATCTCTCAAAGCGTCCCGGTTTTCATAGGCAAGGTCACAATTTCTGCCAAAAGTCTAGGTCCTTCATAAAGTGTCATCCAAAAACTGAGGCTTTACAAATTCGCAAGCCTTTTTCGGAAAAAACTGTAGCCAACTGCGTTTGGACTGTCCAGGCTCTAGAACATACTCGTTATTTCATACAAAAAAAAAGGGGGTCTTGCATTGTCTAATGCAAACTAAAGAAGAGCCATACAGATAAAAGGATAATGATCCTTTCAGCCGGAAAGCAGCCATTTGCACAGCAGTCCATGCACTATCTGACAGACAGTGGCACTGGGAATGTTTCTTTAACTATTGAGTCTAAAAACTCAGGCCATCCCAGGTGGCCCAGACTCCAGCTCAGTCTTGATACTGCACAGACTTGGAATGAGGTGGTATTTTAAGTATAGGCATTCAGCAGTACTGGCACTTGCTCTGATTTATGGCTACCAGGAGTGAATGAAAAGATAAGGTTCCAAAATAAATAGGGACCCACCCCCAACTTCCTCCCTCCGCCCTGGGCTTCAAGCTGAGAGTGAAGAACAAATCTGGAGTGCACGCTGCACCTCACATGGAAGCACTACACTGGTGCCCCACAGACATGTCATTTGATAGTGCCTATCATTTTCACACACGTGATCCAGTTACCATGCATGTTGCAAATGTATATTCCAGCAAGCCTGTGCACCCATTTTGCATACCTGGCCTTGGCTAGTAGAGTTGAAAATGTCATGCCATCTCCATATTCTCCCCAAGACCTTATATCAACCACACCACCTCCACAAACCCTAGCTTCTATGCAAATCATCCTTCTCTTTTCAGACTCCACATCCCATAGACCAGTGAGTCTCCACTAGGAAGCCAAGGGATGCCTTTAGATGCTTTCAAGGGTGCCTCAGGATGCTGCACAATGCTAGCACTCTTTGGTGTATAAACGTCATTTACAAGATAAACCCAGAGATTTCAAAACGGAATCCAAAGTGTTAAAAGCATTCTAACCAGCTGTGGTCTTCCTCAGTTCTCTGCAACAGAAGAACTGCTCTTTTTTTTTCCTGCAGTCAAAAAGCAAGTGAAAACTAAGAGCTGACATTTTCCAGAGGGTGCCTCAAGTCTTAAAAAAGTTGAGAACCACTGCCATAGACCATGCACCTTCCTCTTGATCTTGTTACACTGGAAAAGCTTCTGGTCTCTAAGGCTTACCTCTCCTAGGACTTGTTCCACATCTGCGGACAGTGGTATTTAGGGAAGGTGTCCGGCCTGGGGTCCCTCCCTCGGACTCCTTGTGTTAGCTCCATTCAACCACTTCTACACAAAAATGTCAGCTGTCCAAAAGCAAGAGATGCTCCACCTTTATTGTTCCCTTTCACTCACTCCAAAGGGTAAACTAAACCATAACTCCGGTGATCCATCAGACCCTAGCAAACCTGGGAAATAGGCTCAAAGACAAACACGCGGCATGGATTCTTCAGCACAAAGCAGTGAGTGTTCGTTGCAGGTCAATAGGATGCTGCAGAACCAGACCCAGAAGGCCACAAGTACCAAGTCCCTTCAAAGAACAACCCACATCCCTTAGGGAGTTCCAAAAAGTTCCTTTGCACCTCCCTAAGGTGCTCCAGTAATTCCTGTCCAACCTGGAGAGAGAAGGCAGCACCTTCTGGGGCCTGAACGACAACCACTCTAGCAGTTTTAATAGGACATAGAAATCTATCAACTCTACGGCACTTCCTTCACAGAAGTGAGAGAGCAAGCCTCATTTGTGGCAACCTTAAAATCCTCGACGTGGAGCTCCACTCAAATGAAAATGGAGAAGGAAATTGTTCCTCGCCAAAAGACCAAGAAACACAAAGAGATCAGAAAACATAAGGGATTCCATTCACCCCTACAAGCAGCATTGTTTTGTGCGTCAGGGCATAGGAAAGAATTTGCTCACTGTTCCTTCTTTTAACTGTACATGCAGTACATGCATGGTGCCAACAGAGATGCCAGACATGCAGTTAAAGACAGACAAAGTATAAAAACAGGGAAAGAGAAATGACCTGCCCTCTAAAAAAAAAAAACAAAAAAAAAAAAAAAAAAA
>NW_017728996.1:15066198-15071228 GCF_001723915.1 Gavialis gangeticus | reverse complement strand
AACCCCCCCCAAAAAAAAAAAAAAAAAAAAAAAAAAAAAAAAAACACATCTGATACATCCCCACCCTTTCAGAAATCCTCTGTGGGATGCAATTCCATCAAAATGGGAAATTCCTGATAAGAAAGCCCACATTTTGCTGTTGAGACACAGGCAGAGAAAATGGAGGCCGTGCAGTCTTTTAAAAATGCTTTCCATCTCATCTATATAAGCAGCCACAGCAAATAACCACTCTACTTGGATAGTTTGTTTAGGGCAGGCTGGTCAACTCCCCCGATTACCCACTTACAACCTAGAAAAAATGCTGACAGATGCACTAGAGCACCAGCCAGAGCTCCAATGCTGCTCCAGTAACACAGGTATGTTCCAGTTAAACTTCAGTTACGATCAAGTTTAACAAATCCAACCTAGAGAATGTACCATATTTACCTGAATCCAAGACTACTTCAAATTTTAGACATGGAAAATGCATCTATTTGCTACAATTCTCCATGTATAGAACCTAATATTGGAGACTTGTCTTAATTTTGTCCCAACCACCAGTGTCACAGGGCAAGCAGGGGAGTCAAGTGGCCTGACCCCTGCACCTTACTACCTATCCCTCCCACCTCTTGCCCACCTGGCACCTGCCCCCCTACTTGGCCATCCTACCACTTGCCCTGCCTTCCACCTGCTCCAGGCACCTGCCCTCCCTGCAGTACCTGCAGCCCCTGACACCTGCACCCCAACCATTTGCCCCTCTCTTCAGCCTGCCCCCTGCCATGACCCCCCCCACCACCTCCCCCTTCTCTGCCACTTACCTCCCTGTCGCAGCTCCAGCTCAGGCCTAATCCGGTCTGCAGCACAAAGCACATGCTGGGTTCAGCCCCCACTCATCCACGTAGCAGCAGCTGGGGTGACAGCAGCTCTGGCCCCGACACTGAAGCTGGGGACAGATGCCACTGCCTGCCTCGGCAGGGGCCTGGATCCAGCACGTGCTCTGTGCTGCAGCAGGGCCCCAGCAAGAGCTGGAGCTGTGATGAGAAGGTAAGCAGCAGGGGCAGGGGGAGGCAGAGGCATGGATTAGAGGCTGGGAGGATGGGGCAAGGCTGGCCCCAAGCTCAGGATTGGAGTTGAAACCGCAGCCCTTCCCCTCCCCCTCAAAACCTGTTCACAGATCTAAGACAAGGAGGTTCTCCCCCCGACCCAAACAACTTTAAACACTGAGATCACAGCAGAAACCGTACAGAGCTGAGGAGCCAACAGTGTGCTGAGCTGGCCACACAAGGAACTCCTGCCAGTGCAGGCTAACGCAGAATTCATTTTCAGTGTACGGGTGGTCCTTGCTGTAGCCCTGGATGGCTATTTTTAAGGTTTCCATATAGAAATGTAAACTTTGCGAATCGGCTACTAAATCACAAGTGAAATTAAAACATTTTCTGCCTTGGAAGTACAGTTTGGGGAGGAGGAAAAAGGAAGGCAGAAAAAGAAAACGTTCAGCTGCCTCTACACTCTGCATGGAGGAGGCACGCCCAGAAATCTTAAGTGTTGGGACTGCCGTTTCCTGGGAGAAAGTCATCAGGTGAGAGGTTTTCCTGCGGCCTGCTCGCGGGCACTATGGAGAGCAGGAAGATGGCAACAGACAGCATCAGGAATTTGCATTATACCCCCTTACTGAGTCACTCTTAGGAAGAGACTCCCATTTGCTTCAGAACAATGAACACAGTAAAAACCCCAGGCTTGCTGCACGCCAGAAACAATAATAATCTTCTAAAGCCTGTCTGGGAGCAGACTATACTGGCAGCTAAAACAGACCCAACAGTTTTTTTCTTGTGAATACAGTGCAACGGGAATTTAGGGGCTCCAGGCTCTGTCGTTTCTATATTGATTCTCTTATGGGACAGAAGACATAAGCCTCTTGTATGCACATGGCCACACTAGGTGTGGTATCAGGGGTTCAGGGTGAACTACAAAGCCAGGTTTTCAGCCATGCATGCCTTCAAAGGAATTCTCTCTTTTTAAATTAGATGCCAAGCCTAAGGATTTATTTCTTACTCAAAAGACTATCAAGAGCTAAAATATGCATACCGTTCTTGTGCCTCCACTGTCCAAAAGGGAAAATTAAATTAAAATAATTACAATAATAAATGCTTGTCTCCCCAGACTAACAGCAGCTTATGATTAATCCATCCAGCTGCTGCTAAGGTTCAGCTATGCCAAATAATTTGGACCAAAAATTGTTATGCATACAGTTTTCAAAGCACTAGTTTTCTTGGGTAGGACCATGGAAAATCTGAGGCACTGCACAGGGTAAAACAGGTTAGATGCAGGAAGAGAGGGTGTGATAAGTTTTCAGTGTTGGGGGGGGGGAGGGGGAGGCACTGCGGTTCTCTCTCTTTCTGCAGAGCTGGAGAAGCGCTGAAAGGTCTCGTGTCCAAAGACAGCACTCACAGCTTTTTGCTCAAGGCTAGCAGGTTTTGCATATTCAAAAGTATACTGAGAGAATGGGTGGATTCCATTAAGTCAGAAATCCTTCCAAAACACTGACAATAAAGCATCTGCTGAAGGAATCCAGTCCCTCCTTCAACTGCACTGACTTCCCCAAAGAGAGAGTAAAAATACACAGAAATCCAGTCCAAAATAATCAGTGCAACTGAGAGGACAGTATGTTGGAAGGTTTGTTGCTCCCTCTTACTAACTAGGACTGCAAGTTATACAATTGCTCTTTTCTTTCTTTCAGGAAAACAATTAGTACAGCTTTAAGCTGCAGCTCGTCACAGGGTGTGGGAGGATGGCATGATCCATCACCCTGACATACTGATGCAGGACCCTTTTGTCAACCGAAACTGTCAGCAGGAGAGACGGCATAAAGCCACTGAGCCAACTCCACTGGTGCACTATGACAAGAATGAGGACTTAGCTCCTCCAAGGTACATAAGGAGGTGGGTTGACCCTCGCTGTTTAAAAAGAGCCTTGCACAAACATTTCCAGCAGAAAGAGCACATCTGGGTGAGAAAACATAAGCTTAGTTGTCAGGGCATTAGAGGACTTAACAGTGAAGTCAAACTCCAGGAAAGAACTAAGTTTGACCCTGGAGAGGATAAGTACATTTGGTGGGAATCCCTCCTACTCACAGGAGGTTCAAGTTTTCCATAAAGAGTAAAATTGGGCTTTAGGACTTCTGACGCTTGAAAATCCTTAGTGAAAATTCACTGCACTGCAGTGACTTCAAGGTTGATGCCTTCAAAGGTAGGTTTCTGAACACATAAGCAATGTGCTGCACTACACAGAAGACTTAGGGACTTATTCAAAGTTCCCCCTGCCATCTGTGCTCTGGGGGAAATGCATCTAAAACTGGGGGATACAGGAAGGCTGGAGTACTGACTCCAGGGTCTAAGCTACCAGACTGCTCACAAAGGGCACTAGATGGGGTTTGCACTGAGGAGTGTGCATAGGTGAACTACAGAGGTAAGAACCGTCAGTCATTACCTAGACTAAGGGGACTGACACGCAGGCGAGTCAGAAGTTGGCTCCAATGATAAGAGCCTATTACAGGGAAGGAGTGGGCCTGGTGGTGGTACCAAACTAGAAACTGATGGATGTGTTACAGGAGCAGCGCGCTTTGCTCTGGGAGACACACGAGTTGGAGAAAAACGTGAGCCTTGGTTCAGGATAACAACCTTGCAATGACTGGTATAAAATAGCTGTGTCAGGGAAATCCCAGGTATCAATGCTTAAGCATGTTTGAGAACAACCCCACCCGTGGAGAGTGAAACGCCTTTACTTGTTTGATACAGTGGGAAATTTTAGACCTGGCAACTCTGGAGCTGAGCTTACTTATGAGACAGATACTGAACACACAATATGCCGTGCTCCATCAAGCTGTTATTTTATTCTGTTTGGGTACCTTTATGAATCCCCTACACCTATGCCTGTCATTATTCCCTTTCAATGTGACAGCCTTGACCTTGTTTTCTTATCATGACACATACAGCTGACAGAGTAAAAAAGTTATACCACAGCCAGTTTATAAAGCATGAGTTGATATCAGCACCTTGACTACATATCAACAGACAAGTCCAGGAAACAGCTTTAAAACACAGGCAACCTCAGCTATTATCTACTCATTGCAGATCAACAATGTTTAACCTTACTGTGACTGCATGAAGCAGTGCGCAAGCTCCAGCGGCTCCTCCCAAAATCTCCGAATCAAGCAGAGAGAATCAGAGCAGAAAGCAGTACACGAGTCCTGAAAGAGAGAAATGGGTAATCATTATGGGGTATTGGCAGAGGTTCCTTCCTACACGTCCTGCACCGCAGGGACAGCTGAAGTGGAACAGGCTAATTCGAATACCTGGCTAGCAATTGGTCAGCGAGAGGATGGGCGTTGCCATTAACACGCAAAGCTTCAAGTTTTGAGAAGAACATGCCAAAAAGGGGACCAACCAAACGGCTCCTTTTTCCTCTACTGCTCCAACAGGCATGCAGATGGGGAAGACAACCTCTCTGCCCCCGCCCACTTTAATAAAGAGACTTAATTATATCCATGTGAAAGATGCTTTGTTCCAAGTGAAATGCTTACAATTACAGGCTACATTTATTCGAGGAGGAAATCCAGCAGGAGGACGAGTGCAGACTGTATGCAAGCCCTTGCAGCCAGGGAGCTTGGAGATGCTTAAAGAACCCCAGTGGCCAGGACTAAGGGAATTCAAACTTTCTCCAAGGAAGCCTTCACCAAAACCTCAAGCTGGAACTGAAGCTGATGCCCATCTGTTCTTCCCTCAAGTCTACTGCTCTGGGGCACGATTCCCCTCCCCACCCACACACCCTTCCCACCCACAGCACTTACTCTGGTCCATTCAAATGCACAGGCAGAGGATCATTGAAAAACACAAGGAAGTCAGAGTCTTCACACAGGCTAAGTACAGACAGTCACAAAGCCGGAGGCAGAAGCGATTCAATCTCGGCAGCTTCCTCTAAGCTGTGTAGATTGAACTGAAAACCGACTGCACTGACATTCAATTTTCAACTGGGAAAGGCGGGGGGGGGGGGGG
>NW_017728996.1:15059666-15065970 GCF_001723915.1 Gavialis gangeticus | reverse complement strand
GGGGGGGGGGGGGGGGCCTGCACTGACCCAGGCCATTAGGTGTGGGGTGCCAGAGCAGGACTTCCAGCCTGATGGCCATGGCCCAGCACATGCACCCAAACTCCTGCTGTCCCCCCACAGCAGGTTGAGGAGCCCCCTGTCTGGGTGCTAGCCCACCTTGGAGGAGCCTCCCCCTTGGGAGGCTTCCCCCAGCCCTGGGGAGCTCCCCCTCTCCCCCTTCCCAGCTCCCGACTGCTTCAGGCGCTGCCCCAGGAGGAAGGGAGAAGTCGCCCTCCAAGCATGGGGGCACCGGTGAGCCCCCATCTCACCCACCCCAGCCCAGGGTCTCCCAGCCCGGGGCAGCCCAAGGGGAATTCTTCCCCTCCCGAACACCACGGCTGCTTGCCTGAGCTGCTGCAAGTCTCAGGGATAGCTTGGAGCAGCCCCAGGGAATGGGAGGGAAATTCTTCCACTCCCCTGCAAAGAGTATTGCTTCAGACTCGCTGCAGCTCAGACACAACTGGCTGAAGAGGAGCAGAAGAATTTCCCTCTGCTTCCTAAGGCTGCTTCGAGCTATCCCCGAGACTTGCAGCAGCTCAGGCAAGCAGCCCTGGGGTCTAGGAGGAGAAGAATTCCCCTCAGCTCCCTGGGGCTGCCCCGGCTGGGGTGGAGGGTAGCCCCCACCAAGGCAAAGTCTCCATGGTGCCCCCATGCTGGGCTGGATGGGCAGGCATCCAGCCCAAAGCACTTCTTCACCCTCCCTCCTGTGGCAGTGGCTGAAGCAATCAGCAGCTGGGAAGGGGGACAGAGGATGGGGGAGGCTGCAAGGATCCAAGAGCCACCACCACAGGGGCTTTCCCTCCCCCACACGCTGTGGAGATGCTGGCTAGAGGGGTCTGTTCCTCTACCCCCACCCCGCTCCATCCCTATGGGCTGATAGACACAGGCAAGAAAAGAGCAGAGGGGTGAGGCAGTCCCTGCTCCACTGGAGCAGACAGTACAGCCCAGGGCTGCAAAGCACCCTGAGATGCTGGAGGACTGTGAGTTAACTTGAACCAGAAACAGATCTGGGATAGAAGTCCCATAAACCACTTTGACTGGAATCAGTTAAGTCTGATACCACATCCAACCAGGTTTATCTTAAACTAGTTTGGGCCATTTTGAAAGCAGTTTATGTGTACTAAGCTTCTGTTCTGTTACAGATAGAAAGCAGTTTCCAATCTCTTAAAACCAGTTTATATACAACTTCTGTCCCTAGTCCTAAAGATTAATTCAGAGAGGTAAGCAGAGAGAAAAGTCAGTTAATGATTCAGATAATTAATGTATAGCATCTTATTAGTTAAATCCAAGTCACCAGGGTGCCCCAGATTACCACAACCGAGATTGTTCCCATGCACATTTTAGCTGGTACAAGCAAAACCCAAGCCCAACATACATATACTCTCTTTTGCTATACAGGAGACAAGCTTCAGTGGTCTCTAACAACACTGAGATAAACACACATTCGCTGTGGACTGAACCAATATTCTTGAGGGTATTTTAAGTTAAGAGTACAGTTACAATCACAGCAATGACAAGGGGAGAACCCAGTAATGGCAGGAAACCCCATTTGCCACTGATCCAGCTAACCTATAATGCATACAAGTCATGCATCACAAAAGACAGTTTTGTCCATTTATATGCACAAGTGCAGCATACCAAATTGTGACATTGCACAGTTCAACATTTTGCAAGCTGACAAGAGACTACTTTATAGCTTCTGCTCCCAAGTCTTTCCTGAGAGGTAGGAAAAAGGCCTTTTGGGCAGGATAGCAAGTTCCTACTGTGTATAAGCCAGCTTCATTTCACTGTCCTTGTGTATTCAGATACCTACTGTCTTCATTTTACTAATGAGAAGATGCCTTAGTTCTTATTCCAATTAGAGCCGCACAAAGAAATCAGATTTCTCAAAGGAGCCCTCAATCCCATTACTTCTATAAAAACACAGTATTAACCTGCAAGCTCATCAAAGAATATTTTTAATGACTGGTGAACTGGTGGAAGGTGGGGAGAATTATTCTGTCAGCCCGCAGCTTAGGTACAGAAAAGTGGTTTTCAACCTTTTTTTCATTTGCAGACCCCTAAAAAGTGTCGAATGGAGGTGCAAACCCCTTTGAACTATAAGTGTGAATATTCAAATACATCTGATTGATCAGTCATCTTTTCATCCTTGCATGGAGTCTGTGATCCCCTCAGGGGTCTGCAGACCACAGGCTGAAAGCCACTATTATAGAAGACATCTGTAATTTGTAAACTGGGCAAAACCAATCCAATAGTCACTGGAACACAAACGTCACTGCACTGTTCCATATCTCCAGTGCTATCTTTTAAAGTATAACCATTAATTGAAATGCACTGGTTTGCTTATTCACGCCAGGACTGACTATGACAAATTACGTAAACCAAAACCTGTATTAGAGACGCAATATGAAATCAGCAAGGGTGAAGTTTCTTTGTATAATTTACCTATAGAGAGATTTCATTCATTTCAAAGGCCTCCATCTCAACAAAGCGACACACAACACCGGTGCGTCTAGTACTGGTTAACTAAATAGTGAGTAACGTTCTGAATCACCAAGAGAGCTGGAATGTCGCAGGGAACGGAGTGGATCAGCCAGCTTAGCAAATCAAAGAGCAGCAATGCAGCCTATCAATTTCCTCCTTTTCTTCTCCAGTGGTTTTAGAACACATTATTACAGAAGGAAACAAAAACAAAATGGTCTTAGATAACTAACTAGACACAGATGCCTAAAGTTTCTTTTAAAGGAGCCAGCCACCCACGCATTACCACCCTACACCTGCCCAGTCAGATAAGGCATTCTCCATCTAAAGCAGGAGCCAGCAAAATACGGCCTGCGGGCCAGATCCAGCCCGTCAGGCCATTCTATCCGGCCTGCGGGACGCCTAAAAAGCATAGAAAAATATTTATCTGCTCCTAGCTTTGATAAATATTATCCAAGATAATATTTACAAAAGATGACAGGAGCCAGGGGCAGTAGGACCCAGGGAAAGCCAGCAGGACTCAGCAGCAAAGCCAGGCTGGCCCCACACCCTGGCCTTCACTGCTTCTCTGCACACCTGCTCCACCATCACATGGCCCCAGGCTGCATGGGGCCACACTGGTACCTCAGGGCCAGGAGCGGAAGAGTGGGGTGGCTGTGCATGCAGTGAGAGAAGCACAGAGTGTATATGTGTTCATAGGGTGAGTCCCAAAAGCACACCCCACCATACACATACACCCACCTTGCACTGCCCCCATCTTCACACCCCCTCACACACACAGCTACTTCCTCCACAAAACCCAGTCACCCACACCCCACATAACCACACGCACACCCAAGTGTTCCCTCACCCCACACCCACACCTATCTACCCCCCATACACCCACAGCCCCCCCAACGTACAAGAGCCAGACTTCATTTTAAGCTATTGTGCAATCCCCTCTGTGTTTGTGTAGTTTACATGCAGAGGACAAATTTAACTAATCCGATTAAAAAACGCATGTTGTAGATGCTTCATTTTTAGAATATAATTTGGTGATTTTCTGGTTCCGAGATGGCAAAACTCCTGGCTGAAAGGAGTATTTCTAGGGGTAAGGGGAGGGACTTCTGGTGGCAAAGGTTAGGGGGTGGGACTTCTGGTCCCAAGATGGCAACCAAGGGGTGGGGCACTGTCAAGGGGCGGGGTTACCCCATGCAAACCCCATGCAACTCTCAACAACTTGCCAAAACTTAGTAAGCGGACCTCTGCTCCGCCTGAAATAGCTGCCCGCCTCTGACCTAAAGGGTGTCTACAAATGGAGCAATTCCATTATAGCCAATTAAAAAAAAACCAACACCACCACATTTCTATGGAACAGCTTTTGGTGTGAGCATTTCTTACTCCAATTATTTTTTTAAATCCCCTACGTGGAGTTCTTCTGGGATAGTTAACCCACCTTCAATTCTCACCCCATTTTATTCCAAAATAATTCTCATATGAACTAATCTCTAAAGTAGCTTCCCTTTATACCTATTAAATTGCTGCTGGATTTATGGTTTCCCGATTTCTTTTACACACACACACCCACTTGCCAGCCCAAAGCCTGATTGAGTTTTGATTCTTTACGTGTCTGAGGGACTTGGGAGACTCCTGAAGCAGCAGGCCTGTGCAATAGGTTCTATTTGGAAAGACAGCCAAGTCCTTAAAGATAAAGCACAGCCAACGCTGCTTTACAACATGCTGCACTCACACAGAAGGAGGAATTCAGAAGGGGATTTGAAGAGATGGAGGAAAGGAGAAAGAAGGCTGCACAGACCACACAAGATTTGCAGGCATCTGCAAAACTGGAGGAGGCAGAGGGCAGATTGGTGGACAAGAGGCACCCATGAAAAAATGTGACCTGCAGGACAAGGCAGAAGAAGAAACTGGCTAGTGGAGGAGAAACAAAGTTGAGGGAAAAGTTGGGTGCGCTAGAGAATGAGGTGAGGAAGAGGACAGCAGCAATGCAACTCAAAGAATGACATCAAAAGGAGATAAATTAATGCTTGGCACTAAGATCTACTGCTGAAAAGTCCTGTAGAAAGGAAGATGGTAATACCTGCATTTTATAGCTGGGAAATTTGAGGTACAGAGTACAGCAATAAAATACTTGTAAGTCACATGAAAATTCAGTTCTGTGTAGGTCGCATAACCATTGTTTGTAAAACGTGTCCTTCACAGAAACAACCAACCAACACATATGTATCCTATATATTTTGGGGGGTTGGTTCTATATGTGTGTGTTGGAGGGATGCTCTCAGTTTCTAAGGATAAAGCCTTTTCTTGGCAAGAAAAGGAAGATGACAACCAAACTAAACTGAGCTGCTTGCAGAATGGGAGATGTGAAATGAATCTCTACCAGGTAGTAAGGTGAGAATATGAAATTAATTTTCAATTTTAGTCAGAGAAAGGAATTGACACCCAGTTTCCAGAAGGCATGCAAAAAAGATATGAAAAGCCAACAAGCTCAGGTCATCCTTTGATACTGCCTAGTCAAAGTCAGTTTAGTGGTATCAGAGATTAACTTGACCTATAAAGTACACAAAACAGACACTGCCCACAGAAGGCTTTTGCAATGAAAAAAAGATTCAGAAACCAAGCTAAAAGGCCAAGTTATGTAAAAAGACAGTTGTGATATTAAATTAAATGGAGCATATCAACTTTCCCAGCAACTAGCTAAGTAATTTAAACAGTTACTGATCAAATACCGGTTCCTATCCAAAGTATTTCTGTAGTGCTGCTTTAAGCTGTGCTCTCAGCACTGCCACATCTACAGTGATGCAGAAGCCAGAAGAATGAGGAAGGTTGCAGAAGTTGTCTACTATGAGACTAACTTATTGATTTAGCAAACAACTTGGGCCAAAATAAAGAAGCTTTATCTTTAACCACTTCAACTGGCATCTTAGTTAGGGGCGTCTCCCAGAGTGGTAAGTGACACCTTTCATATGGCCCTCAATGAAATATTGCTACAAGAAGAACATTGAGGATTCCCAATCTGAACCAATGGCCAACTGACAGAAAATGGTCCCTACTCCAAGACAGTCTGCAGGCTGTATAAGTGACAGGATGCAACAGGTGAACAAAGGAGCAAAGATATCTATAGAAACACGAACAGAATCTAATCAGCGCACACCCTATTTTGGCTCCATCTTTGCCCCATCTGCCAGAATACTGCCCAATGTATTGTTCAGGCATAAAAGCAGATATTCAGGCTGAGGTGGTCAGGGTACTTCATGTCTATGCCAGAGATGCATTAATAAAAATCACTTAGGGGTCAGGCTTAGTGGGATGGGATGCAAACTTGCACACTTGTAAAGATATAATGCCAATGCCGAAAGTAGGTTTGCACTCTGGCAGATTGGTGACTTAAAACCCCTCTGTGTACTGAGTCAGAAATTCGTACCATAAAGCAGACCAGCTTCTCTTGGGGACTTAGAGGTGATGGAGCAAGCATTCGATGGGCCCACTCTCAGAAACATGTAACAGAGGATGGTACATTCAGAGGAAGGATGTGGGCAGTGGGGTTCTTCAGGGCTCGGTCCTCGAGCCCACACCGTTCAACATCTTCATCAGTGACTTGGACGAGGGGGTAAAAAGCACCCTGTTCAAATTTGCTGATGACACTAAGATGTGGGGGGACGGGGGCACACTAGAAGGAAGCAACAGGCTACAATCAGACCTAGACAGGTTACAAGGGTGGGCAGAGGAGAATAGGATGCGATTCAACACAGACAAGTGCAAGGTGATGCACCTGGGGAGGAACAAC
>NW_017728996.1:15058115-15059058 GCF_001723915.1 Gavialis gangeticus | reverse complement strand
CGGACTAGATGATCTGCTCAGGTCCCTTCCGACCCTAGAAACTATGAAACTATTTTCCAGGAAACAACTTATCCAAGGTTTAAAAAGGTGATTGTCATCAATTCTGGGACAGAAGGTTGTAAATATCCACCAACCAGCCTGAATAAATGTTAGGGGAAGAATCACCATATGACAAGGCAATGTCTAGCAAACCTTAACATATGCAGGTTTCCACTTTTTGGTTTCTTCCCCAAGATGGGTCTTGGAAACACAACACCCTCCAGAAACACTCCAGTTAAAAGCAGGCATTAATAAAGCTATAAAGAACAAGTTGTTTCCTTATCTTAAGCATTTGGAGAAGCATATTTTTATTAAGCATATTTTGAGAAACCTTACCAGCTTTGTTTTGAAAACTTCAGTGGTTTTGACATGTACAATGAGTTGTCTCAGACTGTGTCTGGAATTCCTGTAATTCAGCTTTCAACAACTCACACAGTGCATAAAAATGGGTGTTAATGACCTATAAGATGAATCACTGATTCTTTGGGGCTTTTTGCTATAGCTGGGACCACCTGCTGGCCAAACTACTCTAATTAGGTCAACCCTACAGCTCTGACACGCAATCTAACCTTTGGAATAAAATTTATAACACCTTTCACCCACACAGTGGGTGCATAGATTCATAGATTCAGGGTCGGAAGGGACCTAGTAGATCTTCTAGCCCCACCCCCCGCCAGGGCGGGAGAACAACAAAAAACCCCAAAAAGAGAAATGGGACTCAAACGAGTCCAGCCAGGTAGGCATCCAGCCTCTTCTTAAAGACCCCCAGGGTAGGGGCCAGCACCACTTCCCTTGGAAGTTGGTTCCAGCTCCTAGCCGCCCTAACCGTGAAGTAGTTTTTGCGGATGTCCAATCTATACCTCCTCTCCATCAGCTTGTGCCCATTACTCCTTGTTATGCCAGC
>NW_017728996.1:15043479-15057410 GCF_001723915.1 Gavialis gangeticus | reverse complement strand
AAGGCAATCAGGTTGGTCTGACATGATCTCCCCCTAATAAATCCATGCTGATTGCCCCTGAGCATCATTTCTGATGCCGGCCCATCACAAATGTGCTCCTTGATGATCTTCTCAAAGAGTTTCCCCAGGATTGAGGTAAGACTGACGGGCCTATAGTTACCCGGGTCCTCCCTCTTCCCCTTCTTGAAGATGGGGACCACATTTGCTACCTTCCAATCTACATGAGATGCTTTACTGCGCATTAAACTTATCTAATGCACAGTAAACATCATTGTGTACAGTGCGCAATTACTAATTGTAATACATTAGTCTAATGCACCGTTTTCTAGTACCTGTAAACAGAGGTACTAGAAAAACGGTGTACTGACTTATGTGCTGTTCCGTACATGTAGACACTAACTGGGAGCAAATTGCTCCATCAGTTTAGGCAACAGGGGGGCAGGGAGAGCTGTCCCAGCTTGGCAGGCAGCTGCCTCCCAGCAACGTGGAGATCAGGACCTGTCCCAATCTCCACCTGGCAGGGAAAGCTGTCCCAGCTGCCAGGCAGCTGCCTCCCAGCCACGTGGATATTGGGATGGGTCCTGATCTCCACATGGCTGGGAAGGAGCTGCCAACCCAACTGAGGCAGCTTCTCCCCCTCCCTTCCCAGCATCCTCCCAACTTGGGGGCAGCCTGATCTCCCCCAAGCTAGGACAGAGCTGCCTGCAGAGCTGGGACAGCTCCCCCCAACCCTCCAGTGCTCAGGGCTAAGTCCCGTGTCCCCTGCCAGCCCAAGCTGGCACCCAGAGACGCCTCGAGCTCCTCCTGGCAGCTGCAGGGGGGCAGAGCAGGGCAGGAACAGACCTGGACTGGGCTGCTCCAGTCAGCCTCAATTTGCTCTCAATGGGGGTGCACATGTAGACATGAGCCAGATAGCACTTTAATGAGCCTGAATTTTCTGCACAGAAAATTCAGGTGCCTTAACTGAATGTGTAGACATGCCCAGTAAACCCCACTCAGAAGTTTGTACCATATCATGCCAGTGAAAGCATGGCCTGAATGGCTGGATAAATTTGCATGCCCTGACACACATGCACATGCTTTCCTGGTTAAGGAGTACACTCTTAAGTTCCTATTGGTTCTCCAAGACATCTCATGGAAATCTTCTGAAAGTTTGGCCTATAATCTAGACCATGCTTTCAAATGGTCTAGATTAGGGAAGGACTTTAGGACATTCTCCATTACCATATCCTCCTCATGAGGAATCAGAGGATGGACAGCCACGTTCATGCAGCTGAACTCCCTCTTACTTAAGTACACATGAAGTAAAGACCCACCTGGACTGGAAAGCAACGTCAGGTAATGCTCAGAACTTAGCACTGATGTGCAACAGATTGTTCTGCTATCTATGTGCATTTGCTTGGCTACAGGTGCCAAAAAGAGATCTACACAAGTAGTACGCAAACATGCTGCGAGATAAAAAAAAAAAAAAAAAAAAAATCTTTAACTGAATTCTGTTTCCATTTGAACTGGTATAAATCTGGAGCAACTTTACTGGACACAAAGGTGTTATTCTAAATTGTTGCCTGTGTAACTAAGAGCAGATATGGTTCACATGCTTTATAGTGAAAACAGGAAGTTTTCTCTTACATTCATATGACTAGTAGGGTTTCTGGCTTTGTTGTATTATTTCTAGTTCCACACCAAGCAAAAGAAAACTAGTGATTTTTTAAAAGTTTCCTGATAGCTCACCCCACAGTGTGTAAGTGGTAATGTCAAGGCATAAGCTGGACCCCATAACACTGGTTAAACAAGGACTCGGTTAAATTCATTCTCAGTTCAATTATTCCTAATGTATGCCTACTGTCACCTTCCTGAACCCAAAGCCAAAAATACCTGTGTGGGCCTTGCACAGGGAAGGGGGCATCAGAGCTGCTCAACTAGAGAGGAAAGGAATGCTGTGCAGAGGCTCTCCCCATTACCTCTGAAACTGTAAACTTTGCATAGCACTGGCAGAGATTTACCTGCCTAAGCCTATAGTCAAGAAGAAAGCCAGGCATCTCTGCTTTCTATCCAGACTCCCATGGGGGGAACAAAACAAAACAGTGGGAGGGAGCGCACCAGTCCAGGTTCTCTTACGTGATGATGATTCAGGCACCCCTGATCCACAGAGACAAGGCAAGACAAGGCAAGGCAACAAAGCAACAGTAACCCACAAACATTAACATCCCCTAAGAGCACAGAGCTGAGAATGTGCCTAAGATCTGGAGACTGATCTGACACTGAAACCACTGAGTCACGTGAAAGGCGGCCACCTTGAGTCAGCATCACAGAACCTGGAACAAACAGAGGTGCGTGCCTCTGGCATTTGCTTTACAGGCTGGCTCTATTACCGTCTCTACTTCTTGTCCATTTAGGCTGTAAACAGACATCCCATTTGACACAGACCTGATTGTCCCAGGGCTTGATCCAGATCAAAGCCAGGGACAGTACAGTCATTTAGATACATGGCCCTTCCCTTCTCCTCTGCCACAGAGGCACACAGAGCCTGATTGTCTTCTCTGGAAAAAAATCCCAATCACCTTACGGATGCATACAGCCACGTCCCAGGAAGAAGTAGTGACATATTTTATCCCACAGACTTGAGGGACTTAAAACAGACCAGAAGACTTTCATGTGTACACTATCCCAGGCAAAGGGCTCTCTGTCAGGACAAATGGATCACCTATTGACAACCTTAGTATATGAGAGCTCCCCAGGGGCAGGAATCGTGTCTTCCTGTGCATTTATCCAGCACCACTCGAACACTGCATGGGGATTTGAGCCCAACTAGGGCATTCAGCCATAGAGAACAGGATTGGGCCCAAAGACCTAGCCTTGCCAAATCTTGATGCTAAATTACCAATACTCAGATTTGTTGGTTTAAAAACAAGTGGTGGGGGGCAACACCCCCCCCCAACCGCCCCCCCAAAAAAACCGAAACCACTTGTAGAATTGTGTCTGCTTTGGACCGTTCATTGCTTCAGCAACGCTTTGAGAGGATACTACAAGCCTGGATTCTACAAACTTGTTATGGATTTTACATTAAAAAAAAGCCCACCATGGATAACCAAGGTGTATGAACACTATAATCTTCACACCAAGACCCTGCCTCCATCTCCACCTGAAGAACCATATTGGCTTTTTACTGGTTGGCAAATAGCTCCAAGCTGTGTCAAGCTGCGATAATGACTCCAGCCTACAGCCATTCCTACAAGACAAAACAGTTCGAACGCTGCCACAGATCCTCTGTGTTTGTTAGTGTTTCCCTTCCAGGGGATGGGCCCCCCTGTCTGTTAGTACAAGACAAAAAGAATGATGTCTCCACTAAAAATGACATCCAGAGTATAATCTAAACAGGTTGTCCCCTCTGTTAACATGGGCCAGAGCCCAAAATAAATCCCCATCCACAGGCCAGGAAGGATGGAGGAAGTGCAAACAGCAGCAAGCTGAGGACTACAGGAATATGGTTATCGCTTAGATGCTGTCACTGACCTGCCCCGGGGACTATTTTTCACATGAAAACACTGCCCCCGCCCAGGGTAGGTTCCCCCTTTCACCCTCTGAAACCAAGCACAAATACATTTTTTAAAAGCTATTTTTGAAAGACCACAAGCGTGCAGCCCTCCAGGAACAGAAATACTTTGCATTCTTTGGATGTATTTGAGCTTTTATGCAGGTGTCCCTGAGCAGGAGGATCTCAACAATACAAGTTAAGGTTGCAGTGTGCTATTCTTTAATAGAAGTGCCCTTAAGCAGAATGACGGCAATTCACTATTCCTTAAAAAGAAGCCACGGACACTGAAAAGGCTCCATTTAGACTACACACAACTTACCTAGCAACCCAGGCCTCATTCTCCCAGATTCTGTTCCAAGCATTCTTCCACAGTGCTGGCAAAGGCCTGGTACGATCATCACATGTGTACACCAGAGACAGAGCTAAGGGAGCAGGAGAAGGCCCCAGACTGCTTGGGCTGGTATAACCAAAGAAAGCAGAAGACTACATATACATTTCAAAGCAGAACCTGTAAGAGGTGAGAGACTGGAATACAATGAATGTGCGAGAGGTGTGCTATACACAAGAGGCATGCTATATGCGACTACAGTCAAGGCACCCAGGGGAGAGAAAGAGGTACAGATTCACCTATAAAAGCCCAGGCAGAGATGAGCCCTGCGGCATCTCCACTCCAATACCTATGACCACCTAAGGACTCCCCAGAAGGACCTTCCAAATCCCTGGCTATAAAGGAGACACACTTTGCCCTTGGGGACTATGCAAGACTCACGCAAAGGCATTCTGTTGTCTTCTTTGGTTTATTTTATTGCATTTTAAATTAAACTAAGTCATGTGCGTTGTCACTGTGTCTTACTGGGCTGTCTTAGATTAGATGAAGCTTTCTGTTGTTCTTTGTCATATGATTGAATTTGAGAATTGTGCTCAAGAAAATGCTCTCTTCAGAGAACAAACTATTCTTGTTCAAGCATTTAGGAATTCAGTGCCACTATCTAAAGTCTAACATTAAATCTGGTAACAATAGGATCCTGACTCCCACTCATCCTGAAGCTCTACTGAGTAGTAGCCACATCCAACTTGGAGGACTGAACACCCAACCAGCGACGGGGCTAAAGACCACGAAGGGTCAAACTGGAACAGCCACTACCCTCGACTGCAGGGCTCACTCATTGAATATGGCAGGATGTCCCTGAGCACTGCATCCATGAAGCACTGGTGGTCCATGGATGACAGCAGTCCTTCCTCTTTTGCCAAGTTTGAGAAGGGTACATCAGGGTCTGTTGGGCCAGAAAAATAGGGGAACCACAGGTTTTAAATCATCAGAACTCATGCAGTGAACGAGCACCGAGCAACTTTCTGAAGCAAATCAAATATTTAGTAAAATGGGTCAGCTGAAATACAAGCCTAAATTCTGTCTCAGGGCCTGTATTTTACACGGCTGTAGCATTCTTAACCCCAAAGGCCAGGCTCTCCTCTCCCCAAACGTGCTATTTATTTCTGTTATGGTAGTGCCCAAAGGCCTCTCCAAAAATGGCAACATTGTACATCCCTGTACTAACAGCCCCTTTGCTTCATTCTTTACAGAAGGGGCCGGCTATTATTTTGGCTGGAAGGCTGCTTAATGAGTTTTGGTGAGCTGTCAAAGGCTGCAGAGGTAGCTCCACCCCTTAACAGGTGCCCCGCCTCCTCGTCACCATCTTGGGACCAAAAGTCCCACCCCTAACCCCTGCCACCAGAAGCCCTTCCCCTTGCCCCCCAGAAGTACTCCTTTTGGGAGGGGATGGTTGCCATCTTGGAACCAGAAAAAAACCCAAATCATACACTACACGTCAAACACCTACTACAACATATTTTAATTTTATTGCAAAATATTTTTGTCATGATTTGTGTGTGTGTAGTGTATGTAGATGGGACTGCATAACTCAAAAATAAAGTCTTACTCTTGTATAGTGTGTGTTGGGGGTGTGGGGCATGGTTAGGGGTGAGTTATGGGGACGAGTGTGGGTGTGTGGCATTGGTGGGGTGTGGAGGAGGATGGGGGCGTGTGGGGACCCCTGCACAAACTCCCCCCCCCATGCTGCACAGCCCCCACCATTGGCAGCAGCAGCAGGCACGTGGGGTGATCGTGCCCTGCACAGGCACTGCTGCCCAGGTCCGCCCAGCACTGCACATGGTGGCGAGGAGTGCAGCCAGGCCAGCCCGGCTCTGTTGCACGGGACTCCCCGTGGTGCACATGCAGCTCCTGGCACTCACGTGCCACCAGGGGTAGCCCCATGCAATGCAGCCGGCTGCCTTCATCGCTCCCTGTTGTACAAGTCCCAAGACTGCCGGAAATAGAGGGCAGCCTCCCCCCCTGCTTCCTGCCAGAGTCCAGGGACTTGCTTGACAGGGAGCCGAGAAGGCAGCCAGCTCCATCACGTGGGACTACCCCTGGTTATACACGTGTGCTGCAGAGGTGGGCTGGCCTGGCTGTGCTCCTCACCACCATGTGCAGCACTGACTGGAGCTGTGTGCCACCAGGCAGCAGCACCTGCATGGGGCATGAGCACCCCAAGTGCTTACTGCCTTCTGCTGCTGCCACCAGTGGCAGGGCCTGTGTGCCATGGGGGACAGGGGTGTCCCCATCCCCCCAACCTCCCTCACACCCACACTCTGCCCACCCAATCCTGGGTGCAGGCTCTGCGCTACCACCAGCCCCAGCCCCATGCTCCCACCCAGCTACAGCTCCCCCCCCACCCCAGCCGCTTCCCTACCTGCTGCCCAGAGCCGGCAGGACACTGGGGAAGCCAAGCAGGTCCCCCAGCAGCTGCCACAGTGGCAGCCATAGCCCTGCCCAGAAGATGCTTGCTGGCTAGGCCGGGCCCGTGTGCCCACAAGGGTGCGAGTGAAGCACGTGGGCTGGGTGAGGTACAATTAGTTGGTAGGTGCCCGTGGGCTGAATGAAGTTGCCTGGCAGGCCAAATTTTAGCCGGCGGGCCGTATTTTGCCCACCCCTGCTTTAGAGGGTAAGCAGATGGTGGGAGGGGAACACAGGGACAGAAAAGTGAAGTGACCTTGGTCACACAGCAGACCTGTCCTAGCTTGGTCAGAACTGAAACTAGAATCCTAGTCTCCAACTCCTCGACTACCATCCGAATAGCTAGTGCAAAGACTTAATTACTAAAAATTCATCAAGAAAAAAAAAAAAGGCAACTATAGGCTTCCCTATCCCACTGTCCTAAGCCTCAGGAAGATCTGCTTTTAATATATGGTGCAGACCTGCCCAGATTTGCTGAACACCAACCAGGCAACCTTAGAATTAAATTGTTTTACTGCTCAAAACAACATGTCATTGGGATTGTGTACCATTTAATGTAATTATATGAATTAGGAGACCTGTATAATGTTCCTAAACCAATAATGAAAGAGGAGGTCCAATGATGCAACAAAAATCTGCGACTTCATCTCAAATTACATGCTGTGTTACACAAGAGCTCAACTATTAAGGATCTCCGGCAGCTAGCAAAAAAAAACGTACCTGTTTTCCCACAACCTCCACCTGACATTAAACAAGCAAAATGGCAATGACGTTTGCTCCCACTGCATCAGGACCTTAGAGAAAGGAGTTTAGCATCAGTATCACTGATTAAGGGAGAAAAAAAATGAAACAAAGAGCCTCCATCCTTCCCCCAAGTCTGATCCTGGCCCATTCTCCAAATATAACAAATAAACAAGGAACAACTGTCCAAACTGCACTACTGCTCTCTTCTCCCAAGCACAAAGAACTGCTCTTTTCAGCATGCAGCAGGAGGAGACCATTATGCAGAAACGGATCCTGTTTCTTGACACACAACACAAGTGAAAACAGTGCAGTAAAGTTTGCAGAAGTCATTGCAGTTGGGTTGTGTTGTGCGATTGAACTCCCAGCTGGAACCCCTTCTAAAAGTAGTGTCAGCGAGGGGTCAGTATCTACAGGGGTCATCCACAAGCCTCCATGAGGGATGGAGTTATTTAGGCATTTGTCAGACACTGACAGCCAGGATGCGAGAGTGGGGAGGGGATGTGGTCATGACCAGAAGGTTTGTATTGGAAGGGATTCCCCCAACCTTCCCCCCACCACCCCCACTATGTAGAAAACCTGCCAAACAGTAATGTTTTCTCTTTATTACAAAAGCATTATGCTGTAAGCAAGAAAGCATTTCATTAAACCCCCCCTTTTTATGGCTGCTCAGCACCTTCTAAGTTGCATTTTATATGCCAATAAGTGCAGGTATCAGATTTCAGCTTAGCAGTATAACTTTGCCCGCCCTTTGCAAAGTGCTCAGAGATCTATCGATGAAATGTGTTGTACTTGTCCTGGAACTAAGAAGTATTATTTAAAATTACATGAGGGCTCCAACATTAGTGGATGCTCACAACGTTCATAATCAACCGGGTAAGAAACTCCAGTACTGAAATTAGAGAGGAGAATGGCATTGGTTTGATTTCTCTTTTACTGGATAAAAAGCCTCAATTAGATGTCCAGCAATACCTAGATTTATATCAAAGTTAGCAAAAAAAAAAAAAATCTGTCTCTGTTATGGGAACAGAAGAATATTGTTACCCATTTCACCTGGAAAACAAAAAAAGCTGTTCAAAATTTTCCTTCTAAAATCCAAACGGGAACCATTTCATTCCTGTGCACAAGCTTGGCCTTCCATGCATCACTCCTATCCTCCCCCCTCAGCTATTACTTTTCCAAGGTAGCATTCAATATGCCCTCTACATTCCACAAAGGATGAGAGAACTTGATACTAATGACAAGGTTAATGTTGAAAAATGCGGTAGAGAAAGGCAGCTAGCAGGGGAGAAACTCTGTAAAACAAACAATATCTATTTAAAAATTATTTTTTAAAAAGCCTCTAGCTTTGTTCTGTGCAGAAAAAGGCACAGTTTGTTCCTGGTTACATTAACACATGCAGTGCAAGTTTAATAAATGTGCTGGCACACTCTTAACTTCTTATCCTTCTAAGACCTTGAAAAACATTCTCTGAAGAAGGGGACACTTTACTATGAAAGCCCTTTCGCTGTCTCTTGTGCAAATATCACGGACTTCAGAGCTTAGCACGGAGAGTTAAAGCTCATTTATACTTTGTTTCATTTAATTACAAAATCATTTTTTTCCCCCTAAGTGGAACTTATCAATATTTACAATATTGTTGCAGAAAGCTGGAAATTAACACTTTGAAACTACAGAGGCACCTTTTATCTGAAAATCCTAAACCCAGAATTGGAACTAGTAAATGGACCTGATATTTTGATTCTCTTTCAGTCAACACTTTTTGAGAGGAATCAAGTTTATTCAGTTGGTAATCATTTTTACTCTTTTCTACTTCCCCAGAGAGACAGGAAGGGTTGCAACGGTAACGTGTTCAAGGAGCTTTCCTGAAATGCGATTGTGTATTATATACAAAGGGACATGCAAAAATGAATTAGTTAATCACGGTGGAGGTCAATGCCCAGAGGTTGCCCAACAACACCACTATAAAGGCTACACAAAAGGCAAGCTCAAGCTGCATGTGAAATGAAAAGGATGCCAATGAATGAACGCAAGTCACCTGCGCCTCAAAAATTAATATCAGCACTGTGTAAGCTACACAAACGTGCTACCACTTTGCATCAAGTAGTTGGGCAATATCATTACATCCTCGCTGCTTTCCTTTCTGCTGCGTTTCACAGCGCCAGTGAAGTTATTGTATCGTTAAGATCTGTGATGCATTGTATGTTTTGGCTTATGGTACAGTGGGGAACACGCCCTGCAAAGGAAGTAGGTATATCTTATTTTTGCCACTCCTTTGTTCGCTTGTAAACCTCGTGGGAGGAGACTGCTAACACAATCTCAGCAGCAAGAAAATCATTCAGAGTCCTTCACTAATGGCTGAAGCTCCCAACAGGAACATGAAGTTACACAACCGAAGCATCCTCCTTTCAAGCGATAGTTAAGAGGAGAGCACTACAACCTCAAGTAGTAAATAAATCTTTGAGTAAACCACTGATCAGAGCTCTGGTACCAAACGATGAGCCCAGTTCATCACATGTTCATTGAGATTTCTCCATAAAACATATGGAATACTGCAAGAAAAACAGTGACCTTACTAAACAGACATCTAGGGCTCAGCTCTAACACAGGTACAAGCAATAAATTCACCCACTCTGCATTCAAAATACTTGCAAATTGTGTGTTCATACAATATGGCCCTGATCTTTGGGGCCTGCTGGCATGATTTTAATACAAACACAATAAGAGAATTAAAGACTGCCCCATATTTCCACGTGGACAGTGCATTCCCAAATGCAGAACTACCCACGTACGAGCAGCCACGGCTCATCTATTTGTTGCAACGCTGCTCAAAATCATGATCTAAAACTCTCTTGCCTCTTCCAGCTACCCTTCCTTGCCTCTCTCGGCAGTACCATTAATGGTCTACTGCAAAGGCAAAGCAAGGACAAAAAAATAATAATAATAAAAAAGAAACATCTCTCTGAAAACACAAAGCCTTCAGGATATTTGAATTTGCTGGCTTTCCTGAGTTTAAAGGCACTGCTCATATGCTCAGAACTAAGCACATGGCCAATCTTTAGCAAATCAGGGTCTTGAACAGCACAGTCCTCAGGGCAAGGAACACAAGTTGCTCTATATTCATAAATTCCTTGCCATATCTGTGCCACTCTTGTATCTCATGTTAATAACAGGACAAATAAGTTTTACTGTCCACACACACCCCTCCATCCTCCCTTCCCCCACAGGAGACAAAAAAGGACCAAAAACTCAGGACCTCCTACTCCTAGGCCAGAGATCCTCTAAGGTAGGAGTGGGCAATTATGGGCCAGCTCCACTTAGGCAGTTTTGGTGAGCTGCTGTGGGCCGGATCAGCACTCCCCTCTTCCCCCGGGACTGCAGGACTGTGATAGTACTGGGCCAGAGCCCAGGGCAGAGCAGCAATCTGCTCCCTGCACGCCCCTGCGATGGGTGGCAGCTCCACAGGCAGGGGGACGCGGGGAGCAGATGGAGGCTCTGCCCTGGGCCCTGACCCCACACTGACCAGGCAGGACCCACATGGGCAGGTGGATGGGATGGGGCCACTAGCAGGTGGAGAGTGGCATCTGGGAGCAGGACGGGCAGGCAGGGCCAGGGCTGGGATCGAGATCCTGGGGCCATGACAGCATGGGGCCAGGGCCAGAGGCAGAGCCGTAATCCACTCCCTGCATGCCCCTGCCTGCAGAACTGGTGCCCATCACAGTGATATTATGCAGCAGATCATGGCCCTGTCCCAGGCCCTGGCCCCACATTATCTCCACTCTGTGAAGCCAATCCCAATCTCAGCCCCAGCCCTGCCCACCTGCCACGCTCCCAGACACTGCTCCCCATCCACTTATGACCCCATCCCATCCACCCGGCCACATACCCTGCCCGCGCAGGTCCCAGGCTGGTCTCCATGAACACCCTACCTACCCACTCTGTCTAGTGCCACCAGTGGTGGGTCCAGGCAGACAGGCTGGGGTGCCCAGGCAGTGTATCGAGGTCCAGCAGCTGCAGCCGGAAGGAGCTGTTGCTGCCGGGGCTGCCAGGGAGCAAGTCTGGCTGTTGCACTGTCCCAGCCCCATTGCACATCTGGGGGGCAGTGGGACCAACTGCACACACCCCAGCCCAGGCTGCCACCTGCGCCTGGGCCAGGCGGAGCCAAGGGACCCACTGTGGGCTGGACAAAATCCCTTGGCAGGCTAGATCTGGACTGCAGGCTGTATTTTGCCCGCCCCTGTAAGCAAAGGCCCAAAGGAGCAGCTTTGGCAGCAAAATAAAAACCAGGCTCACCTACAAGCCTTTTGTGTTACACTAAGTGACAGATTCACGCATACCTACTAGTTCCTTTCACAAACAGGAACATCAGGCTCAAAGGGACCTCCTGGGTCAACAAGTCCTGAGCTTTGCAACAACAGGTGCTAAATCAGGTAATTCTATTCACAAACTTATCACCTCCATCTTTTTTGGGCCAATTCAGGTTTCTTGCCCCTTCACCCAACACTGGAAGGCTGTTCCAAAGCTTTACTCCTTGGACGAACAAAAACTTCTTTTGATTTCCAGCCTAAACCTGCTCATGGCCACGTGTTCTTGTGCCAGCACCGTCCTTTATCTTAAACAGCTCTTTTCCTTCCCTGCTGTTTACCTACCTGGTATATTTATAGACAGCTCAATCTGCAAGGCTAAGCTAATCAAGAGTGCCCTACATCTCCGTGTAAGCTGTGTCTAAGTTCAATACTACTCCATCAGTGACCAAAACAGTGATAACTGCTGGCTTTTCAGAGGTACTGTTCACCCCCTGAAGTCAGCAGGAGCTACAGGTGTTCAGTACTTAGGGGCTGGGGGGGGAAAGAAAGGCAGGAGGGTGAGAGAGGACAAAAATCAGGCTACAAAGCTGTGAGGGGGGCATGCCTGAATATATGACCAGATGATGCTGTCCACCATCATGTCTAGGTTGCCTTGAAGGAGGTACTGATTCTGCTAGGTACTGGCCACTAAAGTACTTCATCAGAATCAGCTTTCTGCTGCTTCAGTTCCTTTTTCTCCATGTGATCCTGGGATGAGACCACAGCAGATCTTCTAAAACCTATCATCTTCTAGGAATGACTTTCCATCTAAAGCAACAAAGCATTTTTCTTGCCTAAATAAATGAAGCATCTGCAAATAAGTAATCCACGCTCTCCAGGGCACAAACTACCCAATAGCACATTCAAAATTGCTTACCTAGAGCCCTAACCTGCAGCCCTGATGCAAACTGGCACAGGGAGAAGCCAGTTCATCACGTGTGCCCAGGAAGAGGATGCGACTGCACTCCAGGAAGAACTGTACCCTATGCTTTCCAAATGATCAGAGCTGTGACGGATGTAAACCCTAGAGGTGACAGGAAAACAAGTCAGAGCTCACGGTAGCTGATAAGACAACGTGCTCGGTGTAGTTGTTATCAAGAGACTAATCTTGAATGGTACAGGTAAAAAGGATTATGAAGATGGCAGGAGTAAGTAGTAGCAAAAGCAGAGATGACCAAGAAAACTCATGATAAGCAAGAAAGGAGGGTAGATTATCACCTTACAGACTAACTAAATCAGAGATGTATATAGCGTAAGCTTTCACAAACAATGGATTTACTTAATGGTAAGCAAGCCATAACAGTTATAAGGAGTATCCACTTTAAAATGTCTCTGTTCACAGACCATTTTCATTTTTAAAAAGTGACATCTTACAGGAATAATTAATAAGAAATCCCACAGTTACCAGATACTCAGCTAAAATTACTAAACTCTTAGATTTAAAGTTTCAGTTAATAAATAGGTCTACTGACATTCAAATACTTTTCCACTATTGTTTGGGAAAGACTCCTTTTTAAAGAAGGAATTGACTTACAGTAGGAAAATAAAGGACCAGCCACTAATCCAAGAGAGAGAAACACCACTTTGTCCAGCAACTTCGAGATGAGGGAAGTTGCGCCTACAAGCCATTTCCCTTGCTTGCTGCCACAGAAATGGATATCTCGAGAACTTCAGGTGGGGAATAAACAGCACGGGAATATTCAGCAACAAGGATCCTGTATATATCCCTATATACATATATATTGATAAGAGTCTGCTTCCCCCATGTCCAAGCCTGTTTCTAGGAAGTGCCACCATCTTTTAAATAGAGATTACATTTGGGGAAAGTGGTTAGGGAAAGAAACGGACGTTAGGCCAGAAGGAGCTATAATGCTCACTCAGTTTTTACTTCATAGGCCATAAGATTTCACCCAGAAACTCTAGCATCAAGCCTATGCCTTCTGTCAGAGGTCCACCTGCCAATACTCATGAGTGCGATTAAAAATGGAGCTTTAGGTCTAATACACAGGATGTTTTTGTCTTCGGTAATGTTTCCACAGCTTGAAGCATATTTATTTTCCTTTGCTGCTTCCATCTTTCAGCTGGCAGAGAACTAATGGGAAAGAGGCACAGTGCTATGGTTGGGAAGGGGAGCTAGCCTCCAAGGAGCCAAAGACAGAAGTCCCCTTTGGTTGCCAGAAGGACTGTTTTTCTCTGCCTTATTGAGCCCAATTCTTTTCCAGCTACACTGGCTTAGGCAAGGTCAGTGTATCTTGCCCAGAAGGTATTTGGAAGAAGGGAAAAACTCCAGGACTGCACAAAAAGCTGTAAAGCAAGCTAAATCCAAAAGCTTTCAAGCATTCAACCAGAAGACAACCACTTTTGTATCTTTCTTGGCCTACTCAAAGTATGCAGGTCTCTGCGGGGAGTAAAAAATAAAATAAAATAAATAAAAATCAGGTGCTTTGCTTTATTTTTGTCTGTCCTATACCTGACCCCTGTCCCTAGCTCCTTCTACCCACCTCTCCTATTAATT
>NW_017728996.1:15017432-15038479 GCF_001723915.1 Gavialis gangeticus | reverse complement strand
AAAAATCAGGTGCTTTGCTTTATTTTTGTCTGTCCTATACCTGACCCCTGTCCCTAGCTCCTTCTACCCACCTCTCCTATTACTTATACAACTAAGGAAATGAAATACAAAACTTTGCTTTAAAAAAAAAAAAAAAAGGGGGGGGGGTCAGATTTGAACCAACAAAAGCAAGGAAATTGCAAGTTAAGCCTTTCACTCTGCCCTCGATTCACCTTGCTGTTTTCAGCTCCTGCTCTATTCCCAGACCCCTCCTTCCCCATAATACCCAAGAGCAGCAGGGCAAGGCATAGAAAATAGCAAGGTCTAAACCTAGATTATGCTTTTTCTTGTCTAGTAAAGTGTGCGTTAATGAAAGGCCATGAAAGCATTTCACCAATTTGGACCGTCACAAATACAGACAAAAGTATTTAATTACTTTTGTTTTTTGTTCTAATTTGCCCCATTCATCAAGGAAATAAGGGTTTGTGAATTTTCTCCTCTTCGCAGGTATTCCCCTGCTTGCCATGCTTCACGCTGGAGCAGTTTTATACATAAAGGCCTTGTGGCTGGCATATGCACTAAACTACACAAACCCTACCCACCAGCGGCACCAGTTTGTCAGAATCAGTAGAAATAGTGCTAGCCACACAAGGCTCCTCACCCCATTTCCAGATGCTAACTCAAGTGCAATGTACCCACGCCTAACGGGGAAGTTTTGCTATCACTATAACAAGAGAAAGCGGTGCGCAATTCAGTCTCTTAAATAGAGGCCGAGGAATCAAGTGCTCACAGGTACGGGTCTACCCAACTCGAGGTGGCAGCCGTCCGATTTCACAGGTTGATCATTGGGTCAACCACCATTTTCATGGGCTGGTTGTGACACTTCCCCCATGCTCTGATTGGTGGACGGGCCTAGTGGCCCTTGGTTATGATGGCCATCTGCCATAGTCCCACCCCTCATTGCTGACTGGTTGCAAGGGCTGTCCATCATGCAGCCCTACCCCTCACTGCCTATTCCTGGAGGGGTGGGGCTGCATGATAGGCAGCCCTCTGAGCCAATCAACGGCAAGGGACGGGCGCTCTCCTTTATGTGAGCAGTCGTCTTCCCACCCACCTGGTCCACCGCACCATGAGGTCTGCTGGCTCCCTGTGGGGAAGCAGCATTTTATTTTCAGTAAGGTTTTGTTTCGTTTTTTTTCTCTCCCTGTTGTGGATTTCACAAGCGTTGCCCGATTTCCATGAAATTGCAATTTTGGTAGGTGCCTACTCGGTCTGAGAAGCGACGCTCAGGTCTGCGAGGCATTGGATGCTCTGGTCCCAGTTCAGCAAAGCATTTAGGGACACACCTTCCATCAATATTTGCAGCCCCTATAGTCAATGGGAGTACCCCCCTGCCTCCTTTCATAGTGCTTTGCTGATTGGTGGGGAGGGCTCAGCATATTGCAGGCCTACGCTCCAAACAAAAGGAGAAAGAAGCACGAGAAGACAAAAGCTCCATGGTAGCACAAGGCTTTCTAGTTTTACAGCCACTGTTCACTATGGAGGGGGTTCTGGGAAACCTCTCGCTTCTCAACTGCCCTTCCCTCTGCCTCCCCTCAATATACACACACTCCTGAAGGCTGCCTTACAATAGATTCAAGCAACTCAGAACAGAAACCCTGAGTTGTAAATAGTTTTGATGTCAAATCAGCCAAGGTTTCAAAATTAGAGGTCATATTCATTCATTCAAAAGGTTTAAAACCATTCAAATAACTCAGGATGAGCTTAAGAGTCTGGAACAAAGCAGGGACCTGGGAAACTTTCACAAAGGGTTCAGGTTTGCAAATCACAGTTAGACGCAACTGGTCTTATTATTTACAGGTAATAGTGCCACAGGCAGGATGGCATGAGACCCTTTCCCCTTAAATAAAATACTTCAGTGCTTTTTCATAGGTGAAATTTATTTTGGTTTGGGATGGGATGGGCACAGGGAGGGGAAGAGAGTTGGCATTTTACCTTGCCTATGTAGACGGGCGTGTCAATAAAAAAAAAAAAAACCACTACAAAATCCTTAGTAACGTGCCTATTTTAGGACATGGGAAATATTATTAAAATTACATAAAAAGCCATCAATGGCTGTGCATTTCAAGGTTGCCAGCATCTGAAATGGTCTTGGAAACGAGGAACATTATCAAGAACGAGAGGCACTAACCTGACCACCTCCAAAGCCAATGGGCTTATCAATTAACAGAGAAAGTTAATCTATAGAACTTGGCTTTGTAAACTTTCTAAGTCCAAACATGACTGAAGCCTTCCCTTAAACACCAAATCAACTCTCAGCCCTGATGCAGTAAAAGTTGAAATCTTCACACAAAGCTTTAAAATGTTTGGGGGTTTTTTGGTCCCAAACCTCAGCGCACACTCATCTGGGCTTCTTGTACTTTAGACTAACTGGAAACAAGCAACTGATTTGAACAAGCAATGCTATTTATTTGGGGGCTCAAGCATCTTCATTCCTCAACCAAATGGTAAAACAGCCCCTCTTCTATGAACATTTCAAAAGGGAGGGTGGGAGATAAAAGATGAGCTTCACATTCCAGCACTTGAATAGAAGAGAAATACTAGATTCATTCCAAGGACCCTCTATTGCCAAGAAAAGTTGGAATGTACATGGGAAAAAAAAATCAGAGACATGACATCAAAACTTGTTCTGTCTCTCGAAATAATCAGAAAACTAAAACAATCTTGAAAGATACCATCCAAGCTTGGAGAGGTTCCCCCCACCCCTACAAGATGTATCATATACAATTTACAGAGGGCAACGCATTCTGCGTTTCTCGTTTATAGGACACCACTTTCCACAGACATCTGCACAGTACAGCACTGAACAGCACGCTTCAAAACCTGCATCAGAAGCGTTTTGCACTCTACAAATAAAAGAACAGGGAAATATGGAATGGAAACTAAGTGATAAAAGCAGTTCTTGACGTTCTTCTAGTCATTTTTCCCCTACAGGAAAGGCTGTAAGCTGGGCGCTAGGGTCTGATCACATGGAACTCCAACAGTTCAAACCAATAAGGAATTTGTCATCTGGTCATATGTAGGGTTTCACCATGGAGTTTTAAAATATACTGCAAAACAATCCGTTCAAATGGATTCAGACTGTTGAAAAAAATACATTTGATCCTTTCCTATAAAGGACATTTTAAGATGATTTGGTTTTGCATCACTTTAGACTGTGCTAAACAATGAGCCATTTGAGGTCAAAGGACACAGAAGAGAGAACAAAAATAAAGAAAGCAGCATCTCCTACCTATTACATTTTTAAACTCAAGATGGAAAAGACAAACCTGGCAAGTCATCGCTAGGTAAACAATCATTGCTCCAGGGTTGAACTGTCCAGTTTGAGGCAACCTGGTAGGGTGTTCTGTTGGCATTTCTTTTTCCAGTATCCTTGGCCTCCCCTAGACCTCCAAAGACGATGTTGCACTTAAGAATCTTCCCTCCTGCAACTCTATCTTGTTTTACTAGGCATCTCTCTCACTTGGTTATTTACAAGACATTTTCCATTATGAAAGAGATGCCCTTTACCATCACTATTAGTCACTCAGGTACAAAGGAGTGGACATTTTATTTAGAGCCAAACATACAGGAGGAGGAGAAAGAGATAAATGGGTGGGCGGGGGGAAAGAAAGTGTGGTTAGTGTCTAACTTGCTGTGAAAGTCATTTCCAGCTTCCCACAGATCTGACTCCATTTGGGCTTCTGGCAAGGAAGGTTGTATTATTCTCCTCCCTTTTGTTCAACAGTTGCTACTGCTGGACCTGGCACAGCAGCACGTGACACGGAAAAATGAAGCTGCATTATTGGCACGGATGCCTATGCCACAGTGTGAGAGTCATGAACCAATGGGCCACATAAAAGCACTGGAGAAAAATGCAAATTCATTCTTCTTCTTATTGTAAGCATGTGTGTCTTTACTGTACAGTCCTGACAGGCTTGCACAGAGCAGCCCTGACAGAGAAGGCAGCAGCACATACTAAAGCCAGGGCCTTTCTGAAATGACTGGAGGTCAAAAAATGCATACACAAATCAAAACCACTTGGCTCCACTAATAATGAGGGTGTCCAGACAACCTGTATAAGCAGCATACTGTGGTTCAACCAGAGTGCTAACACTGATGCGTTTCTGATGGACACACTGCACCAGTCTGCAGTATAACTCTACTCAGATCATGAGGGACTATCACATTCAGGGATGCACGATTTGTGGGCCACACACTGAAAGACGGCTAAGGTGGCTGTCGTCTGTCATGCTGCAGGAGTCCACTGTCTGTTCCAGATACTTAACTGGAAGATTTCTTTCTGGAGGTACAGAGGTGGGTCGTAGGCGATGGGAAGAAGAGCAGAGCGTGCAGCCTGGCAGTCGTTTTCTGCCCGTAGGATACCAAGTTCAGAAAGCTAAGCTCTCCAACAACAGTCTTGCACTAAAACATCAGACATATTGGCCACATGTGTGCGCTACACTGCAGACCCCTTTTACAACGTGGCAACTTCCTGGCCTCGGACGTCCGAGTAGATTATTCTGACGAAAACTGTAAGCTTGTGCTTTGGAGAGAAAGGACATCTGAAAACATTCTTTCATCTTGCTCTTTAAACAACCGGCCAAGGACCTTGACATTCTCCATAAACTAAACCAATCCAAACACAACCCTTGTTACGGTGCTTAGAGCCATTCTGGTAAACATGACTTAGGAGGGAGCGTGAGAGCAAATCCTGACTGCGGTCTAAAGGAGAACATCTCAGGGCTCATCTCTGACAGCGCCCCTCAGCTTGTGATAATGAAAACCCATTCCCACACTACATCATGTTGTCTGCCTACAAAAGCAGCCTGCAGGCAAAAGCCCAGTGCCAAGCAAGCGGAGAGAGGGGGCGGTAGGGTAAGGAAAGCAGCAAGCAATCGCCTCTGCAGCCAGGGATCAGGCCAAGCCAGCCCACCACCACAGTTCCTGGCTCAGGAACTGCTTTGAAGGGAGGAGATGGAGCGTGGAGAGGGCAATAAAAACAAAAGGGCTGTAACACCAGCTTTATTCAACTCTTTGGGCACCTGCAAAAGCTATCTCAGGACCACGTTCAGCGTCCAGGTTAATTCTAACCCACCTTGAGAAAGAGACCCCTGCTCCCCTCGAGAGAAGGAGCTGTGAAGGTGGCTGCTTTGTTTTTCCCCTTCTCAAAGGTCCCAGCAACAAGATGAATCTCGCACGCCCACCTCTCCCCTTCTGCAGGAAGGTAAAAGTAGTAATGCTTAGATCATCTCACCGAACAAAGAGAAACTGCTCCATTTCACTGTGCGGGATGATGAAGTGCTTCAGAAACACGTGCCTCTGTTCTTGGGTACATAGTGTTCCCTGGAAGCATTACCACTAAAAGGCAAATGAGGAGTGGAGGAGAACTCCTGCACCTCCAGTGGAGAGGAAAGTCTAGTGTTAATCTATTCCCAAGTCAAGATGTACAGGAATAATGTCAAAGGTGAAAAATATGAGCCTCTCACTTCGGGCCTTAAAGAAAAAGGTGTGGCGCTCTTATTTGCTGATGTACATCATATAACTGGAAGGAATCAGCACTTAAATTACATCAATTAAAAGAGAGCAGTGAGAACCTGACATACTAATGCAATGAGAGCTAACTTTTTTTTTTAGTAGGCATGCTACAAATCAGCCCTGCACCCTCCCCACTTCAATCCCCTTCCCGAAATGCTGCTCTTTCTGCTCCCAGCCCTATGCTGGTCTGCTGCTCTTTCTGTTTCCTTCCCTGTGCTCCCTGTTTGATCTGCTACTTTGCTTTCAGCTGCCTGCGTTATCTACCTCTACTCCCTGATCTGCCATGTGCTACGCCAAAGCCACCTGTGCCACAGGTTGGCCACCCCTGTACTAAAGTATGATAGTCAGTAATGGGGAGAGGAGGGAGTGCACAAAGGTTTCGTGCAGCAATGAAATTCAGCAACGTTCCCAGTGCCCTGCTGTTCAGGGAAGCCCTACAGCAGGTAGCCTAGGAAATGAGATGTCACAGCAGCAAATTAAGATGCCAGGACTGACCAGGTCTGCAGCAGATACAACAAGGAAATGCATGAACTCAACTGAGGGATGGGCCAGGTTCCAGACTTCAGTGACTTCGGAGCTTAAATCCCATTGACTTTCAGTGGATGCATTTACACATGCAGTTGAGATGAAGAAAGAAAATCTGGTACAGTTCACACCAGAGAATTTCTCCCAAGTGCAGCATTTACGCATGTGCCAGGGACCAAAGCACACTGAGCTGGGGAAGAGCAGCTCGGGGCTTAGTCAAACTGCAAAGAGGATTACATCTTATTACACATTCCTCTTGCAGGCTAGATATTATTTATTTGTATTCCTGTAGTACAAGGGCAGGCAATTATTTTGGGCAGAGGGCCGCTTGCTTAGTTTTGGTAAGCCATCAAGGGCTGCATGACAGGCAGGCCAGGGCAGATAAATATTAATTTTCTAAATTTTTTAGGGGCCCCGCAGGCTGGATAGAATGGCCTGGTGAGCCACATTCGGCCCCCAGGCCGCATTTTGCGTGCCCCTGCTGTAGTATCTAGAGTTCAATAGATGCTCAAAAAGCCCCTGGCAGAAGCACTCTAACTATGACACTTTACTTATAGCACCTTAAGTTAGAATGGGAATGAAATGAATGTCTGTTTGCAGGGGGAGGGGGCGGGTGACTTGGCACCTGCTTGCACTGGGCAAAGCCAGCGGGCAGAGGGGTGCTCCCCATACACCTCCCAGGAGGTTCCTGTGTGGCCCCTCTCCCCAAGCCCACCCCTTCACCATCTGGTGACTGTAAGCAGCAGCTAGGGGAGATGGGGGAAGGAACGGAGCCTCCCCACAGCTTGCTGGCTGAGGCCTTGTGGGTGAGGGGAGGAAGGCACTAGGGCCAGGTCTGCATGGCAAGGGAGCTCCCTTGCTTCCCCCAGCACCAGCCTCAACAGCTACAGTCAGGAACTACAGCACGGGGCTGCCGAGCATGGCTATTTGCCACACCGGGAATTGGGGCTAGGGGGGCGAGAAAAGGAGTCCCTGATGCTGCATGGACCCAGCATGCCACCCGCAGACACCAGCCAGCAAGCTGGGGGTGGGGAGGGCAGCTCAGCATGCAGGGGGAGCTTATGTGAGAGCCCAGGGGCAGGACTGGACCAGTACTCACCTGAAGCAGACAAGCACTAGCCAAGTCTAGCAGCTACTCAGCTAGGGGCCCCTGTGATAGCAGCAGAATGCAATCTACACTGACGTGCAATGGATGTGGTACACATGTTCAAAAAGCGCTCTAACCTAAAGCTTTTTAGTCCAATACCATATCTACTGGGAATTATTTTACGACATCTTTACACGTGTTATAGGGCAGGGGGTGGGACGACATTTAGTTAGAGAGGCTGTTAGGAACAGCTCTAATTAAAATGCCAGCAGTGTCTCATGTATTCAGCATCCCACACTTTAAAATGGTGGTGGGAGTGTTTCATCTAAAGCTCATTCGACAAGCTTTAATTAAAGTGTCCCCGCAACCATTTTGAAACATGGGGACACTGAATACACGAGGCCAAGGCTGCTGGAGCATTCTAATTAGATTAATTGAGTCTGTTCCAACATGTTCTAATTAGAAAGCATCAGAGTAGGCATCAGGCAGATGTATAGATGCCCTGGCATTTTTAAAGCATTAAGTGCTGTGAACATCTGTTCTGTTATGATTTTAAAGCACTTTCTGCATGCTTAACACACGTTAAGTGTAATGTCTGTACTTAGCCTAGAAGTGCTACGTGAAGCTCCACTGTGCTAAGTACGCTACGAACACAAAACAAAGCTGATCTCGGCCTTTCCTAAGATTAGTGCTTTGTCAGTGCTGCTTGTCGAAGAACAACAAGTGACAGGCTTGTTTTCCAGCACAGTCCACACTGATTCTTGCTCAGGTTTACAGGTCTCCATCTATTACATGATGTATTGTGTTCACTGTCATATCAGCTGTATTACTGAGCTGGCCTTGTTAAAAAAAAAAAGAGATGTGCCTAAATTAAAGGTGGATCTGGCAAACCTTTGCCCATATGAATACCAGAGCTGACTGGGGTAAGGTTTCTCACCGGTTATAATCCAACAAATCAGAATTATAGCAATTCTCTTTTATACAGCAGAAGCCACTGCTGAATTAAACTTCCATCAAAGATCAAATAATCTCTGCTCCAGCTCGCTTATGGCTCCAAATGGTAATATTCATCTCCTGACAGCATCAATGAGTGTAAACATTTAGCATCAACATTAGAGACCCATTTTTAACATTACAGAAAAGCCCTCAGCATCTGAAACACGTCTACTCAACTACTGTGGCTGCCAATGTTCTTTGGTTAGTATAGAACAAGAGAGTAAAAAAAGTCATGTACCTTGCAGCTAAGAGTGCTTGCCACCAACCTAGTGGAAACCTTAACTTGCCTAGCTACAGGGAGTGGGGGAAAAAACAGATTTAATATTATTCCTTAATACTTATCTCTAGCCTTACTATATTTCTTCCAAGCCCTGGGCTGTAGGTAGGTGGATCTTGTGCAACAAACACAACTTCTTGCCTGGGCAAGTCCCATGCACCCTGCAAGCTGCATAATTATCTTCCATGCTCATCATAAAAGCTAAAAAGCATTCGTAAAATAATGAAAGACTCTGATCCTTAGGAAGGGACAATGCAAGCCTGCTGAATTGGTGGCGCAAGCCTGCCAAAAAAGAAATAAAGATGCCTGCTTGTATGAAAACAAGAGTCTTCTTCACATAGCAGTAAACCACACAGTAACAGGCAAGGCAGGTGCAAAGCCACATTGTCACTGGGCACATCTTCTGTGGCCCCCTCCCATAAGGTATAAACTCCCAAATTGCTCAAGTTGTCCCAGTATTATGCTGCAAAAGGGACTGGAGCAGAATAGCCTAGGCAGTCTCGTAGCATAAGGCCTGGTTTTGGGATGCACCAGCTCCTATTAAATCTTGCACTTGCATCTGCAGTGCACTAAAGAAAGGAAATATATAGTAGCCAACCACAGCAGCACTTGAACAGAGAAAGTCTGGAGGCTCCGCACCCCAAATAATTAAACCAGATCCCATTCATGTGGCCATCAGAAAGCCAAACTCACCCTTGATGCAATTTGTGTGGAGTCACCCCATGAACAAACTTAATCCACAAAGATTTTATGAGCAATGACGGTTCTCAAGAAATAAAAGCCAAGCCTATGAGAAGGTGCAACATGGGGCTGAGCTCCAAGGAAGTACAGGTTTCCCCTCGATTTATGCAGGTTCTTTATATGTGAATTTACTATTATGCGATGAGCATATTTAGACCCATAATTTGTTATATGCGGGGTAAATTCGCTCTTACGCGATCAGCATAGACACCTCCCCACCCAAGCAGGTAAGTCCGTGGGGGGAGGGAAAAGGGCCATGGTCCCACTCACCCCAGCTGCAGTAGCCCCAGGAGCAGCCAGCACCTGCTGCCTGCAGCCGCTAGGCCGCACTGTGCTCCACCTGTCCCTCCTCCCCGCACCTGGGCTCTGCTTGTCTGCACTCACCTCTGATCCTGGGCTGCGCTGTGCCCTGGCGCAGACAGCTGGCGTCGGCTGCTCCTGGGGCTGCTCCAGCACAGGCTGGGGTGAGTGCAGACAAGCGGAGCCCCGGGCAGTGGGCAAGGCATTCACTCCAGCCCCAGCTGCAGCAGCCAACACCAGCTGCCTGTAGCTGCTGGGCTGCATCATGCCCCAAACCCCCTAGGGCTCTGCCTGTCCCTTCTCACCCCAGCTCCTGCTGCAGCAGCCCCAGGAGTGGCCAATATAGCCACTGGACTGCACCGTGCCCTGGTGCAGGCAGCTGGTGTCGACCACTCCCAGGGCCAACGCAACCGGGGCTGGAGTGAGTGCTGCACCCTGTGCTGCCTGCAGCTCCCCTGGCCTGCACTCACCCCAGCCCACGCTGGAGCAGAGGTGAGCGTGGACAAGTGAAGCCCAGGCACAGCACAGTGCAGTGGCTGCAGGCAGCTGGCACTGGGCACTCCCAGGGCCGCAGCAGCCGGGGCTGGCGTGAGAGTGCCGCTCTGTTCCCTCATCACCCCTCCCCCCGGCTCCTTCTCTCGTCCCAGCCTCACTCCCTCCCTCCCTGCCATGGGAACCTATCCCTATTTGTTACATTGTAAAGTAGGTTCGCTTTATGCGAATTCAATTTATGTGCCGTTCTCCAGGAACACATGTACTGCATAAATCGAGGGAAACCTGCACAGAAAAAGGTAACGCCTTTGCACTGCAGTAAGAGAACCAATTGCCAAGAAGATTTCTGGGTGAGTCCACGAGCATGTCCCCACTTCCTTTCACCTTTCAACTGCAAGCAATGCAAGCACTTAACTGCATGGCTGTCATGCCCAGGACCCTCACCTCTCAACCTGCACAAGACAGGAACCCAAGTCAGAGATGCTCTGCACATGCATTTGAAGAGTTCAAAATACAATAGTCTCTTCTTCCTTTTAAACACTATGTGCTTTAGTTGTTTTATTTTTTGGCTAGCCAGGACAAGAACAGTCCATGTGGACATTATGGGACAGTGATTTGATCAAATCATCCAACAGACAGCTCAGATAATTTTGTTTTAGTACAGAAATGTCTGGAGGTTGTCATGCTTCAGTGATTAAGGAGGAAGTCCCCACGATGTACCCCAGGTTCCTGCAGCCTTGCACAGAAATAAGCATCTAACCATTTCTCTTCAGCGCCCCATATTAGTTTGTCAATGCTGATGTTTTGCATTCCTGTAGCCAAGACTACCACATCGGGCCAAGGAGCTCAACAGCTCTTAGAAAGATTAACTTCTTAAACAGGCATAAACAGCAGACTCAGCCACAGCCAGCCAAGGTGAAAAAGCAGCACAGATTAGGAAAGCAGGTGGGGGAAGGCAGAGCGATCACGTAATCTCTTCACAGAACTGAGCAACCCCATCTGTAAGGGCAGCAGTGAATTTGCTAGGCTGCCCAAATGGTGTTGAGTTTACGCAGTGTTATACTTCACACAAACTACTAGAAAGAAGGAATGCCACTGAATGGCAAACCAGCAAAAAAAACCAGTATGTGGAGCAAGTGCCAAGAGTAAAAGAGCATCTAGAAGGGAATTCTGCTGCAGGAGGTGCTCGCTAACTCAGGAGTACTTCTAGATAGGACATATTTATCCTAAATGGAAGCTCACCAGGCCTCTTCTATGCCCTCAGCTCATTATCTGGACATGAGTCCTCCAACTTTCTCATCAGGTAAGTTAACTTAACTCCAGATCTTGCATGAACAAAAAAAGTTTCCCATACACTTGTGCCTCCAAACTTGGTAGTCATCTTGGGATTTAACTGAACATGGAACTCTGTATTGTCACGGCATGAAGACATTCAAAACCAGCATCCAAAGAAACAGAACAATAATTGTGCAATGAGTTCCCTCCTTCCCCCAGAGGAAAACACGTACGAAGTCACGAGTTCCTACTGTTCCAAGCTAACATGACTTGAGAGCTGAACCAACTGACACGCAGCCATCTGACCCAGTTTTCATTTTTCCCCAATTTTTATTTTGAAAAACAGACTCAGGAAAAGTTTCCAAGCGTTATGCACATTTTTTCCCTGGTGGACGGAACATGCGTGTAACCCAGGATTGAGTTCAGCTCTGCACGCACCCTACAGCGTAAATAACCAGGAATGAGACATACGGGGGAAATAACTAGCACCTCCTCACAGCTCACGAGCACCACACCCACCAACTGCTAGCTGTGCTGAAGAAGTTACTAGGTAGTTACATGCCATTTCACCACACCGTGATGCAGGCAAGCAAGTGAACTAGAGCATACAGGACTGCCCGGTGGAAGTTATTCATGCATATTTTCATTGATAAGCCGAACGCTGCAGACTTCACAAGAGAAACCCTATGCCCTGTAACCCGGCTCTGTTCCATTTCACTTAGTTCAAAGCCTGTCTGACACTGCGAGGTCTGATCAAATTCCTCCATTTATCCATGCCTGAATTAAGGACTCAACTGAGCAAGAGAGAGAGAGACCAAGTTACATGATCCTTTCCCCTTTCCTTTGTTAAAGGATGAATCAGCTGAAAATGTGTGCCAATGCTTCAATAACAGACAGTGCCATTGGCACTGGGCACCTGTATCAGAAGGCTTTCAGCAAAGTTTTCCAGCTAGCCAGCTTTAGCCTCTAAGTAGAAAATCATCCACTACCTCCAGATCTCTACTTTATTTTTAGCTGCAGGTGATAATATATTACAGCCTTTTAAATGCTACTCACCCCAAGCAAACTGGCAAAGAAATTTCCCCAGGTAAGTGATCAAATTCTGTGCAGTGTTGGTGTTTGATTTAAACTGTCTAGGGCTGCTGAATGAAAAGGAAGCTTAAAAGCAGGCTGTGCATAAATGAGGTACAGCTGCCAGGCCTTGCAAAAGTAGCAGCTGCTGCACTATGGGTATATCTGCGTGGCACAACGCAGTGCCAAGTCTTGATACCTGAGCTAGAATGCGCAGAGCTAACCCGCCAACAGCTGCTCTTGTGAAGCACTCCCAATAAGCTATTCAGCTCTGCTGGAGCGTTATGCTAACACTGCTTCCATTGTCCAAGCCAGGTTGGGTATCTCCAGTCAAACCCATTACTAGGGCCGCAGAGGACATACCCAACAATCTGCCTCAGGTGCAACAGAATAGCTCCAAGTGAATCCTCCCAAAATTCTCTTATCAATGCAAAATAGATTCTCACCTTGTCCCTAGCTGAAGGTCAAGAGCAGGACACACCTTTAAAAGGATCCTCCTACAGCCACCCCTAGCTGCTGCCTCTTCCATCCAGCTCCAGAGATCCACTCCCAAGCCCTAGGGAAGAGAACATAAGAGACCCAATTCTGTTCCCACGCCAGGGAAGCAGGAAAAATCCTACTACTTTGAGGTCTCAGACTTAAATGAGCAAGTAGGCAAAGCAGAACTTCCAAAGCAAGACCTAGAGAAGTGGCAATGCAAGCAGAGAAGGGAGATGCTTGCCACCAAGAGAAAACTCAAAGCCTGAAAGGAATACAGAGACCATCCCAATCCCCAAACAGGTCGGAGAAGGGTCGAGATGGTCCACTGTTGCTGTGAGATGAGCTGAGAAGAGTCCCTTCAAGCTGCAAAGAGTTGCTGCAGAGAAGCACTAGAAAAAAGAATAATTTAATAGGCAGGGGAAGAAATAGATCCATTAATCTGGGACAGGAAGAGAGGGCAGGGAAAAAAACAGATGGCTTTGTAGGAAGGAGAAGAATAGAGAACAGGTTTTAATTATAGGATCATATCCAGTACTTCCTCATTTCCTAGGCCCAAAGGAGTCCAGGCTTTATCCAGTAAACAAGGCTACAAGGCCATCTGGGAATTAAACTATTAAATATTTAGTTATATATCAATAGTTCAGTGTATTCTCTTATGTCTTGTACACGACAGCCAGTGCAAACTGTGAATGAAGCAGCCTCCACGACCCATCTCAAACACGATCCAACCTGTAGGATGAAGAAGATGCGAGTCCCCCATAAAAATTGTAGATAGCTATGTAGATGAAGAATGTATCAAGATTCACACACACACAGAGAGCGTTTAACTGAATGAGCAATTCTACCTGTGGTAACTCCAGATGCAAATCCTGAACTTTGCAGCACATTACCATCATTTGAAAGTGGCCTCTAGAATTGAATCCCCGAGTTAAAAACAGGCACTCTCAGAATGGTATCCACTACCAGACTCATGTCGGCATGTTGTATGGAGTGCGACAAGCTTCTTTCGTAGAACACCTATCTATTAAACATGAAATTCCCCTCCACTTACATGTCTGGAGAACATCAATAAACCACAGAGATCACTGACAGATCCTTTCCAAAAAACTCCTTACAACTTGCAAACTTAAGAACCTTGCAAGTAGCCCGCAATAAAGTCTGAGTTGTGCTACCCTACAATATTAATTAAACCGGTATTTTACGTACAAGTAAAATAAAGTGCACGACAGTTAACTTGGTGAAAAGAGCAGTGCTGTCTCCTTCCTGCCTCTTCATTACCGTTATACTTTTCTCAGCACATTCCCAGAAATTTCCCTTCACTGAATTCACATAAGTAGGAAGGAGCACAATTTAACTGCAAAGCTCAGATAGCTACTCCTTGCTTGACGTCGTAGTTACATTCTTGAAAAAATGTGACTAAGCAAAGCAATGGTAAGCAAATCCAATTACACCACAGTAGTTACCTACTAGCAGGCGGAGGCCAAACAACGTTAGAACCGAACAGTGCGCAACTTCAAACAAGTATGTTCTCCAATAGATCAGCGACGTCATAACGAAACTACATTAAATCAGGACAACGTTAAGTGAGGAGTACCTGTACTCGCATGCATTCAAGCTCTCAAATCTTTTTGGGTTTAACTAATATGTGGCAAATATGGTGACATGATAATATCCATTACCACCACAAAACTCAGAGGGAAAACTGTATAAGAACTAAAGAACACTTTTTATGCTACGTAACATTGCTACTGCAGGGAAGTCTAACTCTTGGCAGAGATTTCTTAATATGAGGGTATTAAAGTTTAATAAAGGGACTGGTAAAGCTACCTCAACACTGTGACCATTATAGACCTCTATAATATATTTCCCAAATAGTCTTTAAAACTGGAACATATTCTCCATTTCGACAACAACAAGTACTATGGGCCAGAGCTCAGGAAATTCCAAAGGCCGTCAGCTTGTATTGGTTTTAGCAGCCATTGAAAGGGCCCTGTCCTTCCTTGTTATGATTGCACCACTTAACTGTAACCTGCGCCCATCATAATAGACATTCAGACCCTGCTGGTATGGGGAGCAAGAAAGGCATAAGAGGATATGCACTCAAATTTAAAGATGCTATTTGAAATGAAAGTGTAACATGCTTGCAGCAAGTCAACCTTGAGTCCATAGACAGGGATCACTTTTTATTTTATCATTACTTTACATATGTAATAATCATGTAGGTTATATTAAAGAAATAAAATAGACTTGAATAAACTATGCACGTTGAACACCTGTATACAACTTTATAAAAAACACAGATCTCCAAAGCTGAAACAAAGGGATTCTGCCACACGGACTTCTACCTACGAGATGGCAAAGAAATAAAACCTAATGCTAAACTAAATCTAGTTTGCTATTAACACGTCTTTGAACTGCACAGTCAAAGAAAACAGCCCAGATTTCTATTAAGTCTTCGTTTTGCAATCAGATGTTACTCTTAGAAACAAAGGGACTGGAGAGACCACACACACGTCACAGGGCCTGTAAATGAAGCACGCAGGAGTTGGTTTGCAGAACCGCTGAACTCACTGAATAGCTCATACGTGAATTGGGCCCAGTGTTTGAGACTCTCCCACCCTAAAACTACTGGCAACGGGAAATAGCTAGAAAGATAAAACCAATAAGACTGAATTGGGGATGGAGATGGGGGAAATCTGGTCATCTCTTCTAAATACACGTGCCTTCTCAATGCAACCAGAGTAGCAGCCAACTCAGAGGGTGTTTCGTTCAAGGAGAGAATCAGGCAGCAGAACAGCCATCAAGTTTTTTGGCAAATGTTCAATGCACTGAATTAAAAAATAAATAAATAAAAGCATGGGACCTAAAACATCTCTTTCAAGTTGCTGATCTCATTTGTCATCCTGTCACTCAAGGTTTTTCTTATTAACAGGACCTAGTCAAATAAAGGGAACATAACTAGAACTTAATGTTTCTCCATTTTATTAATCATTTATATCCATGACCAAGTGCATTCCACGGTTTCATTAATTACAGAAAGTACAGCTCTTGAAAAAAAGCTTAGCCCAACAGAAAATCAAAAACAACTGGGATCTGAAGAGGGAAAGAGAGGGGGGAAAAAGCCTTTTTTTTTTTAAACAGGTAAAAAAATTAAATTAAAATGGTTCATGTAGTGTTCATTAAGCACTAACACTATTCTAAAATACATAACAGTACACTACTCCACCATACAAAAAGTTCTCAGTGAAGCTAGGTGATATACCTACTAACATTGTCAGACATTCAAAGAGTTTATTTTGTGGTTGCAAAGACGCATCTAAAGACAAATGGAAAAGCAACCAGTTACCACAATGGTGCCAGAGCACACCAAGCAACGCTTATAGGAGTTTTTTGGCAACTGTTTTTCTTTTAATTTAACCACACAGAAGAAAGAGGGAATGATGCTTAACTGAGCTGAAAATTAGTTTTAATATGCATGCTACCAGTGACTAACACAGGACTCAAGAGGAAATAAAAAGTGAGCATCACACTTTGAAACGCTGTATTCCAATCAACTGGTATCAGGTTCCCCATCCTTTCACTTCTAAACTCATGCAGATGTCTAACAAATGCAGGAAAGTTAGTCTCTGAAGCAATTCTCTTTGTGTTCCTGCCTCTGTGTCTGTGCTCACGTGCTGTTCCATCTTGTATACACTTTGTAAAGCTGTAATGCCACCCGTCAGTGTTCATACCAGCACCATGTACAAAAGAATCCTAGTCTCTGCCTATGACTACAGTACCACAAACAAGGACAAGAGACACATAAACATGCCTAAACATAACTTTAAAAAAATTCTGGATGCTGTTAGTGAAATATCAAGAGCTTGCCACCTTTAGTGCCTCTTCACAACCCCCAAGATGCTGCCTCCCTCCTCTGTGCACCTGGTGCAACCCCATTTTCTTTGGGTTTGCATGACATGTACAGCAGGTCAGTTAGAAAGACAGAGGAAAAGCATTAAAAATTGCCCGCTCAGTGAGCGATGAGCTTCACAGTACTAAAAATTATTTACTAATAAGCTGCAGCCCTATAAAACTTGGCTATCAAAGAAAAATGATCTTCTTTGACTAGTGCCAAGTGGGTCAGACAGAGGAAGCATCTCAGCAGTCTTCGAAGCCAAAACAGATGGGAAGTGAATAAGTGCTACATGAATAACCAAAAAGGAAACAAGTTTCAGTTCATTCCAGCCTGTTCTGACAGACGTTCAGTTTTCTACACACTGTCATAAAAGTGTACTGTGCTATCTGGTTGTGACAAACACACTTACATCTCTAGCAGGTTATGCAGAAAACTACACAATAAATGACTTGCATATGCGAACAGCAGCAGAGAGAGTGAAAGAAAGAGAATACAGGTGTCCTCAAAATATGTGTATACTTTAAATTAGTAGTACAAAAGACGAGCAGGAAGAACCTGGGGAAAGGTACTAGGCAGAAACTCCACAGTAAAACCAAGAGAGAGCACAGAGAGGTAGCAGTAATGTACATTTCCTTCTTAATAAAAGTTCGTGTTCTGTGCTTGGAGAGAGCAATTTTTTCTATGATCCCTTGCCATCATCCCGTAAAAGAAGCTACATTTACACAGATATTTCAATTCATTATAATCATATAACTGGAACACTTCAAGCACACTCATTGCATGCATCTGCAATTCAAGCATCTCTCCCATGAAACAAGAAACACAAACACAACAGTTCAGACATGCCAGAAAATTTCTCCCTCGCCAAAAGCACATATAGAACATTCCTCAAGTAGTTTCCGGTTGACCTATTGGTTTTTTCTCAGCCTTTACGTCACTAGACATGCTTTGCGCCAGAACCAGTTCCATATGCAGGGATATGTCGCTGTCTTAGGCTAACCTCACTGCTCAAGTGGTTCAAACCTAAAACCAACTAATCTTTCCCAGGGTTAAGCTTGTGGGACTGGAATTCCTCCATCTGCCTCAGCAAAATAAAAAAGATCACTGGCTGCCCAAAAAACATGTTAACCATAAAACAATAGCCTTTTTGGCTGGCATGCTACATACCAAAAGCAAACGTACAACGTTACTACCAGGTTCTTCCCAAAATATATTCTGCTTCCAGGAGAAACTGAGGTCTCTTGAACGTACCAGCCTCCCCTGGATCCTCATTGAGGAGGGACTTGCTTCAATTTTGGTCCTCTTTGAGTAGGTAGTACAGCTTCTGGAAATTTGGTGGAACTCACACTAAGAAGCCCTAGAAATTGTTTACCCCATTGGAGAGAAGGGGCTGTTGTTTATCCTGGAAAATTTGAGCTGAAAACAGTCAGAGAGTATTAGGGAGTAAGTGTGGCTTAGCTAAAAAGATGTCAAGAGAGCCAAACACAAACACATTATAGAAACACTGGTCTTCCAAAGAAAATATGTGTCTGAAGAGGACTGGGAATTCTTCCACCACTTCCTTTGGTAAGCAACTATTGAGCCAAAACAGATATCCCATCAGTGGCTCCTTGAATGCTTTCGACTAGAATTCACATCAGAAGAGCTAGAGCTGCACGAGTCCAAAGGGACTCAGAAGGAAAGGGACATTCAAAGACCCCCAAAAAAACACACGCTGAGGGTCTGTACAATCAAATTGCAGCAAGTTAAAAGGGGACAGGGACTTACCCTGTAATTGCTCTCACCCTGTAAGTAAGGACAATCAGATGAACAGTCACTGCATACCAGTTGCTTCATAAGCAGCCACCCATTTTGGTAAACTTGCTGCAATTGCATCATTTGGTCACATACCAAACATAAGGTGAATCTATACGCACGCTTTGTCCCGCAACACGCTGGCAATCACTGCTTTGGAGCAGGCTTGATTGATCGAGCCTGGTCCGCATGCGAGCTGACACGCGCTGCGTGCAGTTGTATAAGTGGCGAAATGCAAGTCAGCACTCAGAAAATGGTAGCGGTACACTCGTGAACTAAAGCACCTTCTATGTGTTTTAGTTCAAAAGCTCACCGCTGCCTTATTCTTAGCACCGCCATTTTTGACGCACATTTCACCACTTACACAACTACAAATGTTGCAGCACCGCAAAGCACCTGGCGCTGCAGCACTTGCGTGTGCAAAAATGTCCACAGATATTAATTTATATGCCAACTCCCAGTGTCTCGGCTGCACCCATAACAAGAATGTGCCTTATTTCTGTACATCTTAATACACCATGTGGCAACCCACCCCACCAAATTAGTAATTTAAAAAGGACAAACTACAGCAGCTGAAAGGAGCCACTGACACATCCTCACCCCATCTGCCAGTGTGAAAGCTGTGTTAGTACTAAACTAAGTTTTTCACTGTAAACGTGGCCTTATGGATCTCCTATATATTTGGTACATCATTGGTAAAAAAGACCAAAGAAAATCTGCCAAGAGAAGCTTTGAACGAAACATCCCTAAACAAGAGTCCAAAGACACCCCAAAAAAACTACCTTTGGATTCCACAGAAGTACACAGCACAGCACATAAACAACTACACCTGGAAACAGGTTCAGGAGAGATGAGTTAAGTGTTACAGAGGTATCCAGATGTTGCAATAGGATCTTCATCTCATGATGTACAGTCAAGAGCTTTGCTCCTTTTATCTCTGTGGTCCAGTTTATAGTGTAAAACTGGATAATCACCAGCAAGCAAACATAAGTTTTGTTTAGAAGGCAAAAAAATAATAATACATGTATATAGAAAAGAAGATCCAGGAAGGGAAAAGCCTTTTCCTGTTTTGGAGGCTTGTCTATTCAATGCTGAACACCACACAGCAAAGCAGAGAGTGTAACATGGCCAGTCTGATAAGCAGAAGCCGGTTGGGACATGCTTGGGCTAACTATATTCTAGCAGCAGGAGCTAAGCATCCCAGATGTACTGAGTTTAAAGAAAGCACCTTTCAGAATGGTGCACACTTCATCAGCAAAGTAGCATTAATACAAATAGAAATTAAAACAAAGGAGTAATGACCCATCAAAAAGGGTAGGGGTTTAATCACGGTTCCACCGTACAAGAGAGACTAATCTAAATAGTACATTAAATCTGTTGCAAATAATTATTAAATCAAAGAAGGAAAAACAATGTCAGCTTTGTGTGCATTTCATTGTTGAATAATGACAGTGTTTACCTTTCTAGTGTAAAGCATTAGTGCTCTGGACCTAACTTAAAAGCACAGTAGACAGATTTAATTATGTCCTTCCCTCTTAACTACAATTCTCTGGGTTATTTATTACCTGGGTCTGGGTATGTTCATAGATTTGACATACTGTCTAGTATACAATGCTGAGGGACTGCTGCTTTAACAGATTTATAAAGGCTGCCATGTCCCTTTATTAGTTTGTGCAGTATTTTTTGCCCTGTTGAAAAGCCTGGGGGGACAAAATACAATCTGTGAGCTATAATTCAGTCAGGCCAGGTACCTGTTTCTAAAAGAGATCTTAAACAAACGGTCAGCTGTACTGAAAATGTCTAAGCCAGTCAGAATTGCTAAAGAATCCATTTTTATGACATGTAGCTGCACCTTGACCCTCCCTCTTTTATCCTACAGAGCTACAACAGAAGACCTCAAAACACAAAGAGTCTAATTTAATCCTTGGTCAATTCATTCAGACTGTTCATAACCACAAAACATCTGGAAAAAGACCAAGTGACTGATTCTGGACCCTTACACATCTCTATCAAGACAGCTGCACTAGACGAATGTGATGCAAAGGATATCAGCGTATCCAAGTGGGACATAAGGTTCTTCTTAAGGAACCCCCCATCTTGCAATGCATATTAGGCCCCAAAGTGCCAACACAGTGAGACTAGTGGGTGCCCACTGCAATGAGAGCAGCAGTTTTTTGAGACAGCCTTCTTGTCTGTAGGTCCTGTGCAAGTTTCTGGGTAAGGCAAGAGTGATACTCTGTACAAAATTGTAGGCCTGTGCGAAGCGGCAAGTATTCAATTTGGATTTGACTAATTTGGAGGAACAGTGATTCAATTTGGTGTTTCGAATCACTGTCCCAATTTGATTTGGCCGATTCAGATCTGGAGACTTGGCCACAGACTAAACAGGCAGCAGTCCTCAACTACGCCGGACACAGCTGCCTCCAGCTGGTAAGTTTGTTGTGGTGGGTAGAGGGGGCAAGGAAGGGGCATTCAGGTGCAGAACTATGTCCCCACAGCAAGAGAAGGATTGGGGCGGCTAAAGACCAGCTGGGGGGGGGGGGGGGGGGGGGGGGGGG
>NW_017728996.1:15008750-15017089 GCF_001723915.1 Gavialis gangeticus | reverse complement strand
GGGGGGGGGGGGGGGGGGGGCGGCAGCGGCGGCGGGTGGCTCAGCAAGGCGGCAGGCGCACACACCCGGATCGAGGAGGGGCCAGTGTCAGGGGCCTTCCCATAGGGCCCACTCCACTGCGCTCTGTCAAGCAGTCGGAGCCAGGGCTGCTCTCCAGGCTGCGGTTGGGGCTAGTCACCCAGAGCACAGCCCTGGCTTCACCTGCCCCACAGAGCGCAGCCCAACAGCAGGCACCTGGGGCTAGCCTCCCAGAGCACAGCCCAGCCCAGCCTGCCCCACACAGATTTGGGGGTACATGCCTGATCCCATGCCCTCCTGGACTGGCAGCACATGGCAGCCCTGCTTAAATCTATGGCTGAATCTCCAAACTGATTCAGAGGCTTCTGATTCAATTCAGAGCTTTTAATGGGGTCTCCTGATTTGATTCGGATCTGGAGATTTGGCCGCCGAATCTTCTCCGAATCAAAATCGGCTACCAAAGCTTTGCACAGCCCTAAAAACTGGACTTGAGCATCGCAGATAAAGAAAAGTGACAGGGACAGCAAGCACAAAGAAACACACTTGCAAAAGACCAGGGCACCCCATGACTGTGTGGGGCCTTTGGATCTGCAGGCTTGACCGAAGTCATGAGCCAGGCTTGGATCCACTTGACTTCCCTCAGGGTCCATGACTTCAAGGAAAAAAGGGGCCCAAAGGGGCCTGCCTATAAGGTGCACAATGTAGTAATAAAGGGGAAAAAAAAGAAAAGGCACTCAATCTTTCAAAATCCTAGCACCTTAGAGACACAAATGTGCAGAATTTGGTAACTTTTTCCAAAGGTTTACATGGAATTTGAACCAACCCCTCTTATACCTTAAATGAGAAGCGCAGACATGTATCAGGATGCCACCCTGAAGCAGGAGAGCAGTCTGGCCTCATCTTCAGCAAAAGGATTGGAAAAAGAGAACATGCTAGATGTCTGTCTTAAGGTACTGACAGAGGTGTGGGTAGATGACAGTGCTTGCCCAGAAAGTTAGACTTTGGCAGCTTTAACTACATTTTAATTGCAAACAACCTTCAGCTCCTATAAGAGACAGAGACAGTGTCTTCACTGTTCAACTTGGAGATGGTGCCATGTGAGTTGTGATGGAACAGAAAAATGTTTTCTGAACTAACTCAAATTCAATGCAACACTTGTGAGCTCCCCCCACCCCGTTTCATATTATTTGCCCTCAAAAGCCAAAAATATCTTCCCAGGACCCAGGAAGCTTTACCAATGTCAGTATTTGAGTCCATGATCAAGAATCTATTTGTAAATGGATGTGTTCATGGCTAAAAAGTATAGCCTCCTTTTCCATTGATTATATGAAGAACGTTTTCCAAAAAAGTAAAGCATTTAAAAAGCACTCCTGTAAATTATAATAAAGGAATTATCCTACTTTTAATCTCTCTCTCTGGAATAATTTAGTACCGTTCACATGGTATGGCCAGGTGGCAGCTTATAGTCCAAACAAAACAAGCTGAACAAATAAAACATGGGATTTTAAATCTGTAAATATAAAAACCTTCCTTCACTTACCTAAAGATGAGTTCTCATCAGCAAGAAAACATTTCTGATATTAAAATCCAAGGAAAAGGCCTGAAAAAACACAAAGAGTTACATAACTGAGTAAGTCATCTTCTCTTTCTTTGTAGTAAAACACACCAAGGAAATAACTACATTTTTTTTTTTTTTTAAAAAGGTGGTTTAAAAATTATCATTCAATTCTGGTACAATTACCAGAAGACTATTTAGTAACAAAAAAAAAGGAGATATCAGAAAACAAGCATATCAGTAGTAAGAGAACCTGGATTTTCTACTATGTTACATCTGTTTAACACCAATTGCAACTTCACTGAAATCAATGAGATTTCAGTGGCATAAAGACTTGTGTAACAGTAGAAAACCAGGACCAAGACATTTAGCTAATCTGAGTGACTGCCATAGTCAGACTTGCTTAAAATTGTATTATTTTTTTTAAACAAGCCAGGAATACTGGTCAATGAGATGGAAGGAAGAACACAACAGACAGCTGCCCAGACTAGAAGTGGGTAATGAAATTGCTGGTCATTACAAATATCTAGACACTCCCAGGGTGAAATTTTAATAGAAATATAAGAATGCACAACCTTTAGCTCAGTATACAGAAAGCTAAAATATGCAGGACATCATCACATCTACACAGCCCTGCATTGCATCACACAAAAACCCATGCCTGTTTGTAGTGGTGTTGTTATAAGCAGGCATAGAAACACAATGTTTGTAGTCACAGTAGTTCTTCTAAAATGTGTTGTGGATTAAAAATGGGGAGTCTTATCAAGCCCCAGGTTAAGAAAAGCCCAAAGTAAATAAGATAGTTGCAACAGTCTGTTTGTGTCGACAGACTGAGAAGGGAGTTGATCATTAGTTGAAGAGGGAGAATTAACTGTTCCAGCTATTAAAACTTGTAATTCTGGCCCTGGCTGAACCACTGTCATTCACTCATCTGCTACAATTCAGTTAGGCCAATTTTTCTATCTCAGACAGACAGTGCATTATCAAAAGGTTCCTGCTATTCATTCTGCTTCCTGTTTGCTAGTGAAAGCCCCTTTTATATCTGCTCTTAAAGAGGCTGTTAAAACCAAGGAAGACTTTCCGATACAGCAGATAAGGTACTTAAGATTTATTCATGAGAGGGGGAAGGCAAGTTGCACTGTTTTGTTAAAACTGCTCTAAAAATCTCTCAGCAGAGATAGGAATCCATCTATTTTCTTATTAAGAAATACAGGGACCAACAGTATTAGCCAGAACTAAGGGTGGGGAGAGGACAAAGTTCTTGATATCTAAATTTGAGATTAAAGATTGATTTAAATTTTAGCTGGCAGTAGTCAACTACATGCATCCGTGTTTGGTAACTGAAGAACACATACTGAGAGAGATCAGGGTGATTGGTCATGTGTAAGAGTGAAATAAAATGCAGATTGAAATGCAAGGAAAGACAGGTATGAAAAGCTGTGAAAAGAGCCATTCTGCTGAAGTTGCTTCAGGTGGAGAAGACTCACGTATGTGAGAGATTTGCGTAGACTGTGATCATCAGATTCTGCTCTCGCTGGGGTCCCCCCTCACTTCCATGGGAACAGGATAGAGATCTCAACATTTCCTAACACACAGCAATGGTCTCAAGCAGTTTCTCTGTATGAAGCGACTATTCTCTATACAACAGACCCCCACCCCCCAAAAGCCTACTGAAGTCCTTGACTGCTTAGAAGGCCATGATAAATACAAAACCTTTGCAGGATTTCAGAAGGCAGGGTCAGGACGGTGCCTAGAGAAACCAAATTATTCATCAAAAGTTAATCTGAACAACAAGCTATACAAAAGGTGATGTCCATCCCTACCCAGCTGGCTGAAGCCAAACTGCCATGCAACCAGTGTTCCCTCTAAGCTGTGCGCAATACAAAAATCATGCCGCATAGTAACTTTTTAATGCTGCGCAGTGGCATAGTGACAGGGGGTGGGGGGACATAGCCCCCCAGCACCAGCCTGGAAGGGATGCCCAGTGCCGTAGCAAGGGGGCGCCACTGATCCCCCCCCCACCGCCACTGGCTTAGTGTCTGGCTGCTTGCCACCTGCCCCAACCTGCTGCAGGACGGGAAAGTGTTGGGCACACCAAGATACCCGCGCACTCCCAACCAGGATTGCTCATGGATCTCTGAACCTTAGAGGGAACATTGCATGCAACCACAAGACAAACCAGGTCTGCAACCACCACTCCTGACTCAATCTATTCGGAATAAAATCTTGCCAAATCCTGATAGCTAGACTCCCTCCAGCCACAGGAAGAGAACTCCTATGAGCAAAACCAATAGGATACTGCCCAGTGTTTGAGTTGCATGCTTGTGGGGGGGAACATTTTTCCATGGACACCCTTTCTGAACCAAGTACAGTTGGAGAAGACAGATGAACAATTTCCAACCTCTACCTACCAGAAAGGGCAGGAAATAAACTACAGCTCAAACTACATCAGGACTTAATGAGAAAGTGCCACAAACCTGCTCACAAAGTACCAGAAGAGAAATGGGAAGGGGGCGGGGTGGTGTTTGGAAAGTAAAAGTGGTAGGGGGGGAAAAAAAAAGAAAAATAAGACTGAAAAGATTTCACAACCTAATCCCCTTTGGGAGATGTCCAATTTACTACCTGGGTTATTTAATTCAAAGTGAGTCTTTAGAGTTCCTCAAGAGACTCCTCTGAGCGGACTGACCCTTCGTGCATTCAGCATGATCCTCTTTCCAATGTGGCCAGAGGCAGGGAGATGGAAGACAGACAAATGCAGTAACACCCATATTGCAGCAGAGCTTTCCATTAGCATGAAGGCTTTTTCATACTGTCACTTTCTATCGAAAGAGCATTCAAATTTCAGCATTAAGCTGCAACCATCATCCTCAGCAACTCACCAATTAGCATGACTGTGATTATGCAAGTACTTATGAGCAGACAGGGCACACAATTCTCTTCCCAGCTCTGCTACCAAGTCACACAAATCCTTTGCCACATCACAAGAGTTAAATTTAATTCTCAAGGGCTCACCAACTCTGGGTGCCTACCCTTAGCCACTGCTACCAATATGCAGTACACATCAGCTGCAGGTGGAGCTGGAGACACTCAGTTTGCAGGCACCCAGATTCAATGGAAAGTGTTGACTTTAACCTATGGCCACTGCTCCCCATTTTTTGGATGGGGGTAGCCTACCTCAAGTCTTTGGGCTTCTGATACATCAACTCAAAGTACTGTTATAAGTATGCAGAGTATACAGAATCCATTAGCTACGTAACTTAATTCGCAACTTAGCACTAATAGAGCCAAGCTTATCAAATGGCACCAGTGGGTGTTTCCCGGAATAGAAATGTTGTAATGGGATAGCAAGACACAGCCTGCCTGTGTATTTTGTAAGACAGTTGGCTCTCTCTTGTTACAAGACAGCACTTGTTGCACCACCATTTAATTAAAGAGTACCCAGACCTTCCAGCTCTAATCCCAAGAGCTCGGACAGCAGGACTGCAGGCCAGCGACGCACCCACTAATTCTCATTCTGCCCTATAAAATGAAAGGCTCCCGTAGCTACCCCTAGTACCACCAATAGTTTTTATTGTGGTAGAGGGTTTACTGGTACAGGTGCTATAGTCTGCGTCATGCAAGAGATGACACTAGATCATCACAATGGTCCCTTCTATCCCTAAAATCTGGAAGGCGAAGTCTTTCTAGGATCAGAGTTGTGCCCACCTACGCAGAATAAGGCCTGCTCCTAGTCCAAAAGCTGTGCCAGGATAGATACAGGAACCAGGGAGGGGGTTTTTTATATGTTTTTTCCTATTGCTACCCAGAATGCCCTTCTCATTCACAATTGCTCATTACAGCACTGTTATTTGGATGCTGAAAACAAAAAAGCGTTTGTGCATTTGGGGAGCGCTCCATTCCTGTCCATTTCCTTTACAAGCCTGAATTGTGCAAAGTTTAAGAACTCCCATTTCGTTAGCGTCCATAATCTTAAGAAGTTTTATATGTTTGGAATGGCTGGGACTGGCATAAATGGAAGCAGGGATTTCAACAGTGGGTTCTTTGTCATTACAAGAATCTGCTGCTGCAAGCTGGTTTGTGTTTCCAGATGCAACCAAGTTATTCCCTTTATGCTTTTACAAGCAGCACTTTGCCTCTACTCACAAATGTATTAGACCCTCCACGTCTAGCTCAGAATGATAAACGCATTCATCCTATAGGTTAGAGTTTCATGGGAACAAATTCCCATTTGTGCGGAAAGTTTCCAGCAAACCTGGACTCACTAAGGTAGTAACTTGAATATAGAAAACAAACTGAATCTAGATTAGAAAGCAGTTCTTTAAGCTTTCCATCCTTTGAAACAACCATAGCAATAGTAACCAGGGATTTTGCACTACTACTGCAGAGTGAAACAAAGGCTAGTGTAAAACAAGGTAAAAGGGCAAAGCAAATTGTGCCCAGGGGAGAAAAGCTTGGGGAACACCCAGAGTAATGTTTGCTCCTGTCCTAAAATTAATTGTGCAATGCTTTTAAAACTCCATTCAACAAATACAACAGAGTACTTCGAAACTGCTCATCTAATTTCTCTGCATATTTTCTGCTTCTGGTTCATTAATTTTCAAGCCTTCGTTTTCTTGGAGCTATTAATATTCAAGCCATCTCGTACAGAAATAGAAGTTCAATATCCCCAAAAAATCAATATTGCAGAGACCTCCAGACTTCCTACAGCTTTTCAGCTGAAATATCAGCGCAGCTATTAAGATATTTTTATTTTTTAGAAAGTGTATAATACAGCTATTCTAAATCTTGGGAAAGTTTGGGAACTTGCCTAATAGTACTACATATTCACATTTCATAGTTTTTCATTCCCAATATAAAGAGAAGGAAAGAAAAGTAGCATAAATAAATAAATAAAAGTTGCAATTTTAGAAGTCTGCAAAAAATCATTCAAAAAGCCAGCTTTTCTGCTCACGGGATGTTCTTTAGATTGGTTTCGTCAAAACAAATATATTGCATCTGGCAAGTACGTGTTTTGTTTTGGGGTTTTTTTAACCTTACATATAAGCTTATTTGGGTTTGCTCAGATAAACAAGTAGGTATTTATTTCTTCTGTAATCATCACCATGAGTGTTCTTGTATAAATACCTGCTTTAAAAATTCTAGTTTCCATAAGCATTCACACAAGCTTACTTTCCTCAAACATCTGTGCTCCTAAAACAATGATTTGAATATCCATACCACAAGAATAAGAGAACCACAAAAAGTTAGTGTGTGTCCAAAAAACCCTAATTTAAAAAAGTTGCCTGCAATACATATCCAGCTTCACAATTAGCTCATACTTCTAAAGGCATCTTTTGGATGACAGCATTATAATTTTAGTTACAAAGAATTTAATACCGTGTCTCATGATGTAAACCATTTATAACTACATCCACAAACACAAGTGCACAAAAAAAAATTCTAAGCCAACCACAGGGCTCTAAGTACTATGTCACCAAGCAACCAGAAGTATTCATAGGATATCTCCTCTAAAAGCACTGCTATGCAAAGGCACCACCACCAGTTTAAATAGTCTCATTTTTTATTCAGCATTTAGACAAGTAACATAAGGGATTAGCAGGGGAAAAATGCTTATGGAAAGGAGTTAACAAGATTAGAAACCCCTCCCCCTCACAAAAAACCCCAACCAAATAATAAACATGCTCACAGCGAGACAGACCAATTTTTCAGCATGCTACTATGCTCACATAGGGTGCATCCACACATGCAAGCATGTGCGCTTGGAGCAGCTCAAACAGAAGCAGTTAGGCACTTTGTTGTGGAGCAAACTGTGCCACCTGGGGCAAAATAACCCTGCCTGGCTTGTCCCAGATCTGCAGCCAGGGGGAACTAGAGCCTGGGGCCAGCACCTGTGCTGTCCCCAGCAGTATAAAAAGCTGCCCTGTCCTGGCCCCATCAGCACAAAAAGCTGCCCTGTAGGGCTACTCGCTCTCAGGAGCTTCTGGGGCCCAGCCAATTGGTACCTAGGGACACTACCCCTTGTGCCAGCTGGACTGCTGCAGCAGCATCCCAAATCCATTTTTAAAAATACCCCAGGGCCATGGCAAAAGACCCAGCGTGGCATGCAGTCCCCACATGCCAGGCCCAGTCACCCTTGCGGCTGCTCTGCCAGGCCCTTCCTATAATAGTAGGACCCAGCCCGGAGCATGGGAATCACGCGGAGCCGAGCTGGGTCCTGCCAGCCCTGGGGCTGCTCGTGCCACTAGGCTGCGCCAGGCATCATGAGCAGCCCCAAGGCTGGCAGGACCCGGCCTGGCTCTGCGTGGTCCCCGGGCTGCTCGTGCTGCCCAGCCCGGCCCGGCCCGGCCCGGCCCAGCCCACGGGGACCATATGGAGCCAAGCCGGGTCCTGCCAGCCCTGGGGCTGCTTGTGCCCCCCAGTGTGCCACCTGACCTGGCTGGGCAACATAAGCAGCCAGCTCCAGGGCTGGCAAGACCCAGCTCGGGTCCGCAGCCGGGTACTGCCACTATAGGAAGGGCCCAGCCCGGAGACAGGACCCGGCGTGGCGCACATGCCCGCCGCGCCAGGTCCTGTCACCGTGGGTGGGGCCCAGAGCCAGGTCCTGCCTCTGCCCCACTGTGCCTGCAAAGGCGGGGTGAGGACCTGGCCCAGCCCCATGTGGCTCTCGAGTCCGGCTTTGCATCAGAGTGGGTCACACGGCTCAGGGAAGCGCAGCTCTTGTGTGCGTTTCCCAGAGCCATGCAACCCACTACAGTGCAAAGTCGGA
>NW_017728996.1:15007338-15008684 GCF_001723915.1 Gavialis gangeticus | reverse complement strand
CACCCCTCACCCACCCACACCCATGAACCCACCCCACTTACCTTGGACAGTGCTGGGGGCAGTGCTGGCCGAAACCAGAGCATCTCTTTTGAAGGGCCGACTCCATGCTGGCTCTGGGCACAGTCTTGAACCGTGCCTTACTCCGCTCTATCGTGGAGCAGGTTTTTTAGACCCCTGGATATTAAGGGGTCTAATATCTCCCCGTGCTGCAAACTTGTAGTGCAGGGAACATTTTTTCATTCCCACACGTGCCTCTTGCCCCATCTCAAAGGGGCTTGAGGTGGGGCAAGAGGCACATGCATGTTTGTCTGGACACGCCTATAGGGTCCTTATTCAAAGCTAACTACAGTCATCACTACAAATCTCAGCCTTAACTGCTGCATGCATACGCGTGTCCTCTATAACTGGGGGGAACATTTCTACATGTAAAAACCTTTGTATGCATCTATTTTCCAAAAACTCAGAGCACTGGGTACAAGTGCTTCTGAACGAATGTAAAAAAAATGCAGGATTGCCTTGAAACAAGAGCTTTAAAATGAGACTGTAATCAAAGCGCTGCTCTACTCTTCCTCTTCTACCCAGCTGTACCCCCATTACACTCCTAACCTCTTTCTTCCTTTCCACGCCACTGTGTGCACCTAGCCCATCATCTCGGTGAGTATGTATACATTAAAATCCCTCTTTCAAACACAGCCATTCCAGGATGAATTCTAGTTATAGCAATTACCTGCCCCTACTACTTTTGGCATTGTATTGCATCCTACTCTACACTTTGCTCCTTGTCCTACACTGGCAAGGATGTGCTATCAGTTTAGCAGCACTCGGTCTCGTACAGCTCCACACCTATGTTGCTTGGCAGCTTTGGCACTGTTCCTTTAACTTGGAGGATGGCATTTTTTATTTTCTTAGTCCATTTCACACAAGCAGATCAATTCACACGTTAATGAAGTGCTTTGCATTTACAGCACAAAAAAAGTGACATAAAACATCATGTAATCAGCCACTAATCTGCAGAAACGTAGCTGCTGCTTAACAAGGATTTGAGATGGGAAGTAATTTTTACCAAAATAGATGTCTGAGGATGATCATTGAAAGGAAACACCCAAAGATAAAATATTACTAATTCTGCAGAACTAAACTACAGACAATAGTGAGCAATTTACCCAAATTAAGACCGAGATTTGGCTGTAGAACAAATTAAGACAGCTAGCAATAAAACTAGCTCACATATTCACCATTTTCAAACAATAAGACCAACACTGACCTTCCCTGCTACGGAAGTCAAGACTGAGAAGTATTCTCATTAGCACAGCTCTCGAAATCTGTTACTTCTTTAATTTGCACTT
>NW_017728996.1:15004109-15007159 GCF_001723915.1 Gavialis gangeticus | reverse complement strand
TTTTTTTTTTTTTGCCTCCCCCCCACCCTTGTGAAGCCCCTCCATATGGCAAAAAGCCCCTTTTGCAGTATTTGCCCCCTTTCAGAGATGCTTCCTCTTTTCTACCTTTTCTTCCCTCCTTCTTCTTCTTTTATTATATTATTATTTTTATAGAATATAAGGTGTACTTGTAATAAAAATATAGATTGTAGATGCTTGTATGGGTATAAAATAGTACTCTGCATCAGTATGTCGCCCCCCCCCATTGTATTTGGTCTATTTGTTGTGTGCGCCATGGAATTTCACCCTTTCATGTTTTATGCTTTTTAAATTTATAACAAATATACTTTAAGTTTAAAAGTAAGTTGTACCATGTAACAATGTTAGCAAGGTCAGGAATCAAACCACAGCTTCTCTGTATGGAGCGGGTCCCTGAATGAATCCTGATAGACTCCGTAACACAGCAGCTACACAGGATAACAAGCTAAGGAGTGGCAATTAACACTTAATACCTAGGAAACCACAGGCTAAGGAGAGGAAAGGATCAATACAGAGCCAGGAACTCCCTGAAACGTCACTGTTAAAAGGTACAGAAGCCCCAGTTTGAACTAATCACAGCAGTGAATTAATCAAACTTTATCAAGACTGCACATACCTGCGGACGTTACCCCTGGGGCTGACAGCTGCCATCCAGCAACCAAAGGGGACGTCCCACGAGGTCAACAACCCCTGAAATGGGCAAGCCCGAAAATTGGGGAGTCTCCAAAGTCTGGCAGAATGGGACAAAAGGCAGTGAAGAATGACCCCCAACGGCATCCTCTCTGATCTGACCAGCACTCTGCCTGTGCAGCCAGAAGGACCAGCCAGCAACCCCCTTCTGAAGCAACATCGCACTGAAAGAAGCCTCAACCAGCCATCGACGGCAGACTCCAGCGCTTGGGGATAGGCATCTTCACATCGGTGCTTAGTGTTCATAGCTAGCTACTGTGAGTTTGTGTGCGCGCACGTGAATGTGTGTGCGTTTGAGGGGATCAGCCCCAAGGTTTATGATCTGACTTTTGCATCCGTCTAATAAACTAGAATTTTATTATTATCCTGCGAGTTGATCTTTTGTAGCCAGCAACACAACCCCCCCATTTCGTTTACATTGCTCTTACAACTTTATTCACTTTTAAGTGTTGCTCTTACATATTTTACTGCCAGGTCTAAAATTAAAATATATGCACCACTGCACATGTATCCTAGCAGAACCCTGCAACTTGCAGATTTCTTGTTCCCTTCACCATATGTCACTAGTGTATTCTGCATTGAACAGGCAAGCATTGAACCTCTGATTGTGGTCAGAGCAAGTGCTGGAAAGGCAACGATACCAACTTTGTTTTATGCACAGTCATCTGTACCTCTTTCACAATGATGCAAGAGAATAGGAGACAACCAGTGTTATCCAAAGACACATTCCTTTCGACACATCTATGCTGCAAACAAAAAACAAAAACAACAAAAAAAACCCAACCCAAAAAAAAAGCAAACATTTAATCTTCAGCTGGTTACCAAGGCAAGCTGTACGTGTAACTCAAGCCAAGTTAACCACCAGACCCAGGTATAAGCTATAACTCAAGCTGCTAAACCGATTTAAGACCCAAGTTGTCTTCACTGCTTTTTCAGCAAAGTTTACAACCTCAGAGTTGCCAGCACAAGTTGCCTTGAGAACAAAGGAAGAGTCTGGTACTGGAGTAGTGCTTCTTGACATTGAGGGTGACAGAGACTAAAGCTAAAGAAAGTGCCCTCATGCGAGATGTGGCTTCCTCACAGGGGAAGGCTGAGCATGGGACTTTCTGCAAGGGACTGGATCTTCAAAGAAAGAATTTGATGTCCTTTCATTCAGACCATGGGAATACTATGGTTTGGGTATGTAAATAAGGACAAAGCTTGGCAATAGTCTAGTTAATACCGTCAAGATTTCTTTCATTACTACATACAAAGTCACATTCACGTAAAGAAAAACCATGTGGAAAAATGAATATGTGATCTAGATATCAGGAGGCGCTACTTCACAGTCAGGGCGGCTAGGATCTGGAACCAACTTCCAAGAGAAGTGGTGCTGGCTCCTACCCTGGGGGTCTTTAAGAGGAGGCTGGATGAGCACCTTGCTGGGGTCATTTGACCCCAGTACTCTTTCCTGCCATGGCAGGAGGTCGGACTCGATGATCTGCTCAGGTCCCTTCCGACCCTAGAAACTATGAAACTCTCTCAGAAATCCACCTGAATCACTGCCAGTTGTTTTATCACAACACAAGGAAACGGATGATGTCTGCCTACCTTTTCATTTAAAGACAGCACATTCTACTTGCCTCCTCCCAAACTCCTCTCATGTAAACTTGAGAAGGTTTGAAGAGGGGAGCCAAGTGGTTGTAGGAAACGTGTCATCTCTGTTTTACAAGTTCAGGAAAAGAACAGCTTTTCACAAATTTTAACTGAAATGTTGGGGTGCGACTTCTTCATTTCCTCTCCAACTCACCACTGAAAGGACAGAAAGAGAAGTGAGGAAAAAAGAGAGACACAAGAAAGAGGTAAACCATAAGAATGAAAACATACAAATGCAATTCATCTCACCAGAATAGTAAAAAGATGGGGGAAACAGGAGGGTGGGAAAGTTGTGAAAAATTCCAATTTAAATAAAAAGCCATTTACTAGCACAGTTCGAAGTGAACAGAATATTCGGAGCGACATGAACAAAATGGACTCCACATAGAACAGATCCATTTTTTTCCAGTGTAAGTAGGACACATGCGTCTTACTGGACTTCAAAGTAAGCAACGTTAGGTCCCAAAAATCCACCAATGCACCTGAATCTCAGGCCACAATCATTTATCATTACATATTAGGCAGCAGAATGGGGGGGACTAACAGGACTCAGCCCCATCCCAAGTGCAGGGCAGCCCAGCCACAGGCTGCTGCGGGGGGAAGGGGCATGCACACTCAGATACCCTGCAGAGCCAGGATCACAGCCGGCCCAGCAGGCAGGTAAGTTTCTTTCAATCTGCTTTCTTTACCTGAGTTTGGTTGCGGGG
>NW_017728996.1:14991124-14998483 GCF_001723915.1 Gavialis gangeticus | reverse complement strand
CGCATGGCCCCCCGATCTTTGCATGGGGCAAGGGTGGGCTGCAGCTGCAAGCTGGTCTCTACCTGCTCCCCACCTCCACACCTCACTGCTGCCTTTGAAAGTGGTGCGGTGTAGTGCTATGCAAGTCCCGCTGCTGGGTGGGCCAGGCAACAAGGCAGATGATGCCGCACCACTTTCAAAGCAGAGGCAGCGAGGCGTGGGGGAAGGGAGCAGGCACAGCCCAGCTCACAGCTGCAGCCCACACTTGCCCCATGCAAAGATCAGAGACCACATGCCCCCCCTTGGCTCCCCAGCACCATGCCTCTAGAGGAACTGCCAGGCTGCGCAGGAGACAACTTGGAGCAGGGCAGAGCAGGCGTGGGGATCCCGGAGACTCTGTTCCCTCTGGGCCGGCAGTGCCACCGAGGCTCTGGTCCCCAGCTCCAGGCCCCCCTAGGCAGTGCAGGGCCAGGGTTGGTGCGGGCCTGGGGGGTAGCAGATTCGCAGGGGCCACCAGTGCCAGGAACAACCCTGGGCATGGGGGAAGGGGCAACTGCACGGGTACAGCAAGCCCTGGTCCCAAACCCAAGTCCGGCTTTGCTCCACTCCCTCCTGATCCCTGCCCAGTCCCAGCTCCAGCCCCACTCCCTCCCCCTCCCCCTCCCCCCGGGACCTTTCCCCTCCGACTTTCACGCAGGGGGGGCATATGCATACTCAGCCCCACCATTCTTTTTCTCCCTCCACCTATGTTACACATTCAACTTAGTTTGTGAAAACAGCTCATCATCCTGCCCATTTCACATAATATTAACACAGAAATGTTAGCCAAGAAGTCACACAAAAGCTATATAGTTAAGAACTGCCAACGTATTACCCACCTAACCTCCCTACAAAAAAAAAAAAAAAAAAAAAAAAAAAGAGCAGCATCAAATAGGTCAGTTATGATTGGTACCTACCCTTTCTCTACCTTCAGTTTGGTTTCCTTGACCCCTATTCAGAAGGCGGTTTCATGTAATAGCAATTCAGTTTTTAATCACAGATTTACAAACTTTGAAATGAACCTTGCAACAATTACACTTATCCCTGTGTCAAAGCCTACTGTGAATCTGAGAGACAAGTCATATGTACCCTTGCCACATCAGGGGCAAGTCAGGGATTCTGGTTCAAGTGAAAGAGAGAGAGACCGGGAGATGAGCCAAGTGTTGTTATGAGCAAGACATTAACTCTCTTATTTCACAGACCTTTTAAATCAGGTACCACATTTACTCTGCTCCATAAAATACAGATCTCCAACTTGGAACTCAAGATGCTTTAACACAGTTACGTGATCTCTCTCATAATAAAAATTTTTTGTATTTTAATTATAGCCCTAAGTTGCCACTATTTTGTTTTGCCGATGCTACTGCAGTCGTTGAAGAAAGAATGGGTCTCTAGCACCTCGCCACACCCAAGATCCTTTCTGAATGAGTATTTGTGAAGACTGGCACTTAGACAGCTGCACAAGTGGAAGGAATTGGAGCGGAATCACAGACAGATGTTTTAACTCAACACAGCCAAGGACTTGGGAATGCTGGAGTTCACTGCCTTGGTGTTATTTATATTTCTCAACATCCAGCGGTCCTCATACCACAAACAGTTTAAAAGAGGAAAACAAGGAGTTGCAAGAAAGTGTTCATACACACAGTGTCACTACAAAGGGAAGAGTGGAGGCAGGCTTCTTTATTCTGACTCCTAAACTTGAATTTGTTTAAGTTTGTCTCTGAAAATGCAAGAGCCAGGGTCACCTAAATTATAACGTTGGTTCTTTCATCAGTAATCCATGTGGCCTCAGGCAAACCGCTCACCCCCTCAATTTTCCTATTTGCAAAATGACAATGCTGTTATTAAGCACATTCCTCAAACATTATGAGGAAGTTATTTGTCCAAATCTTGTGGTTGTTGAACCCATGGAATGGGATGCATAAGGACTACATGACAAGGCATGAGGGATTTGGAAATCACTTTAAAGATGCAGTCCCAGAAACACCTCCAAGTAATACCGTGCAAGTCTGTGTGTACATGTGTACACGCACAGTGCTCTGCACCTCCCAAAAAATAAATAAATAAATAATCGGCTGCCCTATTTTCCCTATTGCAGTAGCTAGACGGACTTGCAGCAGAAGACAGGGGTCTCCATCTACTTCTCCTCGTTCTTCTCGGCATTACCAAAGTAAATGAGTTCTGTATCTGGCACAAGGCAAATAAAAACAACAAACAATAAAATGAAAAGAAAAAAAAAACAACCCACACACACAACCAAGATGTGCCTGACCCCTAGATCTGGGCATGGAGCATTTAGCCGAGGGCCTAAAAGGTCTGGGAGTACCAGAGAGGCATTTCTCCATGCCACTAAACCTCAGACCTGACATGCAGACACCAAGCTAGCTGCTTGGTTTCAGTTACAACAGCTTAAACCAGGGGTAGGCAACCCATGGCACGGGTGCCAGAGCATGGCACGTGAAGTGCCAGGGACTGACGCAAGCACCTTGGGGCAGACAGCAGGGGAGGGGCCAAGGCTATACTGCCACAACAAGGATTGGGCCCATTGAGGCTTCCCCACTGCCGGCCCCTAGCATGCCAACATCTTTACAAGTCAAGGCGGCAGGTGTTTTTGACCCTGTCCAAAAACACTGCCAGCCACTGGCTTAAATTATGGCCTGGAGCACCATTTTGATGCTCAGAGAACACAGGATGATCTAGCCACAATCCCATCCCCAGTGTCCCCTCATCATCTCCCTGTGCTAGGAGCCTGGGAGGGAAGAGGGGAGCAGTTATGGCAATAGCCTACTTGGGTTGAAAGGGTTTGCCTCAAAAGTTAAGTGTTTCAACTTGCTCAGGATTTTAAAAGGCTTCCGCTTCAAGCAGACAAGCTGCATTAATGTAAAAGAGCTCAGGGTCCCCCGTTTACCATACTTAGACACAATGGTCCACTTCCTTTGCTGAAGGAAACTAGCCAGACACTAATGCTATTTATGGACCCTTCTGTGAAACAAGGCAACCTTTCAATCCATTATTCAACATGCAGACTGGTTTTATTTCAGGGCCGGTAAAACAATAACCAGCATCAAGTGCAGAAAACCACCACCAAAAGGCTCCTTCTTGAAAAAAAAATATAACAATTAAAGAACTGGTACAAGTCGGTAATGCCTGAAAAACAGTTTCTCCTTGCCAGAGCTGCTTTGAGGGAGGGCATGTAATATGGGCTGCTGATCTTGGTCTCGTTCCCGATAGCTAGTCAAGGCCCAGTCACAGAGGGCACATAGTGCCACGGGACATGTTCCTTTTCCCCAAGCCCACTGCATGTCCCTCCTCCTGCCTCCACACACCCCTGCCCAGGTTAAGGTTCCCAGGGGAAAACCAAGGAAGCCTGCATCATATTTTTCTAAGCTTCATCCAGTTCAAAGAAAATCAGATTTCTGCTTCGCAAGCAACACTTAGCTCCCCCCTCTGTTTAAAAGAAAAGAAAACACAATGTGAAGACCAAACGACTCGCAATGCCAATTGCTTGAGTATAATTAATTCCCTACTAACATTTAATGTTAACATCTCATGCGAGTCTTTAAACAAGTCTTTATTAAACAACCCTCTCAAGACTCCCACTTCTAAAAACTGCAAGCTCTTGTTGAGGGTGCATCCGTGCCAAAGTGAATTCCAACTGCAAGAGGCTTTGCGCGGTTCTCACAGAGCCCAAGGACATTTGGAAAGGTAGTTATAGGTTTATAACAAACCTTAGTGCATCAGTAAAAACAATTCTATTCTTAGATTTCTTCCCTTGGTGCTTCCTGTAATCTCTCTCCAGTTCCTTTGGGAAAATTGTTTCTTGGCTATCAGAAATGGGGAGAACCTGTTCTTCATAACAGATGGATGATATAATACATCTTCCAAAAAAGAAAAGCACATGCAGAAGTATGTAAACATTTCAGCTGTAACACAAACAGAAAACCCACAGGAAACAAAAAAAACAGTTAAGAACAGATCAACAGGCTTCATTTTGATTTTCTGGCTGTTAAATATTTATAACACGTCTCTTTTCTTGGATGAAGGTGTCTGACTTATTTTCCTAATGATACACTTAGCTCAAGTGTTGTACAGGTAAGCAAAGAAGAGACAACACTTTAAAAGCAAGGGCGACGTCACGCACATCAGGCAGCAGTTAGAGACGCCAACCCTGGAGTTGGGCTACCTACCGCATGCAAGCTCACACCCATCCCAGTAACCATGGGGCAAGTTTCCTCTGCCAAGCACCAGCTCAGACCTTCATTTCAAACACAGAACGACAGACGATTCCACTCATCCCCCACCATGAAAGTGATGAGCTCCATACCCAACCCCTGCCACAACCACCAAAATGGCCCAGTGGGTATATATGACAGTTTTCTCAGAGGCCAGGCCAAGGCTGTGGAATGAATTCCCATACGAACCAAGGACTTCATGACCTTCTATGCACCAAGCGTCAGCTGCATTTCCACCTGCCTGCTTTTATATCAATGTGACAAACATTAGTCATGTCATTAAACACACTACTGGAAGGGACTCAAATATTGTGCTAATTAGCACCTAAATAGAACAGAAGCAGGAACAATAATTGTTGAGAACTGCTTCTCATTCTTGACAGCACTCTCCTGAACGCCATACACATGGCCAAAACAACAGGAGAGTTGGAGAACAAACCGACAGAACAGCTCAGCAGGATAGCCTTCAAGCAGACAATACCTTGACACTCCTGGTCCAAAGAAACACGACAAGTTCAATTCCTTCCTTTCAAAATCGAAAGAATCTAATACAAGGCAAGATTTTTGTTTGCTTGTTTTGTTTTCCCCATGTGAAGCCTCACGAATCAAGGTTTGCTCTATGACCTAATGGTACTTTTCAAAAGAAAAAGTACTTCCATGATCTTCTTAGCCATAACATTTCAGTCCTCTTGTTCTGAAACATGTTGCTTCCTATCCTCCACGTGAAAACCTAAAAAATAGACGCATTTCTATGCATGTTCACCCATCCAGAGACCCAGGAAGCATTAGAAGAACTAGAGACTAGGCATGCACCGATAGAGATTTTGGGGCCCGATACCAAATGCTGAATTTTAAGGAGGTGTATTGGCCAATACCAATCCGATTCCGATACAGCTGCGTGCAGCTGGTAAGTCGGTCGTGAGGGAAGAGGAACCGGGAGGGAGGTCAGCTCCCATGGCTGTGTACACCCGGGGGGGGGGGGGGGGGGGGAGGGAGGCCGGGGGGGGCGGACCCCCCCGGGGGGGGGTCCCCCGGGGGGGGGGGGGGGGGGGGAGGGAGGCCGGGGGGGGCGGACCCCCCCGGGGGGGGGTCCCCCGGGGGGGGGGGGGGGGGGGGAGGGAGGCCGGGGGGGGCGGACCCCCCCGGGGGGGGGTCCCCCGGGGGGGGGGGGGGGGGGGGTGCATAACCAATTTTATTCGGTTGTTTTCGTTGTTGGGCAGTCTTCTCTGACCCGTGACTTCTGCATGACATGGCTAGTAAAATTGTGTTATAACAGAGTATTAAGCAGAGCTGCTGAAGTCACAACTTGGTACAGCAAGATTGCTTAGCAGTGTGACTAACAGAAATCTCTGGAAGCATTTTAGCTGTAGGCAAGAACACTTTAGACTGATTCACTTACTCAGAAGTGGTCCACATGTGATCGGGGGCACTTGATGGCTGTCTATAGAAAACTGTCTAGTTATGTGGTGCTTGTTCAGCTCCTTGTTAGCAGCCAAGAGCAAAAGGTTGCAATTCCCCTATAAAGAGCTTGAGAATCCTTGTTTCACACTGTCTGTAATAGTAAGTGAGATCTAGTTTAAGACAGCAGATGAGCAAGTCAATATAGATCCATACATGGTTGGGAAGACTACATACATAAATCTTTCCCCACCCCTGCCTTAAAGCCTTCTTCTATCCTTTCGGACTTCCTCTTGGAGGCAAAGTTAGTTTGCACCAATAGTATAAAACAAGTATTTGACCCCAGGAGAAGAATTCTCCAGCTGCCCATGCTCTCCCATCATAAAACAGACACCCTCTACAATAAAGTAGCAAATTTGTAACTACCTTTTGTTGCAGCCACATTGCCGTGCAACAAAATGTGTAGATGTCTATTTGCTGTAACTTTGTGCCACCATAAAAATGGAGTGTTTCCACCTCAAGTTAGCAGGGAGCCAGTGAGTCCCAAGCAACAGCAGTAGTAACAAAGAAGCTTGTCGTGGGGAGGCTTGTTCAACCAGAGAGTCAAGGCTGAAGCTAGGGGGAAAGCTAAACTCAGAAGCAGCCCCGGGCAAGACCTGCAGAAGGCTTTGCTCACTACTTTGTCCTGGATTGCAGAGGGCTGGAAGCTAGAGGCTCTGGGGGAGTTTATCCAGCGACAATGTTAGAGGGCCAGCGAAAGCTGTCAGGAGGCCTACCTACTTGATCAGCTCATGCCAGATTGGAAATAACTCCGAGGTGAGGAGCCAAGTTGCACAGGGAAAACGAGTGATACAGATCAAGACACCAGAATTGGGATACCTGTAGATATATTGTATCTAGGATACACAGACTTTTCACCCTGATAGAAGTGACTCCAACCCTTAAAGACCTCTGGGTTTCATAGATTCATAGACTGTAGAGCCGGACGGGACCACAAAGGCTCATAGCATCCAACCCCCTGCCCCTGGCAGGAAAGAGGACCGAGGTCAGATGACCCCAGCCAGGTGACTATCAAGCCTCCTCTTGAAGACCTCCAAGTTAGATGACAGTACCACCTCTTGTGGAAGCCCATTCCAGATTCAGGCCACCCTTACTGTAAAAAATTTCTTCCTGATGTCTAACCTGAATCTACTCTCCACTAGTTTGCACCCATTATTCCTAGTTACTCCTAGGGGTGGCTCTGGTAAATAGCTCATCTTCAATTCTCTGTTGTCCTCCCTTGATAAACTTATAGGTGGCTACAAGGTCTCCCCTCAGACATCTCTGGTGAAGGTTGAAGAGATCCAGATCCCTCAGCCTCCCTCGTAGGGTCTTTCACGGAGGCCACTAATCATGCGAGTGGCCCTCCTCTGAACCCTCTTCAGATTCTCTGTGTCCCTCATGAAGTGCGGTGCCCAAAACTGGACACAGTACTCCAACTGCGGCCTGATCAATGCTGCATAGAAGGGGAGCTTCACCTCCCTCTATCTGTTGATCATGCATCTGATAATGCACGACAAGGTGCGATTGGCTTTGTTAATGGCTTCATTACACAACCAGCTCATGTTCATCTTGGAGTCAACTATGACACCAAGATCCCTCTCAGCCACTGAGGAGGTCATCCCCGAACCTATAGGTGTGCTGGGGATTCCTCCTCCCTAGGCAGAGTATA
>NW_017728996.1:14972480-14986124 GCF_001723915.1 Gavialis gangeticus | reverse complement strand
CCATGTCCCCTCTTGAAGTGCGGCACCCAAAACTGGACATATTACTCCAACTGCAGCCTGATCAAGGCCGCACAGAGGGGGAGCATCACCTCCCTCGATCTGTTGGTCATGAATCTGCTAATACACGACAAGGTGCGAACGGCCTTGTTGATGGCCTCGTTACACTGCCAGGTCACATTCATCTTGGTGTCAACTACGACTCCAAGATCCCTCTCAGCCACTGAGCTGCTGAGGAGGTCATCCCCCAACCTGTAAGTGTGCTGGGGATTCCTCCTCCCTAGGTGAAGTACCTTACATTTATCTTTGTTGAACTGTATCCTATTTCGTTCTGCCCATTGATCCAACCTGTCCAGATCGGTCTGTATCTCCCCCTGCCCTCTGGTGTGTTAACTTTGCTCCATAACTTGGTATCATCGGTGAACTTGGAGAAGGTGCTCTCCACATCCTCGTCCAAATCGCTGATGAAAATATTAAATAACATCGGTTCAAGGACCGAACTCTGCGGGACTCCACTGCCCACCTCCTTCCAGGCCGAGAATGACCTGTCCACCACCACTCTCTGGGTGCAGTCCCTAAGCCAGCTGGCCTCCCACCTGACTGTGTAAGCATCTACTCCACAGCCCGTTAGCTTCCCCATGAGAATAGGATACGAAACTGTGTCGAAGGCCTTCTTAAAGTCCAGGTGGATGACATCAGCCTCAGCTCCTGTGTCAAGGCAGTGTGTGACCTGGTCATAAAAGTCTGTAAGGCTTGTTAGGCAGGATTTACCTGTGACGAACGCATACTGCTTTCCTTTCAGCATCATTTCCCCTGCTGGGTCTTCACAAATGCACTCTTTGATGATTTTTTCCAGTATTTTCCCAGGGATAGAAGTAAGACTGACTGACCTAAAGTAACCCAGCTCATCCCTTCTCCCCTGCTTAAAAATGGGCACCATACTGGCCCTTTTCCAGTCCTCAGGGACCTGGCCAGAGCACCACACATGCTCAAACAGCCATGCCAGTGGCTCAGCTATGACACTGGCCAATTCCTTCAGCACCCATGGATGGAGGTCATCCGGGTCAGCTGACTTGTACCCATCCAGCCCTTCCAAGAGCTCCTTAACTAAGTTAGCACTAAGCTTTGGCAGTCTGGTGCCTTTTGGACATCTGTGTTCAAGGTGGGGGAATTGTCTCGGTCAGTACTTAGGAATGCTGAAGCAAAGAACTCACTGAAGAGCTCTGCCTTTTTTTCCTTGCATCAACCACCAACTGTCCTGATTTGTCCTGCAGGGGCCCTACATTATTCTGTGCCTTCCTTTTGCTTGCTATGCATCTGTGCAAGGACTTTTTATTGTCCTTTATTTTTGTAACATCCATGCAAGGCTGGCATGGGTTGCATCCATGCAAGGCAGACAAGGGGACACCAGACATAGCACACTTGCCCTACAGCCCCAGATGGGAAGCAATGCCCACTGATGGGCAGGGTCAGCCCTACCTGCTGTAGGGAACGCATCTGATGAACAGAGAGACTACAAGGAACTCCAGTTATATGCATTCTGCCTAAGTGCATAATTTGCTGTACTGCATAGCATAGTGCCACTCCCGATTTGTTCCCTCCTGCCTACCTAGCAACAAACATTGGTTCGCTGCACATCAGCTAAGTGCAGAAGCCACTTAATGCACAGCCTCTTGCAGCACTACTACCTACTTTGCAGCTTACTGTACTTGAAGTCACTGCAGCAGACACAGTAAAGGGGAAGCAGCTGTCCAAAGGTTGCTATCTGAGGCCTTGAAAATGGCAGGAGGGAACAGTGGTTCTCAAACCTTTTTGCCCAGTGGGCCAAATAGGTGGTCCCCTGGTCCATCCACAGGATGGATTCACTGGTGGTCCCAACTCACCGGCAGGGGGCAGATGCATGGATGGGGGTAGGGAGCAACCCAGCTCCTATCCAGCTGTGTGGGGGAAGGAGGCATGGATTGGCCCCAACCTGGCCATGCAATGGGAAGGGGCATGGCTCAGCTTAGACCTTCCACAAGGGACTTGGGAATTTGGTGATAGGAAAGAAGGTGGCAGTACTAATTACCAGTGCTCCCCCACCACCAAATTTCCCAACCCAACTGGGAGCCCGTGAACCAGATGCGACAGCTCTATGGACCAGATTTAGCCCACAGGCCAGAAGTTGAACACCCCTGCAGTCTATTTCTTTTATTTTAATGCTGTTATTGGAAATAGCAATACCACCATGTCCTGTGCGTTTCTGCCAGGTTGTACAAGCTAATTTCAAAACAGGCAAGCTAAACAGAAAAGCTATAGCAATTTAAAATATTTTAGTTTATTGTGCAGCACTTCTTCTTGCAATCAAGTAAACCTCTCAGGAAAAAGACCTGAAATCTTGAATCTCTTTGCATTATAAAACTGCAGAATAAACTGTTCAACTAGACAAGGGTTTTGTAGGGGAAACACATTAAGAGTTTCAGTGCAGAAAATACCTATGAAGGCAATAGCACTTCTAGTCATCTGAACATTATATAAAACGTATATCTTTTACGTGCCCTCTTCACTGCATAAATTATCATAACCCGAAGAACTTCCCAATTCTCATTATGGGACTTGATGTCTACTTCTGGATGTGTTTTCCATCCAAATATTCAGTGTAAATTGTGGTGGCTAAAGAGACTGCTTTCATTACTTTGAAATGACTGCCTGCTGACTTCTGAATGCTGAGATTATAAAGCAGAAAAGTTACTATCAGTCATGTACAAGTCTACTGGCTAACCAAGTAGCATGAAGTCCTGCCAAAATCCTGGCTAATCTAATAAAGGGAGAAAAAAAAAAATGGAGATTTTCAGTACTCCCAAACTGCAAAAAGAAATATTATCTGTATCCCAGAAAAGTTCTCATTCCAAGATGTACTAAGAAAAAGGTGCATCACCTTAAAGCCCCAGTATTAAAAAGAAAACCGATAAGACTGCTTCCGTCCCCCTTTGCAGGAACAAGTACTTTCAGTGCATGCCCCTATGAAATTAAGCAGCTACACTAATGACACAGCTCTGTGAACACTTCTTATACCCTGATGGAGGAATAAAAGGGAACAAGTCACTGATGCATACGTGACATGGTTACCGCTTAAGCATGTCTCTAATTCTCCCCATTTTCACTTCACTTTACAAGCAATTAATCCTCTTAACCTCCTTGCAAGCATATTTATGATCTCCAGTTTTAAGATTGTAAGCTCTTTTGAATCAGGAACAGGCTCTTTAGCTTGGTACAGCTCAGTATAAAACAGGGCCCCATTCCTGACTTCAGCTTCAAAACAATACTGCAGTAGACATCATAATCAGCTCCATTTTGCAAAAAAGGAGCCTCAGGCAAGGCAAGAGGGCTTGCAAATGAGAGGCAGGTAGGTACAGAACTTCTAGCTTGACAGCCCATGTACAGCCCACTTCCTCAATGAGCACTATCAAAAGGCTCTTCCCCAAACTAGCTGCATGCAGCGCAGATCAGAACTAAGGCCCTGGTCCTGCAGACTGATGTACACAGATAGACTTCTGCATTTAAGACTGGGGAGGTTCCCAAGAGATTGGCTGTGTAAAGCCTAAAGTAGCTCCCCGTTGTTCATCTACTGAAGGCCTAACTATGACATGCTGCTTTCCTACTGGTTACTGTACTGGTCTAACAAAGAGACGAGCACAGCGAAGGGAGAAGCTGAGAGCGATGTTCAGTAAGGTTTTCTTCCCGACAGCCTGTAGCTGAGAGCACAGTCACCTGGACTTTCTGAACTAAAAATAGCTCGTTCTACTATACGCATCTTCATTTTCAAAGCAAACTGCCCATGTAGAAGCCAAATATGCCAGGTCTCAGCCCTCATTTCTTCCCCACTCTCTACCATCAGTTACTTTCAAGTTAACCTACTCTCAGCCCAGCTGCCAAGAGAACACAGAGCATAAACATTTACATTCAATTAATGCAATGAAAGTTTTCTTCATCACCTGCAGTCTCTCATTTTGCTTTCAGCTGCTGTAGTCATCAGAAAAATGGGGGGAGCAGAAGAAAGTGGGCTGAAAACTACTCCTCAGTGATGGAGAAACTGAATCCTGTGATAAGATGAAATCCTTTCAACTCAAGCTTGAGTGAACCACGCAGGTTGCTGCCAGGGCTTCCACTGTGGGAAGTTCAGTTACAGATAGCTTGTGCTACATAGCATGTGAACCACCATACTGCAATGTTATTTTAAGGATTAATATCAGTGCTAGTATGTGGACCTGCAGATAAGGTGACAGCAGCTGTCCATTTTTATTCATATGCCATATATAAATCGTATTCATCAAGTGTAGTTTATAACAGCGCAAGCTGCATGCTACAGATCAAGAGCCGAGATGTTATAAGCTCCGAGGGAAATGGACTTTAAATTCTAACTCCTTGTTTGACAGCACTAAAAGTAGTGTGGGTACTGGTCAAGATGAGCTAAAAGACAACCCATTTCTGCTGTGATCCTACCCTGCCTAAATCATTTTAAGCTAAGAAATTCTCTGCACCCTGCAGACTCACAGAAGTGAACTCAAATTCCTTGTTATCAAGCTTTGCTTCTCCCACCCACATATGGTTATCGTAGCCATGATTATGTAGCTGAGGTTTTAGCATCCCAGAGGGAACTCAGAGAAAAGTCAGGCTGCAATGTAGAGTCAGTGCACAAGGACTGCTCTTTCCCTTCATAAAAGTCTCTCTTTTGCACACCCAATTTTCTTCTTAATTTTGACTAATCCCCTAGACTTCTGCTGGGGTTCATGGAAGGGAAGTCAAGTAATAGGAAGCACAGCAGGAAGCTACATACTAGGATCCATACTACCCGCAACAAGATAACTAAGCTCACTTTCAGAACAGGTGGTTTAAACCGCAACATGCATCCAAAACACTCTCTCTTCCTTCCTTCACAGTTTAGTTACTATGCTTCCAGGCAAATATTCCTTCATGTAAGTTTATAGGAGTAAACTGCTTCTCAAAAGCATGCCCGACGAACCCCACTTGTCTTCAACACTGCTAAATTCATAACAAGAACAATGCTGAGATTAAGATGGAGTCTGCCCGCATTTGGAATGACACATTCCAGGTGTGCCGGTCCATAAAAGGAGGAAAGAGTGAGTCAATGGTTTTAATGCAGAGAGAGCACGATTTAAAACAGTCCTGTGATGGCAAAACACTCTTTTACTGGCAAGAACTCCATTTAATACAACACTAAGCTTTATGTAGCAGTCACATCACTGTATGCAGCGCCACACAGAGAAGAGATATTCACCCTACCACAAGTTTTGCCAAAAGCTGTAGATGCAGAGTTTAGATGAGGAGCATGCAGCAGCCTGGTTGACAAGAGGCATGCAGCTACATGCATAATTCAAATGTGGGTACACTGGTAAGTCATGTGCCAACCTAAGCCTTTAAAATTCACAACCAAGCATTACAAACCCTCATGCCGTGCTCAGAAATGATCACAGCAAATCAGGCCTACTGAGAGCCAGACACATCAACCCCCCCACACACTTCTTCATATCCACTGTCATTTCTTTTCTTCTTTCCCCACCTCCTCATTAGTTACTCATATATCTGTAAGAGAAAACCCCAAAGTATTTCCCCACATATACTAAAAAAGGTTGGCCTTACAGAAGTTGCCATGAAGAGTCATACTGCAATCTGCACATTTGCTGAATTGCTGTTCAGAATGATCTTAAAAAGAACGCATTACTTGGGACAAATTTCCATGCTCTAAAGCTGATACAGTCTAAGAGTTTCCCCAAAACTTGCCTAAACACCTTTCCAATGCCCTTAAAACTACCCTACCAACAATTAACAGTAGACAGCAGCTACAGCCATGGATAGGACAACATGAATATTCTATTTATATTTCAGAAAATTTCACAAATTCTTGAAATTGAGAATTTATTGAGTCAGCTATTGGTACTTTAAATCTATTCTTTTTAAATTAGGCAGAACTCCACAAGAACAACTGAAGTGGATTCTCTTTGATGACTCAGTCCTATAACTCTCATTGATGCAAGTAATCTGTCATCATTCGAGTATTGCCATGGAAATCAAAGGGATTAGTCATGCAAAGCTTAACCTGGCAAAACAGGGTTGCAGGATCAGTCACTATGCCTGCTGATTTACTCCCCAACATTGAGAGACACGAGTCTCTGCCTGAGAAAGAATTTATTACTAACATGACAGAGGCAGGCAGCATCATTGGAAAGTTATTTTTGGAATGAAGGACAAGCTGAAGCATTCTGCAAGAATTAGATGGTCTGGGACAAGAGGGAATTCCTAATATTTACAGAAGAAGTATCCAAGGAAAAATATAATTTGTCTGGAAGGATGCAAAAGAAAAAATAACAAAGAATCCTATGAGAAGAAATTGGGAAAAAGAGGTGATACAGGCTTTGATTCTGGTCTCTGCCTCACCAACCACATGCCAGCTGTGAAAGCACATAGGGGCCATAATCTTAGCAGACTTTTACTACTGGAGAGAAATCCAGACAAAAACAAGACCTTCCATGGAAGTGTGGCTGGAACACATTATATTGTAGCTGTTCTGCATAGCTGACTAGCCAGGTAGGGTATATAGCACATGGTAACTTTTAGAGCCATTGCTGCAGTACTATAATTTATGCTGGAGTGGTGCCTCTAAAAATCAAAGAACTTCAAAAACCTACCACATAGTATCGTCTTCAACCTGAAGAACTGCTTTCAGTTCAGCTTTTTTGCCATTTTGCAGCAGGGCTTCAAAATTCACCCATAACAGAATTATATTATTTCAGTCGCATATAATCTCTCTCCCCTCCTCATACTTGCTTATATTTTAATGAAAGTTACCCTACATATTTTCCAGCAACAGGTCTATAACAGGAAGAGAAATGCACAGGCTCTTAGCTAGTGATAACATACCGCAATGTGCAAAAGAATCGAGCCTGGTTGTACATTTCAGTAACACTCTTCCTGGATAGGGAGCGAGAAAAAACAAGTCACAGGTTCAAAAGAGTTTGTGTTGATCAGGATACATATTACACATGCACTTATATATGAATATATACACATAAAAAAATTAAATAAAGAGTATTGGGGTTTCTCCCCAATCAAAAAAGATCGCTTAAAATCCGGGATTTGTTGAAAGTGTTTTACCAGTCAGATACTCCTGGTGCTGTGATAGAATCTGTGTGTGTGTCAGGCAGGAGACCTGGGTTCGATTCCCAAAAAAAAGAGTTCCTTACACAAGTTTTTCTGAGATATTGCGTTTACATCTGTCCAAGTACAAACCAAAGCTTTCAACAATAAATTAACTAAATAGTACATTAAAAAAAACCTATTCCTTTAATACAAATAGTTTGCCTGAAAACTGGAAAAAGTGCTTTCAACCTAAATCAATACTGATTTCTTGATATTTTATTGGAAAAAAGCTTGCATTTGTGCCCCAGCTTTTGTTGGAGTGCTGCCAGCCCAGTCCCTTATCACTAGCCAAAGGAACACTGAAGTTTATAGCTTCTGAAGCCACATAAAGGTCATTTCCAAGGGAGAAAGGCAGGTAAGGAAAAGGACTCCAAGCCATCTCCATGGTTTTCTTTTCTACAATTCTCTGCAGTAATTAAAGAACTGTGGTTCCAAACGGTGATACCAGGACCATTAAGCATTGAACTATTCAGCAAGTGCTAGAGAGGCTGATATTTTTCCATCCAATCTGCCTATAGGAAAAGTTAGGTTTTCAAAAATAAAAGGGAATTCAGAGGAATTTAGGGAAAAGGTCCAAGTTCTCTCCAGAAAGCACACTTCAAAGCTCCTCATAAGCTCCCAGCTTAAAAAGCAAAAACATGGATCCAGAAAGTGCAAGGGGTGCCTCTGAGAGTTGGCATTTACATGTCAAAGAGCCCCGCTGTCCATCTGCAGAGCCTGGCTGAGAAAGGAGATGGCCCACAGAGATTCCTGGCCAAGGACTCCAACACAGCATGAGCGCATCACACCAAAAGGTGAGGCTGTGGTTCATCCTAAGAAATATAGACCAGCCAAGGACTTCAACACATACATGGGGATAGGGCTGTGATGCTCCTGACCTGCTTCTATGAGCCACTGCTGCAGCATTTCAAACAAAGACCAGTTTTTGTTTTTCTTGTCGCTGCTTTGATTGAAAATTTGTTTTTTTTTTCCACAGAGAAAAGCATTTCTAACTAGCTTTAGCAAGCACTTATCCAGGGCAAATGAGCTTTAAACATGTTTTCCCCAGTAAAACTCAGTCTTGTCCAAGTGCTACAAAACTCAGTACTAAACTCCTAACAGGATACACCCCCTAATAAGCTGTATTCTAGTCCACAGTACACTTTGCACAAAAAGAGAGGATTAAGTTGCAGGGGGAGGCTTTAAGTACACTGATTTGAAAGGGGAGACTGTCAAAGTCATCAACATTTGTGTTCTGATTTATATACCGCTGCACTTCCAGTTCCTTCACATAGCTGGCTCTTTGCTGGGGGAAAAAGTGTCTTAATAAAATGTCACTCTATAAAAAAAAGATAATATTGACAAAACAAGTAATGCCTGCTGCAACTATTTCTTTTCCCATGCTGTATCCCAAACCCTTCAACAGATGTATTTTCTTTGCTCAGTATCGGTTGCGTTTCATCTACCTATAGACTGGCATTCTAAACCGAGTAAGTTTTCCTTGGATTCAGTGTATCTTCAGCTAAAACACAATTTCCACAGTTCCCCTGTACCAGAAATAACCCACAGTAAAGAAACACCCCAGATTAAGAAGGGATATTGTTTTTAGCTCCCATCTGTAATGGCAGAAGACCTTCAATGCTCCAGAAATGGAAGGCAGTAAAAGATGAGATAGCCAAGGAAACCAACACACAGAACCCTGGAACCTGCAGCAGCGACTCATTTGGCAGTTTTAGTGAAGTTTCTAGCCATAGTCCCACTACCGCTACTATCAGAAAACAGTGAATGGACGTGTCAGCTAATGTGACAATCATCCCACACCCTAAAGAAAAGCCAAGTCTAGGCACTTTTAATGCCCCTGTCATCATAGTACCAGAACACCTCTCAGCCCAACGTAGTTATCTCTGCAAAGAAGGGAAATGCTGTTATTTTCAGTTTACAAAACAGACAAGAGGCGAAGACTAAATAATCAGCACAGGATCACAGAGGAAGCTTCTGATGGAGCTGGGATTTAAATTTACATGTCCCAATCCCAGGACCATCCCTCAGCTGTCAAGGCAATGTTTCTCAAGCTTTTTAAAACAGAAGGTACCTCTCACTAGACTCAAAGAGCTTCTCAAAAAAAGCACTCCTCAACCAATTCTTAGCTTTCGTACTTTTTCAACTACAGAAAAATACTCGAGGAATCCTTTTAACATCTTTCTGAGCTGGAAAACACCCGGAAAGACTACAACAAGTCAGAACGATTTTGATACTATGCATTCCTACTGGAAATCTCTGGGTTTGTCTGGTGAATTGTGCATAGGTGTTTGTAATCCTAACAATGCTAATATTAAGCAGCACCACACAGTACCCGTAAAGGGATCTTATGGCACCCCAGGGTGTTGCAACACCCTGATTGAAAAATCACTGGTTTAAGGTGTCTCAAAATAGGAGTACTGTATCCCAAATCACCAGCCACTAAAATAAAAAAAAAAAAAAAGTGGGTGTTGGCCAATCACATGTACATAATATCAGGCTGTCTTTCGTTGCTGCCAAGCTGCGTATGCAAAGTACCAATACGACAAAACTGTCTTGAGATACACAAAAAACACGCTTCATAGTTTGTGGCATCAAGATTACCTGCAGGCACGTGGACCCAGAAGCTTGCCTAGCATTTCCCCTGGGACAATCATTCTGTAACAGAGCATCCAACAAAAAAAGGTGGTCCTGTACCTGAGCAGCATCCCCTGAAACTCCTGCCTGGTTTCAGCTCCCCTCTTTGCCACAAAACAGTTGTATGACCTCAGCCAAGTAACTTACGAGTCAAGTTCCCATCCATGAAGAGAAGAAAATCGTGTCCCCCTCACGACAACTTGACCGGAGTTAAGATCATCAGCCCCTGTGTGAATAGGAGGAATATCAAGGGACATGTCCTCCAGCGCGAAATTAATAAATCATTACCTTCCAAAAGGACTCTTCAGCCTAACTCACCCTAACAGCCCCACAATAAGCCAGTGTATGCAAAACAAGAAGAAGAATGTGGAGAGGGACTGAGTTCAAGCTTCAGTAGTTATTGTAAACAGAAACCACACCATTCTTGTCCCATCACAGCTGATTATATTACGTGATCCTGGACCCACAGCACAAAAGGCACGCCTGCAACTCAGGACAACTGTCCAGACTTCGTTTATAGACGACATGCCTCTCATATTTCTACTGCATCACATATCTCAGCATGTATTTTGAGTTTCATGGTTGACTGTAAGACTGTAAGCAAGCAACACATGCTACCGATTGGTTTACCGCAGCATTTATATTCTGTTTACCACCTCAATACCTGCAGTAAAGGGACGCAATACCACAACAGATGGCATGGCTACAGAACGACAACACTGCAAAGGCTTGAATGCAAAGAAGAAAAGCATACGGGAGACGCCGTGCAGGACACTGGAGAAGAAGCAATTAGAGAGGTCAGTAACACTGATCTCTTGCTAATCCCAACTCCTTTGTATGACCTGCAGGGATAACATGGCTACGGAAAGGTGGATTAATAAACCCTGGTGGCTCAAAAGTTCGGACGCAGCAGCACTTTCGCTGCAACAGCGCCTCAGACCTCTCTCGAAAGAAAAAAGTTACTTCTGAGCAGCTGCAGCCAAGCCTGGGGGAAAAGCCTGGAGAAAAAGTGCAGGGGAAGCCCGTCTGGGAGTGGGGGCCCCGCACAACAACCCCAAGGCCTGTCTGGACCCGAACACTGCTGTGGTTCACAACCTTTTCGTATTCAAAGCCCCCTTCCCAGACCGGAGCCACCCCTCATTAGAAGCGAGACACCTCAAGGAAAACGCCAGCTCTTCTCACTTTTTTTTTTTTTTTTTTTTGACTACAGACAAAAGAGCAATTTTTTCCTATTGCCAAGAACCGGGAAAGCCCCCAGCAGAGCAGGATGGATTTTCACAGTCAGGGATCCCACCCGAGACCTTGCAAGGAGGTCAAGCCGCCCCTCCCTGGGGGCCCCACCGCCTGGTCCCACTGAGGGCAGCCAACAAAGGGCTCGACCCCGGATCCCGATGTTGAGTAAACACTTCCAATGCCCGTCTCCTCCTGTCCAAGGAAACCGCATCTTCTGGGGGGCGCCTGAGCACCCCCAGCGCTTCCCAGGGACGAGGCCGAGCCCAGGCAGCACCTCAGCCAGGGCAGGACACGGGGGCACCCACTGTGCCCCAGCCCGGCAACCCCAAACCCCCTCGACCCCAAGAATTCCCTGACCCTAAACTCCCTTGACCCCAAGCACCCCTAGACTCCTGACCCCAGGAACCCCTTGACCCTAAACCCCCTTGACACGAAGCACTCCTTGACCCCAAGCACAACTTGACCCTAAACCCCCCCCGACACGAAGAACCCCTTGACCCCAAACCCAGCCCAACTTTACCCAACTCCCGCCCCCCGCGCGGCGCCCCCTCACCGGGTCGGGGCTGCTGCGGGCGGCGGCGGCGCACTGTCCGGACGAGACTCGCGCGCTGCCTCCTCCCTCCCAACGGATCCGCGCATGCGCCAGCCGGCCGGAGCAAAGAGGGCGGGATCGACCCCCCTCCCCGAACGTTGGGGAGCCCGCTGCCATTGTTCCGCTGAGGTGCCAGTAGGCGGCGCGGCAGCCAATAGGAGCCGAGCGACGGGGAGCAGCTGGGAGCGGGGCGAGCACGTGGAGGGGAGGCTGCTCTGCCTGGGGCGCCGCCCCGCTCCGCCGCCCGCAAACTATTGTGTGCGCAGGAAGCAGCAGCCGGCGTGCGGGAGCCGCGCCTGGCACAGTCCGGCTTGTCCCGCGGAGCAGACACCTGCCAGCCCCGGGGTGCAGCCCCTCCAGATCACAGCTGGCCTCCACGCCACGCAGCTCCCCCTTCCCTGTGCAGGATGGAAATCGCAGGCTTCCCTATGCAATGAATTGACACAAAGCAGCAGCGGAGGCAAGAGGAAACCCCTGTCCCTGCACAGTAGCACGGTGCCCCCTGGGTAGCGCAGAGTAGAGCGGCTGGGAGGTTGCCCCGCCCCACGCCATCTACAACAGTGTTTCTCAACCCAGGGGCACGCGCACCCCCTGAGCGGGGTGGTGCACCCCCTACAAAAAGGCCACCCACCAGCCAGCAGTATCTGTGGGAACTCCCCGCTTAGTGCCGCCAAGCTCCAACCGCTGGCGTGCCCCCCACAGCCGCCGAGGGCACGTGTCGTTCATGTCTCAACCCGTGGGTGGCAAGAATATATGAACGAACTTCAAAAAGGATCAGCAAACTTTAAAAATGGGTTCTACTTGAAAGGAGAAAAATGTGGGAAACCGTGAGTTTTCCCTTGCAGGCTGGCAGAGTTCCCATCCCCACACACACATCCTGCCCCACAGCCACCTCCTGCCCTGGACACTGGGGCCTGCGGGCACGGGACAGTGGGTTGGGAGTGGGGGGCACTGAGTTGAGACCAGCCATCAATCTTTACAAATGGATCCTGATATCAAAAAGGTTGAGAAGCACTGATCCAGAACAGCCCCGCAAAAGTTTGGTCCTTAGGTCCAGGATCACATGCAGGCAATGCCTACCTGGCCTTGCAGCAGGTGCCTAGTGAGCAGGGAGGCTGAGAGGGGTCCACCTCTGCCTGCATTAGCTGTATGTCATTAGGGTATTTTCTTGATGACAAAGGCTGGGAAGCTGCATCTGCAGAGTAGCTTTATGCCTCTTTTTGCAGTGCTGGACCTGGACAAGTATGGCCTGAATAAGGCATCTCCCCTATGCCCTATCTGATGTTTCTCAGACGCAAGGTAAAATATGGGAGGGGAATCCTCCTGGAGACCACACTACTTTTTCAACAGCCTTAATCCGGAAAATTGTACCTGTTTCTTTCTCGGGTCCTCCTCACCAAGGGAAATGCCCCCTGGGAATAAGAACAAATATAAGCCGGGGGGAGGGACAAAGATCTCAGTCTTTTGTCCCAGAAAGTTCTTATATTGGACACACACCTTTGAATCCAGAGTTATCGGGTGACATCCATGGTCCATGAAGCCTCTGCGACAATTTTCAGGGTTGGAAGGAAAAAACAGGAGAGCTTGCCAGACAGCCCCAGTGAGGTGAACTGGAGTTTTGCCACTGGGGTGAAACCTTCCCCTCTATATGTTTCCCTGAAAAATGTATGCATTTACAGTGAGGCTACAGTGGCCTATGTACCACATGTACAGAGGCACTTCATGGTCTTGGAAGACACAAGGAGATGTGGGGTTGACATCTGCCTGCCTTTGAGAAGGGATATGCTCCATATACACATCTCTCTAGAATGACCTGGTAGGTTTTCGGCCACTTTCATCAGCTCTGGGGCAAGGGAAGTGATGCACATTACAGCTCTTTTTCCTTACCTCACTTAGTTGAGAGTTACCACTGGCACTGACATGCAATTTAAGGATCCAGAGGCAGTGCTCCCTCTGTGTTTACTGGCAGGCAGAGGGAATGTGGTTTAATG
>NW_017728996.1:14940969-14967480 GCF_001723915.1 Gavialis gangeticus | reverse complement strand
TACGCATCTCTCTAGAATGACCTGGTAGGTTTTCGGCCACTTTCATCAGCTCTGGGGCAAGGGAAGTGATGCACATTACAGCTCTTTTTCCTTACCTCACTTAGTTGAGAGTTACCACTGGCACTGACATGCAATTTAAGGATCCAGAGGCAGTGCTCCCTCTGTGTTTACTGGCAGGCAGAGGGAATGTGGTTTAATGGAACAGACTGAGGGTGAAGTGTGATGTTTTTCTTTACCCTGCAACTAAAGGAGGGGAGTTTTGGGTGTCTGGTACAGGATCACGTTCATAACTATAAAAGCTGGATGTATAAGTCCCAAGCAGTCCAGGTTTCCTCTGGGACAGAAACAGCACATGTTCTCTGACATCAGTGGTGATGCTTTGGGGCTCTCTACAGCAAAGGAGCATGCAAAAGCATCCTTCAGTCAAATAGGCAACTCCCTGGACCAAATGAAACCACAGTGCTAGGCCTACACTAACAAGCTTGCTCTCTTGAGAGATGCCAGCACCACAATAATAAAGCACCCGCAAAAGAGCAAGCTTCCAGGCACATACACCCAGCACTGCGCTAAGGTACCTACATTTCACCTGCTTCATGATGTGCTGTGCCTTGATGGGTGGATATAGCCCACACACTCATCTCTCTAGCACAGTGGTTTTACAAACGACTTAAAATGTCTTGCTTTTGATGACAAGGTTCTTTGGGTGAATCTGATATCTTTTATTAGACCAATAAAAGATATCAGATTCACCCAAAGAACCTTGTCTGCCTATGTCCTTAAGCCAACACAGTGACAACCTGCACCCCTGTTGCATTTGATGAGTAACTTTTAGCTTCTTTCCCAGCCTGTGAAGAGCGTTTCACTGCCTGTCTTGCAAGACCTGGGAACTCTCCTTCTGTTCCACCAAGAGTCTTCAAGTGAATCTCATCACCTGCCTTTCACCTTGATGTTTCTCCTTGTGTTTGAGCTACTCCTGTTTATTCAGCTGCTGATCATTCATAACAGGGTGCTTCTGGGCCAGAGTTCAATGGACACAGGCAGCTTTTTAAAACTGCAGATTTGTTTGTATATGAAATTAAGACTTTTCCCCCTTAAAACTTATCTTTAGGTGTACAGGGCCCTTTGTGCTACCATTCTAACCTCCCCCCCTCTAGCACTTATAAGCCATCTCTTTCTTGCGTTTCTGGCACACACACCAGCAAAGAAGCTGATCCTGTGCAAATAAAAGTGTCATGCATGTACCACAGCATTCTCAAATAGACCCTGCATAAGGGAGCCCTGCAAAGGGAAAAAATCATCCATTCTCTTGGATTTATTGACACACTGGAAGTAGGCTTCATCTCTCTATTTCTGCAAAGATTCTCGTTGCAGTCCTGTTGGCCAAACGTGCATGATTGCTCCTACTGCGCAAATAGAGGGAACTGGCAGACCTAAGGCTCACAGCACACTTCTCATCTCCTAGTCCTACTAACATTGTGCAGTGTTGCTTCATTTAGAGCAGCGTTCAGCGTAATGCACCTAAAAGTGTTGCTTACCAGATGCAATACTGGCTTGGGTCTCAGGACACCTGGGTTATATTCCCATCTCTGCCACTAGGCTGCTTGATGACTTTAGGTAAATGATTTCACCTTGCTGTGCCTCAGCTTCTCCTGCTATGAAATGGGGATAATGGCAACACTGACCACCTTTGTCCAATGTTTTCAGAAGTACTGATGAAAAATGCTTGTGGGCTACATATTCTTATGGTGATCTACTTCATCGCTCTGGGCTGGATCCCATTTCTGTTTAAATCAAAAGCAAAACATCATTTAAATGGGAGACCAAGTAAAATAAGGGTTAAAATGATTGTGCAATGCATGAGCGGTCCCCTTTGGGTCTTGGACACATTGGCTGCTTTATAGCATGCAGTGTTCCATAACCGGACTAAATCAGACATGAAAAACACCCTCTTCCAAATGAAACTATAGCTGTTGGACAAATTATGGGGATGTACCCAAGTTTAAGACTGATGAGGCTAAGGCGGTTAATACTCATACTCTTGTGAAGAAGGAGCTGTGGGTTCTTTAACAGCTCCCCGGAAACCTGCATTTCTAGATTTCATCTAGGAGCCAGGATGTTGCCCAGCCACTTTACTGACTCAGAGGAAAGAGTGCCACCTAGTGCAACCCTGTTCCTGTAGCACCTGTGTCCCATGGAGGTACCCCCCCATGTAAAACACATGACCTTGCAGTTCAGTAGCAACAAAGTGCCATGGTAAAAGATGCCAGCTGCCTACACTTTCCATAGCATGTATAAGAACAATCTCTACTTTTATCCTTGAAGATTTCTATCATGGGAGTGTTTCTACTTTAGTACCCAGATACACAGCACACGGTACCTAATCGGCCCTCCAGTTTCCTCACATTCACATACACAGCCTCTGCAAATACTTTCAGAGACTACACTGAGCACAAGGTGACAAAGTTGCTAAGGTGGCTGGAGAGATATGCCCCTAATCATAACCATCTCTACAACCAAGTCCACTGTGACAGAGATCAGTCTCCTCCACCCTGACTGGCAGTACTGTACTCTGAGAACTGTAACTCTCCAGTGAGCCAATTGCAGGGATTTTGTGATGTGGGTGAATTAGAGGAGGGCATGTGGTCTCTAAGGATCTCAGGCTGCTTTACAAACTTCATTGCTAGGTAAGTTAGTAGCATGGACAATTTCCTGGCAGACAGAGAGGAAGTCAGCAAGCCACCTAAGATCATGCCTGTAGATCAGAGCATCAAACCAATGGACCCAGCTCATCCTTGTGTCCGCCTTCTCAGGAGGGAACATGAGTTGCACCAAAGCAAGAGAAAACCCAGGTCCTCATCCATAACCTGAACGCCACAATAGAGGGACACAAATTAGCAGTTAGATTTCATAGCACTGACTTGGGGAAAGGAGCAGGCTTTACAACTGACTACAAAATACAGAAGAATGCATGATGATCTGGCCATGAAAAGTACAACTGACTCATGTTTTATTTTATTTGTAACGGTGCATGCCAAATGTCTGTGCAAGCTAGCCGTCTCACTAGGACTGTGAGGGCTACATACCTTTCACATATACACGGAGCCAGAGACAGAGATAGAGAGGAGTCTCGTGGGTGTCTGGGTGCTGTTGGCATGAATAAATAAACCTCTTTGTAAAAGTGTCTCCTGCCTCAGTGAACTGAACCCACAACGCAAAAATTGCCATGGGAACTAGAACAAATGATGTCGCAATCTTACATCCCATCAAATTCTTACTGTGCATCTGTATTACCCCACAACTCCAGTCCTGCCCTAGTCAGCAAAGATTTCATAATGCAGGCAGATGTCTAAGATGGACTAAGGATCTGGTTGCACTGAAGAACTTCAGTGTAAGCTAGGCATATCTGGGAGAGAGTTTTATACTGATAGCTCAGGTACTGCTAGCCACACAGCTGTGCTAGCATAGAGCTCATCCCAAGCTGCACAGCACACCTGAGAAGTTGTGCAAGTGCTGACCCACAGTGCCGAACTCTATGGTTGCAGCTGCTCTGGTACCAGGACCCATGCTAGCCAGGTTATGTTTATGATGACCGTACCAAACTAGTTTTCAGGACTGGCTTTTAGTTCTCTTTGACTGCCATACCCAAACAGCCAGGACTGCAAAGGGAAACTGGCACAAAAGCTTGCTGGTTGGTTGCCCAATGTAAAAGCTTGCTGCAGAGGGAAGTGGATATTACTTGTCTTTTGTACCAACCCTTGAGGAAGCCAGCTGAAAAAAGAACAATCCTGATGAGTTGCAGTTGGCCCACAGCTCCAGAAAAGACTAACAGAAGGGGAAATGAATGAATCTTGGCTTCCCTTTATGCATTACTTACAAATCTGTACTATTGTGAAAGAGCCTGCAGCTTTAAGAACTCCCTGTTATGAAACAGGGGACATCACTGAAAGTGGGAGCCTATAAAAGCTGCAGGACCTTCAGCAGTGCATTTAGGGTCTTTTTTTATTGACCCTGTGATGTCTAAACTTTGAAGGTGCATTTTGCCATGTTTCCTCGTTTTGCACCACAAGAAGTCAGGTTTTTATAAACCAAAAGTGAGAGAATCTCATGCCAGGAACTAAGGCTTCAGGAAAGTTGGTAAGTGTTGAAACAGCACTAAAATCTAAAAAAAGCTTAACCATGGACAGAAGATGAATGGAGAACAGGCAAACAGTGTTTTCAGTTATAAGCAGAAAGCTATACAATAGGAGGAACTCACCAAAAAGGGATTTTCTGCTCAATCTGATCAAGTTAATGCCTTTCTTCCTAAAACAAGTGATTGCTCCTCTCACATCTGTGGCCAGTGGAAGGTGTATCACAGCATATACAGCAAAGAACTATACTGATAGTCAACCAAAATCAGGAGCTCCTTACTTAAGCATGGGAGTTCATCTAAGTAAGGGCAGACTGGAGGTGTGCCTAAACTGCAAGCTACTTGTAGGTTCAGATTTGCATGCATATTTTACCCTGACTCCTCCTTATACCCTTGCCCAGAGGTAAGAATGTCCAGAGCTTTCAAGCACTTCTCCATTTCCAGTAAATGCTGCATTACGCCTATACCCATCCCTTTACCTGTATGCTTTGCAGCAGGGCTGTAGTGTGATAGCAAGCAACATGCTCGTGTCCAGGCTGTTCTCTACTGGCATTCCCACAATCCCATGGACCAGCATCCTCTGGCTCTTCTGCATTCTTCCTACTTACCTTCTTCTCACCAGAAACTGTATGGCACTTAACATCACTGTGCTTTGTCTTTAATCCTTTATTTTCCTAGCAGGAAGAAAGTTGCCCTGTCAACATGCATCTAGGTGGCTAGAGGAGCATTCACAAGGAGATCATGATTTTAATATATGCCACTGTAATGCCAACTCAAAGTAGTTTACTGGTGAGTATTTCTCAGGCTGCTTGGAGCAAAGCAAGGACCTTACACAGTAATACTTCAAGGCTGAGGTTGTTAAATAGAGGTGCAGCAATGCACCTGCTCCATTGGAGTTCAAGTACTGACCTGCTGCCTCCTACAACAGGGTCTTGTCTATAGATGCAAGAACTGAGAGCTCCAGAGGAATGAAAGGATGAGATTGGAGATCAGCTTCTGGTTCATCAGGAACTGCCTGCTGAGCCGATTGTTGCAGTGAGTGTCCTGGGGAAATCTCAGAGGAGCTGTTCTGTGGGGGAAAAAAACCAAACTTGATCATCTCTGCAGGGCTGGAGCCAGTGGCACCAGCACTTCTTCACATCCACTTTCCTATCCCAGCCCTTCTTTCCTCAGCCAGGCATATTCAAAGAGTGGGGCCAAGTAGAGAGGAAAAAAATTCACTAGGCATAGACCAAGGTCCAGGTGTTTCAGAGTCCTGCCTTCATCATGAAAACTATTTCATGGTCACAAGTCTTCCTTTACCAGTTTTATGTAACAGTTATACAACTTCAACACATGAGCTGCTTGCGAATAGGTTGCAAGAATGTGCTGCTTAGTAGTTACAGCTTTGCTGAAAAGAAGTGGCCATAGATTACTGTTTTTCAAGACCCATATTCTTCCAGAATTGTCCCCACTGCTGAGAGAGAGGGCTTGCAAGTTTGTTGTGCAGTTCTAGTTGATCAGGCAGTTAAGAGTAGGGCAAACTTTGCAGATCCACCCCTGCCAATAGCTAGACACTCCTGGGCTAGGGACAGAAGTTGCACATAAACCAGTTTCAGTGATCAGAAACTGGTTTAAACCTGTAACAGAACAGAAGTTCAGTGCACATAAACCAGTTTCAAAATGGCCAAAACTGGTTTAAGATAAACCTGATTGAATGTAGTATCAGACTTAACTGATTTGGGTCCAGCTGGTTTATGGATCTTCTGTCCCACACCCCTTCCTGATTTAAGTTAAACCCAAGTCCCACAGCATCCCAGCATGGTTTTCAGCCCTGGGCTGGGTTGGGCAGTCTGCTCCAAAGACCAGGGCTGGCCCTGCTCCTCTCCTCCCTAGTGGGATCTCCAGTTGACTGAGAAGGAGGTGGAGACTGCAGCTGGGAGAGAGCAGCATCTGCCCGGCTCCCCCCGCCCTACCCGCCCTTGCCACTCACTGCTCAAGCAGGGATTCCCCACTCCCACCCCTCTCCCATGCCAGGGATCCCAGTGGCACAGACCCCAGCCACTATCTAGCCATGTCCCCCCCCCCCATGCTAGCTAATGCTGAGGTGTGTGTGTGTGTCCAATTTCACTGGAACAAAGGCAGACAGAACAGTGTCCACTTGGGGCTAGAAGCCAGTGGCTTGCAAATGTGCCCTGCAGATAAGAAGAGCTTGAAACTAATGAGAGAGATGTGTTTCTTTCTTTTGTAGGGCATGATGGGCTGATAAGCTTTGTGTTCTGATAAGCTCCCTGCTGGCCTGCTTGCTTCAAAGCCCACACTCTATCAGTATTCAACAGGGGACAGAAAGAGGTTTGAGAAATGACCTGGTTTGCAATGAATGCAACCTGGGAGTGCTGTCAGTTTGCTGCAGACAGTATGAAGAAGCGGGGAGAGGGAGATTGAAAAGCTCAGTATCATCAACAGATGCATGCACTGCACACAAGCAGTCCTCCCTCCCCCCCTTCCCCCTTGCCGCAAAGTACAATGAGCCCCGCTCATCATACTTTTTTCATGTCAGTTGTACACTTTTAAAAGGATCCCTTCAAACTGCCAACAGGAAGCTGGTCTGACAGCACTGGCCTTGTGGTTCCCCTGGACATATTTAATGAAATGATGTTTTGTGTGTAGCATTGATTGTTCTCTTATTTGCAAACAAATGAACAGTCAAGCTTGTGCCAGACCGTTTTATTGAAGCATCAATAAAACACAAATTTACAAGGCTAAATGAGAGTCTCTCATGTGGCCAAGAACAGTTTTAGAGTTAGACTGATGGCAGACAAAGGTAAAAGCTTTTGATTTTATGGGCATTCTCGGATAAATGGGTCCACCACATTCCCTAAAAATTACAGCAGTCCCCTTCCCAGGTGCACTCCTCAAATTCTAATTGAAATCTAGAAATTAGCTTACAGCTTATCCCATGGGAAAGCACAGTCCAGAAAGGAGCACATGTGTTTGCAGTCAATTCCTCATTAACTGTCACCACATGTGGTCATGATGCAAACCCATATGACTTTCCTGGTTTCCCTTGAACCTGTGCCAGTGTTTATAAGGGCACTGTCTGGTTGTGTAACCTGGTAAAGGTCTATGCCATATGAAGGTACCAACACTTGCCTTTAGCTTCAGACATTATGGTTGTGACCTACTGTGCCCTGCAGACACACACACATAGGCAATGCCATCTCGTTTTCAGACTGCTAAATGCACAGTCTACCACTACCGTACTGCTGCTCAGAGTAGCTGAGTTTTATATGGAGTGCCCTATTATCAGGGTATGGATTTGGAGGCGCTTTCCTACCTCGTTCATCACAGTTTGCCAACAGTGGGCACTAATGTGCCATTAATACCCATCTGGGTGTTTCAGAGTCCTGCCTTCATCATGAAAACTATATCATGGTCATTAGAGTGGGCACTAATATGCCATTAATAAGGAGGAAAGAGAGTCCTAGGTTGTCCAGAAACTACATCTCCCTGCTACCCTGTTATGAGTATGGGCAAGGCATATAACACCAATGATGTTCATTAACTTGCACTGTAGTTCACCATATTCACTGGCTTCCTTAGCAGGGCAAGCCATAGACATGTATGTTTAGTCTGGTCCAGTTTGGGAACCCCCTTCTTAGAGCTCCAGCTCCTATGTCAGGCACATTCTTATGCGTAAACTGCTGTAAGAACCTCATCTCAACCTCTGCCACCAACTACTGATTTGCTAGCACCAAATGGGTTAGCTGTGGCCTCCAGAGGTGATCAGTGCATCAGGAATAGTTGTTCACCAGGGCTCCCCAAGGGATAACAAGGTCTAACGGCCACAGACTCCTAGAAGGCCGATTTAGACTGAACATAAGGAAGAACTTCTTGACAGTCCAAGTGTCCAGAGTCTGGAACAAACCTCCCCCCAGAGGTGGTGCAAGCATCTACTCTGGACTCATCCAAAAGGCATTTGGATGTTTATCTTGCTAGGGTCATTTGATTCCAGCAGACTTCCAGCTTATGGCATGGGGGCTGGACTTGATAATCTCGCAAGGTCCCTTCCAGCCCCTAATGGCTATGAAATCTATGAAATTCTTCTGTACTGGTATGTGTCCCCCAAAACAAGTACTGCTGTGCCAGAGGGTCCAGCAAGCTCCTCATACAGCTCCATGAAGCTCTGCCTTGTTGCAAAGAAATTGTGCAGTCACTGCTAGTCATCCCAGATCTGCAGGGGGAACTATTCATCTACAAGTGGGAACTGAATGGCAACTGAAGTCCTCACCATATTTGTCTCATCTTGCATGAATACATCCCCCTTACCCTGAAGCTCAGTGCTTTTCCACATTTCAGGGGACCCATGGGCAACTGGTGCCACCTTAGTCCGGGGGGGAGAACATGTGCCCCCAGTGCGACCAGTCTCACTGCCTGGGGGGAGTTCCCCCACCGCCGATTGCTGCAGCCACTTCCAGGAGTGGCTGTAGCGATTGGCTGGCACTTGCAAGGGGGTCACTGGTGCTCCCGCCTGCCTCCTCTGCCCATCGCCTAAGCAGCAGGCAAGCGCAGCTGGTCAAGGGGTGCACCAGCACTCTCAGAGGGTGCACGTGCACCACTGTGCACCCACTATGCGTCACCACTGAGGGGACCTGAAAGCCACTGAACATCTCTTGAAGCACTGATCCCACAGCATGAACAACTGTCCTGCAATGAGACATGCTGTTTAGCCCACTGGTACAAATGCATGTCCCAAACCCCCTCATTTGATGACAGGCTAAAATAGGGGCCATGAAAGAAATGAAGAAGTTGTTCTACAGAGCACCACCAGCAAATTCTTAGAAAAGCTATACTCTGTGCCACTAGGAATCAGGGCTGTCCCCCAAGAACACACATCTGGATGTATGGGAATGAAAGTGTGGAGCCAAGTACCCAGGACTATGTAGACTATGTGATGTGAGGTAGGTTCGCACAGCTCACCAGCTGTGGATGCACAATATTGGGTAGACATATCCTAAGCAGGATACCAGGATTTGACTCACTGTCTTTGTGTCAAAATAGCAGATGTCCTATTTCTCTTTTCTTACCATAGTACTTCCCCTTACTTTCTTTAACAAGTTCATAATGTACTATCCCTGCTACTAAATAGTAGTTTTCAACAATCAGTCACCAAGTAATCTTGTATTGCCTTCTTAGAGCAGTCAAATGAAATCAATCAGTCTTTCGTAGAAGCTGTAGACTTTTCATGGCAATCATTTGGTCCCTGAGGTCTGACCTTATGTGAGAGAGAGGATTTTGATACATTATGGGCGCATCTACGTATATTAATGCAGCATTAGCCAGCAAGCAGCTCCCACTCTGTAGCACCCTCGTACCCCAGCCAGCCCCATTAATGTCTCCATATGCATTTTGCCACATGTAACTACTCCACTGTAGGATAGTACTCATAACGGGCAGTACTATACAGCAGAGTTAATTATCGTACTGCAGCTTAATAGCACCGCACATGTAGATGGTGTTGTTTTACTGTGGGGCTAAGTAATTAGTCAGCTCCACAGTAAAGCGTCTTGTGTAGATGCACCCTGGACCTGCCTGATTTGGCCATAGGAGCATGGAGTATATAGGAGTATATAGTATATAGGCCATGGAACCAAAATTTAAATCCTCTTCCAATATCAATTAATCCTCCCTAAATCCTTCATTAACAGATTTGTCCTCTTCCTTTCCCCTTTTTCCTCCTACAGGACCTAAAATTATCTCCATGTAGCACAGGGTTATGAATGAAATAATTGCCCCCTTTCTTTCCTGCCTGCCCTGCCAATGGATCATTCCCTCTCAGCAGTGGTTTCCTTACATACACCCCTCACCATATGCTTCCTGTAGCCCAGCTGTCAGCAGGAAGCACAATTCCTTTTCTTTTCTCAGTAGACCTAGAGACTGAATGAAAGGACCAGAGGCAGTTTCCGTTGATTTGCGGTTTGCAGTATGTGGGGCATGTCATCAGAAGAACTGTTGTTCTCGTCTCCTGACAGCATCTTTCTGTGGTCACACTTTTTGGAAGTGTCTGCTAGACCTGCCTCCCCCATCATTTCGTGGCAGCCTAGTCTGCTGCTTCTTCGTTGTCATTACACTGGCCGCACTCCGAATGGGATATGGCATGTTCTACAGTACAGCAAACTGTGCACATTCCTGACGAGCAAATTGAGGTTGGTTTTCTGTAACTGCGAATGCTGGAATCCCATGCCAGACAGACTGTGCTGCACAGCGTTCATTGATGGCAGCTGCTGCTGTACCTGAAGGATCTGTTTCACTGTAATCAGCCGTCATATGGTATTCCTGATCCCCCACCATAAACAAATCCAAGCACAGCTTTTTAAATACCCAGCTGACCTTAAAATAAGTCTTGAGTGTTGCCTAGTCCACTGGACTATAGCAGAGTCCCCCAAGACAGAAGATGCATTGGGTGGGCCATTTGATTTTAGAATGGATGAAAGAGCATACAGTACAGACCAGACCCACACTGCCATGGTGCAGGCTAAGTGGTCAAACAGGTCTCTTCCATCTCTTGTTCCTATGATGCTCTGTAGATGCTGGCCCAGATTGGTGCACCCGTTTTTCTGATCTGAGTGCCAACATCCCTGCCCTTTTACCATCAGTAAAACACAGGACATTTTAAGCCATGAGGAAACATGCTCAGATTCCAGTATAAATGGAGACTGTCATTTGTTTCATCACTTGTAGTACAGTAGCTGGGGACCATACAAGAGTTGCAGTTTGAATCTTTCTTATCATTGGTGATAGGGATGAATGGCTGAAAGCATCATTGGAGACCTCACTAAAAAGTAAAAATGGGTTAAAGCCAACCATCCAGATCTGCTTCCAACCCATTTATATAATTGTAATAAACTATCTTACAAAGCACTGATAATCTTGATATGGTGGTGAATGTTCCCAGATCACACTGAAATTAATGCATTATACTGAGCATACATTTGGTCTGCAATTTTTTGATCAATCTATTCAAGTGTGAAGGGCTGGTGAAGAGCCTTACGGGCACGGGGAAACAAATCTCTTCATCTGTGGGTTGGGTAGCTTGCACACCTGCCCGGACATCAAAACTTTGCAACTCCTCTCTGCCTGTCTGGAGGCTTGACTAGAGTGATTGCTGAAACAACAACCAATCCCCACTTTCACTTCCAAGAGTGACACCAGACAGAGCAGCATCACCTTGCAAGGTTACTCCTGGAATCAGATTAAACGTCTTATGCAGTGCCTTTAAAACTGAAGGAAAAGGAGATGAAGCCATTCTTCCAAATGCTGTAGCATTCAGTTCAGTAAAGCACTAGCAGCCATTTTACTGGGAGTATTTGCAACAGTATAAAGTTTGGGACCAGAAATTTAGAGGTGCATGAAAAAGATATGCAGAGGACCTGTCAAATGTCTGGCTATTTGTGTGTGCATTAAAAAAATGCATGCACAGAATTTGCATGCCTATTTTCCATAATTGCATACACACATTTCCGTAACTGCTTAGGGAGGCAAACCCTCAGATGAGGGAGATCTGGTTAAATATCTCCTACAGCTCAGTGCTGTTTCCAACTATCCAGCCTGAATCACACTCTTTATGAGCTGTCTAGCCACTCACATATGATCAACACCGATTATTAGATAAAAAGAGGCGTGCTATTTTCTTTGCACCAATTAGTAAGAGTTTGACTTGGCACTGAGCCCCACAAAACTGGTCATGGTGAAGTCATTAGCTCCCATTCATGTGCACACCACATGTTCTCCCCTAACTGTTCTCATTGTAACTTAGCATCAGCTGCTTAAGTACATGATCAATTAAAAACAGGGAAGCAGGAAGGATTATTAATCCCTAGGAAAACTTTTGCTGGCCAAAGGCATCTTTTGCTAGATAGTACACAACACAGTAGAACATACAATGGGCTACTGATGTACGTTCCAGCGCTACATTATACAACTACAGGAACTGTCACAATGATGAAAACTGGTCTGGGCCTGTAGCCTGTCTCTGACAGTGTCCAAGGCTTAACCAAATTCCAGATGGATTATAGTAGGCAACTGTAGAACACCTCTATATTGACTGTCAGTTATTGGTTGGCTAGGTTGTGGGGGTATCGTGCACAAATGAATGCAGTTGATGCTATTACCTAGGATTACATGCATCAGAAGCAACACTAGAAATCACCTCTAGAAGCTATGTAAAACCAGTACAGACTCTGCAGCACCAGTGCAGTGTATTGCCTATAAGTCTGCACTCATGCCCCTAATGCACTTACAGCACTCTGCAGCTCAGCAGGCTGCTGCATGGGTTCACTGCTACTTTGACTCACTGGAAATATCTGTCTTCAGTTGACCTACCCTGGTATGATACGCAGCTGAGAGTTCAGAGTTGTCAGCAGCACCACAAGCTGCAGACAGGCCAGCTACTGATCTCTGCAAGAAACAAGCTGGTCATGCAGAAGTGTTCTGCAGATAATTCATTGGTCACTATGCATCCCTTCCATTTAGGGACCGAAATAAAGTGATAACCCAGATGTCATCGAGCAGTGTTGTCTATCTTACCAGGATGTTGTGAAGCCTTTATAAATTCTGATAATTCAGTGACAGAAACAGGCCTGGAACAACGATCTATCTATAAATAAACTTGATTTGTTCTGAAAGCACTTAACACAGGTCAGCGATACCATGCTCAGTGTGCATATGGGGAAAATGGGGCAAGTCACTTCCTCTCTTGGTGCCTGAGGTTATCCAACAGGTCAATGCTGAGGCTGGGCTTTGAAGCCAGGCGTGCCAAATCTCAGTCCTGTGTCCTCTTTGCCAGGACACTTAATCATGTACCATGGATCCACCACTCAAACACACAAAGGCATATTTCTGAAGGGCATGCAGAACTAGTTAGGCCAGTAGAAATAGCAGAGATTCATGCAAATATGTGAACACTCAGTCATGTACATCTTATCATGACCAAGGCAGCCCTGGGCACATCATCTCAGGTAAAGATCAGAAAGCAGAGCACTTTGGCCTTCCTTTCTTCTCTTGCTGGGATGTTATGAAGTAGCTAAACACAGGGGCTGATGACAAGACTAATGAGAGACAGCAATACAGGCAGTCCTTGGACTTACGACACAAATGGTTCCTTCCCAAGGGAAGTAACACAGTGCCCTGGCACGCTTCACTCTGTATCAAGGCAGGGATCTATAAGCCAAGACATGACAGCAGAGGGAAGAAAGGAAACACCCCAGCACAGAACGTACCTGGGAATTAAAAATCCATCCCATGATGGGAATGCCAAAATCCTTTAAGGAGTGCAATGGTGGCCTCTACTGGTCCTTGCCAGAGCTGTCTTTTCTCTTTTGATTCCTCTTTCCCCTGACCTGTACCCAAGTGAGTTACTTGCCCTACTTGTGAGGGGTGGTAGAACCAATGCCTTCCTTTCCAGAATGAAAAGGCTTGGCTGAGCGAGGCGAGTCAGCCTGCTTGCGATCTCACCACCAATCCAAGGCAGAGCTAGGACTGCAACCCACGCTTCCTCAAGTCCTTCTTCTGTAGCGAGGTCACAGCACTACTCCACCGTCCACTGTCTCTAAGCTTCATGGAAAGCAGCAGTATTGCTTGACTCAGTAGGAAGTCTGGCAAAAGGATGCTGGGGCACAGACCAGGCATTCAGTCCTTCCCGCTGTCCTAAGCCCTCCTCTGCTAATAACTCTTCCAATGGCCTCAGACATTATCAACACCACAGTTCCCATCTATGGTATGGCTTTGATGATGCTGGCCTGTCTGAGAGTGCAGAGTGATTTTCAGAGCACCAAGTATTGTTGGGTACCCAGAATGGGGAGTGGGGAAATGTGTTGGTACATTTGAGACAAACTCCTAAATACTAATCTGAACTTCACCTCTGGCACTGAGCGCTTGAGTGCAAGCTCCAGTCAAACATCTGGAGCCTTTCATGTTGCTTCCATGGGGGCTCCAACTGCTCACAAGCCTGCAAAAGAAGAGATGGAGGCAGATTAAATGGAATGAGCAAGTTTTACAGAAAGCTAACCTGCAAAATCCTCACTCTCATGCTTTCTTCCCTTTCCGCAGCCCTCCCCTCTTAGCTTTTAAAGACCTACACATACAAGACATGATGAAACAGCTGGTTTTCCCCTGTTCTCCAACACCCAATTCCTGCTCATCTCTTAGTGCTCTGCAAACCTTCATTACCTAAGTGTCAGGGCATGCTCCTGAAGTCGCACCCGGTCTTAGATAATGTGGGAGGCACAGACAGTTAAATGCTTGGCCAAGGTCATTCAGCAGTGAGCACAACTAGGAATGGATCCAAGAGCTTCTTATTCACAATCCCATGCTTTCACCCTCAGAACGTACTTCCACCTTTAATACCCTATGTCATCGTTCTCGTTATTGCTCCCCTACCCAGCACGGGAACTGGGAGCCTTCCAACAGCAGATAGGCCTTGCAGATTTGGCCCTTTATTTAAGTTCAACACTCCAGAGCAGCTGATAAAGCCTGAGACGAGCTGGTATTAAAAGCAGGCATCGAGGCCATGTGACCAAACATCTGCTTCACAGCTGTTAACACTGCAGTTGCCCTGCTCTCTCAGGCAGCCCAAGAGGATAATGGGTAACGCGGACAGAGGCTTATGGGAGAGCTGTGGCTAGGCTCCCCTCCTATTAAGCAGCCTTTAGTACAGCCCCAAAGTGACAAGGACGGTGCAAAGATCAGGTATTCAGAACTTGTGCTTCCGTGTGTTATATACATGCTATTTGACATGCCTGTCCAGCTGCACAGTACACAGCAAAGGTCTGTAGCCAGGTCTAAGTTCATGCAGTGGGAGCAATCCGACATGAAGAACAAGAGACTGGAGCTCCACTCTGCATGAACAGCTAAATAAACCCTTTAAGTGATTCAAGCACTGCTCACCATCTCTGGGAGCAAATCATAACAGCAGCATCTTCACAGGACCCCAGTTTATATTTTAAACAGAGGCCTGACCCATATCAACCAGGGGCTTCGGCTTGAAATTGGAGCTAAAAATGGTTTTAAAAATCTTGTGCTATCAGGAGGGTGAACCATTCTGAAAGCATCTGTACAACTGCATGTCCTGTACTGTTTCTTACTTGTTGGGCACAGAAAATGTGTTCAGCCCTGAACAGGATAAGAGTTAAGATAGCCACAACCTCAGAGGAGTTAGCTTGAGCAAGTGACAGAATGGATGGCTCACACTGGCTTGTGGTCGGGGCCTGCCGATGGAAGTGGTTTGCAGGTCTCTAACAGGATGTCTCAGAGATACTGATTACAGGAAATGCTGCAGAGACTTAGGTCTAACAGGGAGCACAGTCCCTACCTGAGACCCCAGCCTACCCCGAAAATGCTGATGTCGCATGTCTGCCTGTGCACTCAGCAGCTACTGCCTCCCCGGTCTTCAGTCATGCCTGATCACTTGGGCTTCTCAGGCAGGACTCCTTACCACACTCAAGTCTCTGCCTGGGCACTGTTTTATTTCTCCAACATAAATTGAGGCACACACATCAAAAAGAGAAGGCTGTCTGCTTAACTGGGCCTTATTCCTAGAATGCAGAAACACACACCCGTTCCCACCCCTTGTACCAATAACTGGGGACACTTACCTTCCTCACACAACTCCTCCACCAAGTTTCTTCAGACTTTTTTAGGGGGTCACAGACCTCTTCTCCTACCTGGTTCTGATCATTATGCTGGGTTGGTTAGCCCTAGGCTCCTTGACTCCTAGTGAGCCAGTCCACCCTGTAACAGCTAGTCAGAGGGCTCATAGGACACCTGCTGAACTGATTAACTATTTCCATGACCACTATTTCCATGAATTATTTCCATGACCACTTTTCCCCAGGGACCACCACACTGATGTGTGGTGGTCCCTGGGGAAAAGTGGTCATGGAAATAGTAATGATACCTCCTGGGAAAAAACATCCCCAAACTTTATGAAACTTCATACCTGCATCGGGATCCAAACTCTGAGCCTTAGGCTCATCCCTGCAGTTGAATGGAGATTGCCCTCAGTAAAATGCAACCAGTGCTAAACTAAAAAGGAACATGTAAGTCTCCCAGCCCAATGTTTTCTGCTACTGTATTCCTAGTTGCAACAACCTTCTCTGTCGAATGCCAGCAAAAACTCCTGAAGTCAAAAGAGAAATCATCAGACACCTGGGCTAATTGTATGCCTAGATTCTGGGTTCCTTGTTTCACTGACCATACAGGCTCCCTAGAATTGGGAGATGGGTGCATGTCTCCTTTGGCTTGTAACCTAGTGTTGAAAAACACTGATTTCCATCCCTGTCCCTTCTCTCCCCTCCCCCAACCCATGAAATTGCATTTAAAATGATGAGACTTTTCAGAAAATGCATACTGGATTCCTTCTATTTGCCTTCTAGCTTTCAAGTTTTTAGGATATACATTCACAAGCTTTTCCCTATACCCAAGAAGGTTAGAAACGTAGCTTAAAAAGCCATATTTCACCTAATCATATGACCCCAGGGGCTGAAACTGCCAGGGAAAAACACCGAACAGCCTGTGGCTTGCAATAACATTGCCTGCATTGGCAGCGAGGACTCCTAGCTGCCATGAGGCTTTAGGCATGCCCTGCTCAGCAGGGGATGGAAAAATCAACCACAAGCTGTTGACTGCCTCTATTCGTTGTTACAATACTGAGAGTATAAATTACAAGCACTTGACACTGGGTGGGATTTTGCACTCAGCCAGGCCCTTGTCCTAAAGGACATTCCCTCTCAGCTGGGAGCACAAGGCTGCATGTATGTGTGTTAGGCGTGTGCAAGTCGGCAGCAATCTGATCCGGCATCGGATCCGGCCACTTCAGATGCCAGGGATCTGATCTGGAGCTCCAGATCGGCTTCCCGCTTAGATCCGGCCGAAGCGGCTTCAAAGCTTTGGAGCTGCCTCGGAGATCTGGCCATAGGGTATAATGGGGACTCAATCAAATATCTATAACTTTGTTGCTCTTTGTCTAATTTGGATGAAACTTGCAGGGATCCTGCCAAGCTTCAAGAAGATCAGTGCAGAGATTTGGGGGAAACTGCACCCCAAATTCTTGAAAGCAAAACTTGTGTCACGTCTACCTGTTACAACACAGGGGGGGTGAAAACTGCAGAGGTGGTCACCCCTGCTGAGGCCATGAAGCCTACCAAGTTTCAAGGTGATAGGTGCATGGGTTCGGGGGGGAACTGCACTCCAAATTCTTGAAAGCAAAACTTATGTCATGAGGGGGGTGAAAACTGCAGGGATGGTGGTCCCTGGCAAGGCCACAAAGCCTGCCAAGTTTCAAGAAGATTGGTGCAGGGGTTTGGGGGGAACTGCACCTCAAGCTGCTGACAGGCAAAACTCGTGACATAGATGACTCTGTGTGTGTTAAGGTGCAGCGGGCTGAAAACTGCAGACCTAATGTGTGTGTGCGGGAGTATATGTTTGTTTTTGGTCTCCCACCCAATGTGGTCAGGACCCAACCATATTAGAATACCATTGAAAAATTATGCTGGAGCTTAAATGACTCAATCCATAATACAATAACAACATTGGGTAGGATGTGGTTACAACACAATTGTCCACCCCATAGCTAAAACATGCTCCCACTCTGTTGCATACATGGGAACTAAGCCTACTGTAGCTGTGGTCCTGATACTTAACTCCACTAGGGATTTTGCACTTATGTTTTATTCCTCTTGTAACTAGACCCAACATTGAAATGACTCTCTGGAAAGCTAGAAGCTGTCTATCTAACTGGATTTGGAGACCCCTATGTTGGCTTGCCCAAATGTCATTTGAATCTCATTTTGCCACATTTACTTTTGAACTATTCTATGGCTTTTGAGCCTGCCAGATTAGAGCAGGTGGGGCCTTAGCATCTGCTGGCTGGTGTCTGCATGCCAGCCACTCAGCTGGGTCTAACTGTCCTCACATTGCTAGCCCTGCTTTACCTGTATCATTGGCAGTAAGTACATGTAAGGAAGTTGGCTTAGCATATAACAGATTTCCCTTGACGACTCCCATTTTTGACCATTGTATCCTGGTATGATCAGGGTCCAATAACATTGTTATTAAATGGTCAGCAACTACTATTATCATCACTGACATTTTTAACACCTAGAAGCTGAGATCATGGCTCCATTGTGCCAGGCACCATGCATACACATAGTAAGAGCCAGGGTCTGCCTAGCAAGGTTTATGATCGCCATAGGCAAGTTCGGGAAAGAGTGGGTGCTCAGAAATCTTCCTGGCTCTGGTTTCTGAGGTGGAACTCAGAGATTCAGAGTTTTTTTTCCTGCATTCCTCAGGAAATCAGTGGTAGAGCCAAGAACTGATCCTACATCACTTGGCTCCTAACCCCTTAACCATAGGGCAGTACTCTTTCTCTAGCTAGCTTTGCTTTTACTGGCTAGATACAAGCACCAATGCAGCTGGGTTATGATGGATATGGGGGTATAGCATAGGTGACTGGTGCCGCCTTAGTCGGGGCAGGGCACGTGCCCCCCCTGTGACCAGTCACACCAACTGGGGGTGGGTTCCCCCTGCGGCTGATCCCACTGACTGGGATGGGGGGCCACAGATGATCCTGTGGACTGGGAGGGGGGGCCCCCAGGTGATCCCATGATGGCCAGTCACTGCAGCTGATCACTGCACTCGCTGCAGCCACTTCCGGGAGTGGATGCGGCCACTTCTGGGAGCAAGTGTCTGCCGATCACTGCAGCCACTCCCAGAAGCGGCTGCAGGCACTCCCGAAAGCAGCTGCAGTGAGTGCAGTGATCAGCCAGTGCTTGCAGGAGGGGCACCAGTGCTCCTGCCTGCCCCCCCTGCCCATCACCTAAGCGGTACACCGGCGCTCTCAGGGAGTGTACGTGCACCCCCATGCGCCCCCTACACGTCGCCACTGGGGTATAGGTTGTAGTTGTGTTGGTTTAAGGACATAGGCAGACAAGGTTCTTCAGGTAAATCTGATATCTTTTATTAGACCAACTCAAATAGTTGGAAAAAATTCTTCTTAGCAAGCTTTTGGGTATAAATACCCTTCATCGGGCTGAGGAAGCATCTGCAGTTGGTGTGTGCGCTCTTCCTGGATGGAAGAAATAGTAAAGAAGCCAGAAGCTGGTATGCATGCAAGAAAGGCAGTCAGTGAAAATGAATATGGGGATATTTGGGGGTGCCAGCTAGTGTAAAAAGCCTGGGAGAGATCATTTCAAGGTGACATCATTTAGCAACAATGCTTAAGAAATGGGTCCTAACTAGCAGTGAAGAGCCCTGGCCCCAGGCAGATGGAGGCCGGCTCTTATCTTGTTTGTCAGATAGCAGGCAAAGGGGAAGATCTTCATAGCAGGTTGGTTGTTAACAGTGAAACAAACAACCAGTGACAAGCCTCCAGCTGAACAGCTTGTGGATGAAGTACCTGTTGGAGCTGGTAATGAGGGCTTTTCACTCATTAGGGCTCTACCACCTGCCACAGGTCCTGCAATCTAGAGAAAGTGCAGCCTGACAACGTTCAGAGACCTGACAGGGAAGAGCTAACATTGGTTTCATGTAGGAAAACACAGCTAAAATCACAGCTGGCATAAAGCCTTTGGACTTCAGGGGTGGTAACTGGGGATGGCTCAGTCGCAGAGGGAGTCATTAGAAATGTCCTCAGTAGGAAAAATTTCTAGCTAGAAATTCAAACATGTTTGTGGCAAAATGCACCCCACTGGCTTCTTTCCCCAGCGCCACCTCTTTTTGCAGTGCTTACCCCTCTACATGCCAACTTAGCAGCCAGAACATATCGCTGGTTCCTGCCATTTTATCCCATAGCCCCTGACCTAGGTATGCACTGCAAGTTACCCCTTCTGGGCCACCCATGCCCTGTCTAGCTCAGGGGTGGGCAACCTGCAGTGTGTGTGGCAGGCCGGGGATGGGACAGGCAGCAAAGCAGCAGATCGGACAGGAAGTAGAGCAGCAGATCAGGCAGGGGGAAGGGATCAAAGTGGAGCTTGGGGAGGGTATGGGGCTAATTTCTGGTTTGCTTGCCAAAAAAGGTTGGCCCCCTCTGGTCTAGCTCATGGGATAATCAGCATTAGGGACTGTAGGTAGGGCCCTAAGGCAGACAGTGGCCAGGAGTAGCTGCGGCCTGGTCTAAGCAAACTTTCCTGTCTCAGCTGGGAGAAGTTCTGGGGGCAGACAGCAGCTGCCATAGCAGAGTCATCACCATGTGTGCACAACCAGGTGCACCCAGAGAAAGCACCCAGCTGGTCAACAGCTGGCAGAAGGCACAGGAGTGTCCACAGGTAACTAAAATCAGTGAAAGCCTTGGACCATGTCGGCACCACAGAGCTCTGCTAGCAAAATGTTGTTTGCGCCTCTACCCACAGCTCCCTGTTGGCCACACACCCCTGCGGTTGGCCACACACCCCTGTGGTTGGCAAAGTGAAGTAAAGCTTCTGCTACCACCCAGAAGCTGGCAGCAGGGTCAGGTAGACATGCTCATCCTTTCTGCTGGCTTGAATGAAAAGGGACGGGGGATAACTGATACTCAGGACAAAACCGAACTCCTGAATGCATACTTCACATTGATATTCCACCAGTCCATGGGTTTTAGCCTGCTTGACAGGATACAAGATGAACGTGGTGGGGTGACAACCCTGCCATAGTTGGCATAGATCTTGTGGGGGACCACCTACAAAGACTAAATATCTACAAGTCAGTAGGACTAGATGAACTAGACTCGAGAGTGCTAAAAGAACTGGCCAACGTCATTGTAAGACCTATGGCCAACTTACTTGAAGACTTATGACACTTGGGAAAGGTCCCAGAAGACTGGAAGAAGGCCAATGTGGTGCCTATCTTTAAGAAAGGGAGAAAGGAGGACCTGGGGAATTACAGGCCAATCAGTTTGACCTTAATCCCTGGTAAAATCCTGGAGAAAGTTATCAAAGAACCCATCACTGACAGGTGAACAGAAGGCATTATTCTGAAGGATAGCCAACACGGCTACATTACGGCAGGTCATGCCAGACCAATCTCTTCTCCCTCTATGATCAGGTAATTCACCACCTGGATAGGGGAAATGAGATTGATGTCACATACTTGAACTTCAAAGAAGCCTTTGACCTGGTCTCCTATGATGTCCTCATGGTCATATTGGGAAAATGTGGCCTCAACTACTTTACGGCCTGGTGGCTAGGTAACTGGCTCCATAGCAGGACCCAGCGAGTACTGATTGATGGAACTGAGTCATCATGGCGGAAGGTGACCAGTGCTTCAGGGCTCAGTACTCAGACCAGTTCTTTTCAATATGTTCATCAACGATTTGGATTCGGGGATTAAAAGTGAACCAGCAAAGTTTGCTGACAACATCAAACTATGGGGGAGTGTGGTCATGCTCCAGGACAAGCTGGCAATACAGGCTGACCTGGACAAGCTCATGAGGTGGGTTGACCTCAACCTGATGTCATTTAATACAGAGAAATGCAAAGTGGGGAGAAGTAATCCACGACACACTTACAGGCTTGGCAGTACTACGCTTGCCAGGACCACAACTGAATGAGACCTGGCTGTCATGATAGACAACAAAATGAACACGAGCCACCAATGCGATGCTGTAGCTGGCAGAGCCGATCAAACACTGGCATGCATCTACTGGGGCATCTCAAGCAAGGCTAAGGATGTCATCCTCCTGCTCTACTTAGCCTTGGTGGGACCACAGCTGGAGTACTGTGTACAGTTTTGGGCACTGCACTTTAGGAAGGATGTGGAGAAGCTTGAGACAGTCCAAAGAAGGGCCATGCATATGGTTAGAGGCCTGGAGACCAGGTCATATGAGGAAAGGCTGAAAGATAGAGGACTGTTCAGCCTGGAGAAGAGAAGACTCAGAGGGGACTTGGTGGCAGCCTATAAGTATATCATAGGAGTACATCAGGGCCTGGGGAAGCAACTATTCACCAAGACCCCCCAGGGGAGGACAAGAAATAGTGGACACAAACTGATTGAAGATGGCTTCAGACTAGACATAAGGAAAAACTTCTTTATAAGTTGAGTACCGAGGGTTTGGAACAAGCTCCCTCCCAGACGTGGTACAATCATCCACCCTGGTGATCTTTAAAAAACGTCTTGATGCTCCCCTTGCTAGGGTCATCTGATCCCAGCAGACTTTCCTGCCCAAGTGCAGGGAGGCTGGACCCAGTGATCTGTAAGGTCCCTTCCAGCCCCTAACATCTATGAAACTATGAAACTATTAAACAGTGGTTTTCCCAGCGCACTAGATGCCCTGCTGGCACAAGTGATGACATGGAGCTGCACAGATCCAGTAGAAGCTGTGGGGAGTCAAACACATCGTTGAGGTGATGGCTACCTGTTGGCAGAAGCCCCTGAGTATAGACAAGGCCTTACCCCTCTATGTCAGGAAAGGATGGTTCTGGTGCCATGGAGGCGCTTGAAGTGTGGACACACTCTTCTGTCAGCAACCCTTTGTCACATAGCCTTCACCAGAGCTAGCAAAAGGATCCTGACCTTTTTGTTACCAGCCCAGCTGGCTAAGCAAAACTTTTCTTTTCACAAGGTCATTTTGGGGGTCAAAACTTTAAAAAGGGGGGAAAAAACTCAGATGAAAGGATGTTCCAGATTTGTTCAGGCTAAACTTTTCCAGTCATTTCTCAGCATCTTCAGGCAGTGGAGACACAGGGAGGGAGGAAAAAAAATCCAAAAGGATATTCTGCATTAGGTCTGTGATGTACAGCAATGGCAGCCAAGAGCAACAAGGCACAGCAAGGAGAAGCCCCCCTTCTCTCCATGCTCCATAAGGAAGTGCAATGCCTAAGCACAGTAGCTGATTGTTTTCAGTGCTGGGAAAGCTTGGGCAGTGGTAAGGAAACATCCAGACAGCAGGCATGCATCTGGGCAGAAGCACACATATGGCACAGGGAGCTGGGAAAGGCCATGATAAATGCTCAAGTTCCTGCCAGGCTGGATACGTTACAGGAATAAAGGGAGAGGCTGCAGGGAAATGCAGGGCTGGAAGCAAAGCCAGGAGCACAGTGTTGAAAAGTATTTTCTTGGTTTCAGGATGAATTTCTCAAGGACTCTTGAAGATCTGGCTGATGTGATTTAATGGCTTCTGCAGTCCGGCCAGATAGGAAAATCCCAAAGGGCAGACCCTGAAGAAGGTGTCATGAAGCTATCCCTCTCCCTCTCTTGTTGACAGACAGATGGACACAAGCATGCACACACACTCCACCAAATTGGTGCCTCCTATTGCCAAATGAAGGAAACTCCTGACATTTAAGCTGCATTCAAGAGGCCTGAAGAGGAATCAATCTAAGTTACGCAGTTTGCTGTAAGTGGCCTAGTTTAGATCAGTAGCAAAAAGTATGCATATTCGCCCTTTGGAGGGTGGCAGGGGTATGCAGGCTGCCTGCACTGTAAGTTGTCCTGGGGCCAGTTGGAGAGTGGTAAAAGTCCTGAGAGTCCACCCTGACCCAGGAAATGCAGCCCTCCTGTGAAAGACAGCACATAAATATACTGTGCCATCTTGCAGCTCTGTGCTGATATGGTTACCATGCACTAGGCTGTGCCTCTTTCATCACTATACCGTATTGTGCACCGTGCTTAGTTGCTTACCTTGGAAAAGTGTAGACCTGAGGCCTAGCACAAGGACTATGGGTATGGGTATGGGCATGCAACAGTATTCTAATTGTTAGGTGTGAGCTAGCTAAGAACAACCGAGATAAATGGATTTTTTTTGTCAGGACACACACTTTCTGGGCATGTACCTGCCTCACTATTGAATAATCTACTTTCCTCTGTGCAAAACACATTCTGTGCATCATGTCCATGCTGTGCTATCAAGGGTCTCTTGGCAACCCCTCATAACTGCCTTGATTCCAGCTGACTGTTGGTGCACAGGTGCTGTGGAGGGATGGGTAAGGCATCAATGAAAGATGAAAGCCTCTAGGTTACGTGGGAGAGCTGTAAAGCTCTAAGCTCTTATATCTTGTATATAGAATGAGCTTTTTCCTCATGGGTCATCTGACTGATTATTATCATTCCTGGTTATTTTATAGTGTGTCCAAATGTGACACACTTCACAGCAAAGCCTATGGAGGACAGGTCTCTGCCCTGCAGTACTTAATGTTCAAAAGATGGATGTAACAAGTGGGCCATTCTGGGGCCAGTCCAGACGTTGGCCCACCCACTTGTCTAGGGCAATCCACCCACCTGCCTCGCCTGCCATGCCTTTGATGTAACTAAAGATGTTCTTAGGTGGGAGGCTGTCCATTTAATTGTCCTGATGCCAAGGGCAAATACATGACTCCAAACCTTCCCTTATACTGTGTCCCATGCATCACAACTGGCATCCATATCCCCAAACTCCCCCAGCCCCTTAGCTAGGCCACACACGGCCTCACCCAGCCTAGATTTTACCTCGGGCTTCCTGAGAGCTGCCTGGTCCCATTTCATCCCACACCCCCACATTGGGGCTCTCAATCCCACACCCCTGGAACCTCAATACCTGGCTCCTTCATGAGCCTCAGACCCCACTTAGTGGACTTAGGCCCTGCCTCAGGCCCTCTTCTCATGGCTTAGACCCCACTTCAGGCTCCACTCAGTGGGCCTTGGCTCTGTGTTTTTGTGTCGGGGTATGCTCCCCTAGCCTTTCCCCTCCATGGGGTAACCCACAAGGCAGCAGGGGCTGAGGCTTTCTAGCTCCCCATTACTCATTAGGACTGTACAAAGCTTTGAGTGGTTTTTTGATTCAGAGGAGATTTGGCCTAATTTGGTGGGCAAATCTCTGAATCTGAATTGAATCAGGGGACCAATTAAAAGGTCCGAATCAATTCAAAGCTCTCCGAATCTTCAGAAAAAAGGGAGGGAACCATGAGAGGACCCCTGCCAGGCCCCATCCCATGCCTACTCCTCCAGCCCTCCCTGCCCCTGCCCATCCCCTAGCCCCCGCCATGGCTGCCCCACCTGCCCCAGCTCCTGGTGCTTTAAAAAAAAGCCTGAACTCACCGGCTGCTTCTGGGTGGGGGACGATCCCTACTGCCCCGCACTGCCCCATGCTACATGGGGGGCTCTGCACAAGCCCCCTGACCCCTGCCCCCCATGGGTGCCTTGCCTGCCCCAGCTCTGGCCTTTTAAGAAAAAAAATGAGAAAAACCCCTGGACTCACCGCCCCTGCAGCAGCCTTGGGGCTTCAGGGGGCTCATGAAAGCCAGTGGCCTTGGGGCTTCAGGACACATGATGTGGGGCATCAGGGGACACTGGGAATTGCCCCCCGCCCGGCAGGAATGCTGAGTTCAGGGGTTTTGTCAGTTTTTTTTTCTTAAAGGGCCAGAGCTGAGGCAGGTGGGGCAGCCATGGGGGGGCTATGACAGTGGGGGTGGGGTTGGAGGGCTCATGGCAGAGCCCTACATGCAGTGTGGGGCAATGGTGGGCAGCAGATTGTTCCCTGCCTGGCAGCACCCAGTGAGCCAGGGCTTTTTTTTGCTGAAGTGCCAGGAGCTGGGGTGGGTGAGGCAGCCATTGCCAGGCTGGGAGAGTGGGCAGGGGAGGGGCGTGGATGATTCAGAGATTCAGCAGCAGCCAAATCTCTGAATCAGATTTGGCCAAATTGATTCGGGACAGTCATTTGAATCACCAAATCGAATCGCTGTTCCTTGAATTGCCCGAATCCAAATCCGAAGCAAATACTAGCCACTTTGCACAGGCCTAATACTCATCCTTTACTGGGGAGGCACAGGTGTAGCATTCCCTGGAAGCTGCCCTGCCACAAGCAGCTCCACCACACCATCCAACCCCAGCAGGGTGCAGTTTTAGGTCATGCCCCAGGACCAGGAACCTCCTCCATCCCCATAGTTCCTGCCCTGTATCTCCAGGCTGTTCTGGGAGCAACAGCTCTGGGAGCTGTTCTGGGTGAAGTTAGTCCTTCAGCCCCCTGCAGCAACTGCCTGCTCTGCTTTGGGACCTAGCCTTATACCCAGGCTCCCAGCCCCTCTGCCAATCAGGCAGCCTCCTACCTACCTTGTGACTGGTTAATTGGGCCTGCTCCCACTTCCAGGCTGCTTACTGCCTGCTCAGACCCCTGCAAGTGGCAGGCACAAACTGTTCTCTGCCACAATGGACATGATAGATAAGTGAGAGTCCTGCCCCACAAAGGGAGGACACACAATGGTCCTGTTATTGGGATTCAGCCTGTTGTAGCTGGAATGGTTCAAAAGTTGTGCTTTTGGTTAGTTGAAACCACATTCATTTCCAGAACTGCTGTTGCACAAGTGGGTCCTCAGAAGTGATCTAAATAAGATGAGACACCTACCAGTGAGCTTTTCTCATGGTGTGGGAACAGTCTGCTTTACCAACAATCTTTGGCAGTGCTC
>NW_017728996.1:14926146-14935969 GCF_001723915.1 Gavialis gangeticus | reverse complement strand
ATTTCCAGTACTGCTGTTGCACAAGTGGGTCCTCAGAAGTGATCTAAATAAGATGAGACACCTACCAGTGAGCTTTTCTCATGGTGTGGGAACAGTCTGCTTTACCAACAATCTTTGGCAGTGCTCTTTCCACAGAGGTTGGCCACTTGTGAGACCATAAGGGCATCTGGTTTTGTGCCTTGACATCATTCAAATAGAAGCAGACTTTCAAGGCATGTGCATTTAAAAAATGCTCTCACATACCTTTGCTCTGGCTTGCAATGGCATGAACTCTGGCGGGCCCATCAGTGAGATTCTCTACTGTATCCATCTTCTGCTGCTTGCAGTAGAGTGGCAGGGGAGGGGCAGGAGTAGTTAGAGAGACATTTTTGCTTCTTTATTCTCTGTGTTACTACTGGCATGGCTTAAAGCAGCCCCTGGGCTACTCCAACTTGAAACAACTGGCTGTAGTTTCTTAGGGAACATATACCATCAGGAGGCAGCTAAGAACATAGCATGCTTTGGGTAACTCTCCACCATCACCACCCCTGGCTAGCACTTGTTCACTGAAGAATCTCCCAGGCCTGGTCTGTATCTTCTAGCAGTGAACTTGCATGAGATTGCTTTTCTTTTTTGCTCTGCTTTCAGATGTGTAAGAGGTCTAGAGGGAGGCAGAGGCTCCTCTGATAAATAGATATAGTCCATTACTCACCAGAAACTGCCTTCCTTTTCATATTTGTATTTACCACCTAGTTGCTCTGGTGATGGGTGCTTTATACAAGTCTAAACATTTGTAATGAGAATCAGACTGAGGGATTTAGACTGCCCCTGTCCCAGAGGAGAGGGTTTTCTGCTCAGAAAGATGCTTTCCACTGAGTTGTTCTAAATAGAGCCCCTCCTTGCCTGAAGGACAGGTGGACTTTTAAGGTTCCTAAGCTAAATGTGATAAATGTTAAGTAGGAAAAGGAGGGAAGGAGAAATAGAGACAGTTTCAGGGTGTTGGATCTGAACAAGAGGTCATCCTGAACAAACACTCCAGAAGGTCAGAGTTGGATCTGACTTAGTCTCTAATCTGATCCCAGATCCTTTGGATATGAAAAGTGGCTCTGAAAAACATATGAGAAAAGCCTCCATCATGAGATGAGCTGTTGGGCTGGGAATAACCCAAGAGCAATCTATGTCATATAATACATTAGTGTGGCCATCTCTTCCGGGAAGATCAACAACCTATTTAGTGGTGCTTGTGGTCCCACAAACTCTGCTGGTAACTTGACACCATGGTTTTGCACAAGATGGTGGTATGAATTATGAATGGCTAAAAAATGCTAAAAAAACATGTCTTCCTCATTAGATTCGGTGAAGTCATCACACATGCTGCTAAGCCAAAATCTGAGGGTGTCCTTCTAATTGTACCCCAGGGCCTGGGTGAAAGGGTGACTCTCCAAACCTAACTGGTACTGAAAGGTGCTTCCTTTTGGGAAAGTGCAGGCTGAGTCCAGCTTTGAGAATTTCAGAGGATAGAGAGGATGGCATGGGAAAAGGGCAGCTTGGGATATCCAGCTGCTACAGAATAGGGGCTGGGCCTTGGAGCCTGGAGACTTCTGGGTAATTGGGAAGCAATGTTGGGTCTGGGCATCTGCCCAAGGGGCTTCTGGGTAATAGCAACTGCAGTGCTGAATCTTGATAGTTCATCACTAAAATCATCATCACCATCATCATCATTATTACAGAGATGGGTTCAATCTGGAAAAGCAGATCCCCTCACCTTCATCCTTCATGCAGGTGATGAAAGTAGGTTGCTGGCCAGATACTCATGCCTCTCCAATCCAGTTAGTCTCTAAGGTGCCATCCTGCTCAACCTTCATCTGTAAGGGATAAACCCCAGCTCTCGACCCTCCTCAGCTCTGACAGATCCAAGCAGAAACAATACATCCTAACTCTACCCTTGAACCTGGCCAAGTCCGAGTCTGGAGCTGAACTTCTCCGTTCAGACCGTGTTTGATTTTTCACTCTGACTAATTTGAAGCTTAGCTAGATGCTTTTGTGATGTGCCTTTGAGGTGACACCTGTGTACTAGCACTGGCCTATTGAAATAACTTTCAAATATAAAAATTACTGCTAGTGTCCAGCTGGTGACACAGTAATAAAAAAAAAAAAAAGTGGTGTGCTTGCTGCACACCACTTTTCCTGTTACCTTGTTTTACGATGCTGGGCTCTCTTAGGTTATTATAAGGGTGATGAATTGCTGAACTGGATAGCTGCATTGTTTATACTGTAGCGAACGGAGGTTATGATGTGTTGGACAAATTCACTGATGCCTGTTCGGTGTCTAGTAGTAAGCAGCAGCAACTCTGGCTTGGAAAGAGAGCACAGTAGGTTCCTTAGATAAAAACAGCAGTCAATAGCCAGCTCATTTACTGCCATCTTCTGTAAGAAGGGCTGCATAGCTTTCCACTCGGAAGTACCAGGTTTCTATTCCAAGCTGATGCCCTGAAGCTGTGTCAGAGGAGGTAATAGTGAGTGGTCTCTTCCATGTCCTTTTGCCTTCCCTGGGGGCACGAGACTCTGGCTGTCCGCAACTCTTTTGGTTCACACACCTGCTGTGGGGTGCAAGTGTGTGAATCTTGTGTATTGAGCCCATGTGGTCTTTAAAAGATTTGACTCAAACAAATGTGATTTTTGAGCCACAACTGCAGCCGTTGCTCTACTTTAGGAAGGGGAACATATTCCCCAGAGTTAAGCTGGAATGAGGCCAGCGGCAGCCTATATTTGGCATGTATTGTTTCATGTTGATCTTTGTCTCTGCTTTTTTACCTGTTGCTATCCTTGGACTTTTCTTCCCTTCTCCTTGTTTTCCAGGCTCTGTCAAAACAAAAGTGCAAACAAGAAAATAGTTGAATGTAGGCCTGGAATGAGGAACCTGTGAGGTCCAAGGGGGTGAAACAAATTTGCTGATCCCGAAATCCTGTTTTCTGGATCAGCTGGAATCCCTCCCTCAGCCAGTTTCTGACTTCACCCCTGCTGGATTTCCTCAATCTGTCAGGAGATTTTAACTGTCCCTTGGTCTCCACATTGTGCCCCTCCCTGCCCAGACACATGGCTCTGAGCCAGGCCCTTTCATGGTCTTTCTGGCAATGGAAGGATTAGATGAAGCTCCTTCCCCTTAGCCCACTGGGCTGACTGGGTTGCACAGAGCAGCTAAGCACACGCTAGATATTTCACACTCCATGACAGCTTAAACAGAGCTTGCCTGCAGAGATGAGGCCAAGGCTCCAGCAGGCTGTATAAGGTAAGCAGACCATGAGGTTATTGGCTTGGACTGTGTCCCTTGAAAGTGGTGGCATCCAGCAGAGTTTGAAAGTGTTAGGACTGCAACATCCTTTTCTCTGTTGAATGAAGGAAACCTCCTTAGGAATGACTTTAAGAAAACACCATGGTTAGATGCTTAGAGACTCAACAGTAAGAAGCTCTGTTGGAGCTGGCCTAGCATCCAAGGCCTTAAATTGGAAGTCAGAGCATGTGGTTTCTATTGCATGCTCTGACACTGACCTATCTTGTCATCTTGGGCAAGTCATTTAATCTCTGCACCTCTGTTTCATTTCCTACCTTTTCTCTGTCTCATATTTCTGTATTACAAGGTGTCTGGGGAACAGATGGTTTTGCACAGCATTTAGTGCAGTGGGGTCCCCAATCTCAAGGACCATTCAGCTTTGGTATTAGGCTTTAATGGAATGAGCATATTCTACTCAGACCAGCCTGTTCCCTGAGATGTTCAAGTGCAGCCATTTCTAATAGGGTCCTTGCAAATAGCTTATGTGACAATTATGCAACACCCCATAGCAAGGCAACTGGCTAGAGATAAGGTGTAATAACACAGAGTCATTCTGAAAATATGATGGGGCCTTCTGAGCACACCACTTATGTGTGATTTCAAAAAGAAATGACACCAATAATTCAGATATCCACAGGGCTATGCACCAAGTGAAGCTCTGCTCTGCTCTTCCTGGGTAACAATTATCCATTGTAATTACAGGGTTCCTCATAACGAATACACAGAAAGAGCAGGTTTAATGCTGACATTCTTTCCAAATAGTATTTATATGGTAGATGTACGCTTGTGTGAGCTTGTGTGTGAGAGAGACAAAGACAAAGCTCTTACAGAGAATATGTTTAGGCTTCTAACTTGTATGAAAGATCTAGGCACAAGCTCTTAGGGGACTAGGCTGCCTCTCATCACGCATCTGAATAGTGCCTTGTGCGCTGGACCTGTTCCTTCATTTCCTGATAGAAATGAATTTACACATAATTATATATTTACAGGGTGTGCATGCAAAGAAAGAAAAGGGGCTTCATTTGAAAGAGACTTAGTTTGAAATTCACTCTCACACACGCACTGATACCATACTGTAAGGAAAACAATTAGCAAAACAAGCCCAAAACACTGCCCCCCCCCCCCAAAAAAAAAAAAAAAGGCCTCCCATATCTGCTGAGCTGCCCAATAACTCCTGGTAATGTCATACTCCTTTCAGCAAATCGCGGAGTCTTGGCGATGTTGACAGCCAGGTAAAAATATAACTTAATTTTGCAAATTCCATTCAGGGAAATCTCCCAAATACATGCTTACTCAGACTCCAGCAGCTTCTAATCTCCTGACTCAGCCCTCTCTGAATAATAGCTAGGCATGAACAGAACCAAGGATGTTAAATACTGATACCTTGGATTTTGTCACTGATTATGCTATTAACATGTACAGAATCATTCATCCTTTCCAAATCAATACACCCTGAATTTTGTAGAGGGCTCTGCAAAGTCATGTTTAGCTTTGTAACGTATCCCTTAGTGCTGGAAGATGATAGGGGCGAGGAGGAAAGTTATCCGAGCTCTTCTCAAAAGCCTCGCTATCCTTTTTCTTATGATTTTAAGTCAGGACTGAAAGGATCATTAGGAAGCATAAAATAGTTTGGAAGAGACACTCTGGCTACAGACACACACTGTATGGATCTGTTGCATTGTGTGTGTCTGACCCTGAAAGCGATAGAGAACACAATAGACAAAGGCAGTTGTTAAGAAACAACCAACCCTGCAGGATATAATCAGCCTATGAAAGTTTGTTTCAATGATGTAAGGCGTCCAGCTCTGTCTTTCATTGGTTTGGGATATGATTGCATGATGGAGAGTTCTGAATTGGTGGGTACCTGGAAAAAAAACCGTATTTCTGTATCAGGTGTTCAGCTAAGCACCTATTATTAAACTTGGTGATTATTTTTTTTCCACATTGCTTCTAAAAACTTAGGTCCAGATTTTGAAAGGTCTTTAGGTGCTTACTTGCTATTGAGGTGCCTCACTCCCATTGATTTGGATCACTTAAATAGGAAGTAGGTCTCCAAAGACCTTTTAGGATTTGCACTTAGAGGCCTGATCCTCAGCTGGGATGAATTGGCATTACTCTGTTGGCTGCAACAGGACCCTGAGAACTTGGTTCTGATGGAGCTTCATTGATTTATTGTATCTGAAGATCTTACCCTTTATTCCTGCTACTACATGCCCACCACACACCCCCTCCCCATATAAATGACTTGAATTCTGTAGTCAGCAAGGCCAAACTTTTTGGCAGACATGCCACAAATGAGCCCTGCACTCTCCCTGGGTGCCACTCCAATCCCTTTTCTCTGCTTTGATCTGCTGCTCTGCTGTCTGTGCCCTGTCTTATCTGTCACTGGGCTGCCTGTCGCCTCTCCAAGCTGCCATGTGCCACACAGAGGGGCTTCCTGTGCCCATTGTGGGCCAAGTTACCCCAGGCCTGATTCTTGCATGAGCCTTCTCCTAGTGATCAATGAGTTGATTCGTGTGAACAGGGACTACTCAAGTGAGTAAGGATTGCAAGGGCACTTCCAAGATATGACTTCCAAGGGCAGTAGAAAGCATGCAGAGCGTTCGATGGGTTAGTATGACAGTCAGGCAGTTTTATGCAAGGGAAACTGTGCCAGGCTGGTTATAAGGTGGATAAAACTAAACATTATGGAAATAGCATCTTAGTTAGAAAAGCTGAGCCTTTTAGTGATAAAAGCAAACTATGTTTTAAGGATTTCTTTTTCCTGCCATTCAACCCTCATTCTTTGATCCTTTAACATTTTTTAATTCAGGCGATTAACATTTTAAAAAGGAAGTCAATGTTATGCTTCAGTCCATACCCAGATAATCGTAGGTCTCGGGGGGGATTCTCTTCCCCGCTCCCAGCATTAAACAACTGGCAGTGTGTAATATCATTGTGGTGTTTTTGTTCTTGTTTCCACCTGAAGCATCTTGTGGTGGCCATTGCTTGGGAATGGGATGTGTAATGGAGCAATGGTCCGATTTAGTGTGCCAAATCCCATGTTCCAGCATACAGCAAGCAGTAAACTCCTTTACAGCAGGTTTTGCATTGCAGTCCAAGAGTCCCATTACTTGCTAGTCTCAGTATTGCACTTGATGTGGCAGTGATCCCATCAGAGAGCAGGGGTACAGTAAGAGCTCTGAAATGTGAGAAAGATCCCCAGCTCATTTTGTTAAAGCTTTTTAACTAAGAGGCATTGATAATCTTTTTCCCTGAGACCTTCTGTATTTATATCTTTACCCTGAGGGAGGTGGGCAGGGAAGGGGAGATGGCGATGCTGTGTTGGATGTTTTGTTGTTCACTTCCTTGCTCTATGTTACCGTCATTGTCTTTTATCTTGTTAGTTGTGTGCAGGTTGTGGTGATTTTTGTCTCTCTGAAGCAAGACTTACACAGCAGATGGACTACAGCTACTTTGCTGACATCATAAGTTTTATCCCTGTTCATAAGAATTGAACTTAACACTTAAACAGCTTCACATATTGTATTCATCTAAAAGGCCACACCGTAACCACTTCTGCTCTGGCCATGAACTTGTGATCTCTTGGGCTGTCAACCATGCACTTTAGCACCCGCACCCCTCCAGCTCCCAACCTGCTGTAATAAAGGTACAGACACCCACAATACCATGACAGCCTGAAATTCAGTGACTGCTTCAGTCCTGCCCTTGGCCCTAACAGTCTTGGGTAGCTTGTGAAGCAATGTTGGCCTTGTCCATTGTCCTGCTACTAGGCTCAGCACCTGTGTGAATCTGTGAGGGGGTCAGTGAGGTGATTCTTTGGATCACAGCCCAAAGGCAACACACCCAAAATGAAGCATCTGCGATTCACAATTGCCCACTAACTTGCCCTCCCACCCCACCCTCATGCAACATCTTGCCAGTCTTGACTGCCCATTTGTTTCCTTTTCCTTCAGCACCATCCACATTTCCTTTATGGTGCCCTTGTGCATGGAATACCCTTTCTGAGCTCACTGTTAAAGCCATGACTCTCTCACTCTTCAAATCCCCTTTCACACCTGCTTGATCTGTGCTGCTCAGTTAAAAAGCCTGACAGGTGGTAGCTAGGATGGCAGCCAGGGGGAACTTGAGATTTCTAGCTTATTATGATTCATTGTTAAATAGCTAATAGTAGGAGCCATCTATGCTAGCTGGTCTTTGGACAAAAATGCTCTTATCACAGTTTCCTTCATTCTGCCTTCTCCATTGTTGCTGATGATTACAGCTATTGGCTATGTCTTGTAGGTTGTGATTGCATACAGGCATGACAAACGTTGCTCATGGAAGTGAAATTTCCCTTGTACCCATGGCCGGATCTAGAACTTTGAACAGGGGGTGCAGATGGTGAGATGCATCATCACATATGAAACAACACATATTTTTCTCCAGTTAAATATAAACTCAAAGCTTTACTAATATGCTTGGGGCCTAAGGCTATACTATCCAGTTTCATATCAAAGCAAAAATAAATATAACTTTATTAGAATGGGTTAAAACAATCTGCAGGACTGTGAAATAGGAGCTTCATTAACAGGACCAGCTAAGAGACAGCAGAAGCGCAGAACAAAGGCTATCTTGATTAGTGGAACATCAAGCTATGAAAGAGAAGAGACGGCTGTTAACACCTGTGGAATGAAGGATTTAGAAGAGATCAGATAAATTATAATAAGCCATGATGTCAGATGACTCCCTCAGCATGGCCTGAGTAGAAATGCTGCTGCCACTGTCAGGCAGTTGGTTTTACACTTTGGGTGGAGCAGGAATCAAAGTTGGGTGCAAGTGTACCAATGCACCCCCTGGATCCACCCCTGCTTGTCCCTATCTGCGGATTGGGACTATATTTTATTCAGTATTTGAAGAGCATAGTGGGACTTGGATTACGAAGAGGGCCACTGGGTACTACCACAAAAAATTAGACTAAAAAGGACTAAGCTCATCTTTTAAAAAAAATCAAGCTGGTGCCCTTTGTACAAGAAGGAAAGGGATAAACCTCGAAATACATGCCAGTCAGGCAAATTTCAGGACTGTGGCTGGTTTGGCTTTGCCTCTTCCATTTATGTGACAAAACACTTAGGGTGTTCAACACTCCCTGCAGATCAGGTGAAGAACACCTGCCCGCCGCAGCTGACGGTCTATAGGCACCATGTCACGTCAAATGTATCACGCAGCTGTACCCTGGCGCAGAAGTGAAGCCTCCAGTTGAGTCATTAACTATGCATGGTTTGTGTGTTTTTGGATTCATGCTTGTTGCTCTAATTATCTCTCTTTTAGTGAACATGCTACAAGCACTCACAGAGGTCACTCAGCTGCCACTTCACTTCTCTCTGCTTTTGTTCCCTCAGTATGTTTTTACAGAGCCGTGTGACCAACGGTGCAGAGGGGAGGTACCAAACTTGCTTGGTTATACAATAAAGATGCAAGAGAATAATGTCACCATCACACTTGTGGGTCACAGGATAAATCCTTCCTTCTCTGAAATAGCTTTCCAGGGCCTGAGGGGTTTACATGGTACAGGGGGGAGCAGCACAGACCCCAAGAGAGTCATTAATGCCCAGGCATGGGCATTGTACTGTATTGGCCTCCAGCAGTGCCCTGCTGTTCTTCAAAATGGGCTTCTGAGTTTCCATCTGTATTATATTTTGAGGATAACTTTGACTTCACCCTATTCAGGCACAAGCAAACCCATCACTTGCCAAGATCAGCTTGATTTATCTTTCATTTCCAGCAGCTGTATAACAGCTGTATCCCTGCAGTGCTGGCATACGCTGTTCAGTACAGGGATCTTGAGCTTGTACCCAGCTGTCTTTTTGGCCTGCTCTCCACTGCAAAGTTTCACTGGAAAGATACTGAATGTGTTCACATTGTTACCAGATTGCCCGTCCCTTTGGGGTGCACTCATTTATCAGAATTATGTTCCTGGGGTCTCCGCAATTTTATCAATGTACTGCTTGTGTCACTTGTGTTTCTATACGGAGCTCTATCTCTCCCTTCTGCAAGTCCTCACCCCCAGTGGAGCTACCTTGCAGGCCTAGTTTCAATGGGGCTGGGTTCCTCCAGCTCCCGAATCAGTTGAACGCGCGCGTGCGCACACACACACACACACACGCACGCATGCACGCACGCACGCAGATTAACAGAGCATGTCTGAGCTGGCCAAGTCAATCATATGAGGGTGTCAGCATTTCCAGGCTGACACCCTCGTATGCTACAGACTCAGCACAGAACTTAGTTCAGAAGAGCAGCAATAAAATGCAGTCAGACACATGCGCACAGGTTAACAGAGCACGTCTGAGCAGGTAGGGTTACTCAGCATTTACAGGCTGACACCTGCATATGTCATAGCTCAGCACTTCTCAATCTCTTGTCCCAATTGTCCTGATAGTAACTCCCTTGATGAGCAGACCCCACAGGATTTTGGGGCTTTACAGGGATCTTTGGCTTAGGTAAAAGAAATGTTGCTGCAGAGCAAATAGA
>NW_017728996.1:14925822-14926080 GCF_001723915.1 Gavialis gangeticus | reverse complement strand
GGGGTGGTCTAGGAGAAGAAAGAGTAAATGAGGTTTGGAGAGAAAGTATGGCAACCAGCTTGACCATAAAAGTTATTTTAGTACCAGATATAGTTTCATAGTTTCATAGTATATGAAACTTATGATGATACTAGTAGTAATAGCCACACAAGGAAAAACAAACAAAACAGCTACAGTATTACACAACTTCAGTTGGGTATTTTTGGAAAACTAGCTCAAGTCTGATCAACAAAAGTCAGGTTTATAAAGTAATGCCTG
>NW_017728996.1:14920883-14925792 GCF_001723915.1 Gavialis gangeticus | reverse complement strand
TTTATAAAGTAATGCCTGGAGTAAGAGGGAAGGAGAGAGTCAGTCAAGTCTGAGGCTTAGAAAGTGGGCTTAAACAGAGAGAGAGAGAGAGAGAGAGGGAGAGAGAGAGAGAGAGAGTTGGGATCTCACCGCTCTGTGGAGCTTGAACTGGTTCTGGTTCCAGGTGTTTGCTGGATCATGAAGACAAGCTGTTCAGGTCCAGAGTGCTTGGGACAGGTAGAGCCCCCAGCACCATCAGGGGAGGTATTCCAGGCAGAAAAGGAGAAGGTGAAGTCCCAGTGGAACTGGTGCAGCATTTGGATCCAAGCACCAGAACAGAAACTTGAGCTTGGGTAGGGTTTTTTTAGGGAAACAACAATGGTTCAAGGGAGAGCACTAGGTTTATCTATGGGGAAATGTCAATGGTGGCTCAAGGGAGTATACCAGAGTTATTTTGTTATGCTGGACAATAGAAGTTGATCATTCCTGGCTATGGGCAGCTGTTACTCTGAGGGAGCTCCCAATGCAAACAGGCAGATTCAGTGTTTTGGGTACCAGTAAAGGAGTCATCATTAGAATTGGTCTGATAAATGCTGAGCTGGGTGTGTGCAGACATGCGTTGATTAGCATTTGGAGCAGAGCTCCCCCATCATGCAGTGCTCCCCTGCTTCTCTGGTCCCAGAGTTCAGTGCAGTCCTTGCCTTGGCATCTCTGTTCTCCACTTTGAATGCTAATGGTGGTGCCTCCTTGTCCCATCTTCAGTGTAAGTGAGACTAGGGGAGTTGCCTTACCCCTATCACCTTTGTCCAGAGGGATTTAGGAGTGTCTCCCACGGCATCTTCACTGCCTTTTGTAAGTCCTTCCTCTGATCAGTTGTGGTACAGGCAGAGGTGGGGCGGGGGGGTGAGTCCTCCGTGAGTCAGACAGGCTGGGTACCGTGTCAGGGTTCCCCAAGAACACAGAGCTGACAGGTAACAACATGCTCAGTCCCAAAGACAGTAGCAGACAGGGCCCTCTTTTTCACTCGGAGAATTACTCTGCCTTTGTTAGGTGGAGGAGGGCTTTTGCCGCTGGCTGAAGGAGCTTGGAGACATTTACATTTGGTGCTTTGGTGACTTAGCTGCTGAGCAGAGCTTCCCAGAGCCACTAGACGCACACGCTTTGATAGTGTGGTGATGAAGGCTGTGGTTTACCTTCAGACGTTCTGCTGGCAGTGAGCAGTAGCCCTTGTGTGTCTAAAACTCCCTTTGGTGTTTGTGACAACCCAGACTAGATGAGGCATGCGGACTCTGGTTCCCTGCGATGGCCATCTGGTGTCCGAGAAAATGGTTCTCTCTTGTCCTTGTTGGCACTCCTCTCTTTGAGATGCCTAGATGCTGCTGGTAGCAATTAGCAGATTTCCTTTTCCCTGCTCAGGCGTATGTATTATTAGGAAACACTGAGTGCATCTACATGTTCATTAATGCACCTGAGATACTGTGCATTTAGCTTAGTATTTTCTTTATAAAGAAAGCACTAACTAAATGCACAGTACCTAAAGTTACTGCGCAGTAGTGCCAGCACACAGTTAATGAGTGATGTTTACTGTGCATTAGCCTAATAACACTGTGTAGTGGGCTATTAGCGTGGTTTTTATTGTGACACACTACTGCACAATGTTATTAGGGCAATGAGCAGTAAGCGTCTTGTGTAGACACGGCCAGCGATGTTTGCAGTGCAACAGTGAAGAACGTCCCCTGGATTATTTATTTTTCTCTTTGGTGGCTACATCACCACTGCAAATGAAGGTGGAATTACTTCACATAGAGGCATATGGGTGGTGGGCATTGATTTTACTCTTAGTTTTAACCTAGGAAGCACAGGTAAGAATTGCAGTGAAAATATTGGGGCATGGGCTTCATGCCAGTTCTACAAGCCAGCCAGGGACTCTGGGTAGCTAGCCCGTGATGTCATACTTTAACTGTTGCTGGAGCTAGTATGCCACGCTGTGCTGCGATTGCTCCTCTGAACGCAGTGGAGACACCCCTCTTTCCAGCCCTGCAAGAGGCAGCCTGCATGTGAAGGGCAGTAGAATAGAGCTGTGAAATCATCTCTGAGACTACTGAAGAGCCGGCTTCAGGAAAATATCAATTACAGAAGGTGCTGCACTTTCTTTGTGTGACTCATGCAGAGCGCGATGGATCTGACACACAAATAGAATTAATGGGATTTGAAGAATTAATGAGCTGGAGAACTCAGAGGAGCAGAGACACGTGAACAAAATGGTCCTCAGTGGAACTGCAGTAGACCGGCATCCAGATCAGCTCTCGCCAGTCTCGCGAAGGTTTCCTTGTGAGCACAAATAATAGCAACTCGACTTTGAAAATGCCCCAACATCCAAGCAATTAGTGCACTGCACAGAATTAAACATGTGATTAAAATAATAAATCCCATGCAGGAGAATGAAACCAAATGTCAACTTTGGGATGTGGGCTTTAAGTCTGGGTTGCAGACAAAAAACCCCGCTCTCTCTCCTATTTGCATGTGGAGTCATCACAGGTAGTGTGCCCAGTGTGCCAACCCTGTTGTGACACTGCAGCACATGCAAATGCCTGAGCCCATGATTCAAGTCAGATGGGACAAAGGCAGAAAAAAAGACAAAAAGCAAAAAAAGGAGTTGGAAGTGGGAGGGACAGGCAGAGTGCGAGGGGAAAGGTATAGTTAATAAAAATAGGGATTAAGAAGGGTCATCCTTATTACCCAGCTTGTATACAATCTACAATCAGTGGATCTCAAAGTACTTTACAAAATGGTATTATAAATTCCATTTCATCAATCAAGAAGCTGAAATATGGGCAGCGAGTCAAGATGGGCAGAGCCTGGGCAGGTGTCATGTAAGACCCAGTGCCTTGTGCTGCCCCCTCCCCACATCATGCTCTCCATAGCCCATGTAGAGTGTGTCATGGGGAGGGATTAGTTTTTTTGTAATGAAAATCTTCCCGAGAGTGCTGTTTGGGGAATCTGTCTCCTTTAATGCCCAAGAGTTCGGTGCCTCTCCCAGCCAATTTTTCCTGGCTAGGCAGGGGCAAGCAGGGTGTCTACAGGCTCTGTGCGTCTTGCAGCTACCTCGGATAACACCGACAGAGGAGCTGTGGCAACACGGAGCTCAGTTCAGGCTGAAAAACCCACTCTTGAAGCTGAGGGCTTTCCTTTTGCTAACTAAGCTCTGTTACTGCAGCTATGTTGTTATTGGTACCAACTCCCTCCTGTCATCTAAGCCTGGATCCTCTGTGTGTCTGCTCACAACAGAAAGGGTTGGGAGAGATTTCCAGGGCAGGGCAAGTTCCATAGAGCATTCCTCCTTCCCTGCCATGGTGCCAGCCTGGCCTCTTACTGAGCTGAGATTCGGGGCGGGTGGGGGGGAGGCATCCCTAAAAGGCAGGTGGTGCTTGAGCACAGATTCCTTTGATGATGAGGGTCAAGGGGGATCTGGCCTTGGACAAGGGTTCAACATCCAGCAGTGCCACCTAGGAGCCTGTGAAATTTTAGCTATGGGCCTAGGGTGTGGACATGGATCTTGTAGGTCTGTGAAGCTGGCTGAGGAAGATGAAGGTGAACTTTCCCTTTATGATGGGTCACAGCCTCTCCTGGCCTTACCTGGCCAAACGGTACCATGGATCAGCCCCTCCTGCAGTGATATTTCAGGCCACTGAGGGACCATCTAGGACAGTGCCATCCCTCAGGGACAGGGGCCACAAGCCTGTGGTGCTCTGGGTGAAGAACGTTTTTCTGCCCAGTATCCCAGGCAGAAAAACTGGTGGAGCTCCCAAGTCTTTCCCATGAATCTTGTTGCTGTGTTATCGCTGCTCCTTTCATCCTCAGCTTTCTTCTCTTCCTCCCTCCCCAGGGTGAGGACTTTGGCTTTCTGCTGCCTACCTTGCTCTGACAGTGAACTTGGGCTCCTAAGGCACAGAGTCATCTAGTGATCCAGATCCCTCCTGCCCCATCTGCTCTGCCTGGGGTTTCTAGGGAGCAGGAGGGGCATTCAGCTGCGTGGTTTACCCTTGCAGTGGAGAATCTCCTGAAACATAGCATTCATAATAGCAGTCCCTCTAGCCTAGGGTCATACCAGCCCTGGAGACCAGGACCCAAACGTGGTGCTGAGTAAGGGTATCAGGCAGGGAGATGCTGGGGGCAGTAGCAGCACTTCTGAAATAAAACAGCAACCAATGCCCTGGGTGCCATTGAAGTGTAAAGCCAAAAAAACTCCATATCTGCATTAGAGCACTTAAATAAATTGCACCCTGCAATCAGGCACTTTCCCAGAAAAGCTTCAATGCTGAGGCAATGGACGGGTTGTTTTATTACCCTGATTAAATTACACAAGTTTTTCCTTTCTCTCTCTGCCTGCCTTTCAATCTCTCTCTCTCTCTCTCCCTGCATTTGCTCATCCCCCTCCCTTCCCTCCTTCTTTTTTGGGGGGGCAGTGATGCAGGTATGACATAAAGCCCTAGTCTCCCTCCACTGGAATCCCCTCTGGTGCATCATTAACATGCACTGCCTGGCAGGACTGCATCATTGTTAGAGGAGATTCCAGTGCGATGCATCCCTCGGCTTTGAAACTCCGGCACTGAGCTGAGCAGTCAGCAGCAGCAGCAGCAAATAACTTCATATTACAGGTAAGAGCAAGTCATTTTTTCTGCTGTAGTGCAAACAGACAAGACATTTCCCAGGGGGAGCAAATGGCTGGTGGGCTCTCTATTCCCGACACAAGGCAGCTGGGTGCCTGGCTTACCTCTGAGTGCTGTAAAAAAATAGGGGAAGTCTGTCCAAGAAAATGAAACAATAGGGGTTGCGGCTAATGAGACTGGAAGGCAAGGACCCAGCAGCTCACTTGGGAAAAAGTAGCAGGAATTGCAGGGCACTTTGTTATTTTAATGAATTGGTCATA
>NW_017728996.1:14896549-14915883 GCF_001723915.1 Gavialis gangeticus | reverse complement strand
GTGGCTAATGAGACTGGAAGGCAAGGACCCAGCAGCTCACTTGGGAAAAAGTAGCAGGAATTGCAGGGCACTTTGTTATTTTAATGAATTGGTCATATCATGGGCAAAACAACAATTCAAACTAACACCCTTACCCTCCCTGCCCAAGTTTACCCTCTTTGAGAGAAGCAATGAGCTGCTGTTTGTAGTTCGAGCTGCATGGAAGGCATCCAAAGAGGAAAGGGTTATTTTAATTTAGAAGGACAATCGTACTGTGCCCTGGTGGGGGGTTCTGGATGAGCTGTGTATGGCTGAGGTGTGGGTACTGGGGGTAAGTTGCATATGCAGTGTCTGCTGTGCTGTCTGTGTGCATGTGGATATGAGTTGCGTGGGATTGCGTACATCCCCCCCTGTCACCCTCAGCTTTCCCATGTGGCCACAACACTGCAAGCATGCAATTTAATTGTCCTTTGTAATAGTCCTTCCCTACCTACCTGGGTACCGTGGATGTAACTAAAACTAAAAAGTGCACTTGGTCACCTCTGTCAGCAGAGAAGAAATGAAGCCACGGAGGGCAAGGAAATGATTTTTTGTTTGAATTGCAGCTGTACTGTATATTATTTCCCCTGATAATATGATCTGGTTAAAAAAATCTGATCCTCTGTGTGTGTGTGTGCACGCGCGCTCGTGCATATACATGCATGGACGCTTACACACTTAGATATGCATTGTGTATCTGTCTGGGGATAGCTGCTGTTCAGTTGAGATTTTCATCACATATGCAGGACTGCAGTGACATAATCCATTATAGCAAGATCCCATAAAAACCATGGAGCTGTTGAAAGATTACTTGACATGTATGACCTTGGCTCTGAAAAAACCAACCCAATAATTGTAATGGATGGGGGAGGGGAACTGTGGAGCTCCCTCTTGTGTGCAAAGGAGAACCCCGGTGAGTTTTGATTGGATGCTTTCTCAGTAGTTAACTATATATGTTCAGGGGGATCTTCCCCCACCAGACATCTAGACAGACATTAAAATCAGGACAGGACTAAGCGATGCATCTATTTGAAAGCTGCTGCATATTGTAATTTTCCAGGCTCCTGTTTCTTGTCATTTGCCAGAGGAGAGTGAATGAATTAATCTCCTCACTTGGCCAGTTAGATGTCTAATATACAATAACGCAGCATTGTTTCCCTTAGGGCAAAAGCACTGAGCCCAGTGTCTCCTGTTCAGTTAGCAATGCACTATACCACCTCTGCATCTGCAGAGCACCTACACTAACAGTCAACTTACACCCTGTCTCATGGGGCAATCCCTGGGAGGAGGGTTGGAGGAGAGGTGACCTTCTAGACCTTCCTCCTGATTATCCTACAGGGTACGGCAAGGTCCCCTCCAGTTCCTGGTGGACGAAGGAAGGTGATGGTTAGCCCCAAGCTAATGTTGGAGGATCTATTACAGCCCCACGTCATTGGCAGGAAGACTTACAGTCAGTGCTGGTACATCCTGATCTCTTCCCCATGTTATCTGGGCCCTGCTGGGAGAGATGTGCTGTGCTGTTCAATGAGCTTTGAGTGAAGATCAGGCTTGAGATTAGGTACTTGGGTTTTCTGAAAGGGTTGTGCAAACACTGATTGTAGGTGCTCGGGCAATGTTCCTGGAACATCTCTGCTGTATAAACAGAAGGCCAATGAGCAGCAAGACTCTTATCAGGGTTTGCTATTCAGCTTCTTCAGTTGCCAGGGCTCTGCCTCAGGATGTTGGACATGTTATATGCACCCATCTGTGGTCCATGACATGGTCTATTGCACAGATGGCAATGTTGGACAGCTCTTTATTCAGGGAAGTGATCTGGAGAGAGAGGACACGCTTTCATCGGTTCTCATGGCAGGCTCTGATCTCACATGCCTGTTCATAAGCACACAGCTGGGCACACCACCAAAACACCCATTCTGTGTGTGCAGAGTTAAGCGTGTACAACTTGCTGGTTGTGTGCACAAAATGTGTAGATACCAACTTCACGAGGCGAGCTCATCAGTGTGGGGAGAAGTGAGTGTGCAAAACCCCATGCTGAGAGTGGAAAGCCACCCTCTTGTGGGACTGTATAGTCTCAAGAGGGGGTTGGCTCTCATCCACTCTTGACTGGGGGATCTCTAAGGGACAGCCAGGATGCTGGAGAAATGGCATGGGTTGGTGTGGGAATAAGGATGTGTTGTTTTTCTGCATAAGAAGAAAATAAAGTCGCACCTTGGTGGAGGGGAGAGGCAGGGGTGGAGAAGGGGGAAAGATGCAGAGAAGATTACCATGAGATCTGTGAAAACCCTGCTCATTCTCTGTAGTAAGAGGTTGAGGGAAGTGGCACCTCTGCAGAATGGGTTGGGGGAATTGGAGTTAAACTGGGAAAGCAGAGGCTGAGGGGCTGCCTGGTTCCTGAGGTACAACCCCTAATGGATGCAAGATCTGCCATCATTCAACCCAGTTCTGTACTAAATGCCAAGAGAAAGCTCCCCATCCTCTGCTCAGATCCGGAGCTGGGTGGCTTTTTGGCTTTGGTACAAAATCCCGGCAATGCTAACAGTCATGACTGGGGAAGCTCAGGAGTCTGTCTGCAGGATCCTGCTTCCCCGATTGTCAATTCTCCAAATTAATTTTCCAGATCACGAGCTGAACCTTTGCAAACGTCCTCATCTGAGAGGATTATAGAATTACTCCCATGCTAATGAGCAGGTTAGTGCTACGGCAGCTTAAAATCTGGGAAGAAGAAAAGGAGCTGGAACAACCAAATAAAGATACCAGGAGAAAAGGGATCCTGGGGTGGCTGGGCTGTCTGCCTCAAACTGCTGGGGAAGGGAAATGGAGGACATAACTTAAGCCACTGGGGTATATGATCAGCAGGGCCAGCCTTGTTTTCAGCCCTGCACTTTGGGGAAAGGATGGGAGATAAACTTGCTTTAAAAAGAAGCCCCAGCTCTCCTCTTGCAGACACCAGCTTTATCCTGTGGTCACTCCAATGGCTCCACTTTTCTTCTGGGGCAAAGTGGGGTCAGAGTTAGCCCCCTAGGACTGGGCTGGAGAGCAGAATGAGGAAGTGTCTCCCAGCTACATGAGATAAAATGCAAAGGAAAGGCGTCTATATTTAGGCGAGGGCTGTGTTCTGAGCGGGTAATCCTCTTTTCCTGAATTATCCAGCCCAGGGATTAGACTGCTTTAAACTCCTCACCAAGCTTCCCTTACCCCATCAGGCCACAGTGGAACAGACCAGCTTTACCAGTGCAGAAGGGGGCAAGGGATGGGAGGAGGATGGGGTGAGGCGGTGTGGGTGACTTGTCTGGCAGGCAGATGATGCCCTCTGAGAGGTGGCTAAAGGTCCAGGTGTCCAATGATACAGATGTGGCATATGATGTAACATTGAGCATTGTGGGGCTGCAATTAAGAAAGACTGTGGAGCTTTATAAATGATTGCAGAGATGAGCAAGTGCAGCAGCATAAAGGGAGAAGGACAGGGAGTACAAGGCAGCTCCTTTTCAGTGTCTTGTAATCTTGCTAAGGAGTCAAATGTCATTTCCTCTGACCAGCACCCTGGGTTGCTAATCAGGTACACAGTTTTCCATGTAGAAGCCATGTATGACTTGCCTTGCCCTGGAAAGCATCTGCCCTGCCTTAGCTGGCTATAGAAATAAGATACTGGGTTTGCAGGTCAGTCCCATCTGCTTTGAGCTGGAATAAATTAGTATCCTCTGAAATGGTGGGTTTAGTTTAGCAGCAGGGAGGGAATGTGATACAACATGGGAGATGCTGCCAGCCTCAGAAAGGCAGAGATGGGGTAAGGAAGGGTTAAAGAAATGAGTGGTGTCAGGAGGACTGAGTGGCATTAGTGACTGAGGCTGTGGGGTGTGGTCCTGTGTTAAGAGTAGATGGGTGTCAGTTGTGTCCCTAGTGTCAAGACCCAAAATGGGTCTTCATGTTGACTGTCTCACCTTGCCTGAATGTGCCATGCAAAATTAATTGCTCCTGCTACTAATTGGCCCTGACAGCCAGAGCTGTGGTGGGGTGGCTGTGCCTGTCCTGTGGATAAAATACTCCATTCTCCAGGGCAATCAGGCCGGGTCTCCATTCTGTTGGAAATGGAGATCCATTTATGAAGCAGTAACCAGGGTCCTGTTTGGAAGACTTGGGCTGGTGTTGCTATCGATCCCCTGGATCTCCTAGGAGCTGGGATTCTGGCTCTGTCTCCTTCCCTGCCTGAAAAGCATTCACTTTTCAGTCACTGCCTTTATTCATTTTTCTTTTGACTGAGGAAGAGCCTTTTATTTCCCTGGCTGCCTTTGCACTTTCAGCACTGGTTGAGGACATTGCTGCCATGCCCAGTTTCAATGTGGAGTGAGTTTGGATGACAGTTATATCCCTCTGCAAACTGACTTCTGTTGGACTCTCGAGGGGCAGGGTGTGAATACACCTTTGCACATCCTTGGCAAGCCAGGGCCAGCATTAGCTTCTGCAGTGTTGTCATTTAAACTCTGGTAAAAGGCCTTGATTGATTCCTGAGGATAGGACTTTTATCAAGGGTTTTTATTTTCCATGCATGTAAATGGGTCAGCTCTACTCCTTGCTGTTTAATTTGCTTCTTCAGAAGCCTACATCTAGCGTTTTGCTGTAATTGTATTTTCCTTTCCCCAAACTGAGTGCAATTGTGGTGCTCGATAAGCTCTGGGCCAACTCTCACTGAAGTCATCTAGCTGATGCCATTTAAATAACTTCACTGGGAGTTTGAATTGAATGAGGAATAAATGGCCAGGCCCTTAACTAGTTCTTTGAAAGGGAAAGCCTATTTAACGCTCCTCTGAGACCTGGCATTGTCAGCCCTTGCTTTGCTCAGACAGAGAGGTAGAGTCAGTGCAGCCTGTTATTGCTTTTCCGTGTGTGTGTGTGTGTGTGTGTGTGTGCGCGCGCGCGCTCGAGCTAGAATTAAAGCACAAGCCGGGATAGAACAAAGTAATAGAGAGAGAAGGAAGAAAAGGTCACTTAGTACAACCAGCCCCTGCCTTTAATATCAGCTATTGTCTTTCCCCCCTATGCTGAGCATTATCAATTTCCTGTTTAAGTTCAAGTCAACACATCTGTCACGTTAGCATCTCTCGCTGCCGGGCTCCCCACCCCCCTTCCATCTGCTCTCCCCCTCTGCCTGCAGCCTCCTGGGCTCCTACTGCTTTGTTATTGGCGTGTGTGCGTGCGTGCGTGTGTGTGTTTTCTGCAGGCGGACGGACTCTTCCATTGCTGGCGCTTCAGTACCTGGGTGCATTTGCAATGGGATGATCAGCTTGGCTTGCCGAGCATTTACTTCTAATCTCCAGCTTGTGGCATCCTAGCGGCAAAGGCGATCCTTTCAGGGACAGCTCCAGAGGGATTGCAAAGAGGGACAGTGACTGGCGACTGGCTGGCGATTCTGGGATGAATTATTTCTTAGTTCTGGTAAGAGATCCTTTTCCATTTGGTTCCCTTTCTGGGCAAGAGTGACACAGCTAAAAGGCAGAGAGAGGGGAAAGCTGAGAAAGAGAAGGAAGCCTGATGAAATCAGTTGTGTTTATACCAAAGCCTGCCCGGTGGCAAGTGTTCATCAGAGCAATTTATTTAATTACTAGTTCCAGGTGTGTGGTGCTTCCAATCAGACAGCGAGGAAAGTAGTGAAAGTACTTGGGCAAGCAGAAAGGTTGTAGCTAGCAGATGTGGCCAGAATTAAAGTCTAAATGACTTATTTTCTGGACCCGGGGGGGGGGGCGGCTCCAGAATGGCTTGTATCTAGCACACCAGGAGAAGCAAGGAAATACTTTCAGGCAACGATGACAAACTGTTTGGAAAAGTGCAACTGGAGTCAAACCATCTGCAGATCTGAAACAGGAGAGATTGTGTGTCCCAAATGCCTGCTGCTTTTGAATCTGAGGGCAGTGAGCTGGTTGAATTCATAGGGCTGTTGAGTTGGTTCACAACACAGTCAGCTTTGTTCCTTTTATGACTCCAGTAATGACAAAGCAATTACATACGGGATGAATTTGGCCTTGTTCTTCTAAACAGGAACAGTGACTGTTAAACCTAATGGCAGCTTTAGCAGCCTAGCTGTGCTGAGTCTGCAAAGGTCTTTCCATAAGGTGCCTCTAGTGCCAGACAGCAAGCAAGAAGTACAACGATGAACCTGCCATGCTTCTGCTGACGGCTCCGAAGCACTGACCTTCTCAGCAGCCCTGGACCCAGTCTTGAAAATGATCTAATTGCTGCATCGATCTAGTAGTTCTGGAGACCTTCCTGGGAGACAGATCTGTAAAAAACATTTGGTTTGGTGGTTTCAAGGTTTTCTTGGTGCTTACGAGTTTAGCAGGCAGGGTTTCAAGAGATCTGACTGGGGGAAATGTTATAATGGGTTTCTTGGCAAAAACTGGCTCCCTCATAAAACATATATGCACCAAGACATTTCATCCACCACAACCCATTCTTCTGACCAAGAAGTCTCCAAGAATTCAGTGACCAGAAAGCAATGCTTCCCCCGCTCCACTCAGGTCCAATTGTTAACTATAAAGTGTCCCCCTGGAGTTTCTGGCGCTGGTAGATATTACATTAACTCCTAAGACCCATGTCTTGTAGACATCATCTTGATGATCCCTTTGTTTCAAACACGTTTCAGAGTAACATCTTTGGATCAAAGGCAGAAGTGAAAATAGTACAAGCCCAAGACCTGAACTGATAGCAGGAGACTGCCCTGGCTCTTCAGATGCAGTGAAATCCTTCTAGACTGGGTCTGCCGGCGTCTTTGATTATTCCATCTTATAACATGATCAAAAGAGCTGAGATAATACCTCAGAATGAGCAATGCTCATTTTCTTTAATAAAAGTCCACATAGGTTTTTCTTCGGCATGTGCTGTTAGAAACACGCCATTAGACATCCTAAGTTTCTACAAATTAATTTAGCCTCTGAGTTAGGTTACAAGAATGAAAGGAACGGGTACATCCAAGTATTTGTTTTATTTTCAGTTGTGCATTTGTTTCCTTTTTGAATTTCTCCGTTTGGATTTGAAAAGAGATGGGTTAAGCCAGTTTTCCTGGCTGATTTCAGTTCCCGGTTCCCCACTCGCCCAAATACTGCAGTGCTTGGGTTGGCAATGCCACAAAGCAAGAGAATGGCGCTTAATAAAAAACGCCCAGGAATCTTCATACGTGACAGAGAAAAGGCGATCGTGGAAACCTCCCTAGTGGTGATCTGTTTGATACAGGCCACAGAACTGAAATTCTGGGCCCAGACTGACCGTAACTCGTTGGGGTCTGGTGTTTTCTACAGTGCCAGTCACGTGAATGCCACTGTAGGGTTAATGTCGACAAATTTGTAGCATCCCCAAGAACATCCCTTGCCAATGCTGATTTTAGGAAGTGCTGCTTGTGCTCTTCTCTACCGATAGCAACCAAACTGTATATGCTGAAGATCCTATGAATGTCATGACTCATGTTTAGAGGTTAGTGCCTCATTACAGCCAAATGGGTCATAATGGATGGATTATTCCCTTATGAAATATCTACCCAGTGTGATCAGAGACTGTAATAAAACCCACACAGGCTGTCACTGAGAAACTTGGCTCCATGAGAACATGGTGTCCTGAGTGAAGAGCTCCGCAGAGTACATGGCCAGACAGATGAAGGTCTGTCATTTTGTGCACGGGTGCCAGGGGACCTGTATCACATCATGTTGTGGGACCAGCGAAGCTGTAAACAACTTTCACAGCAAGGAAAACTTCTACTTCTATTTGACTTTGGTATAAATCTAATCACCTCCTGCCTGTCTCTCCTCATTTGTCTGGGCACATCTGCTAAATTATCAGCAGCTATTTGTGTTTTATATGAGGACTTCCTCCCTCACAGCCCATCTGCTCAGCCTGTTCTTTCCTCCAGCACAGTCACGATTCTGTTATCCCATCGATGATGGCGGGGGGCAACACTGCGGGGACAGGACTGGGACTGCTCGAGTTGGGCTCGGGGGTGAAGAGGAGCTTGGGCTGCAAACGGTGAAAAGAGGAAGGCCTAGAAAAATACACCAAAGCAGAGGAGTCAGGACTTTATGGCCAGAGGAAGGCCCTCATTGTTTTTCATATAAGCATCCTCCTTCTTCAGTCTTGTCTCCATGTAAGAATTCCCTTTAAACAAAGAGCATGGTCTAGGCCATGAAGTGACCCTATTTTTACTGCCTTCAGTGTTAGTTTTGCCCCCTTAAGCAGTACAGGCTCAGACCACTCTTGTGGAACAGGCTGGCCCAGTTGGAGAACGACATTAGCATTATTATTTGCTGTGAGTACTGAAGAAGTGTCTAGGGGTCCCCACACAGAGACCATTGTGCTAGGTGCTGTACAAACACAGGACAAACAGAAAGCCCCTGCCCTATAAAGCTTACACTCCAACATGAGGCAAACGCAGACTGAATGCCAGCGCAGTGGAAGGAAAGAAGGACACAATATGAAATGAAAGAGTCAGTCATGCAATCCCAGTGGAGAACAGAAAGGAACAGTATGTGGCCTTGCTGGGTTTTTTGGCCTTGCTGGGTTTTTCTAGCTAACCATTCCCTGTCACCTTACACCGACTTTACTGTTTATATCGAGGGGAAGCAACAGGAGAGAACAAAAGGTGTCTCCACCAGAAAGCAGTGTGCATGCCATGTACCTCCTGTGTCACATACTGCAGCAGCTAGGAGAACAAAGTGCCTGCAGTTCCTGTGCAGAGGACTAACCCTCAGGAATGTCAAGGTACAATGCAGAAAAAATGAAGTGTCACCATGTCACCTGGCTGCAGACACTACATATGATTTACTGCAAACCTATTAATACATCTAACTAACTAGTGATGGTGTGCGGCTTGGTGAAGACCAGTATTCAGCTAAGCTGTCTCTGTAGCTGCAAAACACACACACACACACACACACACACACACACATGCCTTCCTGTCTTGTCTTTAAATCAGAAGAAGCAATCTGGTGCATGGTGTATAAAATAAGGTACCAGAGGTGAAAAGCACTGTGCAGTACAGTATTTGTAATGGTCTCATTAGAGAAGAGCAAGCTGCTGGTCTGTAAAACACAGCAGCTGCCTGCTTGGTACAGAGCAAAGCCTTGGGATGTGGGACTCTTCTCCTTGCAGGGTCATCAGAGTGCTCTTTCCTTCTGATCCTTCTGATCCACCGGCTCCTTCGACCGGCGTCCCTGAACTCTGGGTGTTGAGTTGCACTAGATCAGTTTTTCTTCTCCCCGTTCTGGTGGGATGGAAGATGACAGTTGATAACTTCTGCAGTTGCTCTCATGAGCGTCAGTTCAGAACAACATTTTCTATATTTCAGGGAGAAGGGAGTGAGTGGAAACAGCAGGGAGGAAGGAAAAAAGAAAACAAGGTGGCTTCCCCGCCCAGCTGCAGGGACATAACTGCCCCTGACTTTGCTGACAGCTGCATCCATCTAAGGACAGAGCACAGGCTTAGTGAGCCAGCATGACAGCAGCCCCTTCCTTTTTTCAGGCAGGGAGGGGGTGGGAACATATATGTTTTTCTTTCTGGCTCCCAAATATTTCAGTGTGATGGAGTCTCCCTGCTGTCATCTGGGGGGTGAGGTAATGGCTTTAGGTCTGCTTTGCGGTAGGTTCCTGGAGTCCTGCCAGGTCAGACTTTTTCGGCACTCTCTGTTGGCGGCAGGTCATTAGCAGATCCCGGTATTTTTGGAAATTGGACCCTCTTGGCATCACCGAGGCCCAGGTCTTTGTTGAGCATGATGTATTTGTCTCTGGATGTATGCTGGGAGCCCAGCTGCACTGGTCCTACATTCATCTTCAATTGGAACATCTCATGTCAGGAATCTAATGTATTTTAATTGGGCTTATTCTGAAACCCAGTATTTAATGACTGATGTGCTAGCACAGCCAGAGAAATCCCAGTGATTTCCCCTCCTGATATGAAGCTGAATCTGCCCATTTGTCAAGGCTTTCAGAAAGCTGGGCAGCAGATGTGGAGCCTTTTCCTTTCGAGTTACAGACCTGCAGGTTGACTGGGTCTGAAAGTTGTCACTGTGGGAAGGCTGTTTGGTGCCTGGGTGAAAGCGGTGTGCCATCCATTTCCCAGGGGCCAGGTATTTGCATAAGCCCCACTCTCACCGTTGGCAGAAATTGGTTTTTCTGTTGACTATGGAGAGTCCTTTAGAGTCTCATGTCACCCTCTCCATCCCATCCCTCTTGCCTTCTCGGGTATGCAAACTGGAGCAGCTCATTAGCATTTATTTATTGCTATTTGTATGGATATGTCCTTGTACTTTCCCAGCTTCTCAACAATTGGATGTAAGAATATTTAGCAAGTGTTATAATTAATTATTTACAATGCTATTCAGACGGAGTCTTTCTGTTTTAAGAATCCCAACCTTTCCATCTCCATCTAGGACTGCAGCTACCACGGGGGTAGTGAAAGAGGGGATGATGGGGATCAGACTACCCTCCTGCAAAGCTACCTCCTCAAGGGGCAGTGGCTGTGGGATCTGTGCAGCAGCAGAACTATTGGATCCACCTCACGCCCACACTCTTAAGGGATCCACTGTGGAGCTGTGCCCAGAGACACACAAAGGGTGAACTGCTCCAGCAGATACCCTGATCTGGGGATCTACCCGATAATGAGAGAGGAAGACAGAAACCTACAGCCAGTCAAATCTGAAGGGAGAAATGAGGGAAGAATGTCATGAGCATGGGGCTGGGATGGACTAGCTGGGTCATGGAGTCCAATCTCCTCCTATCATAGGCGAAGGCATAATAGATACTCAGTGCAATAGGAAGCATTTGGTCAGGCCCTCCCTGCACTCCACAAGCCATAAAGCAGGTGGATGTTTGGCCAAGACCCTGGGGCTCCTACAAAAAATGCCTGGGGGGGCCCAGCTGACCAGAGATCATTAGGTCTATTTTTTCCATCTTCCCTGAAAGCTGGAGTTAGGGACACATTAGCTGAAGCAGGGCTGTTCAGTGAGATGCTACATATTATTTCATTTTAAAACAAGTCTTCCTTAAAGAGGGAAGAGGTCCCTATTTTTTGCTGCAGCAGGGATGATGCTCAAGGGCAACCAGCATGGTTTCATTAGGGGCAGGTCTTGTCAGACCAACCTGATAGCCTTCTACGATCAGGTCACAAAAGCACTGGACGCAGATGCCACAGTGGACATAGTCTTTCTGGATTTCAGCAAGGCCTTTGACACTGTCTCCCACCCCATTCTCATCAAAAAACTAGGTGACTGTGGCATTGATGCCTACACAGTCAGATGGATTGCAAATTGGCTGAAGAGTCGCACTCAGAGGGTGGTGGTGGATGGGTCTTTTTTGACCTGGGGGGAAGTGGGCAGTGGAGTCCCCCCGGGCTCAGTCCTTGGTCCCGCGCTGTTCAATTTCTTTATTAGTGATTTGGACGATGGGGTGAAAAGCAACCTGTTTAAATTTGCTGATGATACCAAGATTTGGGGTGAGGTGGGCACGCTAGTAGGGAAGGACAGATTACAGCAGGACCTGAAAAGGTTGCAGGGGTGGGCTAAAGAAAATAGGATGGGTTTCAATACAGACAAGTGCAGGGTGCTGCACTTGGGCAGTAGTAACCAGCAGCGCACTTATAAGCTGGGAAACTGCCTTCTCAAGAGCACGGTGGCAGAAAGAGATCTTGGAGTCATTATTGACTCTAAGATGAACATGGGCCGACAATACGAGGTCATGGTTGGCAGGGCTAACCACACCTTGTTGTGCATCCACAGATGCATCTCTAGCAGGGACAAGGAGGTGATCCTCCTCCTCTATGTGACACTGGTCAGGCCGCAGCTGGAGTACTGTGTCCAGTTCTGGGCGCCGCACTTCAGGAGGGATGTGGACAACATGGAGAGGGTCCAGAGGAGGGCTACCCGCATGATCCGGGGACAACAGGGCAGGCCCCACGAAGATAGGCTACGGGACCTGAACCTGTTCAGCCTTCACAAGAGAAGGCTGAGAGGGGACCTTGTGGCCATCTATAAACTCACTAGTGGGGACCAGCAGGGTTTGGGAGAGACCTTGTTCCCCCTAGCAGCCCCCGGGGTAACAAGGAATAATGGCCACAAGTTGTTAGAGAGTAGGTTTAGACTAGACATCAGGAGGCGCTACTTCCCAGTCAGGGCAGCTAGGATCTGGAACCAACTTCCAAGGGAAGTGGTGCAGGCTCCTACCCTGGGGGTGTTTAAGAGGAGGCTTGATGTCTACCTGGCTGGGGTCATTTGAGCCTGGTTTTCTCTCCTGCCCAGGGCAGGGGGTCAGACTTGCTGATCTGCAAGGTCCCTTCTGACCCTACATCTATGAATCTATAAGCCCCTGCTGGAGAGCTCTGATTTGTAGCATCTCATGCTTATAGTTCTTGAATTCTCTGGGCCAACTCCCAGGGCATCAGCTAGGATGGCAGCACTCACAAAGCATTCCCCTCCCACCACTATCTTCAGAAGCCCTGGGCTGCAGGCAACAACGTTTCCTTTGTCCCAGAGTGGATGCAAGCCCCTCAGTCCATGCCTGTGCAGCAGCCAGAAGGAACATCTTCATTGCTTTTCCACCAGACTGCCTCCACACCCCTGTCCCTCTCCCTGTATATTAGCACATGGCTGCATGAGCAACGGTGGGCAGCAAAGTCTTGTAACCAGATCTTACACCCCCTTCCATAGGTAGGGAGGATCTCAGACGTGGCTCTGCAGAGCAGGGTATGTGATGGAGTGGTTCACCCTCTGTGCATCTCAGAGCAGTGTTTCTCAGCCCGTGGGTCATGATCCAAAAGCGGGTTGTAAGAATATATGAAAGGGTTGTGAACAAACTGTAAAAATGGGTTTTCCTTTAAAGGAGAAAAATGTGGGAAACCAGGGTTTGTTCAGGGCAAGCTGTCAGAGTTCAAGTCTGCAAGGGGCTGCCTGGGGTCCTCCATGCCCCCCCCACACACACACACACACTGGGGGGCTGGGGGTTGCGGGCAGCAGGTCAGGAGTGAGGGGTACTGGGTCGGGACTGGCCATCAATGTTTACAAATGGGTCCCAATACAAAAAAGGTTCAGAAACACTGTCTCAGGGCACAGCTCCACAGTGGATCCCTTACGAGTGTGGGCGCAAGGTGGATGCAATAGTTCTGCTGCTGCGCAGATCCCGCAGCCACTGCCCGTTGAGGCCATGCAGGAGGCTAGTCTCAAGAGGGTCATTCATACTCCATAGTCTGGGGTAGGGAAGAGGATTTCACCCTGAGCTCAGCCCTGGTGGGCTCTCTTGGCTCATGTAGACCAAGAACATGACAGTGAACAGAGGGAAGACTGGTAAAGGGCTACAGCTGCCTCCACAGTCTGGGAACCAGGGTGTCTGGCATTTGTGGAGCCTGGGCTCCCAGCCAGACTGCACTACACACAGAGGGAGAAGGAGGCTGAGCTCTGGCCTTTCGTGATTTATGAGTGCTGAACACAGCAGATTTCCCAGCCACCAGAAGGGAAGGAAGTTAGATTTACACCTGGAAGGCAGGCAGCTCACTGGCTGGGACCAGCTGGGGATCAGAAACGAGGCTGCTTCAAAGAAGCCTTCCTTGCTGAGCACACAGCTCCTGTGCCGCAGTCCGCCACGGCAGGTGTGCAAACGAAGGCAGGCTCAATGCAGAGGGAGAGGATTTGTGAGGGACACGGAAGGAAAGGGCCACTCTCTCTCTCTCTCTCTCCCTTCCCCACCTACGCAGCACAAGGCAGCTGGTAGCTGATGCATTCCACTTAAGGCTGAGCCGCTGATTAAATATTGAAAGGTTGTCTTTGCTTGAAAGCTGAACTCCGGAAAGGAGGCTGTATGCAGGCAACCTGGGCCTGGCATGGTGGGATGGGCCTTGTCTTTGCTCACTTGGGCAGGTGCAAATGGTCTTTTGCATGCTAATATAAAGGCTCTGGTTGGACTTGGGTGCACAGGGGACTGGGCACAGCCAGGCTGACTGAGAAGCGAGGGGTGTGAGTGTGTCAGGGTGGTGAGAGTGGGTGCAGGCGAGAGGTCCAACCTGTATACTCAGCGGGACCCCTTTGATGTTGCAAGGATACTCAAAGCCCAGGAGGGGCAGGGCTGGAGCCGAGCCCCTGCTCACTGGCTGCTCTGCTGTCTGTGCACAGGGATTAAAAATCCCCCCCATCAGACTCACACTACACACCACACGCGCCTGTCTGCAACACACGCCACGGAAACAGAGAGATGGTGAGGGATGGAGATGGAGGCAGAAAGAGGGGAATTTCTGAGGGTTTAGAGGGTTAGTGAAGGGGAGGAGGGTTAGGATCAGCATAGTGGCCAGCAGAGGTCAGAAGAGGTGGAAAGGGCTGGGACGCTCCTGTTGGGGTTTCCAGGGATGGGCCACTGGAAGTGCTTAAAAATGAGGGGGCAACATCATGAAAGGCTGCAGTAGAGCACCTGGCCCGGCTCAGGGTGTGCAGCGCTAGACCACTCCAGGAAAGGAGATGCCGGATAGGCAGGCCGAGCCTCCGAGACATTTCCCTCAGAGAATCTGCTTCAACCTCACAGAGGCATTGGCACGGAGGGGAAAAGACTCGCTTGTGGCTGGAGCTGCAGGTGGGAACAGAGAAAGGGATCCAGTGGAGCCGGCATCCTCCTGTCTCCCAGCCAGGCTCACCACTGCCCTCAACACCTTTCTGAAGGACATGAGGACACTTCTGACTCCAGCCAGATCTCTGAGAAGGCAGCCGGTCTTTGCCACGGCTATGGGGCGCTGGAGACGGCAGAGGGGTCCGCGGGAAAACATTTCAGCCTGTAGAAACAAAAAGGGTGTCTACAGCATGGACATACTGGCTATATGAGGCACCAGGAAGATGGCTGTGGCTGTGGTGGCAAAATCCCCCAGATCGTGTCATGGATCCTACACCTTGACCTTGCCCTTTCCCAACCGCCTCACCCAATCTATGACCTGAGCCCATGGCCTCGGGTCCCAGTTGGCTCGGGGGCTTTCATAGATTCATAGATTCATAGATTCATAGATTAAGGGTCGGAAGGGACCTAGTAGATCTTCTAGCCCGACCCCCCGCCAGGGCGGGAGAACAACAAAAACCCCAAAAAGAGAAATGGGACTCAAACGAGTCCAGCTAGGTGGGCATCCAGCCTCTTCTTAAAGACCCCCAGGGTAGGGGCCAGCACCACTTCCCTTGGAAGTTGGTTCCAGCTCCTAGCCGCCCTAACTGTGAAGTAGTTTTTGCGGATGTCCAATCTATACCTCCTCTCCATCAACTTGTGCCCATTACTCCTTGTTATGCCAGCGGGCGCTAGGGGAAACAGCGTCTCCCCCAAACCCTTCTGGTCCCCCCTAGTGAGTTTATAGACGGTCACCAGGTCCCCCCTCAGCCTTCTCTTGTGGAGGCTGAATAGGTTCAGGTCCCGCAGTCTCTCACTGTAGGGTCTGCCCTGTTGTCCCTGGATCATGCGGGTGGCCCTCCTCTGGACCCTCTCCATGTTGTCCACATCCCTCTTGAAATGGGGCGCACAGAACTGGACACAATACTCCAGCTGTGGCCTGACCAGCGTCGCATAGAGGGGGAGGATCACCTCCTTGGCTCTACTCGAGATGCACCTGTGGATGCACGACAAGGTCCGGTTAGCCCTGCCAACCATGACCTCGCATTGTCGGCCCATGTTCATCTTGGAGTCAATAATGACTCCAAGATCCCTTTCTGCCTCCGTGCTCTCGAGTAAGGAGTTCCCCATTGTATAAGTGTGCTGCTGGTTCCTACTGCCCAAGTGCAGCACCCTGCACTTGTCCGTGTTAAAACGCATCCTGTTCCTGTTAGCCCACCCCTGTAACCTATCCAGATCCCTCTGCAATCTCTCGCTCCCTGCTAGCGTGCTCACCTCCCCCCAGATTTTGGTGTCATCAGCGAATTTAAACAGGTTACTTTCCACCCCTTCATCCAGATCGCTGATGAAGAAATTGAACAGCGCAGGCCCCAAGGTTTCCAAGGTTTTTGCCCAGCAGGCCCAATCCCTGGGAGGGGAGGAGAGCATTGTGGCGTGCACCTAAAGTTCCTCTGTCCTCACTGTCTCATTGCCATCTCTCCCATCACCTCCACCTGCCTCAAATCCAGTGATGTCTGAAAAATAGCCTGCTTTGATGTGGCCCACTGCAGGGCATTTCTAATATTATGTAGCCTAATATTCTCAGCTTGTGCCCACTCCACTCCCATGGTTACCAGCCCTCGGTAACATCGCTCGCCCTCCTCTCCGCTGCACAAATACTGAAGTAAATTTACTACCCAGACTCCATGATAACCCTATGCTGCCAGTGCCCTGGGACGTATTCCACCCACCATTAGTTCGGCTCCCCTCAAGATACCCAATATGGTCCACCCTTTCCAAATCTTTTGACTTTTCCTAACTTGATGGCATGAAGAATGGTTAGCACAAGCACCAATCAATCACCACATCATCTCTGACCCTTCAGTCAGTCAACCAGGATTTAACTGGCCACAACACTATTGGGCACTTCTCAACCATTTTCTAACTGCACAGGGTCACTGTGCCTCAGACCTGGACCAACGGGGTCTTCGCAATGACAACAAATGCCCTTGTGGAAAAGTTCACATCATGTCCCACATGGCTGACTCATGTTCATTTGCCGTGCTACCTGATGGCCTGCAAGCTCTTCACATCGGTGATGACCTTGCCTTAAAATGGCTGAAACAATATGCCAAAATCACATATGCTAAATAAATAGTGGGCAGTGCTGAGAACTTAGGTTGTGTGCTGGGGGGCTTTTAAAAATCTCAGCAGCCACTGAGCATTCAGGCAACTTGAGTGCAGTGAACTCCAGCCATGTCAGCTCCCTGGATGTCTCTTGCTTTTGAAGAGTGCAAAATCTCGCAGAATATGGGAGATGTGACCAATTCCCTCTCTCTACTGTCCCTTTCTGAGGCTTTTCTATCAATGCATGTGCTGGAGAAGTCTTGGTACTGTCTTCTATCAGGCCACAACTGAGCCCCTAGGAAGGTTACCAAAGTTCCTTGTGCTACTCAGACAGGGGGAGATGCTGTAAACCTTTAGATCAGGGAGAGTATTGCCCAGGGAATGTAGGATGCCTATCCATGAGTCTGCTGAAGCATAGTAATTACCACGCTCCAGCAGAATCCAGCATTTCGTGTATCAGTGTCCCAGCACTTAAAAATTGCGGTGGGGTGCTTTAACTATAGCTCATTTGATGAGCGTTAGTTAAAGCGCCCCCCACTGTCATTATTAAGTTCAGGGATGCTGATACATGAGATACTCTGGGCGCTTTAATTAGAATGGCTTTCAGAGCCACTCTAATTAAAGCCCCCCCCCGACTCCAGGAGCATGTGTATAAATGCCCATAATGTCTAACAGCAGTAAGAGCCCAATAGTTGGGCCCCAGCTGAGCTTGTGAATAGCTAGGCAGCTTGGGCAGTCAGATGGCAGATTTTTCAGAGCATAAGCATGGCCTACATTTAGCTTTGAAAGTCCCCTTTGTTGCCTGAGTGTCCAAAGCAGGTGCCCAAATGCTTCACAGAGCACAAGCCCTGTAAAAAGTTCCTCTGAATGTGATTAAATATAAATATGACAGCAAGGTTGTAGGAATTGAGCAATTATAGAGTTAAAATGTTAGTCCTTATTATTAGGCCTGTGCGAAGCAGCTAGTATTCGCTTTGGACTTGGATTCAGCCGATTCGGGGGACAGTGATTCGATTCGGTGATTCAAATCAGTGTCCCAAATTGATTCGGCCTAATCTGATTTGGCTCCTGCTGAATAAGCCGAATCTCCAAATTGTTGCACTACAAAATCACACAGGCCCCATCCCCTGCCCGCTCTCCCAGTCCCAGCAATGGCTGGTCCGCCCACCCCAGCACTTTGGGGGAAAAAAGCCTCCACTCACTGGGTGCTGCCAGATGGGGGGTGATCCCTGCTGCCCCCTCACTGTCTTGCGCTGCATGGGGGGCTCTGCACAAGCCTGATTTGATTTGGATTCAGAGAATTGGGCTGAATCTCTGCCAAATTGAATCAGAGACTGAAGCTTCACACAGCCCAGCCCAGCCATTAATGGGGAAGAGGATCAGGACTCATTTGGATTTACTGTATCCCAGTATGGAGGAAGAAGTGCAGAAAAAACAGACCCTCAAAAACACAACTGTGACTGTCACACTAAAGCGAGGGTGTTGGGGGGGGGAGGTGATCCTGTCTATACAAAAAATGTCAGTACCTGCCAACCTACTTGGATTGCAGGCAGGATCCAAGAACAAATAGGACCCTTATCTTTTAAAATTGGATTTGGTAATGGCTAAATGGTGAGACAACATCAGGACCACATCCACTTACGAACCAACTACCTTAGGGACTGGAGCCATTGCCTGAGGAGGAGGGATTTTCGGAGAACCCGGAATTGGGTCGAATGACCAAGAATGAGTAACAATTCTGAGCCCAGTAATGTGGAATTGCCCCCAACCTCTCCTGGTCCAGAGGGCAGTGATGCTAGAGACAGACACATACTCCCCCAGCCAGAGGGGAAGCCTGTTCTTTAGGAGCGGCATTATCCAGCCAGAGATTTGAAAGATTATGTCCAGGTTGTAAATTAAGACGGGAAGAATGTAGTAATTGGGTAATTATAGGGTTAAATGATTATTATGGAACTAGCTAATTGCCCATCAGGACTGAGGGGGAGCGGGGAGCAAGTAAGGATGGAGCCCCGAGCCCCTTCCCATCCAGGACGGCTTCCCCTTTACCTCCTGCTGCTTGGAGTCTGGGCCCATTCCCCCCCTTTCCACCGCAGCAGCTGATGATGGGGAGGAGTGGGGTTGGGGAGGAGTAGGCCCAGGTCCTAGCGGGTGAGGAAACCGGAGCCTAAGCCGGGGAGAAGCTGGCCTACCGTGGCATTGGGGGGGAGCAGTGGGCCCAGCCTCATGCAGCAGCGGCTGGGGGAGCAAGCCTCTTCTTCCCCTTGGACACGGGCCCACTCCACCCCAAGCACACTCCTCCCATTCCCCCTCTGCTGCCGGGTTGGCCCAGGCCCACTGCTCCCCCTGCCACGGCTTCTCCCCCAGCTCGGGCTTGGTCCTCGTCCCCTATGTGGGCCCCGGGCCCACTCCTCCCCTCCCCGCACTGCCCCAGCTGTGGAGTGCCCGCTATTCCCCCAACCTGCGTGGGGCCTGCTCCTTCCCCCACTGCTGTCACCTCGTCCCATGCAGCAATGATGAAAGTGGGGAGGGGAGGGCCGAGACCAGAGCTGGTGGCCTTGCGCCCCCCCCCCCCCCCCCTTGCCACCCGCCGGGGGGGGGGGGGGGGGGGGGGGGGGGGCG
>NW_017728996.1:14890016-14896096 GCF_001723915.1 Gavialis gangeticus | reverse complement strand
CCCCCCCCCCCCCCATCCTTGCCATCTGCAGGGGAGCAGAGTGGCAGGGTGAGGCCAGTGCTGCTGGCCTCGTCCCCCCTGTTTTGTCTGCTCCATTGCCCCCACCCCCAGAGAGCAGGGCGGGTGGGAGGGCGAGGCCAGCTGTGAATAAAGCATTACGGACAGACAGACAGATGTAGGCTTTCATAGTATTAGAACGGAGCTTGAGACCAGAACTGCACCCTCTGTTCTTCCCGAGCTACTTTCATTTTCCCAGTTAGGCGGTAGTTTGTTCCTGAATGAAACAGCCTAAGATTTTGGGCATGGAGAAAAGTGAGTCTCAGGATTCCTTGTTCAGTAAGGAACTTAAAGGTTATTCCCAGGAGCTAATTAGACTCTTTCCAAAATCAAAATGAGAACAAGGGCTGCATGCATTTAAGCCTATATGTGTGTGTGTGTCTATGCTCAAGGTAGAAGGGTTTTTTTCCCCATTTCTCTGGTGAAGTAGAGTGTGTTTGTGTGCCTGATTTTATACACAGTAGATGTTTATCCAGGAAGTCGGCATCCACTTGTTTTATTGTTGCTATAATCTGTAATTACCCCGGATAGCTTGGGGGTAAAAATGCCAGGTAACGTCTGGATATGGTAAGAAAGAAAAACAACAGGTGAGCAGGCATTAAGATGGCCTGAGATGGGAAGTCTCCAGACAGTGCCTGGAAGTTGGGTAAGCAACCTAAAGTTCAAGTGGTGTCCCCAAAGCTCAGCTGGAGGCAGGGAAGCCAGTGGTCAAGTCAGGGAGGCAGTGTGAGAAGACAGCTGCGGTAGAAAGTAAAGATTCGTAAAAGGAGAATGTTTCCAGATTTCTTCCGATTTGAAATTAGCAACTATTTGTGTGGATTGCATTATTTTTTTAAAAGAGAAATGGCAATAAAAAAAGGTAAAGCATCCATTTTCATCTTCCCTAGAGGTTGAGGTTGAGGTAAAGAGTTGTTCAGAAATGCCTACAAATAAAATGGAATAAGCACACAAAGATATATTTTGCTCATACATCTCCAACAGAAACAGGATGGAGGCATGTTAGCTTTCTAGGTGACGGCACTTTTTCAGTATTTGCTTTAAAGCACACAAAGCCCAGCAAGGGGCTTAGAAACCTTTCTGATGCTAGATGTTTACAGCACATGGGAAAAAGGATTACTTGATCTTGCTTGTTCAAAATGAAAGATAGTATCTGTTGTGGTGTATAAATGCTCACTGCACTTTTTTTATTCTACGGAACCAATTACTAAACCCTGAAACTCAATTTCAAAGATGATATTAATCAGCTAACATTACAACAGCCATGGATTACTCTCTAAGTATTTTAATAGCCCTAAATGATAATTGCAAGTTATACATGATTAAAGGGATAGTGGCATGATAGAAATGATGGATAGATACTTACCTAGCCTAAATTGAGCTAATTCACACTGCTGAAGTTCTGGCCAACAACAAGCTTCAAATCAAATGAACAGTCCTAGCCTCTATTGTTGCAACTGGAAGAGATTTCAGAGTACAAATCTCTTGTCATTATTTCTGCTGCGTGTTTGTACTTCCAGCACTTTGCCATACCTTGTCAACTGCAGTTGCTGGCACCTGTCTTTGCCTTTCCTGTGTCATGATGATTGATTCCAAAACAAAATGCCGCCTCTAATACTTGAAAATCAAATTCCTGAAACAGATTTCTGCCAGTGCATCTGTTGGGTTTGTTAAATCCTTGGTTAAAAAAAAATGGGAAGGATGAGACTGATCCCTTCAGCACAATGTTTTGAGATGTACTGATGGAAAGCATTATTTAAAAGCTAGGTATTGTTAATCAGAGGGCTATTGGGTAGGCTTGGGATCAGATTCCTACCCAAGCCCCGTCTCAGAGAGTGAAGAACACTAACCATTGCTTCATCGCACTAGTTCTCTTAGCTCAAAATGTAAATTGTGATGCACATTTTCTATTTGTTCGTGGACATGCATTTTTATTTCTACCCTGAAATTTGTATGGCATTTGTATTATATGCAGAGCAGATTGAAAATCTTCACACACAATATTTTCCAGATGGAAAAAGGTTGATTTAATCAAAATTAACACTTTCCATGAGAAACAGTTGAATTCAATAGCACTTTCCAGTTTCCCAATCAGGAGGATCAGATTAAAAAAAAGTTTCAAGCTGACATTTTGTAAAAAAATAATTTTTCTCGTGATGAAATGTCATGTAAAAACAACCCTTTTCTTTATTTGAGTGAAAAAGAAAAATACCATTTCAAAGTTGTGAGTTGTTTCATTTTGATAAAAAATGCTAATATGTTTTTCTTTTCTGTGTTTTGGACTCCAAACTTTCTCAGTCCATGGCATAATACACCAACACAGTGTATGTGATCACATTTCTATCTGTAGTCTGGCTCCAGAGACTATCATGGCTTGATACTTTTATATAAATGTTGGGTCTTATGCTTTTGGTGCCAACATGTTTGGGTATTAGCAAGGGTATTTGCCTTGCTGAGTAGGGAAGTGGGTATCTCAGTGCATAGCCAGAACTTGTTATAAAATAGCCCCTCAGATGGGACAGGCCTGATTTTTAAAAGTGCTTATCACCTTGCCATAATGACTCAAGTCAACTGGAGTTGCTGGGGACTTTGCACATTTAAAGATCATGACCAAAATATGCAAGACAGTGACTTAGTTGTGCCACCCTGAAGCACTCAAGATACATGTTGTAAAAGCCCTTTGCTTGCAATGAAAAAAGCTCTTCCCTTCACACGGCAAAGACCAGGGTCCTAACACTAAAGTACTATAGTATCCGTGTTGTAAATGGCAGCATTTTTCCTATTAACACCCATTTAGCCCTGCTATAGATAATTCCCTCTTTCTTAGGTTGAATGTAATGCTTGACTTTAATGCATGTGGGCGGACGAGAGGAGGGTGTGGGGAATGCGGTGTCAAGGGCTTTCAATGAGATGGAAAAGGTTATGGTGCCATGAATGCAGAAGGGGCTTTTGAAGCGCTAGGACGGAGCACACTGTGGCAGAGAACAGGAATGGCGTGCTAGGCAGGAAAGGGAACAGCACTTCAGTCTGATGTCGACTGACAAAGGAGGGGCCTTGGTGCTGGCCCAGAACCTGAAGCCTTGGAGTGGGAGTAGAATGAGCAATTTTCTGTCTCTGCTGTTAGACTGGAGATCACTGAACCTGCAATGGCAGATGATGAATTCCTCTTGCTTCCATCTAGTCAGGGTTACTGGGGATAAAGGAGCGGTGTCTATAATTAACTCTGGCTGCTGCTGCTGTGTTAATTAGTGGTAGAAGCTAGGATGTCAGCATGAAGATGTTACTAATGTGACCATGAAGGCAGCCAGGAGCTAACGGGGGCAAGAGTGAATTTCATTCTCACTATTAGCAAAACTCAGTCTCCAGCATGGGAAATGCCAGGGCAGTCTACTCCACTCTCCTGCATGGCTTTATTGCATGATGTGCTACCCAACTGGAAAGCTTGCTCCTGCTAGGGTTTCCCTTGAACCCACTGTATCTGGTCACCCTGGCCTCACGCTCCCATCAAGAACAGAGACATTTCTTAATAAGCTGAGGGAAGATCAGAAAACAGTAAGTCCAAACAATCCTCCCAGTGTCTAGAAACAAATGCTGTAGCAGAGCTGCAGGACACATGCACGGTAGCCACAACTGGCTCTGTCCAGATCTGCGTATTTGAAGCTTTCAATAAAGGTGAAGAGCTAATAGGATTCAGGAGAACACAAAGGGATCTATTGCGCCTTATAATGATCCTACAGTAATGGTTTGGCAGCATCAGCTCCAGGAGCCCCATCAATAAGAGATCTCAGTTGTGTTTTCTCACGTGTACTTTTCTGCTCAAGAAGAAGCGATCCATTAGCTCAGCGCTATATAAACTGTTAGGCCGCTGGCATGTCTCCACGATGGGATTCACGCATCATTCACTACTTACTACCCAAATGTTCCAGGTAGCCAGATGTTTTCCCTGCGGAGGTTACAAAGAGTGTAAAGGATTAGGAGCAGAGAGGAAGCAGACTTATAAGGCAGCAGGGACACTAGCCACACATTCCCAATTGTCACTGAGAAAGCAGAGCAGGGAGGTTAAAGCTATTGTGCTAGTTGCTTGCCAAGTTTCCTACTTCTCTTGCTCCCTTTACATCATTCCTCTGTCATCACATGCACTTGTAACCCCTTTCCACGTAACGTAACCTCTGAGTTTCATCAATGCCCAGTTGGCTCCAAGAACCATTAGGGTGTTTATTAAAAAGTCAGCTAATGCTGCCCTCTGAGTTACCCACTGAATGGCTAAAGATGCTGCTATTTATTATTACTATTTGTTGATGGTTTTTCAGCCCCTTTCCAGCCTATATCACACAGTGTTCCTAGTCAAACCTACTAAGACGTCATATCAATTTTTTCACAAAAATCCAAACATATTACATCTGCTGTCATGTGACAGTAATACAGGCTCCCAGAAAAGGTTATTTTCTCTTAATAATGGAGGAGAAACGCAGTTGCCATAAGGAAAAGACTATCTTCCTTCAAACTATTGTCTCTGTGTTTCACTGTCACACTTTTGCCCAGACCCTTCCCTTGTTCTTTCCTACAAGTTTATAGCAAAGCACTTCAGACCTTCTGGCCAGAATCTGTTCTTTACAATGCCCTTCTCAAAATGTCAGACAGAGATACTGTGAGCTATTGCATTTTAGATGAGTTTCCCTCTGCACTATTTGAGCACTCCAACCCCATATCGTGGTTTTCCTTATGGCTGTTCCGCAAGGTTTGGGGAAACAACGAACCTCTCATCACGTACCAGAAAGGCACAAGTAAGTGTCAATCCAGGATTGAGTTGCTTTGTTGGAGTGCAGGCAGCTAAACACTAGTACTTTGTTACAAGGTTGGCAGGTGTGTAAGCATCCTGAACTGCTGGCATTAACTAAGGTAAAATCCTCCCAGGACACTATATGAAAGCATTTTCTGTTGTGGGCTTCCACAAGCACAAAATTTGGTAGGAACAAAATAGCCTCCAATTTCCCCTTTTGAGGTCAGCTACTTGCATCCTTCTTGGGAGTTCATGCTGGAGAAAGACCCAGATCTCTTTTGGAGTGACACTTCCAACTATTTAGGCCAGGGTGGATTGAGTACCCAATTATGTTGTTGCTACAGCCTGGTTATCACATAGCAACTCTAATAATTAGCAACATATGTGACCAAGTTCATTAGCATGCAGGAAGCTTCCTGTGAGGTTCTGAGTGCCTGTAGTGATTGTTATGGGTGCTCAGAGACATGGAGCCCTAGTCCCCTTGTGATTTCTCTCTGGGGTTTTGAGTGTGAATCAAACAGCAGGTCTGCTGCGTGAAACATCTCTGCTGCATTGAGTTAAATCAAAAGCTTTTGTCAGGAGGATTTGCTTGGAGATTTCTGTGCTCCAAGGGCTTTGGAGGAGAAAAGGGGATCAGTACAGATGCACCATTTAATACTTTCTGCATGATGTGAGCATGAAATGGGCAAACAGGAAAGTACACCCCATGGGCCCCTGCTTTATGCTATCTTGAGTTTCATTCCTGTTGACAGGCATGCATGCACCTGACTGGCAAGGCAAATGAGAAGCTGACTACTTCTGTAGCACAAAGCACTGAGAATACTGCACCATTATGAACTGCCCTGTAGAGCCAGCTCTTTCCCATTCACAGCACTGTGATGTCATGTTATGATGTGAGGTCACCTGGCAGCTCAGATACCTCAGAGTTTGCTTGGTGCACAAGCTCAGCTGGCAGCACTTATGATCAGGGGACCTGGAGTCTTTTTTTATCTTTAGCACTGATTTACTCTGTGAGATCAGGCAAATCGCATCACCATTCCATGCCTCAGTTTTTCTCCACTGTAAAATGGGGCTAATGCTGCCCACCCACTATCATAACAGGCTTTCAGACCCCTTGATGATGTAGGTGACATAAGCACAAGTATTAATCAGGTGCAAGTACCATGTAAGACAGACAGGAATTTACTAGGTCTGCTCATGTATGCCACGAGTCTTCAGGATGCATGTGCATACTGTCCAGGATTGA
>NW_017728996.1:14874177-14885016 GCF_001723915.1 Gavialis gangeticus | reverse complement strand
GTTTTTCTCCACTGTAAAATGGGGCTAATGCTGCCCACCCACTATCATAACAGGCTTTCAGACCCCTTGATGATGTAGGTGACATAAGCACAAGTATTAATCAGGTGCAAGTACCATGTAAGACAGACAGGAATTTACTAGGTCTGCTCATGTATGCCACGAGTCTTCAGGATGCATGTGCATACTGTCCAGGATTGAATGGACCTTGCTAATGGATAAAAGCTCCAGGCAATTCTCTGGGATGGAACTGGCAAGTGGGGTTGAGGGCTTTGTCACCCCAAACTGCCCACTTTGCACTAGTTTGCTTAAGAGCATCTGGTGCAATTTGCTTTGGTGGTACCTAGTGCTAGGTAAAGCCCTTCAAATATAGCAGTCAATCCTGGGTCACGGGCCCTGTGGAATCAGGCTTGCCACAGAGCCCAGGGTTTGCCAGAATGCCCTGGTTTTGCAAACCGGTCTTGCCAGGTGAGCTTGTGGGACAGATAAACTCCATGAAATAGATGTCTGGTTGCCAGGCAGCCTAGTAAGACATTGCGTAGACATGCTTTTTATCTGGCTCACCGCATGTCCATGCTGATTCTGGTCTCAGCACAACCTTGAAGCATGATGAAGCACTGACTTATTTAACCATCAGGTGCACACATAGAAGTTTAGTGAAAGAGAAGACCGTGTATCCTTATGCAAAGCAGTTTTAGTTTGAAGGGCAGATGGAGCCAATTAGAGTGTGCATCTTTATCCGGTTCTAGGAAGCTTGCCTAGCTTGCTATCCATATTTCATGAATCCCTGGGCTCCCTGAGGCTGGTGGAGCTATGCTTTTGCCTGCAGTGGCTTTGAAAGGTATCTGCACTGCAAGAGTAATGATGGCTCAAGATTTCTATAGGAAACTCCCAGACAGCTGCAATACGTATGTGTTTCTGCCCCTTGTTATACTGGATGCTCATGATTGGATGGCATTTGCACTAGACTTTTACTCTGCTTGTACTCTGATGTACATGCGAAGAGCTAGAAAACAAGCAGCTCCCCATATCCCACTGCATACTCAATAGCAGATTAACCCCACATCCCAATCAGCTCGCCAATGCCTCAGCTCTCTTTTATTCACATAGACGTTCAAAAGGTAAAAGGTCCATTAGGGCACTTTGCTCGGCCCTCTGACAAGCCTCTGGGCCATGTCCTAGAGGTTTGTCTAGTTTGATCTGAAACATCCCAAATGATGGGATGTCTGTCATTTCCCTAGGGAACCCATTCCTCTGCCTAATAGAACTTGCTGTCAAAATGCTTCTCCTGAGATTTCGCTTAGATTTGAGTTTCAAGCCTTTACTTCTAGTTACAAATGCTCCCAATTAAAGTTATAAATGCCCACAATGAATGTAAATGGGGGTGGACCCACTGATTTCAATGAAGCATCATGCATTTGCACCACTTGACAATCTTCCCCCTGGAACATACACTAAATAATTCCTCTTTGTCCACAGCATAAAATAAATCAATTGTGTCACATTGAAAGAGAAGCACCCTGTGTCTCTTTGGCATTCATCTCCTCTGCCCAGTGATGAGAAAAGAGTTTTTAGAAAAAGGTTTGGTTTCTTGCCAATGGAAAATGGATGCCTTTATTTTTGAAAAAATAGAATTTTTCAAGAAAAGTACCCATTTCTCTCTCTCTCTTTCTCTCTCTCTCTCTTTCTTTTTGCTTTTGAGTTTCCATTAAAAAAAAACTCCTGAAAACAATTTGGTTTTTGATCCCTGTCCTCCTAGCTGGAATATGTGGAGCAAACGTCAACAAAAAGAGAAGAATAATCTTATTTCACCTGCATCCATTAGATTTCCAACTGCTGGGCTTTTTTGGTTAAAATCACCAGGAATTCCCTATTGCTTCTTCTTTTAACAGATAGTGGGTGCATCTACACAAGACACTTAATGTGCAGTAGCCTAATAACACTGCAGTAGTGTGCCGGGCAAAAGCTGTGCTAATATGCTACTGCACAGTAGTATTAGGCTACTGTGCAGTAAGTGTCACTAAAAACCTGTGCGCTGGTACTATGGCTCAGTAACTCTAGTTATTGTGCATTTAGTTAGTACTTTGTGAAGCAAGTACTAAATTAAATGCTCGGTAACTACTGCATGTTAATTAATGTGTAGATGTGCCTAGTATCTTTGGAAGAGGTTGCAAGATTACCTGTCCCTAAAGGGATAGGGCAGATTTCCTTTAAATTATTTGTCAGCCCTGGAGGGTGCTCACTGAGCTTTGTGTTTCAGAAGCCAGTCAGAGCATTGTGTATGGGTGTAACTGGGTTTATATGTGGCTACTTGATTGTGTAAACAGCAAATGGGGGTTTTTTTGTAAACATATATATACACACACATATATATACACATACAAACCACTTCTAGTCACTAATACACACACACACACACACACACACACATGCACAGACACACACAAGTCACTAATCATTGCATCCTGAACCTGCGCACCCTTAACAATATACACACCCATGGATTGGCACTCCCGCACACACATCCACAAGGCCTCATCTCCATTAAGCCCGTTGACTCTTAGTCCTGTCCCCAAATACAGGGTTTAAGCATCAGTTCATTTGCTGTCACTTTTGCTGCTGCTGTCCTCATCACTGTCTTCCAATCTGGTTGTGTCAAGGTCCTCTTTATCATGGTTACATTTGCGTGGGTGGTGGGGCAGGATATTAACTGTTTCACAGTGCAACAAACCACTGCTCCTCAAGCTCTCATCTTACCCGTCACAGTTTGGAGCAAGCCAATGCCTTTTTATGCAGAAGGGGCTCATGAAAGTTGCTGGTAAAATGAAGAATCCTCAGGCCTTGCCCATCAGATAGCTGATCAGTACAGGAGCTGGGGTGGTATCCTTCTTCCTCATTTCCCATACAGCACTGAATGATGGCTGTATACTTCACAGATATTTTTCAGTTCCTTTTGAAGCATCAAGAAATGGCAGAGGGAACAAAGTTAGGTGAATCAATGAAATGACCCGGCATCATCCAGAGTGACCAATATTGTTCTCACAAACAATGCTCAGCTAACTGAAATCTTCACAGGGAGTGACTGAACATGCCAGACAACCCCATCCTGGAACAAGTTGTCATCTTCCAGGAGTGAAGGTTCACCCTTCTCCGCCAGCCCATCTGCAATAGTGCAGCAGGCAGTTTTATCAGGCTAATGCTAAGAGGGTTCAGGATGAGCATAAGCAGTAACTGAGGGGCAGGTTCTGGTGATGCCGCACACAGAGAGTCAGCAGCTCTTGCGTAGCCCGAATAGGTAGGCAGGCTTACTCTAGCAGAAAAATCAGCTCTATTCTTGAGCCAAGTCTGCTCTCTCCATGACACCATGCTGCAGGGAGCCCCTGCTATGCAGAGTCCTGCAGTCAGAACTTCTCTACTGCAAAGCAAGGGAAAAAGGAAGAATGTGTGTCAGGAAACCTGGCATGATACTCTGTGTTTACCATATAGCTGCTTTGTAACAGGGAAGAGTCCAGAGAGAAGGGACTGACTGATGGGCAGCGAGCAGAAGGGCAGCATTTTTGGACAGCCCGGGCCACCATATTTTTGCTTCACTGTTTCTAGGCCTCTGACCAAATTTCCTTTCACATCGATGTAAGTTTGGAGTAAGCCCCCTGGCCAGATTCAGATTTGCAGTAGGCAGGGGTGTGTTGCCCTCCAGTCTCAGTTTGGACTCACTGGGTGTGTCTCACATTCATTAATGCTCCATGGTTAGTGCACATTCAGTTTAGTACCTGCAGTAACAGGTACTAGCTCGCAGTAACTGGTGCTACTGCTCAGTAGCATAAGCGCATGGTTTTTTGGTGACGCTAATGTGCAGCAGACTAATTCTATTGCACATTAGCACAGCTTTTGCCATGACGCATTAATGCACAGTAGAATTAGTCTACTGTGCAGTTAGTGTCTTGTGTAGATACGTCCACTGTGCTTTATAATCCCCTGCCCTCTTCACCAGCTTTCTGCTCATGATTCTCCACTGACTTCAGTGGAGTTACTCCAGACTGATATCAGCTGCACCCAGAAAGATTCACAGTGACACAGAAAGACTTTGGACTCTCTGGGACAAATGTTTTCTTAGTCACAGCAGGGGAGGAGGCTAATTCCCAAGACACTGGTTGTAGGTGTTTTTTGGGGACACAAAGCCCCATTATTTCACAGCAAAATTGATGGTGTTGCTGCTTCTTGATGCAGACGCCTGCAGCCGTGTCACCCTGTGTTCTCAGCCTTCCAGATCTCACCAGCTGGAAGAGCCCGCACTACAAAGGACACAAATGAATGAAACAAGGACAGTGACAGGTCAACCCACTGATGCCCAGGGAGCAGTCACAGGCCTGTAGGAAGTGGAATAGATGCTATGCTGCACTATATCCATGCATACGCGTACCAGTTGCAGCCTTAACTGCTCTGGGGAAAGCAGCTGAAAGTTCCTTGAGGTTTGACAGCCAGTGTCTGGACTAGCCCCAGCTGTTTCACGCAAATGTAAAGGGAACGGAGCCAATGCAGTAAAAACCTGGGAGGGACCCTTTTCAACAGAGGCTGTGCAGCAAATTCTGTCAGCACAGGGGCAGGCATCAGACAGGCTGTGTTGAACAGGAATCCTGTGCAAAGGCAGGGACTGAATTTTCCTCATCCTCTGCAAACTTGTCTTGACAGAAACAACTAAACAGCTGAGCCTCTAGGAAACAGGCAAAGTTTTCCCATGCACTTCAGAGAGAATGGATGCTGGTTTGTCCATCGGGTGACTGAGGACTATGCTGCCCCTGGAAATGACAGGGAACCATTGGATCCCACTACCCGAGATAAAGGAGGAGGTTGGGTGCAATATTAGAAGAGCTGGGTTTCCCATGATCTGTGTGGTGTTGGATTGGAAGTAACCTCTATCCTTTACTCTTGCTTTAAGATGCTGGGGTAGTGGTGGTGATCCCTGTGGAAGTCTTGAAGTGCTCTTCTGCCAGGTAGCCAGAGGGAGGTAGCGAAGTGCTGATGTCCTCCACTGCTCAGTTTTCTCAGCCTGGTTGCTGAGGACCTGAATGCAGATCTTATGATGAGAAACTTGCCTTGCTCCACTACACAGTGAGGGTGACTGAGAATGCTTTATTTGGGAGAGAGCCTGGCAGCAAGGCAGCCACCCATCAGAGAGTCCCACCTCTAACATGATTGTGTCTACAGTCACTTTCATTTTAACAGAGGCGGGAGTCAAAGTCACCAAGAGCAAAAATGTTCTTCCTCTTTTCTAGCGATGTCTGTGTCTGGTGCTTTGGCAGGGTTTCCAGTAGCACAGGCTGATGGCTATAGGGGCAGAACTCATCGTCCTCAGAGACACTGGGGTCTTGGGCACTTCACTGATTTGAAGGTTTGGTTACTGCAGGGAAGGACCAGTTCTCTGTGAATTCCCACCCTCCTGCAGAGCAGTCTGAAGTTGGGACTGATTAGACACAATAATTAAAATCTAACTACCTTCACCACCACAAGAAATGCTGCATTCTTACCCCAGCAAAGACCTGAGTAGATGTGCAGGAGCTGGTTAGTGAGGGAGATGTTTGCTCCTATCAAGAGGCAAGTACCTAGGTAAGAGTGTTTCTGAGTCAGAGGGAAGGTCTGCTAGGAGTATGAAGGTGTATGAAACAAGACAGGATGTGTGTGCTGTGGGAAGTCCTGAGAATACAGAGGTCTTCAGAGCTGGCTACAGGAAAGCAGCCAGCCCGATCCTGTGCTACAGTGGAAGAAATGGGAGCCATGTAGGAGGCAAGTTAGGGTGCTGAGGTGTGGCATACATGAACATTTCATTCACAGCCAGCCCTATGTCCATGGCTTCATTCTTTCTTTAGTGCCTCCAGGCTTTGAGGTTATGGCAAAGCAAGTCACGCCAGAAGGCAAGACAGTGGGCACATAGATGATACCATAAGTGGTGGCAGTGGAGTCAAGGAAGGTGAGGGTAGACACTGCTTTCCTTGTTCAAAGAATGACTTGGGAGGAGGCAGGATTTGGCTCCCTCTGAGAAAAAGTGGTGCACTGAGCAATGGCCACAATACATGTCTGATATAAAAAATTAGGCGCAGTGGCATCCCAGCACAGGCAGAGTTATCCAGACAGCTATAGGGGCGGTGAGATGAAACAGACCATTAAGCACTGAGCCCTGCTGTTATTTTCTCCTCTAGGTATTGCAGAGAACAAAGCAGAGTTTAACTATGGATGACTCCACTCTTCGGAGCATGTCTGCCCATTAGGTTCTTCAGGGGAATCAGGGAATGAAAAACTTGACCATTTCCTCTAGTAAATTAAAGCTTCTCCTAAAGACCCATTTGTAAAACCCATCTGACCTCCATCCCTGCAGCAGAACAGTTTCTTTCTGAATAGACCACTTCCACTGCTGCACTAAAAACCCAAGTGATGCATTAATGAGTTTAGCTCACAGCTGTGTGCAGTCAGACAAATCCATTTGGGGCTCTCATCTGCTCTAGGAGGAGAGATGCTAGGACTATGTCTGTTCCATATTGATTGCCAGGGTCCATATATCTGCCTCTCCCAACCTCACCCCAAAGTATGAACTTGGTGCTGATATATAGCTGGGGACATACATAGCCGGGGAGAATAATGTCCTTAAAGATGCGGATTGAGCAATAGGAATGTCAACTTTCCCCACACCACAACCCTGGAAATGCCTCTTGCTTGTCTCTGTAGTCTTATTGTCTGCTGGCCCCCATTGCCCTGGGTGACTGAACATCTCTCCACTTAGAAGGCATTTGCTCTCATGGTATGAAGTAGGGGATGCTATTTAGCCCTGTTTTACAAAAAGGAAACAAATGGACAGAGAACCTCGGTGCCTTGTCCAAGGTCACATGGAATCAGTGGTGGAGCAGGGATTTGAATCTACATCTTTAGATTTAGTCTAAAGTTTAGGCTTAAACTGCTGGACCAGCTTTCCTCTCTCTTTACTCCATTTCTTCCTCCTGCAAAGCTAGTTCTTTGCTCCTCTGCTGAGATTATTGAGACTGGCTTTGCTATTGCAGCTCTGCTGCTGGTGGTTTTAGTGTTCTGGTCCATATCCCCTAGATACCAGAGTGAGATCCATTGGTTATTATTTATAATAACCTGCATACAGGTCAGCAAACAGCTATCAGAGGAGAATGATTTTTGCTTACTATCGATCTGGGTTAGATTAAAGGCTTTCTGTAGGCTGAATCTGACAGCTGTCCTCCAGTTCCTCCTCAAGGAAGCCTAACTTCACCTTCTGATAAATAGCTACTGGAAACTATCTCTCCCTGCTGCCTGCCTTAGCTGGGATATTATACCATCCTGCCTTCTGAAGTGCCACCAGTGTCATCTAGCTTGAAGTGTTCATTATCCCCCTGAACTTCCCTATAATCTGCCCAGCCTTGTTGTGTCCATGACATTGGTTCATATACTTCCACTGCCTGGCTGGCTCCTCTCTGTAAATCACTCAGAAATCTTGCTTCTAGCAAATGCCCTATAGTTGTTTTATCTTAGATCTGCTGGGAATGGAATGGACTATTTCCCTCTTCCTTTCCAGGAGCAAATGCCACTTTTCAGAGCACTAGTTCTTCTTACTGCCTAAATAGCCATAATTAAGGCAAGTGCCTCAGAAAACCCCACAGCAACTGCTTTGATGCCACCTCAAAACTAAGCTGTTATAGCTACTCAAGAACTGCCAGACATGATCATGCATCGTATTTCCAGTGCACCATTTTGCCTCCAGCAGTGGTTGGAACAAACACTTCAGAAGCAGGTGGAAGGAAGCCTGTAGAAGTCAGTTTTGGAATAACCTACCCCAGAAGTTATTTCTATCTGATGCTTCTGGGCAGTGGCTGGCTCAGGGAGCATAAAGATTTTTTTTTCTTTTAGGCAAATAAATTACCCTGATAAATGAGACCTTGACAGTTCTCCTTTGCTATACAGCTATCCAGTCCCTATCTGAAATCTTGCTGAGTTCCATGTCTTAATGTTGTCTGATGGCAATGAATTCCACAGGTGAGAGATGCATTGTCTAATGAAGGATTTCCTGGTGTTAATCTGTTGCCTTTCAGTTTGCTTGAGTGTCTCCTATTCTGGTATGATGAGTCAGTAAATAAGAACACCTGGGATAGGGACAGACATTAAACATAAACCGGTTAAAAGTGATCAGAAACTGACTTAAACCTATAACAGAACAGATATCCAGTGCACATAAAACAGCTTGAAAATGGCTGAAACCAGTTTGAGATAAACCTGGTTGAATGTAGTATCAGACTTAACTGGTTTATGCAATGTCTGTCCCAGACCTGTTCCTGGTTTAAGTTAAATCAGAGTCCCCCAGAATCCCAGATGTTTTGCAACCCTGGATGCGGCTCTGCTCTCTGTTCCAGCCCAGCAGGGTTGGCCCCTCCCCTCTGCTCCCTGGCTGCGGCTCTGGCAGAGACTGCAGGCATCTGCCTGGCTTCCTTCTGCTCCACCCCCCACAACTGCCACAACCACTCCCTGCTTCAGCAAGGGTTCCCCCCTCCCTTCTGCCTTACACAGACACCTCTCAGCATTAGCTAATATACCACATGCTGGCTATGGTCTGGTCCATGCTGTAGGAGACAGGACAAAGGCGCAGACAACAGGTAGCTCGTAATGTCCCTCCTTGGAATAAGTTGTTTAAGAAGAGCTTGAACTAATGAGAGGTCCTTTTGTTTTGCTGATGGGATGATAAATGCTCCCCGTGTAACTCCCTGCTATGTAAGTAAATGCTGCATAAAATCTCTGCTGGCTCCCTCACTGACCAGCAAGGGGGGGACCTCTCCTTAATCAGAGCATTCTGCTGCCAGGCCCCCCTCAGCTCAGCCCTGTGGAAGGGAAGGGAGGGCTGTTCTAGCACCACCACCCCCCCGGCTTTTCACTTGAACCACTGTAGGGATGTGTGTGCGTTTTTTCAGTCCAGAGGGGATGTCTGTATGGTTACAAACTGATTCAGCCTAGACAGGTTAGAGTAACCTGCAAAGTTTGAATCAATTCAGGCTCAGGCTTTTTTAATGTCTGTCCCTAGCTCTGATGTACATTCTCCCTTGGTTACATTGGGTAGCTAGCTGATTTTTTTTTACTCACTGTGTGACCATTGGGTTTCCTGTCACATTGCCAGCTGGAACACAAGAGACCACACCAGTGTGAAAAGGAAGTTTGCTGATACTGCAAAAACACTTTTCCCCAGTCATGCACTTGCTGCTATAATATGCCTCCCATTTCCAGCTGTCAAGGGGCCCAACTGTGCTCTATTGTCAGAGCTGCCTGGCCCCAGGTGCAGACACATGTGCTTTAGGCACTGTGCAAAGGAGGAGATGGATTTTGTTCTGCTGAAAGTTGCTGCAGATGACTAAGGATCCAAGAGAAGAGTAAAGCGAGTCTTGTACAGCATGCCCTCCATGCCTGAGTCTGCAATGTGATGCATTATATTGTGGGAGTGGAGGGGGAGTAGCACTGTCCAAGTACTGAGGTCCTCACAGGATCAGGACCAAGTATCAGATTCTGGTTGCTCTTATATGGATTCATAGAGGAAAACTGGAGGAATCAGGAAGGACAACAAGACAAGCCCAAGGGCCCGAACCCCAGCAAGCAGGTCAAAACACCCTTCTGTAAGGCGATGTGGCACTTTCTTCAGAGCTGTTGTGCCTAAGCACCTCCCCTAAAGACCCTGCATATCCCCACATGGGCAGATGAAACAGAGGCAGAGGGAGATTTGATCCCATAGGATAACCAGGCTCATTTAAAGTTGGATAAAGCTGGAAGGGCAGTAAATCATCAAGAGAGGGATGAGTGGTACATCGAGCCAGTGCAAGCCTGCGAAACCCCACAGACAAAGGAAGGAGGACTGAGATGCATGGAAAGGGACTGGATGATCTGCTGGCAGTAACTTTCACTGAGCTGTTTTCTCAGTTGGGCTAATTAAGACCAGGGGCCAGCTGCCTGCATGCCAGCAGACCGAGCCTTTGCAAGAGTGATGGGCCCTCCGCCTGCACAGCCCATCCCGGGAACACCTCAGCGAGGCAGAAGGCGACAGCAGCAGCTGTGGGGAAGCGCGGGTGCCAAGCGCGCAGCTGGTGGAAGCAGGTGCAGCGGCACAGGCTCCCTCCCTCGTGCAGTGCTTGGACTTCTGTGGGAAATGAAGGTCCATATCAATGGCTGGCAGGCTCTGCTGAAAACTCCCTGATCCCTACCTCACCCACCTCGTATTGCTGCACTGAAACACCGGTCTGTCCACACTGCTGGAGGGCTGAGTTGGGTGGAAGGAGACTGGGGAAAAGTCCCTTTATTGCAATATTTACATACTGAAACAAGCAATCCTATTACCCCAGCAGTGCTGAGCTCTGCCTCCGCTCCCCTCTATTTGGGTTAGCCCTGCCCTCAGGCTCACACACCGAAGGCTGCTTCAGCTTTGCTGTACTCCCAGTTGAAAAAGCAAATCGTCCTTTCACCCTAATCTTGCCCCTTCCCTGAAGATTTACTCCCTAAGCAGCTTATCTCACTATTATGCAGACAGGCTTGAGGAAGAGCTCCTCTGACTCAGTAGTAATCAGCTAATGAGACCCCTGCATAGTCACTGGCCTTCTTATTATTCCCAAACAAGAAACTCCCTTCCTTCATCATCTCCATATCTTTACTGCAGGCTGCTTTGAAACTCGAAATGTTTTGAAATTTTCAAAATGCTATGACTAGCCCCATTTGGTTTTGAGGCTGTTTCGAAGCCCTTCATTTTGGTTCAATTTCACTGTTCCAAGCTCAAAATGAGTTGAAACAGTGTTGAATCAAAACAGCTGGCGAAATTTTGCACAG
>NW_017728996.1:14841681-14869177 GCF_001723915.1 Gavialis gangeticus | reverse complement strand
CTTTCTCCTGGGTTGCAGTGCTGACTCTTGCTGCTATATGGCCGCCTGTGTTTCAGTTTCCTGTCCCAGTGAATAGTTGGGTTTCGCTGTACTCGACATCTCGATTATTCCAGGCTACTTTCCCTCCCTGCCCCTCCAATTTCACTGCCAACATTTTGGGCTAAACCTTGACTCAATGGCTGGATTCCTATTAGCTTTTAAAGTCAACATCTGGCTTTCATTTCAGTTTTTATAGGCCAGTAATTGTAAAGCTGTTAGGTTATGCTGTAGACATATAGAAACAGCTTCCACAGACAGTAGATTATTATTAAGCAATAGGATAGGGCACTTCAATTCAACGTTGAAGTTGTCTAGTAACAGCAGGGCCTGTCATTGTGCAAGGCTTTAGGACAGGAAAAGAGGAGGAATTATATGTGTCCACTCAAAAGTGCTGGTAGAGTTGAAATATCACAGGGGGTGTTAACAGGTGAGATGCCTTAATGCACATTAGTTTATTTTAATGCTCATTAAAGCATCACAAAAAATGCACTTTTGCTAATGCGCCTTTTTCTAATATCTCACAATGGAGGTATTCCATTTAATGCACATTCGCAAAAGTGTATTAATGAATGTGTAAGTGTAGGGGGCGGAGCTGGATCTTGGTCATGATTCTGGGTTGAATACTTTTACTTAAAAAAAAATACCACAAGAACCTAAATAACCACCGGAAGCATCTGTTTTACCTCTCGGAAACATGGCACCCCCAGCAGCACAGCCCCCTACTACAGCCCAGGACTCAACGCTGCTTCTTTGGGACGAGTCTTGCAGTTCCCTGGCAGATCACTCACGCAAGTGTCCTCGCCTGGCTCTGTGTTCAGGGAGAGCTGACAGGATCACAGCCGCGGGTAAGAGTGGGGGATCGGTGCCGAGCTCGGAGCACGTCCCTGCAGGCCAAAGCCGGCGTACAGCAAAAATTCCAAAGTTCACTCAAAGTCCAGGCGAAGGATACGTGACCCAGTTCATGTATGATAAGAGCTGATCTTCCTCGTCACTGAAACCTCCACTCAAACCAAACCTTTCCGGGAGCTTGATAAGGCTCTTGATTTTTTGTTATGTTTTATTTTGTTTTTTTTTTCTTAGCTTCCGTTTTGTGGGTACAGCTGAAGTGGAAAGTAGAAATGCCAAAAGCCCCTGAGAAAGGCTTGTGGTATTTTTGACCCTGATAAAATCAGTGTTCCCAGAATGGCTTAAACAGGCTCAGTCCTTGTGAGAGCAATTTCTCCATCAGAGTGGTTTGAGAAACACCATCTGAACTCTCGAGGGTTGAACCTCTGAATTTATCCCTCAGTCATTAAGATGTTCAGGGCTCTCTTTGCAGCTCTCCTCCTATCCAAGGTACCTATGATATGGCTCCATTACTGAGTGTGGACAGAGCGCACGCTATGGATGGTAAAGAACCTCACAACCTTGAATGCACGTATCCTTGCAATACTCCTGTGAAATGTGGCAGTCCCATTAACCCCATTTTATAGATGGGGAACTGAGGCCTGGAGAGCCTAAATGATTTGCCTAAGGTCACACTGGATGACTGGCAGAAATGAGAATCCTTTGCTGGTTTCCTAAACTCTGGCCCATCCTTATTCTCTCTGAATCCCAGGAAGTTATGCCCATGTGGTAGATTGCAATGTTGCTCACCTTGTCAGCTTTTTTGCACACCCCAGAAAATTCACAGGTGAAGCATAAGTAAAAATAACTTCTTACCACACATGGCAGATGGAAAACAGTTTCACTATAACTTCTGTCCTTCGCACCATGCCCCTACCCACAAGCACCAGTCGAGGTAAGCAATAAATAATGAGTTGAGTCAGTTGGAAAGTATCAATAAATCTGCCTCTTGCCCCAGAAGGCGATTTGGAGGATGTTCTCCTTGCGTACACACCGAGCCATTGCAGCACAGGCTGGTGATATATTGCAGCTATTAATTTCCAGAGCTGAAGCCTCCTCATCATTTATCTTAATGCCCAGCCTGAAAGCAGGAATTTACTCAGCTGCTGGAGAGGTGAGGGCACAGCCTTTGCACTGGAAGTTTTAAAAAGTCTGATTGTGGAGATATTGTGCTTTTCGACTAGCTCAAGGCAGTGTTATTTTCCAACTCCCGAGAGGCCTACACAGCAGCTGCAGCACTTTGAGCCATGGTCCCATTGGCTCAGGTGAGCCAAAGAGGGTTGGATGAGGGTAGTGCTTGGACAGTGAGGTCAGTGGGTCTGACCCATTCTGGCTGCAGACTCTCTAGGCATGGGTGACAGCTTAACTTATTCCCCATCCAACCCTTCCACACATACAACTTCCATGCACATCAGCAGCTGCCCCTCTTCATTCTCTCTGCCTTTCTATTCTGTCACCACCCTTCCTGTCTTTCTAGTCTGTCACCCACTTCACTTCTCTCTCTGTGAGCTTTACTGTTGCTCTTTCTTGCTTGTTTGCCTGTCAGTGTTATCTAAAGCATTTATGGTATCTCTCTCCGCTCTTCCTTTCCCTCTTTCCAGTCCCTTTCCTTTCTTCCCTAGTCATGGGAAGACAGCCCGACCACTACTGCGTTGCTTAAGCTTGTAAGGCTGTTTTGCAAGAAGGGCCACTATAGGCGTCATTAGGGAATACAGGGCATTTGCTAAGACCCCGTATAAGGCATGTTGCCGGCAGGTTCAGTCAGCTCTGTGAAGCACACTGTGTGCACAAGTCCAGCCAGCTCCCTCCAGAGGGGATGCTGGATGCAGTGCTTCTGTGTGCCCTTAGTTCCAAGAGTGCCATGGGTTGCTTCGATATGAAGGTTACCATATGAGGGTAAAGTCTGACTATAAATAATGGATCATTGTGAACACATTAGCCGTGTAATGCTGCTGTATGCAAGGCACAGAATTCTCTGCCAAGTCAGTGCCGGGATGTGCAGTGCCCTGAAACACCTTCAGCTTGCATACCCAGCCGTGCGGAAAAACTTCCTATCCTCCTGAGTTCCTGCCACATGCTTATGTCAGTCAGGCCTTTAAGAACTTGTGTGTAGAAGATAAGCAATATGCACTTCTGCATTAAGCTGGGACAAGCTTAATGCAGCTTCCACTGCTACCAGCCAGGGAAGGCTCACCTTGTAGGTTTACACCCCAACATCCTTGCTTTACCTTGGCTGTAGTAAGGGTGGGTTGGACAACCAGCTAATAGACTCTACTTGGTGATCACAGACGCTGCAGAGAGGAGGTCTGACCTGACAGCCCCTCTCCCCACCGCCCAGCCCTGCTAGTGTCCTACCAAAAACAGAGTCAAAAGATATGCAGTATAAATATTGGTGAACTAAAATCCATTGTCCCAGTATTTTTCCTGCTAAATACCCTTGGAGTGAACCTTAGAAGTGAGCATCTATTAACATTCACTGCTGCCTGTGTGTATATTTCTGTAGAGACAGGGTACATTAGGAACTGTGTTTCCGACTCTGATTGTTTTAACAGCCACAAGGCAGTTGTGTTGGTGGAGTTCCAGGAAAAAAAGAAAGATACTGAGCTTTAGGGATAGAACCAAGTTCTTATTTAATCTAACCCATAGTATTATAATAACTTTGGGTCCTGAGATTTTATCGTACAGCAGCACCGAAGGGAAACATAAATACAGAACCTATTAGTGTCATGGAAGCACTGTTATGGGCCCAGGCACCGAGGACCTCTTGGGATGCAGTTTAATTCAGGGACATCTGCTGAGAATGTACACTTTCTTCACTGGAGCTGGCAAGCAATATTCTCCAGAGACAATGCCTGAAACTGATGCCTGGTAAGGAAAGGCGTGCTCTTAATATCCAGAAACAGTTCTTAACAGTGAAATTGCATAGCCCACGGACTCCTTAATCCTAGAGCCATGGACAACTGAACCTGGGATTTCACAGGAGACCCTGCTAGAAAGCACACTAGAGAGAGCTATTGACCTCTGCGGTACAAGAGGTAACTTCACAGATCGTTGCTTTATGTCAACCAGGGGAAGTCAGGTCCACAGATATATATGGGAAGATGGTCAAGGGAACGCCAGTGGTGACATTTTTATCTAGTGTCTGAGTTGCTACAGTTATTTCTCATGTTAAGTAATTAATTATAAAGGAGATATCATGTATCTTGGATACTACCATGTGGTAATTATTGACAAATAATGATTTTTTAGCCATAGCTACTGTCCACAACCATGTAAAGACATCCTTCAGGAGACGTGCAGGGTATAATGCTGAAATTCCTAGAAACAGAACGGTGTTTGATGGAAAAATTTGAGCATAGGGTTGAATGGTTGCTTGGGAAAATGCATGGGGTGTAAATTCCATGTGTTAGGGTAAGCTGCAAAGAGGCATGAAGTTTCGCAGGAGATATTCAAGGGCGATGGAAGGAGTGTAGGCAGTAAGATGCAGAGTCTACACTATGGATTGCAAAGGGGTACACAGTGACTGAAAGCCACTGTCTGTTTCTGTCTGTTAGTGGAAGACAGCGTAAATGGCGGTGTTTTAATTAGATACTTAATGAAGATACCTATTCAAATGCAATTCCCTCTGTAAGAGGATAATATGTGTAACCCCACTAAGAGTAGCATCAGCTTTCATGAGTGACTGTCACTGGAGCAAATCTGTTCATCCCTGTCATGTATTAATGAATTTGTTAATTAGGTAGCTCATTATTTAATAACAGAGAGTGAAAGAGTAATGAAAGAAAGTCCCCTCCGTAGCTAGAGGCATGTCTTTGCCAATATGTTAAGCAGCTCCTTGTTAATAAAGCACATCTTGCTGTTTGCGGCAGGCAAGACTTGCTGAGTTGCAGGGAGTTTGTTTTAAAGGCTATCAGCTTACAATCAGACCACTCTGGGCTGTGAACCTGTCCCAGCTCATAAGACAACAAAGGCTTAGTTGTCCAAGGGCAACCCTCTAAATCAGGGGTGGGCAAATGGCAGCCCGCGGGCCAGATACGGCCTACCAGGCCATTCTATCTGGCCTGCAGGGCCCCTAAAAAATTTAGAAAATTAATACTTATTTGCCCCTGGCTGCCTGTCATGCAGCCCTCAATGGCTTGCCAAAACTCAGTAAGTGGGTCTCTGCCCAAAATAATTGCCTACCCCTGCTCTAAATGAAATACAGGCATTGGTCAGAAGAGCCAGGGGTAGCCAGTAACTACATGATTCCTTCTTAGTCTGTGCTAAATTGGTGCATCAGCATGAAGCTGGCATATTCATGAGCTATGAAATCTTTCAGCCTCTCACCCCTTACAGTTGGGTGGATATTAGGGCACTAGCCAAAAACTTGGCAGACTTGGGTTCGCTCAAGTCCATTGTCTGCCACAGACCTCAGGGAAGACACTTAAGGCTAAATCCTTTCTGTTGCTAAGTGTCACTTATGTAACAGTGTGACTTCAATTCTTGACTGTTACACACAGCTTAGATTCTGTTTCTGCCTCAGTAGCTAATTTGCCCTGTGCTTCTCTTCTGAGCAAGCTCAAGGGGCGCACTCCCAGAGGGATGGTGGACAAATGTATTGAAAGCTGCCCTGCGGGGAAGGGGAGGCTGCATTCTACCCTGGGCCCAAAGAGCAGAAACTGTTCCACTCTGGTTTATCCATTGTATCCAATGAATTGTAAATGCAAGGTGCAGAAAAGTGACTGAGTGCAGGGGCCAGAGCACAGGGCAGCATCCACATCACTAATCCATCCTCCCTCTGGCTTGTTTTCCTCCTCCTGGCCATACATATAGAATCATAGAAAATTGGGGTTGAAAAGGACCTCATAAGGTTATCTAGTCCAACCCCCTGCACAAAGCAGGACTGTCCCCAACTACATCATGCCAGCTAGAGCTTTGTTGAGCCAGGTCTTAAAAACCTCAAAGGATGGAGATTCCACCACCTCTCTAAGAAACCCATTTCAGTACTTTACCACCCTCCTAGTGAGAGAGTTTTTCTTAATATCTAACCTAAACTTCCCTTGTTGCAGCTTGAGACCATTGCTCCTTGTTATGTTATTTGCCACCACTGGCCATGTGGAGACAAAATGAGGGGCATGTGTGCATGACACTTTAAAGCGGGTTAAATGCTTTTGCACTGCTTTAATGGTGTTGGTGTTTGCACACATTGGTGGTGTATTACACAGTAATTCCTGCTCCTGTAGGAAATTCAGCAGCATAATGCACCTTAAATGACTCTGAGGTGTTTTAGTTTGCTGCCTTGCAGCTGCAGAGCGAAGCACCAGGCTCTGTGCAGCTCAGGGGCTCTGCAGAAAGCCCTGCAGGCAGCCTGGCAGCAGCCTGGGAAGGCAGGCTCTGCCCAAGCAAGGCAGCAAGCTTGATCTTCTTTTTCCCCCTGGAGCCTGCCTGCCTGCCTGAGCTGCACAGGGGCCCCATGCTTCCCTCCACGGCTACAGTGCCCCCCGGGACCGCCCAAGCTGGGTGCCTGTGGGTGGGTGCCGCCAGGGGGGCGGGCTGCCGCTGCCATGGAGGGAAGCACCAACCCCCCCACCTGCAGCCCAGGGACCGCTCTGCCCCCCGACAGCTTGCCCTCCCCTCCCTGCCACCGGAGAGGCAGGTAAGTTCAGCTGTGTGCACAACATGGGGCTTTAAAGGGTCCTAAATTGAAGCCGTATTTTTAAAAACCCACTGTTTCAATTTAGGGCCCCCATTTCATCTACACACACCAACTGAAAACAGTCCAGCTCCATCCTCTCTTGAACCACCCTTCAGGTGGTTTTGAACCACTGAGGTTCTCCTACTCCCCCCAGCTTTATGTCATCCCCAGACTTGCTGATGGTGCGCTCCATCCCATCTTTCAGATAGTTAATGAAGATATTGAACAAAACTGGCCCTGGGACCAACCCCTGGGGCTCTCCACTTGATACCAGCTGCTAAACAGGCATTGAGCCATTGATCGCTACCCATTCAGCCTGACGATCCAGCCAGCTTTCTATCTACCTTACAGTCCATTCATCCAACCCATACTTCCTCATCTTGCTTGCATGAATGCTGTGGGAGACGGTATCAAAAGCCTTGCTAAAGTCAAGATATATCATGTCCACTGCTTTCTCTGCATCCAGAGAGCCAGTTATCTCATTATAGAAGGCAATCAGATTGGTCAGGCATGGTTTGCATTTGGTGAATCCATGCTGACTGTTCCTGATCACTTCTTTCTCCTCCAAGTGCTTAGAAATGGATTCCTTGAGGACCTGCTCCATGATGTTTCCAGGGACTGAGGTGAGGCTGACCGGTCTTAGTTCCCTGGATCCTCCTTCTTCTCTTTCTTAAAGATGGGCACTATATTTGTCCTTTTCCAGTCACCCAGGACCTCCCCCAATTGCTACAAGTTCTCAAAGATAATGGCCAGCAGCTCTGCAATCACATCAGTCAATCCCTCAGCACCCTTGGACACATTGCATCTGGCCCCATGGACTTGTACATGTCCAACTTTTCTAAAAAGTCTCTAACCTGTTCTTTCACCTTTGAGAGCTGCTCACCTTCTCCCCAAACTGTGCTGCCCAGTGCAGTGGTCTGGGAGCTGACCTTGCCTGTGAAGACTCAGGTAAAAAAGGCATTGAGCGCTTCAGCCTTTACTCATCATCTGCCACTAGGTTGCCTCCCCCATTTGGTAATGGACCCACACTTTCCCTGACCTTCCTCTTGTTGCTAACCTACTTGTAGAAACCCTTCTTGCTACCCTTTATGTCCCTTGCTAGCTGCAACTCCAGTTGCACTTTGGTCTTCCTGATTTCATCCCTGCATGCCTGAGCAATATTTTTATACTCCTCCCTAGTCATCTGTTTAAACTTCCACTCCTGTTAAGCTTTCTTTTTGTGTTTAAGTTCACTGAAGAGTTCTCTGCTAAGCCAAGTTGGTCGCCTGCCATATTTTCTATTCTTCCTGCGCAGAGGGATGATTTGTTCCTGCAACCTCATAAGGTTTCTTTAAAGTACAGCCAGCTCTCCTGGACTCCTTTCCCCCTCAGACCGGCCTCCCAGGGGATTCTGCTCGTCGGCTCCCTGCAGGAGTCAAAATCTGCTTTTCTGAAGTCCAGGGTCCAGACTCTGCGGCTCTTCTTTCTTCCTTTTGTCAGGATCATGAACCTGATCATCTCATGGTCACTGCTGCCCAAATTGCCATCCACTTCTACGTCTCCCACAAATGCTTCCCTGTTTGTGAGCAGCTGGTTAAGAAGAGCACGGCTCCTAGTTGGTCTCTCCAACACTTGCACCAGGAAGTTGTCCCCATGTTGTCCCCTGTCACTGCCAGGAGGCCAGTTTCAAGAGGAGAGCTAGCGAGTGCCCTGCTCAGTGCTAACCCATGGCCTGGTGTCAGAGTGCGTTACTGGGAATTGGAAGTTGTGGCTTCAAGCCACCCCTGGGTGAGGGGACCTAGCACCAAGTCTCATACTCTGTGAGGAAGTGCCCTAGCCACTGGGCTAAAAGGGTGGAGTGCCTTCCTCTTCATTTCTGGCAGGTACCTGGGTGATCCTGCTCCACCATGGGGGAAAATAGTCTCCAAACTGTGAACAAATCCCCTACATTGTAGTGACGTGGCTAGTTATGTGCGGGTGCTACGTAAGGATGTAGAGGTGACAGGATTTAGTCCTTAGTCTCTAAGCCTCATTCCCCCCTCTATATATTGTGGATACCAGCACTTCCTTACCTGACTGTGACAGTAAAGTGAGGATAAACGCATTAAACTGCGAGGTGTATATGGGGGTGCGTGGATAAATACCTAAAGGAAGTTTGAAGAGACCATGGCACCATTCTCATGACCAAGGCTGAGAGACCCGACAGGCTGCCCAGGTCCCAGAGCAGGCAATTACATTGTGGTTACTCCTTTTACGGCCCTGAACAAATTACTCTTCTTACCTCCCCAGAAGTCCAGCCCTTGGAGCCAGTGACCATTTTCTGTTCCCAGACATCCTTGCTCCCTGATGTTGGTCTCTTCCCCTTCACCATTTTCTTTCTCGCTGAATTCTCAGCTGTGATTTTTCTTCCCCGTCTGTTAGTTATGTATTAGCTGCCTTTATGCCATCTGTTTCAGTTCACCGTCCATATTCAGCCCATCAATTGACCTTTCATGGCCTTTTGCCTGCCCCTTCATATGTAGACTAGTTTTCCTTAGCCCGTCTACGCCACTGTTTCACAGCTGTGTGACAAGGTTTTACCAAGACTGTTATTTAATATTATGTTTCACAAACACTCTCCTTATTATTCAGCAGCCTTTAAGTTTAGAAAAGCTGTTTATTCTTCAGATAACATTGATAATTGTTACTTGTTTCATCTGTTATATCAGCACGGTGCCAGCTTAGCATAAGCACATACTGTCTTAGACTTGACCTTTAAAAGCATCCACACCCGTAGGAACATTCAGTTTAAAAATGTAATAGCTCCTTAACAATCTGTACCACTTTTTGTCACTCAGTTCAAAACACAAGCACAAGGAAGTATAAGCTAGGCTCAACCCACAGAAAATTTCACTGTGAAGATTGCTGTTATGTGACGCAATGGCACTTTAATCGTTGTTGAGAATATGTGTTTTAATGGAAACCACACACAAGTCCTGGTGGGTGTAGGCAGAAAAGAAAACATGCCAGACTGCTGGGTTCCCGGTGTATGGTGGAAAGACATCAGATGTACTGCTTCAGCAGAGAATCAAATGAAATAGCATTTGCCTAGTTTTCTTCTGTGCGCCGTTTTATGTGGAAAGGCACGTCAGGCTCTAAGGAGAAACTCTACTGGTCTTTTGAATGTTTGGGTCTTAAAAGGCAAGATGCTGCCATGACTCTAAGTGAAACCATGCAACTAAGCATCTAAAAAGACCTGGAGGGCTATGGCAATACACAGGAAGGCAAGTCTATGGTTCACTCTATCTACTTTGTGCCACTTGTGTGGTATGAGGCACCTGATTCAGGATAGAGATAGCTAGGGGGAATTTTTCTGGTTAACAGAACTTTGTATGTGCAAGGCGAGCAAGGTGTAACTGGGGTGAGGAAAGTGAAAAGAGGTGTGGCGGGAGCAGAGGTCTTTTACAGCAATTATCCATTGGCATAAATTAGAGAAAGTGCCCAACTACTCTTCCTTACAGGACAGGAAACTAAACTCCAACCTGCTCCATGAACACTTTCGTACTCTTCCCCACACCAGGTGCAGTGATCAGCCCAAGGTGTTTGATTGTAGTGAATGTCCACTCTCTTTAGATGTACTGAGAGGTACATGGGGTGAAACCCAACTGCCATTGGTCACTGGGGCCCAAGAGGAAATGGAGATAAAGCCAGGAGAACTGTGCTTCCTGAAAGGGGCTTCCTGTTACACTGGTGCAACAAGTGTGTGGGGAATCCTGGTCCCATTGAGATGCCCCTCTCCTGCCTATCATGTCTGTGTTTTACTGGTACCTCATTGCAGTATTGAAAAATAAGTCTAAATATATAGAGGTCCTTTTAAAGGTGCTTTGCAGAATCATTAGGGGGCCCAAAGACAAAGTGTATTGCACAACACTTAACTGTTCCTTATAGAATCATACATTGAACAAAAGTGCTACCATGAATCACTGAGTCCTTTTCTTGGACTATATATTGCATTTCTTTACCCTGCAACATACCGTCACTGTAAATGGGGTTTCTAAAGGTACCTTCATAGCTTAGAAGTATTCAAAATCAGTATACGTCCTCTACCCCGAGTCATTTAGGTGCTGATTCCACCCTTAAAGCTTTCCAATCTGACAATAAATTGGAGTCCATAGCTTTCCAATCTGACAATAAAGCCAATTAAAAATGCAATTACTTTCCATATCCCCGCTCCCCACTCCACTAAGTATCAACCACTTGGATCACATTGCAACATTAATGTTCCATTTCAAGTGTTTCCATTTCTCACTGTTTGCTCACATCAAATAAAATTGCTTTGTATTTGGTCTTTATGGACCCATTTCAGCTTGCAAAAGGCACTATGCAGCATGAAATAGGAGCACAGAAATAGACCATAGGCCTATTAGATAGAAACTCATCCAGTATAAGTTGGGGTAATTCCATCAGTGATTTTACATCTATTTACACCAAATTCATCAAACTGTCAGGATAAGTTACTTATTTCCTACTCGCCTCATGCATCATCATAGAATCTGCATTACTGCAATGAAGTAAGATATGACCACTTCATCATCACTGGTACCTTAGTTACTGCTGTACAAGTATGAAATAAATAAAAAATAACAAACCACTTGGTATGCACATAAAAGAACAAAAAACCCTGCAGTCAACAAATTGAGCTAATCCAACAACAATATGACAATACAATAAATTATTTTTTCTATTAAATTATTCATCTTTATGGCACACTAAATTGCTCAAGCTCTGTTTTCTCTACACCATGGATACATCATTACCACCTTCCAACCAACCTATAATGCAGAAGGAGTAAATAAATGAGCACCATTCTGGAGAGAGAGAAAAATAGCAGTCTCTCAAAACAAATCTATAGTCTTGCATTGAGCGGTGGAGTTTTACTCTACCTGACTCACCTGCCTCAGAAGAGAAACCGTGAGTTGCTCTCTATGGTACTGAAAGCCATTTCTTTGCACTAGCTGATATGAAGTCAATGACCTTCAAACAACTTTCTGTTTATAGGACCTGTAACTCATAGCTGCTTATTCAGAATTTGTGACCCAGTTAGTTTATTTAATAAACTCCACTTAATGCTTTTTTTCTGGCTTGTATCAGAGTATCCATCAAATAACTTCCTGATTGCAAACAAGTCTTTTATTTTTCAATAAATACCATACTTTGCAGTTAAACAACACTGGGCAATACCTCCCTTACCAGACACTCAGAGAAAATGTTTGAAAAAGTAAACCCTATTACAGCCTGTTCTAGCCTGGATTTTTTTTAAATATGGCCTTCTGTTTTACAGCTGAGTTTGACTCCCACAAATAAGTTCACTTTCAGTTGATTGTACCTGTACCCATGTCTAGTGATACCTGAAAATCAGGTGGCTGTCTAAACAAAAGGTTTAATTATTATGGTCATAATTATTTGTGTGCTCAATTTTATGACCACATAACTGAATGAAGAGTCTATATATCTTGAGTGGTAACCCTTCTTTCAAGAGAAAGAAAAGTGTGTATGTATGTATATGTATATATATATGTGCGTGTGTGTGTGTGTGTGTGTGTGTGTGTGTTGTGGTTCAATAGTGTGTTGCTTTAAATCACAAGATGGCAATAACTGTAAATAAGCAAAGATTTACTGCAGTGATATAAACCTTCAATCAGCACTACTGTGCATGGCCTTGAAAGAAGATGTGCATCACTTTGCTACCCCTGATTACAGGCAGAGGGAGGAGCAAACAGAGCTCTGCTCGTGGATGGACAGAATAAGGAGTCACATTTGCATTTTTTTCAGTACTCTAAGCATTTAGAAGATGAGGTTGGCATGATCCTCTATCATGATCCTTCCGTGAGACTGGCGAGAGACTGAAAGGAAACACCTTTTTCTCTTCCCAGGCAGCAGTGAGACACGGTACTGAATGGATAAAATAATAATGACTGAATGTCTTCCCCTGGTTTGGTAAAATTTGTATTGTGTGGATACATGATGAAGCTATACCACATGGCCACGACATCAACTCATACACAGTACAGAGCAATGCCCATTCATTACAACATGCTTATTTTGTAGCTTTTTTGGACTACTTTCATTCATGGCAAAATAAAAACCCTCTTCCCCTTGTCTATGTCAAACACCGCTGTCAAGAAAGCTATGATAAAACACATTAGCTAGAAGCCTGATAGAAGGAGCGGGGAAGGTAGATGGGCCTATGGATTCATGTTTGGGAAGTTCGAGTCTAGCATTACGGTTGCTTGTCTCTCCTTTAACACAGACCAGGTGAGATCCAGTGAAACCAACTGAAATTCCTTTTGACTGCAGATGTGAAGAGAAACAAAAGGAATTAGATATAATTCTTTCTTTAGGTGATGTCTGCTATTGCCGATGTGCCCGTATCCATCTGCAAGCATCTGTCATAGGCCCCGTGCAGAAAGCAGCAGACAGTGGGCCCAATCCTTAGCTGATGAAAATCAGCACAGATCCACTGACTTCAATAGAAGCAGGCTGATTTACACCAGCTCATGAACTGGCTATGGGAAAATCCCAAGGGATTCATCTCTCATCATTTCCATGTGACTAGGTTTTTTGGATGGTATGGATGAAACATGGAGCAAACAGCCAAAAATCTACAACAGAAGAGATGGGATATATTTTGAACAAGCCAGGCATAATCCCCTAACGTTTCACGAGGCTGGTAGTGATTTAGATGAGCTGATATTTTCTTCCTCACTAACTTTGTCTAAATGTGTTTCAAAGCCATATGGCTTAATACATTTCCCCTTGTCCTCTGTATGCTTATTATTCCAGTTGGTTTTGGCAGTAAAATAGAAATTCCTAAAGTGAATCAAGAGTTTGATTCTAGAGTCAGACTGAAGATTAAGAGCTCATTTCTAAAGGGGGTGGCATACAATGGATTTGTTGTACTGAAAGGTGAAATTCAGAGCTCATGTTTCTAAGCAATGGAGGTCGTTCTTTGTAGCAGTCATTCTCTCAAGAGCTTTCATGCTCCCTTTAGAGGCCCTAACCCTTTTCCTATCACCCTTCACCCCAGTCTCTACCCCTGAAGTGTCTTTCTGATATCCAGCCTTTTTGCTTGTGCTGGTCTTGGTATCTTCACTCTCTTCAAGCTTCTTGCTGTATTGCTGTCTTGGATCCTTTCTCAGCATTGCTCCATAGGTCTAGAAATCTCATCTTCTGGCGCATCATCCATCTTTTCAGTCAAATTGCCCCTTGAACTATACTTCTTTAGTAGAGCTCATCATGGCAATAAAAATTGCTTTATTAACAACAAACAGACCTGTACTGCCTGGTGATACGTTCACCACATGATGATTATGGGTGTTATTCAATGGGTATGATAAAGCTAATTGATACATAAAATATCTTAGCTGTACAATGTGATTACGATTCCACTTGTGTTAAGTACTGAAGTCTGTCAGTCCCATAGTAAGGACAAAAGATAGTAGCTGATATAGCTACAAAGAATTCAGTATTTGTAGCGATCATCTTGATTTGATCTCCCAAGGGCCTTGTTTTCGAGATAAGATGAGTAGTTTACCTCTTGAGAGAAGGCATCAGGGAAGATACAGCATTGCTCAGATATTGTAGCTGTTGGATCTTGCATCTGGGATTAAAACATTTGCATTAGCGAATGGGAGAGGCCAGGTCCTTAGAAAGCATAGCCTCATTTACAGAGAAAATGCAGGCTCATTCACATAGGAAGTCTGGCCTTATTTAGCCAGCAGAAGTGCCATTTTCTTTCAATTAATCATTAGATTGTAGAGCCATCTTTCTTAGCATTCATTCTTGTTTCCAGCAGAAGAAACTCCTGCTCACAGAATAATGTCAGATATCAGGAAAATGTTGATGAATTATTTTTGGTCAGAATATACCAGTTCCTCAAATCACCAACTATTGGTTGGAAAGAGGCAGTATTGACAAATTTCACTTTAACATTTTTGGGGAGGAGAGGGAGGGCTCAGCATTGTCACAACAGCCCATTGAGGCGCTCTAAATGCAGAGCTTTGTTTTGTGATTTAAAACAACTTTTTATGTGGAAATTTGAATTTGTACATACAAAAAGGGGGAAAAAGAGTTAAATTAAAATGGAACCTTTAGAAATGATGGAAAATAATGGCTTTGGACAGACTCAGTCTGAATCCCCGCCCCCCAATTATTGCTTTGCCAATTTTTTTTTTTGGTCCTAATATGGGAGAGGGGAAAAATGAATAAAATCTCAGTAACTCCTGGGATGGGAGTATCATGTTCCATTTAGCTCTCCTAACACATGCTATTATTTAAATCAGTGGCACTCAACCTTTTGGGCCTGGAGGCCAGATGAGGCGCATTGGGCTTGTCCATGTGCTAGATTGGACCGTGTGTGCCTGGATCAGGCTCTGGGGCCCTGCACCACCCCTGCCCAGTCCTGCAGGCAGGAATCAGGCTCTGAGAGCACTCTGCTGCTCCTGCACTCTGGGTTTGGCCCCACACTGCCCTTTGTGTCTGAGTTAGCACACAGCACCGTGGCCTGGAGGGCTCTCCACGGACACATGGGGAGCCCCACTGGCTGGACTCTGGCCTGTGGATTGGCGGTTGATCACCCCTGGTCTAAATGCTTTACTCAAACCAATTCCCATTTGTCTCCTGGATATGAGGGGTTAGGGAGACTGAGGGGGTAATGCAATCACTGGGAGGAAGGGTGTACCTCGGGAGAAGAAACCCACATCATACCTATAGGCTCAGCAGTGCCACACTCACTAGCACCATAACTGAAAGAGACTTGGGGGTCATGACTGACCACAAGATGAACATGACCCACCAATGCAATGCTGCCGCTGGCAAAGCAAATAAAACTCTGGCTTGCATCTACTGATGCATCTCAAGCAAGAGTGAAGAGGTCATCTTCCCACTGTACTCGGCCTTGGTGAGGCTGCAGCTGGAGTACTGCATCCAGTTCTGGGCCCCATACTTATGAAAGGATGTGGAGAAGCTTGAGACAGTCCAGAGGGGAGCCACATGATTAGAGGTCAAGAGAGCAGGCCTTATGAGGAGAGGCTGAGAGGCATGGGACTGTTCAGCCTGGAGAAGCAAAGGCACATGGGAGACTTGGTGGCAGCCTATGTAAGGGGTGTGCATCAGGAGCTGGGAGAACATCTGTTCACCAGGATACCCCAAGGGAAGGCAAGGTCTAATGGTCACAAACTACTGGAAGACCATTTTAGACTGGACATAAGGAAAAACTTTACCATCTCAGTCTCCAGAGTCTGGAATAGACTCCCTGCAGAAGTGATGCAAGCGCCTACTCTGGATATCTTTGAGAATCACTTGGATGCTTATCTTGCTGGGGTGATCTGACCCCAGATGACTTCCTGCCCCTGGGGCAGGGGGGTGGACCCAATGATCTCATGAGGTCCCTTCCAGCCCTAATATCTATGAAATCTATGAAACCTCATACAGCTCCTAAACAATGCTCACCCGTTTGCCGACACAGTTATGTAGGCTATTTACTATGCAAATATACATAGTACAGTACAAGAGGTTGTACAATGCAGTAGTGATCAGAGTCGATATGGGTTAGGGTGTGGTTTAGTTTTAAGGTCAGATTAGATGTAACAATGAATGTACCTGCCAACCTGTGGTTCCAAGCTGTTAGCCTTTCTTCACTAGATGCACCAAATATTAAAAAAGGTTGGGATTTTAGGTTCCCGTCATGGGTTGTCATTAACGGGGAGGATGGGTCAGTCTGACTGGGGGCTTTGCTGGAAGTGGGAATGAAAGAAGCAGGTGGGATCTATCTGCCAGAAGATAGAACTATCCTTTCCCAAAACTGCAGGATTTATTTACATCTTCTGTTTTCAGTGCTTTGCATTTTAAATTGACCTGCCTTTTCAAAAGCCACCCTCAGCTTTCTGAGAAAGAAAAACAGACAGGCCCTATATACGTCTCATTAAAGGCCAGACTCATGCTGCTCGGACCATTCCGCACTTTACTCAATAAAGTCCCTCTTTGAATTATTTCTGTGCTAGACCCTTATTTTATTCTCAAATCCAGCTGAAGTCACCGAGCTTGCAGAGGGGGAGTAGAGGGCAGAATTGTGGCTGCTTGTAAAACAGGGAAGTGAAGCGGCAAAAATATTGCAGTGCAAACAAGAGGAAAACAGCCCGTTTCGTTTCATTCTAGCAAAATGGAAAAAATGGCTCAAAGCATTATGGGAGTCCCCTAAAGATTATGATGTTCAAGTGAAATCAAAGAATACCAACACAGTGTATTAACTAAAATATATCCATTCTCCTTTGCTTCCTCTGCTTTGGGTAAGCAGTTCATGAGAATTATGCATCGGAGGGTTTTTTTCTTCAGTTTTGAATTGCCTACCATCTCCCAAGGCCCTCTCTTGGAACTGAGATGGTTCAGGCCATTAAATTAATCTTTAAGTGAGCAAATAAAACAAGCAAAACTCGAGAGGAAGTAATACAATTGGGGGAAGGGGAGAGGAAACAGTGAAGGTGAGACTGATTCAGACATTCGTGGCTCTGTTGCCTGCATGCATGATGTGTTGCTTCAGCTGTTGGGAGCTGCAGCATAGGGCTGTGGGTCTCAACCTTTTTAGATTTGAGGCATCCCTTGATAGACTTGAGGCACTCCTTGATAGACTGAAGGTATCCCTCAAAAATGCCGGTTCTTAGCATTCACTCATTTTTTGACTATAGAAAAATAATAGGGCAATTCTTCTGTTGCAAAGAAATTAGAAGGTTCACAACAGATCAGAATGGTTTTGACACTATGTAATCCTATTTGAAATCTCTGGGTTTATCTTGTGAATCACGTTGGCACACCTAATGGTGCTACAATTTTGTGGCACTCCATGGCACCCCTGAAAGGATCTCACGGCACCGTGGTTGGGAATCACTGGCATAAAGTCTATGGAAGAGAGGCCCTGAACTATTGGAAAGAAACATGTCTGTGAGAAAAAAAGAAGGAAAGGAATGCATGCAGAGTGGTAGATGAAGGTGCAGAGCCAGAGATTTATCCAGGTCATTCCAAAGGAAACCTTATATTATAAGTGACAGAGAAACCTATTTCAGAGAGAATTCATAGTTTACTAAGTCCATTGATCATAGCTCTACAAACAGAAAGAAGCAAAGGTCTTGTAGCTAAACTATAGGGTTCAATGGCTCCTTCTGCTACAGTCTCTCTTATGGAAATCACTTAACCTCACAGGGTCTCAGTTCCAGTTACTTAGTTGGGCTGTAAAAATCTTTGGGTAAGAGCTGTTTCATTATCTTCAATGGCTTCATCCAGTGTCTGAGCATCTGACTAATGCATTCATTCCCATGAGGTTAGGACAGGGTCAGTTCCAGTTGGGTAACTGAGATACTGAAAGGCTAAGTGATTTGTCCAAAGCCACCAAGAAAGTCAGCACTAAAGCAGCAAAATGAATACGTTTCGTCCACTATTGCCCTAACCATGGGAGCAGCTTTCATCTCGTAAAAGAGAAGAAGCATGGGACCTAGTACATTACTGCTGCCTCAGCTGGGTCCGTTTGATGCTACTTTACTACATTAAATAACAACCATATAAATGCAGGCCCTCCCGAAGTCCAGGATATTGTCCAGTGGGAGTTGCAGGTTCTCAGCTTCTCTGAGACTCTGGCCCTGTGTGCATATAAATGAACCCAATTACCTGTATCAACTTTAATAGTTCTGTTGAGATTGGAACATCAGACAAGTGCATCTGTAGGATTTCCTTTCTCTTCAAGGAGAAAAATGTCCTCCTTTTCTCATTACACAGCCTGCTTTTTGACTGCAGAGTGTCCTTATGGCCACCATAGGAGTTGGGCGTCTTCCCAACCCTGCCAGCAGAAAGCAGCTCTTGGGGCAGGGGCGGTGGGAAACTTTGCCAAAGGAGCTATCCCGGAGACAGCATGTTAAACTGATCAGCCATCTGCTTCAGGGGACTATTCTGGTGGATGCTACAGATCCCCAGAAAATGTGTCTGTGAGTCCTTCTCACTTCCTCCTAGCGTTTCCCTTCCTTCCTCATCCCCCACACACGTACTCTCTCTCCTCCTTCTCCTTTCTCTTTTTCCACAGCTTTAGACTTTGAGAGCATCCCTTGCTTCAACCTGGAAGCACAGGGGTCTGAATTTTAACTCTATAGGACTTATTTTTCCCTCTCTGTGTGCACACACACTTGCACACACTTTTGGTGGTGAAAGAAGAGTATGCAGATTCCCCAGTCTGGGAACATATAGATCCACTTCCAGGCACTGTCCCTAGGACTGGATTTATAGCAAAAGAGTCTTAACTAACAACAGATACACTCAATCTACTAATGCTAACTGCCCAATCCAAGGCTTTCTTATGTCCTGTCACCAGAGAGAGGAGAGAATGCATCTTCTCGATGAATAATCTCCTATGTGGAGCCCCTTTCTAGGCCTTGCCTCATTCCAGCTCTCTCTCTGCTATAGGAAGCTTGATGATATTCTGTAGGTTATATGCTTATGCCTGGGGATGTACCTTGAAATTACCTTACTTTCAAGGTCCTAGGCCAATAATGGAGGTACTGTGGCATTTGCATTTGTCCCCAGCTCCAGTGCTTTGGAACACAAAATATGTCTAGAGCAATGGTGCTCAAGCTATCTGGCCCTGTATGTTGGATGCGCAGTGCAGGGTCAGCACATGGGCCAGATCCTGCATGCAGGGGCAGCTTGTAAGGTTGGTGTGTGGGTGTGACCTTGAGTGCTGGCTTAACCCCATTCAGTTCTGGATCTGGCTATGGAGCAATCTGGCGCACAGATCCAGCTGCAGCATGGCCCCATGTGGCAGTGCTATTATCTACCCTGTGGGGCTCATCATGGACCTGAAAATTTGGCAGCAGGCAAGCAGGGGTAGCGTTAATTGCTGTGGCACTGGGAGCCATGGCAATTAATGCTGCCACCACTCCCCTGCTGCTTCAGGTGGGGTCCTGCCACTGCTCCTTGTGAGTCCAGAAATTTGGTGGCAAGGGTAGTGTGGTGTCATGGACCCATGCAGTTGTGGGAGTGGAAACAAGGTCAGTAGCATGAAGATTTTCAGTATTTAGTGGTATGTAGGATATGTGGGACAATTGCAGGGCATGTGGCATTTAGAGCTGAGGATATTCTTAGACACCTGACTATGGAGAACCCTAAAATAGAGGAAGATTAGCCCATCTTGCAGTTATGGGGTACTTGAAGGGCAGGTAATGCAGAGTGTATGGGGCAGAGAGTAAGTTACTGCCAGACCTGTCCGAAGGCAAAGGCAGGATTATGCTTAACTTTGCTCAGGTCAGGAGTTAGAGATGGCTGTGAAGGACTCTGAATGGCATGACCAAGTGGCAACCCTAGTTACAGCTCTTCTGGTTAAGCTGGCATCAGTTAATAAAATAACTGAAATGACAACCGCTCCTTTCTTTAGGGAGCAGCTCCTGTACTGCATCCTCCCTAGTCCAATGGCAAAGTTTGCTAGCTCATGGGATGGGGCATGAAGACTAGGGAGGAAGAAGATTTAAAGGGCAATGCTTGCACCAGTACAAATGGGTAAAAACCACCTCTGAGTACATTTAAGCTGAACATCAGAAGGTGTTTCCTAAGGATCAGTGTGGGCAGGTTCTGCTATAGCCTTCCTTTAGGTAGAAGGGGTTGAAACATCTAATGACTTCTAAGCTGGGGCTTGATGATTTTTTGAAAGGGAACATATGACACAGTTGTCTGCAGTATGAGGGGCCAGATACGATGAGCCAGGAGGACTTTCCAGCCCTGTGTTCCTAACACAGTTCCTAAGCATGTCCTTAGACTGCTCCGGAGACAACCCAGCTCCCCGTGAAACTAGTGGGAGGATGGTCACTGATATCACTGGGCATTGGGTTGGGTCCTCTGTGTGTAATAAAAGTGGGGGGATAACGATAATGGACTATATGGTGCTTTCCGACCACAGGTACATTCCCTAGACTTTCATGGAAACTAATGACTGATGGTATAAGTACATGTAACAGAGAAAGGCTTTTATGCAAAACACAGTGGTGGTAGCCAGTGGGTGGCTTGTGTCACTTTAGATCAAAGCAGACTTGTTGGCCAAGTAGTTGCATGTTACAGTGAGTATATTCTCTGGGATTCTGCAAATGCTGTAGCAATAGAGAGCTCTGCTCTGGGACAGGGTGCACTTCTCCTACTCTAAACCCCAGAAAATGTTGCTAGACATTGTCTGTGGAAATGACGGATTTACCTCTGGTCTCTAGCAGATCTACAAAATGAAGAAACACTCAGAGGCCACTGAGAAGCTGTGATGACCCTGGGCTACTGCTAGGGTTGAACAGGCCACAACCTTGCAGTCTGTAAAATCAATGTGAACTGGAAAGCTTCTGACTTACCAAGACTTGAATTCTGCGTTGCATTTTTGTTCTGCAACAGATGATATCACTAGCCAATAAGACCATACCAACAGGGTGTGAACATGTACATTTGGGACCCTGTCCGAAGGGGAACATTTTAAAAGGGCAGCAGTTGGCATGTTCCAATTCTTGCATGTGAACAAACCAAGAACAATTCTGATGTAGCAAAACTGCTCCAGCTTTAACATGAATTCATCCAGGTTTAAAGTTGGAGCAGTTTTGCTACATTTACACCATTCTCTATTGGTTCGGACCTGCCATTAGAACATACCAGCTGCTGCCTTTTTAAAACATTCCCCATCTGAAAGGGCCCCAAATGTACATGTGTCCACACCGAGAGACATGCATTCCCCGTATTCCTTGATGTACTGGTGCCATGCTGTAGAAAACAATTCTTCTAGTTTGGATTCTCCAGTGGGTCTCTCCTGTCTCTTCCAGCTCCTGGACATCTATTATTGCAGGTGGCATAGTGAACCCCCAGCTCAAATCTTGGTATTGAAAATTATTTAAAATGATGTTGTCTTCTTATGCATATATTTGCCTTTATGTATATATTTGCCTAGGCTTACATTCTGTGACTGATCTGGGATTTGAAATTGTCCCACTGATTTTGAACCTTTTAATGTTTGCTAATGGCATATTATTTTTTCATTTAGAAAGAAAGCTTTTTGGTTCCTTTTATAGAACAAGTAGCATAGAACAATTCTTTATTTCCAGAAAAGCAAGCAGCAGTTGAAATACATTGAGGTCACACACTCTGCTTTGACAGGCTGAGACCTGGGTCACTTTGAACCATAACCTGCCAACAAATGCTACACGAAGAGTTCAGTAATAGGTTCTGCTGTTTCTTAGGATTCACCGTGGCAGGGAATATTGTTCCTTTTGTTCAAAACCCTGCCCCTTTCTTTTTAAAAGAAAATATGTCTCTGTGGAATTCAATTTTCACTGAATCCAAGAACATAATGTTCACCCCTGGCATGAGTCTTAGTATAATAGAGGCTATTTCACAAATGAGATGTTTTTTCAGCTCTCCAGCAGCCTGGATATTTTTCAAACTAACACTAGAAGCCCCTTAGCAATGAAACGAGTGCTGTAAAACCTATTAAGTGCCTCTGATGGCTGTCAAATGTATTAACTCCCCTGCATATAAACAGACCAAGACTAGATGCAAATGCTTCTCCTGACTTAGATGTGTGCTTCGGTCTCTTGATCTTTCTGACTTGATGGAACCACTTCCGTGCTGCTAGGGTTGTGGGGGGGTTTTGTTTCTTTTTCATTATCAGTTGCTCTCTGAGTCTTGGAAAACGGCCCGGCTTCCTTTTTAACCTAATGTAAAATGTATGGGGTGATTCAGCAAAAAGAAAGGGAATGGAGAAACTTGCTTAATGCAGCCACAAATGTCAGGGGAGCTACAGCAGTGAGGGATGGCCTTGCAGTGGTTGCTGAGAGGTGCTGGCTTCCTGGATCTTAAAGGGAAAGCATCTTATTTGCAGGTCTTTTGGTTAGCGAAACTCATGCCTTAAGCTGCACGTGTGATCCTGAAAGAAATCAGTGGAGAGCCTAGCATCCTGGTCTGCTTCCGGCCAAAAGATGCTTGTTTTCCCTAGGTTTCTTTTAAGGCAAAAGGCCTTTCTAAAAGGCTGATTGTGCCTGGGTGGGGAGGAGCGGTCAGGCCTTGGGCACTCAAGGAGCGGTGCCATCAGAGGACAGTGAGGTGTGCTTTGGAGGGATCCACAATATTCAGTCCTCAACTTTGGCTCACTCTTCTCTGCAGTCTGTCCCAGACCTAGGAAACCTCCTACTTAGCTTCTTGTAGGTCATGCCTCAAGAGATTAGGGTCAATCACCGCCACGGGGCCAAGTTTTATACGCAGTTAATACTGGGCCACTAATTTGCTGTAAGACTGGTCGTCAAATGACTAGTTCCTCAGTGACTGTTGGAAGTGAGGTCATTCTTGAATGCTCAAAAGCTAATGAGAACAAACCCAACCCAGCAGTGGTGGAGACAGGTATTCTGCACTCAGTTAAAGCAACGTCCTTGGCATATATACAGTGCCATGAGAAGGGGGCTTGTGCCCGAAAGTTTGCAATTAAATAATTTTTTTGTTTTGCAAACATCTAGTTTGTCTAATGAAAGGTATCACCTCTGCCACGAGCTCTGATTCCACAATGTTACTCTGCAAGTGCCAGGCCTTACCATACTCCCAGAAAGGCTTATGATGCCACTTCCGGGGGAATCATATTAAGGAAACTTGCCCAGATCTGTGAAGCAGCAGGTGGTTCAAAAGTGAACCTGGAAGTATCAGGCCACATACGTAGCATTGCACTGGAAAAGAGTAAAGGGAAGCTGCCTCTTTAAAAGGATATATGCTTGCCCAGCATGCTCACACTTCCTGCTGTTAGCAAGCTCCATTAACAGGTTTGAAGAGTTCTTTGGTAAATGAGCTAGTGAGCAGATCTATCATAGGACGCCGCAGCAACGGGAAGGAAACCTGTTTACTCTGCATGCAACTCCTTAGGGTGTTGCATACATATCTCAGCAGGACGCTCGGGGCTTTTCATAAACGCTTGGGGCTTCTTGGTGGATCCCCATACATACACAAAGGGATGCTTTTCAACGCAGCAAGAAAAGGCCTAGTTCTGTATGCATAGGCTATATTTGACTTGACAGCAGCATTTTCCATGCTAATTGGACTTTAATTCCCTTAATTTCCTTCTAGCATGAACATTTGAGAAGGTTTATTTTGTGATATTTATTTTCTGACTCGTACAGCTTTTTAGTTTTATGGCATTTCCACCGTGTCTAGGCGGCAGGGATAATATTCTGAAGTGGAGAGAGTCTGCATTGCTAGTTAGAATACCAGCTTTGCACGTTAAACTCTGCTGACACTTATATACAGTTTGTGTGTGCATACATTTACGCGCATACAAAATCATAGTGCCCGCAGGCTCCACATCAATATAGCTATGTCATTTCATGGCTTATTCATTTATTTAGGCTAGAACCAGACAGCAGAAACTAAGTGTCTAGCATGTCTGCAGTGTTTTAACTTTTCTAGCATGACTCCGTGTTTATTTACCAGTGATCCTTTTCTTCCAAAGCCTTTATTTTCAGTTGTGCACAGGGACAAATGCCAGAGAGCACAGTAGAGCCAACTGGCTGCAATTCAACTTGAAAAAATAATTGAATCCAGGTGTTCAAAATCTGAGACTATTTATAAATGATTTGGCTTTTTTCAGGTTTCTCCAAAGAGGGTGATGATTTCATATTAACTTCATTTGTTCCTTGCTGTGAAAACTTCTCATCCAGTGGCTATTAGACTTGGAATAAACAGGGCATAGTTAAATGAGAATCTCTCTCTTCACTTGTGTTCTCTTCCTCGTCTTTCTGCAAAGCGGGGGGACACTTATGAAAGCAAAATCCATGTAATAAAATTGCATCTGGGCTTTGGTTTAAAAAAATGTATAGTTCAGGTTATTTTAATTATGAGGAAAGTCTAAAATACCATAATGACTGAGGTCCAGATAGGCAGACAGAGATGTCTGTAGTAACCTAAAAGCACTGACTGATCAGCACTACTTGATATTCTCAATGGAGCCCTAGGATGAGTTTTGGAGGCAGGACTTCTTGGGATGACATTGTGTGGTTCAAAGTAGGCACCATGCTGCACGCTGCCCCCAGCCTACTTAAAGCATTTGTATGACTGGGATGGGGGAGCCCAAAAGGGGGGTGGGTTGGGCTTTACCTATTTGTAAAATGCAGCAATAAACCCCAACTTTTCCATCTTCTTTTTTTTTTTGGAGATTCAAAAGGCTGTATATTTAACTCTGTGCATTTCCCTCCTCTTTGTGCCGCTGTTTCATCACTATTGCTTTCTCATTCTCAGATCATGACCTTCATCAGCACAATGAATCTGAAAAACAAGCAACCTGCCAAGTCCTCTTAGCTCCTGGTTGAACAAACTTGCTGATCCTTCACTTATCTCTTGCCAACGACCTAGCTACACCTTCCCTCCTCCTGAAGAAAGCAAGTAAAAAATTAGAGCTGAAACGTGAAACTTTATGAAAAGCCCTGTCAGAAGCTCTTCTTTCAAGATTTACTCTTTTTTAAGCCGTGTGAACTTTGCATCAAGTCCGTTTTCTAAAGGAGACACAAGTTATGTTTGTGTAGCTGATACCAGAAATTGCACACACAAATAAACAATATATATATAGAGAGAGAGTAAAAATCTACGCTCAGAATGGATGATAGGTATAGAAACAATGCAAACCTGTATCAAGGGGCTAAGGATATAGCACGAGAGATGAACCAAGTGTCAGATGACTACAGGTATCAGGATAGTAGCTATGAAGGGTATGCACCCAGTGATGGCTATTACCACGGTGGCAATGAGCCAGCTCAAGAAGAAGATGCCCAGAGTGATGCCACAGAAGGGCATGATGAAGATGACGAAGTCTATGAAGGAGAATATCAGGGCATCCCTCACCCAGATGACATTAAGGGCAAGCAGAAGAAGAAAGCCCCTGGTGTGGCTGATGACTATAGGGACCATGCAGACCTCATGACACAGAGGATGGAGGATGAGGAACAGCTTGCCCACCAATATGAAAACATCATTGAAGAGTGTGGCCACGGGCGCTTCCAGTGGACACTCTTCTTTGTTCTCGGCTTGGCACTGATGGCGGATGGAATCGAGGTGTTTGTGGTTGGGTTTGTGCTACCCAGTGCCGAGAAGGATATGTGCTTGTCCCGTTCAAACAAAGGGATGCTCGGTAAGTGCCTTTAACTACTTTCCTCAAGCAGCATGCAGCAGGGCTGGATTTAACCATTATCTTATTTCTTAAAGTGGGGGCACCCAGGACCTTCATTTCATGCACACTCATGGGACTGAGGACAGCTACGTGCACTCCCAAGACAAGGAAACTGCTCAAAAACAACACAGAGCTGTGCCCTCACCCAGCCCTGTCTGGGCTGCGAGTCTCACACTCACAGCTTGGGAAAAACTCAAATTTCCTCCATTATGCAGTCTCATCTGTAGCTTTCAAAAAGGACGCTTGTTTATACAAAAACATGAGCATCATGGAAGGACAAGCAAGCAGGAGGGTTACAAGAGACATTCCCAACCTCAGCCCTCAGGGAACCAGATTTCTGTTCTTTAATGGCTAAATTTTAACGAGCAGCTCACAAACCAGTGTCCTCCAGGTACGAGGGAACCTAACATGTATGAGCCGGTTTCATTATACAGGGTCTTCATAAAGTCCGTGTGCACTTTTAAACTTTAATGACTTAGGTTGTAGGTGTGATAGAAACAATCTGTAAATGGCATTTCAAAGCAAATTTATTAAAGTTCTAGGACAACTCGAGTACACAATGCTAGACTTCGACATAACCACCGTTTTCTTCTCACAGCTGATATGGACTTCAGTTCTGCTAGCCACAGGACAGTTTACCTTCTCGTCTACAGTAGCCATTTTTCATTTGGCAAAGGATGTGAAATAAGAAAAAATGTGTTATTACTTACAAAGTCTAGCACTGTGTACTCTAGTTGTCCTAAAACTTTAATAAATTTGCTTTTAAATCCCATTTACAGATTGGTTCTATCATACCTACAACCTATGTCATTAAAATTTAACAGCGCACAAGGACTTTATGAAGAGCCTGTATATTAAGCGATATAATGTGAGTGGGGAGAATCTCTTGTGCTGAGATTCATTTGCTTGCATGTTCCATTCCCAGGACATTAGACTTCCCTTCAACTCCTATTTATTTTTGTTACATGGGAACTTCCTATGTATCTGTCTGTCTAGCTCTCTTTGCCTTGAAAGCATACGTATTGCTGCAGGATTGACTTTATCTGTGTATTGATCTGCCTGCCTGCCTGTCTATAAATTTAAATCATGCCTGCCACTGAGGTACTGAGTGCTGCATAAGGGAAAGAGGGATTTTTCTCATCAAGGATGAAGAGTGCTGAGTAGGTGAGGACGGAGATTGACATTGGAGGACAGGGAAGAAAGCCCTTGTATGGGATTTGCTGAACATTTTCTGTTGAGGCTTTTTTGTAAGAAGTCCACCTTCTCGGCAGCCAGTGCAGTGTGAGCCTGCCTTGTCTCCTCTGTCTTTTTAGACTACTCGCTCTTTTGCAATGAGGTTCTGCCCTCTCTCGAGCTGGCACAGAGTGGAGTGAGTGCACTTACTCCATAGCAAAGTCTGCAGTGAGAAAACAGAGAGGAGTGTGAACCAGGACCCCAACGAATCATTGACTCCAAGATGAACATGGGCCGGCAGTGTGGGGACGTGGTCAGGAAGGCCAACCGCACCTTGTCATGCATCCACAGATGCATCTCGAGCAGGTCCAGGGGGGTGATCCTCCCCCTCTGTGCAGCACTGGTCAGGCTGCAGCTGGAGTACTGCATCCAGTTCTGGGCGCCACACTTCAGGAGGGATGTGGACAACATGGAGAGGGTCCAGAGGAGGCCACTCGCATGATCAGGGGGCAGCA
>NW_017728996.1:14836677-14841437 GCF_001723915.1 Gavialis gangeticus | reverse complement strand
CGTTTGACCCCAGTACTCTTTCCTGCCATGGCAGGGGGTTGGACTTGATGATCTGTTCAGGTCCCTTCTGACCCTACAAACTATGAAACTATTTCAGCACGACCTCAGATGTAGCTTCACAGCCTGACACTACCTTGCGGTCTCTTAGAAGTAGCAGAATCCTGCTTTATACGAATCTCTTCCTTTACCCCCTCCCAATGCACTGAAATCTGTGGGAATTGCACAAGGAGTGCAGGATAGACCCCGATTCACTTTCAGCCTCATGTTCAAAGAATTTCAAAATGTTATGCTTGAGGAAGAGCTTTTGATGATCTCCACTGAAATTCAGTGGTGACTGCAACTCAATTCTGTAGCCAGTTCTTGCAATGGTCTCATTTTCTACCATTGACTTCCCACTCCTCCCAGCCTTACCATTTCCCAGCAGCAGAACTCAGGCCACTGCATTGATCTGCAAGCTGTTACACTGCATCTCCTGACACTGCCAAGCTCACTAATGTTCCCTTCTTGGTCCAACCCCGCATTTTCTTTGCTCCAAGTCTCAATTAGCAGAGTAGCTGTGTTGCCATTTCCCTTCATAGGCCAGATTCTCTACTAAAACTGTTTGCTACTGTGTACTGGGTCAAAGAAGTCTATGGAGGTTTCCTTCTAAATCTGTGGACTGAAATTAATGTCCCACACAGGGATTAGAAAATCAGCCTATTAACAACATCTGCTTTGCTTCACTGCTTCTACCTCCCACAGGGCTTAAACAAAGGTTTATTTATTTTACCTGAGACTGAGTAGGACAGTTGGGATAAAAGATTATTTTTTCTTCAGGCATGAACCAAAATAAGGTGCAGGGTTTTTCTAGACCCCTTAGGAACCCTGGAAGCATCCAGCCCTGTGTGATAATGGTAGTCAGCCATGCAACTATATGGTGCATTTACAAGACTTACAAAGCCACTGTTGGAAGATTCATGGCTTTGGGAAATCACTGAGCATGGCAGGTGCCCACGGAATGGACCAGAAAGCAGGTCTTTTATTTTGGTGCCCAAATAGAAAAGTTCAGATATTCTGAATATCTGACCCTATAAATGTCTATCCTTGGTGGAGCTCCTGACTACAGGCACCACCGTCAGGAGCACTGAAATGTCCCAGGAAAACCTATCTTTGAAGTATTTCTGGCACAACCAGAAGTAGAAAGGACAGAAATCTCAAAAGAAAGCTTGTTCTTATGCTCTTTCAACTCCAGTAAGTGCAAGATGGACAGTTCAGAGGGTTCAGATGAGCTTTAAATAACCTTGCGCACTTCTCTGTGCATTTATCCAGTACTTCTGTCTTCTTTTAGGAGGAGGAACAACATGCTTCCTAGTTCCTTTTCCTCTAGGGCTCCCCTCCCCACTTCAAACATTTTTGGAACTTGGTTTTGCAGAAATTTTTCCACTCTCCTTAACTGTCTGGTTTGGAAATTAGACATCGGAGCTGCAGTTAAAATACTTATGCATATTAAGAAGAGCTGATACAGTTCAGCTGGAAAGGCTGAGAGGAGAGTGGACTGGATATTACTCTCGTGCTAGTGGTAGCTATGGGAGAGGAAACTGTTTTCAAATACAGTACATAAATCTTTTTCGTTTTTCTTATAAAGGCTCTTATTCACCTGCCAGCTATTTTCCTGCATGGAGATGTGGCTAGTTTGGATCTAGGTCTATGAGAGAAGGAACTGTGTTCCAAGGGCTTTGAAAACACTCAGGCTGCAGAGAAATGCTTGAGCATGAAGAACCAGTACCAAGTGGCACAAACATCATACTGTTCAGGATGGACTTGTCTCCTCCAGGGTACAATCTCCCAGCTGGCTCACATGAAGGTACTAAGGAGAGATACCAAAAAATAAGCTTCCTCAAAACCTCCCCAAGACTGAAACCTTGTAAAGTAGCAGAGAGCTTCTGAGACAAGCTCATGTCCCTCTGGGGACTCCAGTTCCTCGATCTTCTCGGGATTGTGCTCTTGCAAATTAGGCTTGTTAATACTCAGGGTTCAATGATACTTACAGGCTGATTTGTCAGAGTAATTGTAGCAATCAAGAAGCTCTTTGGCTCCATTTATGACTAATGTTTAGTGATAATCTGCAAAAGCGGGTCTTTGTGAAATGAACAGAGATTTTATTAGAGTGGGCATGCTTCTCGCTCAAATTACCATGACCTTATAGGGGCCCATGGGTCATTAGATACACATGAATTCCTACGCTTTGTTATATACAAATAGACCTTGCACAAGAGTTCATACCGATTCTCTGGTGGCTGTTCATCTAGCTGTGTTTGTAATAAAGAAAAAAAAATCAGAATATTCCAAATGGAGGTGAGGTGGGCTCCAGGGAGTTGCTAATGTGCCTAAGAGAATGTCTCCCCTTTCAGTTTTGAGGGGATGGCTGAGTGAAAAATACGTGGGAGAAATAGGCAAACCATAAAAGAAAAGAAGAAGAGCTAAATGGATGTCCCCCAAAGGATCTGTTGATGAACTTTCGCTTTTATTTAAAATACAGTTTGCTTTAAACCCTTAATCTTTTGCATGTTTTTCTGTCATTGGGAACAGTAGGGGAAAAAAATCACCAAAATTATACCCAAATTGAGCAAAAATGACAAACAAACATATGCCTGCAATGTTTTTTTGTGAAAAGTGTGAAACGAATGTGACACATTGTATAAAACGTTTGCATTTTATTCTGAAAATAAACAACTCTATATGAGATGCAAATGAACGGTTATTTTAGCCCCAGCTGTCCCTGTGGGTACAGAACATGTATTTTGGGTTTCCCTTTGCTGTGAAATGTTATTTCAAAGTGGCATACAGGGGAAATTTAAGGGAAAAAAAATCAGTTTTACATTTTTTAGCGCTTTGATGGTATATATTTTCAAAAAGTTGTGGGCTTAGATGGGGCTTGTTCATTTCTCAGAGTTTATTTTCAGTTCTTCACTTGATATTTGTGCATTGGCCCAAAACTTAACAAAAGTAACAACAGCAGCAACGATGGCTTATTGCCGTTATTCATAGCCCAGGTAGCAAATATTATTATTTATGTATACCTAGAAACAAATAATATAAAATGAAGAGTAATAATAGCATCTTCTACCTAGAGTTTTAGGACCTTTCATATGGAAAGAACACAGAACAAATGTTAATATCCCCATAGTGTCAGTAATGTCAGCTTGGTTTGCCACTGCAAGTGGGGAGAAGGAAAAAGGAGACATTTAAGTGGCCTGTCCAAAGCTGCAGAATAGACCACAGAAGAGCCAAGAGAAAGATTAAGAGCTATTAGGCACAAGACCATCCTTTCTTTTTACAGCTTTAAGAATAATAACAACCATTTAAAGATAAACCTCTTTGCTGGATCCTAGTTCCATTTTCTCTTTAGTAGTTTAGACAAAAAAAGTAATAAAAATCGTGCTGGTAGATAATGCAGCAAGATTGAAATTTATGCCTAGCAATATGAATTGAGTTAGAAAGGATATATGTAAGACAGGGGTAGGCAATTATTTTGTGGGGAGGGCCACTTACCCAGCTTTGGCAGGGTGTCGAGGGCTGCATGGGTAGCCCCGCCCCTTGACAGGTGCCCCGCCCCCTGGTCACCATCTTGGGACCAATGTCCCAGGGCCAGCACTGGTGGGGCCCAAACTGGGGCACAGGCTGGCAGGGGTCTGTGGATCTGGGCTGGGCTGCACCAGCAGGGAGTGGGGGGGAGCTGGCCCGGCTCCATAGAGCCCCTGCTGGCTAGGACCCCGCTCTCCTGCCACCCTGCTCTGCGGCCTGCTGGCACTGGCTCCAGGACACCGGTACAGGCCCCGTGCTCCCGCTGGCTTCTGCACCTGCTCACTCCCAGTGCCCCCCAGCCCCACAGTACAGGCAGGGGCAGTGCACAACTCTGATCCCCTGCTCCCCGGCAGGGAAGAAGCTGGTGCTGAGCACAGGGAAAAGCATCCCCTCGCCCGTCCCATGGCTGGCACTCCCTGCTGCAGGTGCTCACAGCCCACGTGGGACTGTCTGGAGCAGGCACAGGCAGCCCCACGTGGGCTGCAAACGGGTACAGTGTGGGGTGCTGGGCATGGGCCAAGTGAGGGGCCGCTTTTCCCCACACTCAGCACCAGCTTGTAACCTGCCCCACTGCCAGCCTGGGCCCCACTGTCTCTGGGCTTGCCCGTCGGTGGCAGCAGCTTGCCACTCTGGGCAGTGTTGGCTCATGCTCTGGGCAGCCCACAGGCAGGGGTGGCAAACAGTGGTGGCGAGGCTGGAGCTGGCACGGGGCCCAGGTTGGCAGTGGGGCCAGGTTACAAGGTGGTGCTGAGTGTGGGGGGTGGAAATAGTGGCCCCTCGCCTGCCCCGTGACTGGCGCCCCATGCTGCAGCCACTCACAGCCTGCGTGGGGCTGTCCTGAGTAGGCACAGGCAGCCCTGCACAGGCTGCAAGCAGCTGCAGCGTGGGGCACTGGCCACGGGGTGGGGAAGGGCTGCTTTCCACCCCCCATACTCAGCTTTTCCCCAGGCTCCTTCCCTGCCCAGGGTCCCCCCCCGCCCTTCTCCCCCTTCCCCCCCTCCCCCCCACTTACCTGAGTTTGCGGTGTGGTGCAGCCACATGGTCCCAAGCCAGAAGCCCTGGCTGGGACTTCCAGCTGGGGGTGAGGCCAGGTGGGCCCTGCTGTTGGGACCCTGCTGGGGGAGCCCGCCAGGCTTCCCCTGGGTCCTACCGCTCCTGGTTCCTGTCATTTTTGACAGGAACCAAGGGCAGATAAA
>NW_017728996.1:14825697-14831677 GCF_001723915.1 Gavialis gangeticus | reverse complement strand
CTGGGGCACAGGCTGGCAGGGGTCTGTGGATCTGGGCTGGGCTGCACCAGCAGGGAGTGGGGGGGAGCTGGCCCGGCTCCATAGAGCCCCTGCTGGCTAGGACCCCGCTCTCCTGCCACCCTGCTCTGCGGCCTGCTGGCACTGGCTCCAGGACACCGGTACAGGCCCCGTGCTCCCGCTGGCTTCTGCACCTGCTCACTCCCAGTGCCCCCCAGCCCCACAGTACAGGCAGGGGCAGTGCACAACTCTGATCCCCTGCTCCCCGGCAGGGAAGAAGCTGGTGCTGAGCACAGGGAAAAGCATCCCCTCGCCCGTCCCATGGCTGGCACTCCCTGCTGCAGGTGCTCACAGCCCACGTGGGACTGTCTGGAGCAGGCACAGGCAGCCCCACGTGGGCTGCAAACGGGTACAGTGTGGGGTGCTGGGCATGGGCCAAGTGAGGGGCCGCTTTTCCCCACACTCAGCACCAGCTTGTAACCTGCCCCACTGCCAGCCTGGGCCCCACTGTCTCTGGGCTTGCCCGTCGGTGGCAGCAGCTTGCCACTCTGGGCAGTGTTGGCTCATGCTCTGGGCAGCCCACAGGCAGGGGTGGCAAACAGTGGTGGCGAGGCTGGAGCTGGCACGGGGCCCAGGTTGGCAGTGGGGCCAGGTTACAAGGTGGTGCTGAGTGTGGGGGGTGGAAATAGTGGCCCCTCGCCTGCCCCGTGACTGGCGCCCCATGCTGCAGCCACTCACAGCCTGCGTGGGGCTGTCCTGAGTAGGCACAGGCAGCCCTGCACAGGCTGCAAGCAGCTGCAGCGTGGGGCACTGGCCACGGGGTGGGGAAGGGCTGCTTTCCACCCCCCATACTCAGCTTTTCCCCAGGCTCCTTCCCTGCCCAGGGTCCCCCCCCGCCCTTCTCCCCCTTCCCCCCCTCCCCCCCACTTACCTGAGTTTGCGGTGTGGTGCAGCCACATGGTCCCAAGCCAGAAGCCCTGGCTGGGACTTCCAGCTGGGGGTGAGGCCAGGTGGGCCCTGCTGTTGGGACCCTGCTGGGGGAGCCCGCCAGGCTTCCCCTGGGTCCTACCGCTCCTGGTTCCTGTCATTTTTGACAGGAACCAAGGGCAGATAAATATTAATTTTCTAAATTTTTTAGGGGCCCCGTAGGCCAGATAGAATGGCCTCATGGGCCAGATCTGGCCCGCGGGCTGTATTTTGCCCATCTCTGATGTAAGGTTACACTGGTCTGGGGGCTTGGTATCAGGCATTATTATTGCTAGAGGCAAATATTGGTGTTGCCTTTTCCTCTTCTTTCAACAAATTCTAATCACCACCTTATCAGAACTGAGTATTTTATCCAGTTTATTTTTTTCTGGGTAAACGTCTTATATATCCAGTTATGGTGCCTTTAAGACCTACCCCCAGCCATGCCTTGGGCCTAAAAGCCTAACCATACCAGCAAATGGTTTAGGCTCTAGCAGGGTTGATTAACACACCCTCCATTTAGTGTTATCCTGTGCATCCTACCAACACAGAACCAAGGCAGAACGCAGGTGCCTGGGACCGTGCTAGGGCACAGTGGTGCAGGTGTGACTGAGATTGCTGCATTGGTGGACACAGAAGCAAATTGATGGTGCAGATATTCATGGTTACAAGAATCAGAATCTTCTGTTTATGAATATTGCACAATATTTCCCTTGAGACATTCCTTGGAAGTAGTTCATTAGCATATTCATTGAAGACAAACGTGAGAGGAGCACAAAAACAGCCAGCCTTCCCATCTGTGTCAGTCAACATCTTCTTGCAGCATTGGCCTCTCTTGTGTTACACAAGAGTGGACCTGATATGTGGACGGAGGGCAGTGGTACAGGTGCACACCGGCCAGCATGCGGCATGGCTTACTATAACTCACAGAGACCTCCTGAATGTCAGTGCTGCTTCACCTTGGTGGAGTTTCATGTAGGCCCCTTTCTGGGTGTTGATCACCTCCTCGTTTGTAAACAGAATGGTAATTTTATCTGACATGAGCCCAAATGAACAGATTTTCCTTTAACAGCAAAGGATTAATTTGGCTTCCTCTGTTGAAAAGTTCAGTTTAGCAGAGGGGCTGGGTGTGAAGAAACCAGATGGTCCCATGAATATTATATTGATGGACAAATCCCAATGGGGGGTACCTTGAAACAGACTCCGCGCAAACACCCACCCACTCTCTGTGCTGGTAGCACCTGTGAAATGTTCAGCATGCGCTTGCAGTGACACATCGCAACATTCGTGGATTCATAAATTCTCCTTTGATTCGGCTGCAAAACTCCCTAGGATTACAGCAGCTATCCCTTACCATGAGCCAGTTCAAATACGTGTCTTCCTCATTCATTACAACAGGAAAATCTCTCTTGCACTGTTACAGATGGGATGATTCGCTTTTAACTAGACGGGCCGTTAATTGTTAGGGAGATGTTGCTGTATATCTGTTGAACAAAAGAAATGTCACATGAACTCAAGTAGAGGGGTGTAGGAGACCTCTGATAAGAGCCTAGACTGGCTGTGAAACCCTTTCTGAAACAGTCTGTCTTGAGCAAATTGGTTGACATAATAGTGCTTAGCACTTACATAGCATGGCATTGTGTATGTCCTTCCTATTCATATGGGCACAGATTTTAAAGCCTGAAGGAGCCACTCCCATCATTTAGTTTGATTTCCATGACATAAACTGAAGAATTTTAACAAAATTTAAAGAACTTGCTTCATTTAGAAACTTTGTATATATTGCCCCCCCACACACACACTTTTTTTCTTGTTTTCCAGCAGGAATAAACACAGTGGCCTTCTATTTTGCTTGTAGCAACAGCTGCAGGCTGAGTCATTCATAACCACATCTTTTTTTCTTTGAATTTCAGCTCTTTTTCTTTTAAAAATTATTTTTACTGTTCACACATACTTTTCTTTTCACAAACTTTCTTGTTTCGTGCTGGCGTGTTTTCTCAAATGTGCCCATTATTTTATATTACTGATGGAACTATGTCTTCAAATAATGCTTGCCCTCTAACCAACACAGCAACAACTTCAGATGTTATATGTGCCTGTTCACCAGCAATTACATTTGGACTGGACACACAGGTCACACAGTAGGTCACCCAATTTGGACGTTGATTGAATGAGTATAATGGCTTGAATCAAGTTTCTGGTATGAACTCTCACGTCTCCAAGTTTGGAATGTGTTTCCCAGGAATATTCTGTAACATTTTCAAAGTACTGCTTATTGTGAGGATATTGCTGCCAGTAAATTTGTTTTCTAGAGTATTTGGTGAATATTAAAAGCTGGAGTGGCACAGTAGAATGGAATTAGCTTTGGATTTTTTTATTAGTTCTACTAAAACTTGAGTATCAACCTTTTTTCCTTCAGAGGTAATAGAAATGTTGCAGTGGGACCGTGTTCAAAGTATTCCTGAAAGAATCCAATGCATCCCTTGCATCTTTCAATACAGCTCACTTACCTAATTATTATTTTTGGGTGTAGTGATATATGCACCAAATGGTTTAGTGGTCCTCAATTTTTTTGTATGCAGGACTTTGGATAATAATCCTCCCAGACTGTTATTCCTTAGGTTCATTTCTTCTCTGCAGGCTAATTAATTTACATTTCTTGAGACTTATCTTCTTTGCCTAGTGACTTGAGCACCTCTGGTTCCTTAGGATTCTGGTTGTTTCACTTCTCACTGGGTTTGTGTATTTGACAAAACCCGCAACCCTCTTTTCAATACCCAGATCCCAACCATGTACACAGTGCTATATGGTAGCTTCCTGAAAAATGCCCCCAGAAGCAGGTGCACATTTTAGAAAAGAAGAACAAATGCTGAATGAACACCCTGGCAAGATGTTACTCCAGAAAACTGCTGCCTGTAAATCCTTCTTTGCTATATAAGTACTGCACCTGGAGCCCCAAGATGGCACTTATCTACTGGAGTGGTTTATAGCAGCTGCCCAAATGCAAGTTTGATGATGCTGTCTGGAACATACAGTCTTTGCAGGAGGAGGATGCTGCCCATCACGATAAAGCATCCTGGTGATTTCATTTGGGCTGTGGAGTGGGTGCCTCCAGAACAGACAGCCAATGCCTTGGAAATGGATGTAGAAATTATCTGATGGTAGTCACTACTGTCATTTTTATGGCGGATCTTTCTTACTGGAAATCTGAAGGGGTTAGTTTGCCCAGCATCAGTGGTTTATGAAACAAAATACACAGAGAACTAATGCCATTTCGACTAGGTTGTATTTATCAACAGAAAATACTAGCTTGGGTTCACCCTGCCTAATTTCAGTTCATAATAGATGCTGCCTCACAGAGAAGTAATCTTGAAGCCTACCCTGAGCTTGGGTGCCCGACCTTGGTTTATCTGCACTGTTCAGCACCTACAATATCAGCTGCACTTCTCCTACCAGGCCTCTTCTGCTGCCTGTTTAATCCTTTGAATGTTGCCCTTTTCCAGCGATATTCAGCTGCGAGTCCTGCACCCTGCTCACACGGTGGAGTGCTGCACTTGGCATCATGTGTGACATCCACTCGCTCCCTTCACACCAAGAGTGCAGTCACTTGAAACTCCATCATTTAGTAGCAGAAACACTCTGGCCTTGCCCCCACAGCAGAGATATGCATGTGGGCACTTCCATACCCTTCTCTCCTCCTAGGAATTGAGACTCTCTCTTTGGGTAGGAGCAACTGTTTTTGCCTAAATGGTCTTCTACATACTGGACTTCAGAAGTCTGATTATACCTCTCCTACACAGTAGCCTCTCTATATACCCTTAACATTTTATCCTATAATAAAATTATCCCTGGAGAGAATAGGATGCCAATCTGGAGTGCCTGCAAGGTGCAGAAAGTGGTTTAGGCTGGGAAGTTTGCACCTGCAGGATCTCTGTAGTCGCTAGCTTTGGGGCTCAATGTAGCTCCAGTTCCTCTTATGCACAGACTTGTACAGGATCAGCTGTTGGGTTGAATAAAATAAAGAAACAAATGCACTGAGGCAAGACATTTCTGCAGGACTATGGCCTTCCATAGCTGTTATATTTCGTTTAGTAAAGCTTTAAAGTCCTCCAGGTCTCTGTCTGGCTGTAAGAGAGGACCTAGCAGAGTCAGACACATAATAACCAAAGGCACTTGATTAATGGAGCTGTTGCTCAGTCACTCTGAGCTGGGTGGCTGCAACTGAAACCAAATGCCCCCAAGGGCCAGATAGCTGGCTTCCACACACCTTCAATCAGGATATTATATAGTAAAAATAATAATAATAGATCACTGGCTACAATCAAAATGGAAAGGCATCCTGGAGATTAGAAGGCAGCAGGCTCCTGCTCCTGGCCAGATATTTTTTCACTTTTAAGAAGCTTTGATGAACAGCTGCCAACATGGATTTTCTCTGCAAAACACAATTAACTCAGCCTGATCATTCATTTTTAATCTGGATTCAAAACTGTGGGTTTAGCTTTGCTGAAAGACCCTCCATCACTGTGTTGGCAGAGTTCACTATCAGTATAGAGGGCAGTGATGTGCTGGCTAAGGTGTGCAATAGGTACTGTCACTTCCCTATGACAGCACCTACCGCAGAATCAGAGGCACTCCAGCGTGCGTGATGTTAATGCATCTCAGTGGCTGGTGTAAAAGCCTTAACCATTATGGCAGCCCACAGGGAGTCTCCTTCATTATGGTTTCGGATTTTATATTTGTTCCTTTATCCGGCATGTTCTGATCAAGGTGGCAGAGGCTTGTGGCTGTAGAGAGAGAGATTGAAAGTTCCCATGCTATGCATATGCTTTTATCTGGCTGCTCTGGTGTCCATATATCTTTAGCTAAAGCATTATTACATGATCATTCATTCACTGCATCATGAGTTGGCCAGGGCAAAAGAGTGGATGTTGAACCCGTGACACCTGATGCTTATACTGGAAATGGCTTATTTCCTACATTTTAGCACATAAAAAGTGTGCATCTCCCCCCCCCCCCC
>NW_017728996.1:14821857-14825474 GCF_001723915.1 Gavialis gangeticus | reverse complement strand
CCCCCCCCCCCAAATCCAATCACTGGAAATAGGACTGCACATTATATGTGAGAAATATGGTAAGACCAGTTTCTGCTGCTTACAGGCAAAAGTTAAAGAAAAATCTGCCCAGATCCACAGAGAACAAAACTATGAGCAGGCTCAGCTCCCCAGCTGCTGCTACCCAGTTACTTACTACAAGAAAATATCTTTTTTTTTTCTTCATTCAGCCTTTCACAAGCAAGGCATTTGTCTTATTGCAGGACATGTTGTATGCAAGATCAAATGATAATATAATACAGAATGGCACAGAATATCTCCAACATACAGGCAGTTAAACTATTCATAAAGAATCTGATAACATCCTTTGCAGCAAGTACCAGGCACAAACAAACAGCTGCTTTATGTGGATGAGATGATCCTACCTTGAGAAATCTTGCAATGTCTCTCTCTCTCTTTTTTTTTTTTAAGAATAATGTTTATCATTTCAGAGGAAACGGCACTAATGATCCTTCATTCTGCCTATTTTCTCTCTCTTCTTGAAGAATGTAAAGCCTCAACAGCCTACCCAAAACCCTTCTCCTGATGATAAAAAATATACTCATCAGATTAGGGAATACAAACAACACTTCATTACTTGGGCAACCAATCAGTGTAGGTGGACTTTTTGATTGTCAGCTAGAAAAAACGCTTAGCGAATTGTTTGGGATCAATCCTAAGAATGAAAGGAAAACACTGCCAAGAGAAGTTGAGCAAATGCATAAAACAAAATTGTAATTAGCTCATGAATTGGGGGAAAAGGCTAAATAATTCACCAGCAGTTATTCCCACAGCCTAGTTATGGGATCAGAAGCAGTGTTTTTAGAAGCCTGAACTTTTCCAGGTCTGATTAATATGAGCCAAGCAGCTTGTGAAATCCTGCAGTGGCTGTATGCTGCATAGCTTCTAATTTAGTAATGTATTTCAGAAAAAAAAAAGGTGCATTCATTTACAATCTAGAAGGTTATTAGTGTCGACTTCCAAATGCCCCTCTGCATTATTCTTTAGCTGGCTTTGCATCATGGTGCACAGCACACCAGAGCCACTGGAGTGGTCATCTTGTGCAGTTGCTAATGCAAGGATGAATGCAGGAACCTTCATTATTGCAACTGGGTTCTTTGCATCTTCAGCAGCTTTTGTCTTCAGTGGGAGCAGGGGCACCCGGGTACCTACCTGAGCTTGGACCCTGGGTTCCAGGGAGCTGAGGAGACTCCTCTTGTTAAGCTTCATCAGGGATAGTGTTCCCACAGTCCACATTCACAACACTTCTTTTCTTGTGAGCGGCTCAGTCCTGGTCAGAGCTACTGGCTGGAATCCATCTCTCCCCTTTCCTTGACCATTGCCACCAGGCTACCAAGTCATGCTCTCTCCCTGGCTCCGTGACTCCCCAGAAGTCTGTTCTGCCCAGTTGGACAGAGGCCTCAGGAGGAACCAAGAGTGCTCTAGGCTTGTGATATGGGCTTGTCTCTCAGGTAGAGGAGGAGAGAACCTGGATCTCCCATAGCCTAGGTGAGTGCTCTAACCCTTGTACTATTATGCAAAAGTGTGTGGCCACAAGCAACTCCACCTCCTCTGTGTTTTAGGAGGAAAGAGTACCCTTGCTCCATTTTTGAAAGCAAAGATATAGGCACCTGTTTCCAAGGAGAGGGCTCCAGACCATTCATCTCAAGAGGAGGGAGATGGTCTATAGGGATGAGTATGCTGAGCTCTGAGTAGCATAACATACTGGCTATCTCTAGGCAGCTCCCAACTCACCTTGCTTGTCTCATCTGAGTCTGCTAACTCTCTCCATTCAACATACCAGGAGTTTCAATTCCTAACCCAAGGTTTGGCTTTTACTATGAGGTTCTGGCACCTACAAGATGGGGCTTACAGCCCTTAACTCTACTGCACCCAAGTCTTTTCTGCATGTGAGCCTTCCTGGAGGGTGTAATTTGGGCAGTTCTCGTGACTTAAAAAGAGAATATGAATTGCAAAATCAAGGTCGTGTCAAGGTTTTATGCCTATTACAGTAGTACTGAAGAGACCATGGAGGAGGAGTCAGTGTTGAAATAGGTTTCCCCCTGAACTACTGCGTGATCCTTTAGCTTGAAGATGGTGAAACAGTTCTGCACCTCATTCCCAATATATTAGCTCTGGCATTGCTGATGCTGTGATATTTCCTTTAATGTGGTGTTGTTTGGACCTCATAGTCTAAGTGGGCTTTCAGGAATCAGAGCATATCATGAATAACCACTTGGCCACCAGACAGTTCAGTCCTGGGCTTTTGGGGTAGTAACTGCAGAGTCATACAGCAACAAAGGCACTGAACTTGAAGAGACATATCCTTGAACTGGGGTAAATCAGTTGTGCCAGCTTCAGTGGACTGAAACCGGATAATGATGCTCCTGCCTCATCTGGGCTAATTCAAAGGGTCAGCTAGGTAACTCTCCCTGAATGACTATTTCCTTTATTGCATTTCCCCCTGCTGAAGGGAATTTGCTCATAGAAACAGCTTAAACAAAGAACTGAAAGCTGGAGATCAAACCAAGCCACAATGTGTTGTTTTCACAGGCTCACACCATATGCCGGCAGTAGCTGGATTGATTGATCCCTAGGGGTTTTTTCCTTACAGCAATGCAAATCAAATCATCTCACTCTGCCTGATCAATTTTTTTCCAGCCCTGCTAGCATCTACACACACTGCATGTTCCCGGGATGTTAATGCTCAGCATCTGATCCTACTGCCCTTACATGGGCAAAACTCTTGCGGGCCTGTGTAGAAGATCAGTGTGAGGCTCTGGATGCAATTATTCATGTACCTTTACAGGAATCCCTGGATCTTTAGGGAGGCAGGGATGTGAAGTGAATGAGCTGGCCCAATTTGGACCAGTGTCCACCCCTACTAATGGCTCTTTTATTGGCCATTTCAGCAGGGTGGCCAAGAGCTGAATGGATGAGAAAAGCTGAATTGCCTTCCTTTCAAGGGTATGGTGCACGCCATGCGAGGGGCTTGCCTGTTCCTGTCTATGGCTAAGCCAATTCTCTTCAGTTTCAATATAGCATTAAAATAGTGACTAAAACCATCTTTTAAAGAATCGGTTGCTGTAAGATAAAACCAGACAAATCTTTTTAAAAAATTTTTTTTTAGTCAAATAAACAAAAAGAAATAGTTTTGCACACAAGGAGGATGGCTACCTATGGGAATATGGTACCAAGGGAGGTGATGGATGCTCCATCTCTTGAAGTCTTTGAATCAAGTCTGGATGCCTTTCTGAACAAGACTTCAACCATGTAATTGCCTCAGTACAGAAGTAAATAGATGAAATCCTATTGCTTGTGTTAAACAGAAGGTCAGACTAGACGGGGTGGCCCTTCCTGGTGAATCAGTGAAAGCCAGAGTGGTCAAAGATGGCATAATTAAAGGGAAACTTGGGTGTAACCAGCAAAGAGTTTCTCCCTTTCTTTAGCCATCTCTCTGCTCTGTCAATGTTTCATGAAAAATGGGCAGGAGCTCAGGATGCTTCTCCCTCCATACCCTTGGGTCAGCGGAGCTAAGACAGACTGCTGTTTGATAGCTAGTGGCACGTACTGGGGACACGTGTGTTATAAGCTGCTTA
>NW_017728996.1:14801876-14816857 GCF_001723915.1 Gavialis gangeticus | reverse complement strand
TACCAAGGGATGCTCCATCTCTTGAAGTCTTTGAATCAAGTCTGGATGCCTTTCTGGACAAGACTTCAACCATGTAATTGCCTCAGTACAGAAGTAAATAGATGAAATCCTATTGCTTGTGTTAAACAGAAGGTCAGACTAGACGGGGTGGCCCTTCCTGGTGAATCAGTGAAAGCCAGAGTGGTCAAAGATGGCATAATTAAAGGGAAACTTGGGTGTAACCAGCAAAGAGTTTCTCCCTTTCTTTAGCCATCTCTCTGCTCTGTCAATGTTTCATGAAAAATGGGCAGGAGCTCAGGATGCTTCTCCCTCCATACCCTTGGGTCAGCGGAGCTAAGACAGACTGCTGTTTGATAGCTAGTGGCACGTACTGGGGACACGTGTGTTATAAGCTGCTTAGGCCAGGCTGTTGCTGACGTGCTGGGGGATGAGTGACCAGTGAGGTAGGGAAGAGAAGTCTCTGGCTGCTCAAATGTGGGTATGTCTTTACTGCACACTGTAGCACAGTGTAGCAATAGCTGAACTAACTAGCTTTGGCAAGGTAAATAAGCCTGGGTGCAGCTCAGCAAGATTGCAGCAAAATTGCTTCCACATTGGTTTAGAGTTTGGCTATCTCTGCACAGCAACACATTATGTAGGGCAGACACTTGGACAACTCCAAAGATCTCATTTTCTTGGGGTGGAAATCAGATGTCACCTGAAGCTGAATGAGTCGGGTGTTTTTTGTTACCTGGAACCATGTCACACTAGAGGGTAAAAAAACCCCAACCAACTTAAGCACTTGACCTTACATTTTCAGCTCTTACACAGCCCTGGAGAGCCAATGTCATTATCCCCATTGTACATATGGAGAAACAGAGGCAAAGAGATGCAGGGTCACACAGTGAATCACTGGCACAGTCAGGAATACAATTCAGCCGGTCTTGGCTTCTGGAGCCAGTCTGACTTGTTAATATGCAGATCCTAGAAGTAATAGACTGTTAATTACCTGGGACCTTTGGGTTTTAGAACGGGATGTATCCCATTTGTTAGATATGACTTATTCTTAGCTTTATTTATACTGATCATTGCTGGCAGCTGTGAAGCGCCAGGGGCTTTCCAAACATATGTCAACATTGTTTTCTCCAAACTCATGGGTATTATGAATATTCACATGTCATAATTTGACTCCCTCGAACATGGAAGTGACTCTGTAGATTCCAGTAAACTATTCTGTCATAAGAGGACATATAAGCAAATACCTGGGACTCAGAGAAGAAGCATTATCCACACTGGTACCTGCCAAATAATACTGTTTCTCTCAAGAGGCAGTGGATTTCAGGCACTTGCAGGCGTTCAGGCTGGTCGGGTGTTTCAGTAACCATCCTCCTCTCATCGGAGCCCATGGCTGGTAGCTGGTTAAGTTGTTGTGGAAAATGCTTTGAATGTGAAGACACATGTGAGATGTCAAATTCTACTGCACCAAACACCTGAGAGGCTGTTGCTAATTGCCTTGTCTCCCTGTCTCTCTCTTTCCACTAGGCCTGATAGTCTACCTGGGAATGATGGTGGGGGCTGTCATGTGGGGTGGCCTGGCAGACAAACTGGGAAGAAGGAAATGCCTCATCATATCACTTGCAATCAACGCTGCCTTTGTTTTTCTCTCCTCCTTCACCCAGGGATATGGATTCTTCCTTTTCTGCCGCCTTATCTCTGGCTTCGGGTGGGTACCTCTCTCTTTAGCCCATCAGCTAATTGTTCTGGTGGAGGGACTTGTAGCAGTTCACACAGAGGCCGAGGCAATGGACGGCCTAACCGCTGGTTCTACACGGACAGGCAGAAGCTGCCAGACAGGGGAATGATACGTTTTCTTGTTTTGCGTTGCATAAAACAAATTTAGTGCTTGGAATATTGATAGCCCTGAAGGCAGAGATTTTAGCCACTGCACAAAACAGCATGGGGGTGGCAACATTTACTCAGCATGTCAGGCCCGTGTACCTGTTGGAAAGACTCTGAAGTCTCGGTCTTCATGCTGAAATTGTGAATAAGGGCAGTGACGGATGTCACTTGCAATATAGACAGTTGTCTCCTGGGACCTGAGCTCTCCCTGTTGTTCCAGAGGGGCGCAGGACACCAATAACATGGCAGCCGCTGTGGCTCCATAAACATTTCCCCTCGGACTAAGTAGCGCAGGGGATGGATAAGGGGAATTACAGACCTGGTCCTTCCTAGAGATGAGCAGATCAAATCTGCTGAAGCCAATAGCCACTGTAAGCTGTTTCTACTGGCTGGCTCTTGGTTGCCACTGTAAAATGAGGTTGTGCTCCTATGCTCAATTCTGCAGTTTCAGACAGGACAAGTGGCTACAGCCCAAAGGCTCAGCAGGTCCTCTCTGGATAAAGCAGCACAGCATTACATTCACAATGTACATTAAAACGTATTTTCCGCTCATAACAAGCTTCATGTCCCTCCTTGATATCCAAGAACAGGATGACAGAGGAAGCTAGGTAGCATCATAGTCTTGCCAATGGTTCTCCATGCAGGAGAATGACCGTGGGTTCTGCTGAGTTGCCGAAGGAAAAAGTAGGCTCCTCCTTTACCCTAAGACACTTTGGCTGGTGAGAGATCTTGTTCCCTGAAGACCTGTATTCTTCCTGTGTGATTTTTTTTTCTTCTTCTCAGTATTGGGGGATCCCTCCCTATCGTGTTTGCCTATTTCTCTGAATTCCTTTCTCGCGAGAAGAGGGGAGAACACCTGAGCTGGCTCTGCATGTTCTGGATGGTTGGTGGCATTTATGCCTCGGCAATGGCTTGGAGCATCATTCCACACTACGGTAAATGCTTTGAGGTTTCTGTTCTGGAGAACACCATATCAATACCCCTAGGTCTGCATACACAGAATATGTTCACACTCACCCAGCCACATGTTAGCAACACAGGAAATAGAGAAGAAGTGTTATATCTGGTGAAGTGTCCATCCTAAACACATTGGTCACGTCTACATGTGCGCATTTACTGCACAGTAACTGAAATTACTCCACAGTACAGGCACACGTCTACATGTGCGCACCTGTACTGCACAGTAAATATGGTGACTGATGCTGACTTGAGCATAAATTTGATACCTGCACCATGCAGGTATCAAATTTATGTCCAGTTAGTTACTGCATTAGTAACTGCATTATGCCCAATTAGTTACTGCACAGTAATGCACATGTAGTCACCTGGAAAGTGGGAAAGGCTCTGTTGGAGCAAAGACCACAAATACATCACATTTCTAGTACTGCAGATTGCAGCTACTGTCTTCTCTCCATCAATTGCCAAGCACCAGACCCAAATCTGTGTACCTCCAAACTTGGGGAGGGTTTGACTGAAACTCCATGACTTCTGTTCATGCTCAGCCAAACAATTGCCAATAAGTAACAACTCTTACATACCCCAGTAGGAATAGCGTATCCTATATTTGAGCAGGGGTGTAAGGTAAGTAGAGCCCACGCTGCTTTTTCCCAACTTTCTCTCAGCCTGCCTATGCTTCTGTTACTTTTCTGCCATGACTTTGATGTTGCTGTATGTTGGGAAGTGGAAGGAAGCCATAGGACTGGCAGCAGCTCCACAGACTGTCTGGCTGGCTCTACCAGACCCATCACCGTACTTGGGTCCTTTTGCCCCTGCACACCCACACAGGGCACTCCCTTTCCTGGGATTGTCCCTGTGGTTTTCTGAGAGCTTGTCAGGGCTCCAGTTGTTAAAGCCTAGGCTCCTTTTTCTCTCTGTCCATGCCCACCTTATAAAGACCTCAGCTTCTGGACTTTAGGCCTGGCCTCAGTGGTCATCTCACAACTTTTTAGGATTCCATCTCCATGTGCTAGGGTTCCCCATGTGGCTTGGGGGTGTATTTTAGCCCCTATGACAAAACAAAAGGTGGGTGTGGGACCCCACCCAAACCCCCTATCCACAGCTTTCTCCACCCCTTGTAGGACCAACCAGTTCTCCAGTTCACAAGTCCAAATCAAAGTAATAATCCAAATGATACAAGCTGTTCCATAAAAGAAATAAGAAGTCTCTCTGCTTTATCAAAGCAGCCCACAGGCCCTACTTGCCTAAGAGCCTTCCTTTCCCAAATCCTGATCCTACTTCTGTTCACCTGGCCAGGCCTGCTGCACCCTGCAGCCAGGTGTGGCCATTTGCTCTTTAATCCACCGCCTTTATCAGCGACAGGCTCAGCCCATCTGCACTTCTGTTTTAATTGTCTGGCCTTGCTAGTAACAGGGGTTGGAGGTGGTTTAGGTGGCCATGGAAGTCTTTTCCAATCCTATGATTCTAATACAGGGCTAAATGAGCAAGGCTATCATATACCCACTTTTCTTAGCCAGATTCCAGGTGGGTTTTTTGTGATTCTGTCTCTCTAGAACATAAATGTGCTGGGATCCTAAATGAGAGAAAAGGAGATGTGAGGTCTCTGAAATGTAGTGTTGTTAGGAAGGAAAAGCTTTGGGTCATATGATTCTCCTGGTAACTCATTACACATAATGTAGGAACACATCAGCCCATGAGTATCTAATCAACAAGATTAATGCCCTATCTAGGATCCAGTAATACCAGCTGCTTGCAAAATCCTGTTGGAGAAAAGTAGGACAGGGCAAAAAGGCCATGAAGGAAGACTAAAATATCTATCTGTCTGTAGTGTCTAGTATTTAAAAATGATCACAGGTTTGGCCAGTAATAGTACATCCAGACTCTTGGAACAGACATGGCAACTACAGTGCAATGGGGTTGGGCTGAAACCCATTCATTATTTGCAAATATGATTTAAAGAAACCGAACAAGCCCTTAAAAGGTAATACTTGAACCTTGCAAGTGGTGGCTCCGCACTGCGTCTGTCTGTTGTTAGTACATCTGGTTCCTGCGCTGTACAGTTGGCCTTTCTGCTATCCCCTTGTGCCATCCTGTTTTGGGACTTGATTGACTGAGGACAGCGCTGTGGCCGATGGAGGTCTGATTGCTAAAAAACCCGTAACTTGTTTAGTTCAGTATTGTGAGAGGGAAAGAGAGTGGAAAAAGCAGTGTTTGAAATCCACATTTCTCCCCCCATGAGTTTTGTCTGGGAAGGCAAACTGAGAAAAGAGAGTTTTGATTAAAGATCCATTTTAGTTGGGTCTTTGATTAATGCTGGCTTGTGGGGAAAAAAAAAGAAACATCTGCTTTGGCGCAGCTGCCATTTGAATCTTTACAGTTGTACTCTCAGCCCCTTATTTGGTTACTATCTGGCCTTGTCAGAGACCAAGGGACATCCCAGAGAAACGTGTTACCTAAATATAAGACTAAAGCCCAGAGGCTTGGAGTTTCAATTCCAACCCCTGATTGTGTGTTTCTGGAAATCATCCATCATCCCATCCTCATCTTTAAAACGGGGATGACTGCTTTCCTCCTTGATATGTTATGCATTTTGTTCTCTCCAAGGTGCCTTGAAGTACTAAGTACCTAAAATTATTTGTAAGGGGGAAAGAGGCAGTAGAAGTGTTATAAACAGCACTACTAGACCCTCTGTTCCCTTTGTAGGTACCTTTGTAGGTACGCTCATTTCCAGCGTGCTTTCTGAACCGAAAGGTAAAGAAAGTCTTTAAAAAGACAGGAACGTGGGGATAATCCATTCCATTGTCTGTAATGAGTACGAACTCATAGGCTGTTATCTATTGAACCATTTGGTGGAGGCCACAAGGGGAATCCATTACTAGGAGGAGTTCATCTTTCATCAGATGAGAAACCGTCAGCCTATCATCATCATTTGCAGACATACAGGGTCTGGTTTGTAGCTATGAGGAAGAGAGAGAGATCGATCTATATTAATGGCCAGAATTTTCACTCTTTCCCTTTTGCTGTTCACAGGTTGGGGTTTCAGTATGGGAACCAAGTACCAATTCCACAGCTGGAGGGTTTTTGTACTGGTCTGTGTTCTGCCTTGTATCGCTTCACTGATAGCATTAAAATTCATGCCCGAAAGCCCACGTTTTTTGCTGGAGGTAAGATGACTCAACTGCAGTTGGATTTTTAACAGAGGGCACCTAGTCCCTCCTGACACATGAGGGGCCACTGTGAGTAATGTGTGCTGCTCATGTACCCACCACACACACTCACATAAATGCACACGAACTCAGAGACAGAGACGTACTTGGCTTCACAGTCTCATTTCTGGCCCTCTGTGCCATGTTGCTACTCACATTCTTCTAGCATATCACACTTGAATGCTAACATCCACAGTGAACAATAAAAAGAATGAACAGACATGGGATTTTTAAATCCGTCAAAGGCTTTGTGGATAAGATCCAAACACAACATGCATTTTGGGAATGTAAACAGTGGATCTGGTTGGAAAAGTGAAAGGCAAGAAACATGATTAGGATAAAATACATGGGGACTGGATTTCAGTGCATGCACAGACAAGGGTACAGCATGTAGCTGGTTTACTGCACGTGGTGGTATCATTCATCTCAAGCTCTCAAAGAAGTTTACATACACAGATGAACTCTTAGAACCCCACCAAGGCAAGAATAATTTATCCCTATTTTATAGATGGAGCAACTGAGGCACACCACTTTACCCCAGGGTATATGGAGACCATAACAGTTGGTAGCTAACTGGGCATATGTCTTCCCGTCATGTTCCCAGACAGGTAAACATGATGAAGCCTGGATGATTCTCAAGCAAGTTCACGACACCAACATGCGAGCCAAGGGGGAGCCGGAGAGAGTGTTCACAGTGAGTGTGGTTTCCCTGGGGAAGGGGATGATTTCTACTCCTTGTTAGTGGGGACATTGACATACGGAGCTTCTTATACTCCGTTATTTGCCTTCAGGGATGATGGCCCCTTAATGAATTCTACCCAGGGGGATCTCCAGTGTCCCATTTATTATTTGACCTGCAGGGTGTCAGACGGGAGAAGGTGAGAATATGAGAGTGGCACTTAGTAAGTCACATGCCAACCCCTTTCTGCAGCAGTTCTTCAGCCGTAAAAGCTGTTAGTGAGCGCTGTACATTCATAGGGACAAAACACAGTGTAGACCCCACTGGTTTTCTGGCTGCACGCACATGCCTAATTGTTCTGCCGTCAGAAAAAAACAAACAGGAGAGACTAGTTGTGGGAAATGCCGATGACTCCTTTCCCTGTTCCGGCTTCTAATCAAACTGTGATTAAACTCCATGTACTTCCTCATGAGCTTCCAAAACTCCATCTGCTTCATATCCAGCTTTTAAGCTCTCTGAGGGAAAGTAAGGTGAATGATTATTATGCATTGGACCTATGCTCTGTGTGAAAAAGGTCGAAACGTGGACCCAGTCTAATTTAGCAAGCAGACAGATGGTGTGTGGTGGGGTTAATTGTACATTACAGTAATTTGGTTGTAAGTGGTCAGTGAACTAGCCAGGAAACAGCCTGTGATTTCAGGTGATACGTATGAGAAGGCACATGCGTTTCACAGGAGGATGGCGAGAAGAAAAGGAGGCACGTTTGGATGCAAAGCGCAGCTGATCGGTGCAAACAAGGCAGGCCTCCCTGCTTAGACAAGTCACTGAGAAAGGGTGTCTGTAACTAATGAGCCCCTCAGTAATTAATTCACTGCACCTTCAAATGTGTTCAGGCTCCAGGTTCAGACAAGAGGCTTAATGACCCTGTGCTATTTCCTGGGCACAGGCTATTTGACGGATGAAAACCCTCCTGAAAAAGAACGAAGATAAAGCAACCTGCTCTAAAATCATTAACTAGCTTTCCTGGAACACTGGCATGGCCTGACGGGTTATCTGCAGGGGTGCCTCACATGCAGGACTGCTTTCTCCTCTGCTGCATGCCAGCCCCACCTGTCCACTTTATCGTGTGTAGTTAGCTCTCATGCACCGGGGTGTTCATATTATGATGTGAGACAGTCCTGCAGGGTTTCGGGCACTTTAGGGGTGTGTATTGTCTGTGCCTATCTGACACCACTCCTATGTTGAGGCACTGTGGGCTTGTTCCAGCATTTGATGATCTGAAGTCTTCTGCTCCTAGGCTCTTAATGAGCAGTTGATTGCTACTGCACTGATTAGTGCCCATCGTTCCAACTAGCGACGTTAGATTGGCTATATCTTGAAATGATCAAGTCTGGAGTTTGGCTAGTGAATCGAGACTTACTGACATTTACTGGCGCAGGCAGGCAGACAGGCTCCGGGAATGCGATGCAGTACGTTGGCATTTGTCATTTTCCGATTGGCCAGCAGGTGTCAGTCAGCCATAAAGTACTGAAGCAGCTGTTTCTGGGACATTTCCCAGGCCTGACATTTAATACAGAGCCTAGACTGCAGAATGGGGTGAATCATTCCTATTCAGTAACTTATACCATGAACATTCACCACCTTTTCTTATTTGCAAACACATCCTGGGTTTCTTGAACATGCCCTTTATTGAAAATTATTCACCACATACTTTCTGTGTGATGTATTCTTAGCTGTTGATGAGCTGTTTACAGTATTCAAAATTCAGTCTGCTGTGGCTGGACAAATTGGCCATAGGGCGTGCTTCATTCCTTGACTGCATGACTTTTTTGATGCAAATGTTCACATTTATGCATTTTGAATTCATGCTCCACCACTGTTCTGACACTGATGCTTCAAACTTGCTGTGTCAGGGAATGCTCCTGCCAGTAGCATCGGAGAAACGAGAACAAGAAGACACAGTTGAAGCAAATTTGTTTAAAAACATGATTGACTGTTCTTAGAGCTTTTCGCAGTAATTGCCAGCTCTGATCGCTCCTCAGTTTCTTAAAGACATCAAATTCACATACTGTGGTGCTGGCTAAACATGATGGGTATCAGATTTAGATTTTAATACCAACCTAATTAATGAAGATTCAAAGTTGACGTGATACATTTGAAATGTGTCAGAAAGAGGGAGAAAGGAAGAGATAAATTTATAGCTTATGAGAAAATCATTCAATTCAGCATTTAATGGAAACCTGTTGAAACAAAACACTAGGACGGGACATTCAGTAGCCAACATTGGAGAAAGTGTTGTGCAGAAGGTAAGATGACAAGTCCATTCAGGGTCGGTGGTTTAACTGTTGGCTGGTTTCTTTCTTTTTATTCCAAGGTTGCCCACATCAAAACTCCAAAGCAAATAGATGAGTTTATTGAAATCCAAAGCTCCACAGGGACATGGTACCAGCGCTGGCTGGTCAGATTCACAACCACATTCAAACAGGTATGGAGCAGAAAGACCATCCTGCGAGAGCTTTTGCCCATTGGGCTTCGAGGCTTCGGTGCATTAGGTGTGTTGAGATCCTAATTCACATTCAAACCATCGCTTGTGTTCACTATGTAGGAGAAATGGGTCTGGGCTCGGGTAATATTTTCTATATGGATACACATACATGTCCACTCTGATTCTTTTTTACCACAAGCCACCAGTCAGTTCCTGAAAGGACTGGCTACATAAAGCAAGCCAGTTAAGCTATGCTAAAGGCACAGTGCTTGCATCAGATGACCCAAGCATTTGATTTCCCTTCTACTTGCGTGGAGATGTCCTACAGACAAAGCCTAATACAGAATCCGTATTCTGTTGAAAATGCTAACCACACAGGATAAATTATAATGCTGGATGCTTGCTCTTCTGCCAGCTGAGATCAAGTCTTCCGCCTTACAATATAAACTCTTCACTGCATATGGATTTGCTATTATACTGCCCATACCATGACTGCCCAAGAACTTCATAGCCATTCCTTTTAGACTTTCCTGCTTCAGAGGTACAAACTCTTGCCACATGAAGTAAATGAGAATCTCTCTCAATGGTTGGAAGACCAGGCTCTATGACACACAGAGCAGAGCTGCTCCAAATCCTTTCAGTGCATTATAGTGCTGTGCACACACACACAAACTCATTGTAGAAGTGAACTATCCTGGAGTGCAAGCCTGTATCAATGCTGTGCCCTCAATGTATGCAATCTGTTTTTATAAGCATAGCCCTAAGAACACTGGAATACAATAGCCCAGCCTCCCTTCCCCAAATAAACCCTCTTTCCTGTAACATTAAGTTCACAGCTTGATCAGAAAATAATCTTTTATGATCTCTGCAAAGATTTCCCTGACTCACTCTTTCTTATGCATTTGTAGGTCTGGGATAATGTGTTATGTTGCTTGACAACCCAATACAGGATGAACACCCTGATTCTGGCTGTGGTTTGGTTTACAATGGCCTTGAGGTAAGTTACTTCTCTAACTTTATCAGGGGCTTGGAGCCCTCTGAAGGCTTCTTGCTAAAGTCAAGGTGCATCTACAACAAACCATCATCTTAGATTAGGACAGAATTACCTGGCCAAGTGAATAAATTGTTATAAAAATTCAGTTTTGCATATCCATGTCTATTTGAAAAGACAGACCTTGTAAAAATAGGCCTTGCTCTGCTCAGCATCTATGATTTACTCTTTGATTAGACTACTCCTAAATTTTTTTACGGCAATACATGTTGAATAAGGCAATACTTGAGGACCTCTTCACATGCACATGGATTTGCACTGCATGGCTCAGTAATGCTATATAGAGCCTTTTAGCTCCAGGTCTTTGGTCTGAATCCTTCTCCTATCAGCAATGTCTAAAAGTAATTGCTAATGGCAGTTTTATTGGCATATGGAAACTGGGTGAGGACAGTCTCAGTGTATGTGAAGGTCAATGAATGCCCACAATGGAGACATTTTCTGGTGAGAGGGTTAGAAAAGGGTTTATATAGGGAAAAAAAACTTACGGGATGTTTTGTCCTTTTCTTTTTGGAGCATGCCCATGAATGGAGTGTGGGTTTTATGGTATGATTCAAATATGAGGGGGAAATATAAATGAATTCCTTAAACTCTGTGCCGTGCTGGTTAATTGAGATTTGTTACATGACACATATGGTATCATTTCTGTTCCTGTGTGTCATTTTTAGGTGTCTGATATAAATGCTTATGGAAAGTGACTTTAACATTCCCTTTTAATGAGCGTTGTGGTAGGGGGAGGGAGGGGATGAGAGGGCTGTGTTCGGCTTAACCCATTACTTTCCACCAGGATCTCTGCTAATGCAACCTGACTGCTTGTTTATAGAAAGTGAACCAAAAGAGGTATGGTTATGAGTTGTTAAGCCAATTTATACAGGATGTTTACAGCTATTTAGCTATGTCCAATAGGCATCACTAGTGCCCTCTCTACTGGCAGCCTCAGCAAATAATTTGAGGACAGAATAAGTTGTGAAGATTCAAAACCTGGTAGTTCCCTAAATCCTTCCAGGGTGGGGTCTGAAACACTTGCTTTGACTCTACTCAGGCCATTGCTCTTCTATGGACACTTAGAAGACTTTGCGTTCCAGATCTTTCCCCAGCTCTCAGCTCAAAATGGTGACTAAAAACCAAAATATGGAGCTTTCAAGCTGTGAACCATATGGTATGGAAGACATTGTGAAAATATCAGAGTATTTTTAGGACCCACGTCCCATATCCCAACATGTCCCTTTGCTTGTTGTGCTGCAGCTACTATGGCCTCATTGTCTGGTTCCCTGACATGATTCGATATTTCCAAGATGAGACGTACAAATCCAAAGTGAAACCCTTCACTAAGGACAAGATATCAAATGCCACCTTCAACTTCACACTGGAAAACCAGATCCATAGAAATATGGAATATATTAATGACAAGTAAGTAACTTTGACCTAGTTTCTTTTGCATCTGGAAGCATGAGACTGAGAGGAAGGATGGTCCATAGCTAGCTATTGGTGCTGACATGTCACTTAAGCTCTCTGTGCCTTGTTTTGTGCTCTCCAGCATGGGGGTAATAGTGCTACATTGCCTTACAGAGATGCTTTGAGGGTAAATACATCAAAACAGTGTTAGGGGGTAAAATACTTCAGAGGGAGGTAGATCCTACAGTTTTGCTTAGTTAATATGGGATTGGAGTGCTTAATTTAGGTTGCAGATTGCCCTGCTGTAGTTGTATAGGAAGAAGAATATGCAGGGATCTTCTCCCTACTTGTGCAGCCCATCGCCAGGACAGTATGTATAACCAGGGTGTAGATATAGGGGGGTCAGGAGGGCAGTTACTTTGTGTCACAGGCTAAGGGATGACTGAACATTGTCCCCACAGGACACCCAAACACCCTCCCATGATAGCTCACATGGTGTGGCAGGGTACACCCCTACAAGAGACCCCACAGGGGGTCACCTCAAGATTTCACCCAACCTCTAGAAAAATTTATCTGTGGCCATGAGGCGCAGGGAGGGGTGTAGAAGAGGTAGGTCTACAGCACTGCCCCCTTGCTATGCCAGCAGGCTCAGGACACCAAGTGCATCAGTACTGATGGCCTGAATCGCCATGCATGGGAATTATTGGCTGTGAGTCCTCATGTTTGCAGCCGTGACATTTGCTTCCCTTAAATATTTGTGCCAGTAAAACCTGTCCATGTGGCCCTCCGAGAAAGGCAAACAGCAAACCCCAGTAGTGCCACAAGACCCAGCCAATGTAAGGTCACAACCTTAACAGTTGAAAGGGAAACAGGATTTTTGTTGTCTTCACCTGGTGGTGACTCCCCCTGCCTCCGTAGAAGGACAAACTAATGGAGGCATCAAAACAGGTCTTGGGCAGGCCTCTGGCATGCATGATTTGCAAATCCCTGGGGTGCCACAGGGAGCTCTCTATAGGCTACATGCTCTCATTACCCAGGTTTGCCTACTTTCTTCCCATCCACCTTTACTAACAGGTCCAAAGCAAACTTGAGGGATCTCTTTCCTAGCTCATTTTCCCAGCAAACTTCTTCTGACCCCAAGAGTTCATTCATCTGGAACCAGTCTACCAGGAGTTGAGAGCAAGCCCATCTCTGCTGGGTTTCTCTGAATCCAGAGGTAGCTTTCTTTTATTTCCTTAGGACACACTGACATCTAGTGGTACTCAGCAAGGGACACTTTTTAAATATAGTTCCCTGAAAGCAAACATTTCTCTGGTGCATTAAAGCCATTATTTACCATGGGCTCTAGGTCGGTGAGGTAGCAGGCACCTTAGAGGTCCTGATTATGATATAGAAGTACCATGATACATTGGGAAAAGATACAAGATCAACTGGAGGAAGCTCAACAAGTGCCAGTGCAAAACCCAACATTTAGGATGGAACAATTGCATGTCCAAATATAAAATGGAGAAAAACTGAGTAGGCTGCAAGTCTACAGAAAAGGCCCTCAGGTTGTAGTGGAGCACAAGATGAAGATGAGTCAACAGTATAATATTGTTGCAAAAAAGTGAATAGCATCCTGGAGTCTGTTAATACAAGTATTGTGTGCAAGTCACAAGGAGTGATGATTCTTCCACTTGATTCAGCTCTGCTAAGGTGACAGCTGGAGTACTGTGTCCAGTTGGAGGTACTATATTTCAAAACAGACCTAAACAAATTGGAAGATGTCCCATGGAAAGCAACACAATTGTTGGAAATCTAAAACCATGCCAGATGAGGAAAGGTTGGAAAAACTAGGTTTATTTAGATGGAGGAAGAGAAGATTGCTGGAGGATTTGAAACCAGTCTTCAAATCCAAAAAGGAGTGTTATCAAGAGGATGGTGATCAACTGTCCTCGATATTCACAGGAGACAGGGCAAGAAGAAATGAGCTGAAATTGTAACTAGGGAAATTTTGGTTGGATACTAGGAAGAACTTCCTATCAATGAGTGTGGTTAAGTACTAGAACAGGCTATGGAGAGGGGTGGTGGACTCTCTGGCGTTGAAAAAAATTAAATGCAGGTTAGATAAACACTTGTCTGGGTTAATTTAGACAGGGATAAGTCTCTTCCTTGAGTGTGGCAGCAAATTATATGACCTCTTGAAGTCCCTTCCAGACCTATTTTTCCTATGATTCTATGGGTCTGAATCATCACAGTCTACATGAGCTCAGGTGTTAACTTCATGGATGTGTAATTCTCTCCTGTATCCAATCTGTCCATGATTTCTCCCTGGTTTCAGTGGGTGTGTGAAGGGCACTCAGCAGCTCACAGATCATAAACTCCCTTTGGCATAAGAGGGACTCTCAAATGTGTTGCCCAATACCCTCTTGGTTCTTTCCCAATGCAGTGACTCACTCAGAACCTGTTCAACCTGCATTTCATTATGGTCTGCATCACCTCTCAATATGATTTATAGTTCTGTTTTCCCTCCAGCCCTTGGCAGTGAGTTAGAACCCCATTGTATACCATGCAACTGCTTCATAACTCTTTGGAAGATGAATGTAAAGAAAGCAAACTGTAGGAGAGCTCTTTAAAAGGCTTTGAGAGTAAATACATCACAAGCTATTACCAAGCGAATGCAGATCAGTCTAAGTTGTACTGTAACCCATGAGACCTTCTTTTTGGAACAAAAGGCTTGATTAGCCTTTACGTAATTTTTCTGCGAAATAATAATGCCTGTCTGAGGCTTCTGTTGAGAGGCCTGTATCATTAATTTAATGAAATATAAACATCAAACTAGGTTCTGTTGCAAATGCTCAATTAAATTAAGATTCTGGATCTCTGTTAGAAGCCTTTTATTTGATGCTAACCCTGATCTCATTAGCTTGGGCAGTAATACTTGTATGCACACTGTTCTTTGCATTTTCAGCTAATCATCTTCACAATGTCCCTCTGAAATATGTAGTTGAATCAGTATTGTGTCACCTTTCTGTCAAGCAGAACACAGAAGTCAGGCTTCATATCAGAGGACTTTTCATGCCTGTCACTGCCTGAATAATACAGCTTGGCAGTCACATGTCTTGGAAGGAGACCCTTGTAAAGCGATAAAGCAGGCAGGGAACCTGAAGAGGAGGTGGAGACAAGCAGGTTCTCCCAGAAGAGGAGCCGTGGAAGGGACCTCGTTCCTCTGGGGATGGGAGAAGGACTGACTTCCAGGAATGGGAGGGTTGGACACCCCCAAGATACCAGCAGCGCAGTTTAGATGCATCCTCAGTCTCTCTGGGTTTGTGTGTTACAGGGTAGCACAGTGAG
>NW_017728996.1:14793652-14796876 GCF_001723915.1 Gavialis gangeticus | reverse complement strand
CAGAGGAGAAATTGGTGAAATTCTTAGTATTATTGGCTATATTTCCCCAATACGTAGCAGTCCTCGAAGAGGTGGACACAAATAGCATTTAGATAAACCTTCTTGTATAAGTTGTGGCCCAACAGGCAATGGTGTTCAGGAAGCAATTTTACTTCAAGAATCAATTTTGGTTAGAGATATTAACTGCAAATCTGTATGCTGCTTGCAACAGCTTCCCCAAAAGGAAAATTCACTACATCTTTAATTATATTGCTGCATTTCTTCAAGGATGGTGCACTGTTCACACTAAGAAATTGTCAGTGTGTAACAGGACCATCCATCATGAGTACAACCATAAATATGTTTTCAGTGTACAGATAGGGACATTAAGGTAGAGAGGTCTAACCCAATGCCATGAACTTCTGGAAATTTAGCTAGAAATTAGGTGTACCCATCTTCAAAGCTTTATGCTTAGCCCAATAGATGAAAGGGCTTCCAATGAAGGATATTTCTTTACTATCGGTGAAGGGACAGAAGGACAATGGAGGCTGTAGACTCAGCCCAGGGATAGAGTCATGCATTTCTGTAAAGTGATGCCTTCTTCTGATTATCCAGCACCAGTTCTAACAGAAGTCACTTTGAATTGGTCTTGGCTGGTGAGAGATAGGTAGTGTGAGGAATGAGACAGTGAAGAGGCCTAGATTTTTGTCTACAGTTCCCCTTCCTGCTAAAAACCCAACCTTTCCCTTTAAAACTCAAAACAGAGAGACAAGGATTGAGCTAAGCTTTGGAGGTAAGAGATCCTCCTGAATCAAACAGCATCTTCCCTTCTGAGCAACTTTAGACTTGCCAATTAGCACTCTGTCTGCCTAACCTATATACATGGATCAAGCTTATTGGAATGGCCACTCTGGCTAGGGACAGACATTACACATAAACTGGTTTAAGTGATCAGAAACTGGTTTAAAGCTGTAACAGAACAGGTGTTCAGTGCACATAAACCAGTTTGAGAAAGGCTGAAACCAGTTTGAGATAAACCTGGTTGAATGTAGTATTAGACTTAACTGTTTTGGCTCAAACCCCACGGGACAAAGACAGAATCAATAGAAAGCGGGTAATGTCCCTCTGTTACTTTCTTAATGGGGTGATAAACGTTGAGTTAGAGGTGATAAACATCCCCTGCTGGGCTGTTCAGGGGTGGGGGAGGGACCCTCCTTAATCAGAGTGGCCTGGCCAGGCCCTCCTCAGCTCAGCTCTGTACAAGGGAAGGGAGGGCTGCTCTAGCGCTCCCTGGCTTCTAGCTTGGGCCACTGCAGGTATGTGCCTGCATTTCTGGGACGTCTGTCTGGTTACAAAACTGATTTAGCCTAGGCAGGTTAGATTAACATTCAAAGATTGAATCAATTCCTGGCTCACTCTTTTTGAACGTCTGTCCCTAGCCTCTATGCTTTACACTTAAATCACTAGTGCTGGGAGTAAGGTTTCCTTTTCCACCCTGCAGGTTCATCAACATAAAATTAAAACATATGCTATTTGAGGACGTCCTGTTTGATAATTGCTTTTTTATTGATGTGACTTCCACTGAGACCTACTTCAAAAACTGCACTTTTGAATACACTATCTTCAATAACACTGGTAAAGGGGCTCCCGGCTTGGCTTAATTCAGTGACTCCCAAACTTTTGGAACTAGCAGGCCACTGTCAACCTTCAAAATTTCTTACCAACCACAATGCATGCTTACCATGAAATTCTTAATTGAAAAGGAGCAGGTGTTTAATACTTTTGGTGGACCGGTTCTCAAGGCCTTGTGGAGCACAGTTTGGGAGGCACTGGTCTATTTGCATGCTGGGGTGTGTGCGTGTGCATGTGTGTTGGGGGAAAATGAGTGGGTGTACTGAGGTAGTGAGTGTGATGAGGGGAGGAGGGTGTGATGAGGGGAGGAGCTGTTTCACTATGGTAGACTTCTGTGTACTGCATTTGCATCAACGTGCAACATGAACTTGGAGTTTTTCATCTCCCAAGATCCAAATTTAACTTTTTCTTCATATACAAGTCTAATCACAAAGTTGGCACTGAGAAGAGAATTTCCCCAAAAGCTGAGGCCGATCCAGTCTATGATTTCAGTTTAATCTGATCTTTTGTCCCATATTTCTTCTGTTGCACTTTGCAAGAGGCTAAGAATAGATCAGAGAGATGCATCTCCAGGACTCCCCCATCATGTACCTTCTGGTTCATTGGTCACTGCAGGAGAAACATGGGAAACCAAACTGAAACCCTGGTTGGATAAAGTCATGAAGGAACTGGATTGTAATGGGCTTTCAATGCATTTTTGTAGCAATTTTTTTAGCCCACATCCAGCTTCTGATTCGGGATCTCAAGACATTTCATTAATGTAATTTATTCATTAATTAGTTTTAAAAGAGATTTTCATTTTCCCTTGAACTGAGTTTTATTTTTCCTTGAACTGAAAATGACCAACTGGACTATGAAAATCATAGCCTATAGCCCCAGCTCCTGGGCTACTGCTCACCAGTAGTTGATATGGCAGACTCAATGTGCATGCATTAGAACATGTACAAAGAAGCAGGGTCCCATTTCCCTCTCTGTTGAAGGCAGGTGTTATTCTGTAGGCACTCCTCAAGGTCTGGGAGGCAAGGAAATGATATCTTTTAAAAGCCCAAGGGTGTCATAAGGAGGTAATTTGGATACGCATGCTTGACCCCATCTCCCTACACACCAGCTAATGCAAGAAGTGACAGACAAGCTTACGCCTGTTGTACATGTGCAGTATAATAGGCCTGTGTGAAGCAGCTAGTATTCGCTTCGGATTTGGCTGATTCAGGGGACAGTGATTCGATTCAGTGATTTGAATCTCTGTCCCGATTTGATTCAGCTGAATCTGATCCAGCGATTTGGCAGCAGCCGAATCTCTGAAGCAGCCAGGGCAGGCCCATCCCCGACCCCTCTCCCAGCACAGCAATGGCTGTCCCAGCTTCTGGCACTTGTAATAAATAAATAAATAAATAAATAAAAAAGCCCCGGGTCACCGGGTGCTGTCAGGCAGGGGGTGATCCCTGCTTCCCCCCACTGCCACCACTGCCTGGGGGGCTCTGCATGAGCACCCTGCCCCCCCCCTCGCTCCCCCAGCTCCCCCACAGGTGCCCTGCCCGGGCCAGCTCTGGCCCTTTAAGAAAACAAAAATGATAAAATCTGGGACTCACTGCTCCTGCTGGTGTGGGGGGGGG
>NW_017728996.1:14759394-14788419 GCF_001723915.1 Gavialis gangeticus | reverse complement strand
CCCCCCCCCCCCCCCGCTCCCCCGCCCCTAGTACTTACCAGTTTGGAGTGGCTGCAGCCCGGATCATCAAAGCTCCCTGAATCTTTTCCGAAGATTTGGAGAGCTTTGTATTGATTCGGACCTTTAAATTGGTCCCCGCATTCGATTCGGATTTCGAGATTCAGCCACAAAATCGGGTCGAATCTCCTCTGAATCGAATCACCATCCGAAGCTTCACAGAGCCCTACAGTATATCATACGTAACATGAGTCTCCCTCCACACTGATGTCCCTCAATCTAAACCAAGGCTTTACAATATACCCTTGATGCCAGTTTTGTTGCTATCAGACTGGGGGAGGCTGGCTCAACAGGATCTCATTTTTGCCTCTTTTCCCTCTAAGATCTCTACAAACACAAATTCATTGACTGCAAGTTCCTGAACTGCAGCGAGCTGCAGGAGAAGGAGGGTTGTCACCTGGACTTCGAGGAGGACAACGATTTCCTGATTTATCTTGTCAGCTTTCTGGGCAGTCTGTCTGTGTTGCCGGGCAACATTGTCTCAGCGCTGCTCATGGACAAGATAGGAAGGATAAGGATGATTGGTGAGTGGAGATGTTGGGCACAAGGCACATCAACGGATGGGGGTGTGGACGACCATGGACGAAATAACGGGTTGCAAAGCTCTCTGTGCATCTGCATCTAGAAGAGAAACTGGGTCTGTCTAGGATAGGAAGGAGGTGCACTAATGTCGGGCAAAGCAGAAAGGTAAAGGATTCTGCAGGCAGGGCGCTGGATGAGGAGGCAGGACGCTGGCATCCTGTTTCTGTGCAAGTGGCCTGCTGTACGGCTGCGGGCGGGTTACCCTTTCGCCGTACAGCTGTTGTGATTAAGAAGTGGTGAAACACTTTGTCTGGCATTTTCGGTTCAAACAAAATGTTTTCACATCCTCAGAGATTCTTGAATAGAAAAACTCCAGCTCAGCGTGTTTGGCTCTAGTGAACGTTAATGAAAGTGCAACTGCTCGTATCGGTGGCTCTGAACTCCAAGTAACAGAGCCTGAATGTTTTCACTCTCTCCCTCAATCTTCCTCGCAAAACAACAGTAGCCGTGTAAGTGTGCCGTGCAGTCTAAGAGTATCCCACTCATTACAGGATACCTTAATTGCCTCATATAATCAGCTGTAAATTAGCCCAGCTGAGGCTAGAGATGCGCCATGCAATTGGAATACAATACTAACCCCAATTTCCACATTACCAACCAGTATTCAGATTCAAAATCCTTGAAAGTCATGATTCCCAGTTACTGATATTCTTGTTGACTTGGCTGTGCTCTTCCTGGCTTCGTTTGGAAGACGCTTGTGGGATTCCCTCATCTTTGGGAAGGAACTCCATTCTTCAAAGCAGGGGTGATTAACCCCCCACCCATGAGCTAGATCCATCCCACAAAGCCATGTCATCTGGCTCACAGGGATCCCCACTGGCCTGAAAAATGGGTGGCAGGGAAATAGTGGCAGCATTAATTGCTGCCAAATTTCTGGAGCCATGGGGATCCCCGCAGTCAGGATTGTGTGGTCCTGAGAGCTAGATCAGGGATGTGGAGCCAGTGTGTGACCCAATCCAGACACACAGGGCTGAGCAGATAGGGCATAGGACCCAATCTAGCAGCATGGGGCTTGATCCAGCCTGCAGGGCAAAACGATTGAGCTCCACTGGTTTGAAGGTTTTTCTTAGTCATGATGAGTTTTCCTGATCAGAGATTCCAAGAGACTGATGCCATCACATTTCTCTGACTTCCCTTACAGGTGGCTCAATGCTGATATCTGCCGTGTGCTGCTTCTTCCTGTTTTTTGGCGATAGTGATTCTGCAATGATCGGCTGGCAGTGCCTATTCTGTGGGGCGAGTATTGCAGCCTGGAATGCGCTGGACGTCATCACAGTTGAGCTGTATCCCACTGACAAAAGGTGACTATGTTCAGGATAGCCTCCTCTTGGATTTTAATTTTTGGACTCTAGAAACTGCCTTTCCTACGTCCTAAGGAGAAAAAAAACCAGTATTAACTGGAAGAGTTATCTTTTTATTTTTTAGCAAAATTCACGAGTCCCATGACTGAATCTGATGAGCACAGACAGAGCTGAGGACGATGCCACATGCAGTAGAGCTTGTGCATGTGAATTTGTGCAGATGTGTGCAAAATACATACACCAAAACTTGCATGTGGAGCATCTATCATTTGCATGCATACACTTACAGACATGGTAGAGAAGCCTTTGAAATGCACCCCCCAGTCTGCTGTCGCAGTGTATCACTCACAGCTTTATCCTCTGGTACTGGTAGACAGCCACAGACAGGTCTGTGTTTGGGAGGCAAAGCATCATGTGCATTAAGGTTTCAGGATTGAGTGGAAGAGTTTGCCTGTCAGTATAGTTAGAGATCTCTTCTGCCCTTTTCAGTCTACCGATAAGAGCTGTGAAGGACTGTGCTGTGAAGGCAATGTGTTCAGCTGCTGGGTGAATCAGGGTGTGTGGGAGCACTCTGCGTGTCTCTCTCCAGCAACCACCCACGAAAGCCAGCACTTGAGGCAGTGTTGACATGCTCTCAGCAAGCTGAGTGCTGAGCTCTATTTGTGCTCAGCAAAGGTTGCCGTGATGCTGAGTCCCAGAGATGGGGGTGCAGACATAAATAAAAGTCACCAGTATCACCTGATCCCACCCCATCACCCAAAACTCTTAGGGCTGTTCATTCTTTCCAGCTCCACTTACTTGCTAGAAGCATAGACTTCATTTCAAATGACTATTGGCCTATATAACCAATATGTCTGCACTAGCTGATAGTTTAACTGCTCCAGCTGGCATTTGTGGCCATGGGAAATTCTTTCTTGCCTCTGTATGTGTAAATAGCATGTAATTTGAAGTTGGAGTTTTCATTAAACTGTATTATCTTTGGCTGAGATACGTAGTTAGCTGTGTTAGTCTGAAGTTAAGCAGCTTGCCTTCTGCTTATCTTTAGCTTCCATTGCTCAAGCACATAAGTTTAAAAATTACACCTTTAACCATGGTATATGAGGAGTACCAGTAAATCAACCCATCCTTAGATTAGGAGATAGCAATATTCAATCCTTCCAGAATCAATCTAGCCTCTTTTTAGTGGTGAAGTGCTGCCCAACTCCTAACCATCACTTTCTGCTTTTCCCTTCCCTGCAGAGCAACAGCGTTTGGCATCCTCAATGGTCTCTGCAAGTTTGGTGCCATCCTGGGGAACTCAATCTTTGCTTCCTTCGTCGGGATAACCAAAGTGGTTCCCATTCTTCTGGCCTCCTCTGCTCTGATGGGAGGGGGCCTGTTAGCCCTGCGGTTACCAGAGACTCGAGACCAGGTCCTGATGTGATCAACTGGGCCACAGGGGGAATAAAGAAGACAAAGAACCACAACAAAAAGAGCCATGTCTAAAAAAAAATCAAAATGTCCACTTATACTTTTCTGCTGATACCTCAGATATAGGAGGTGGGGTGAAGGAAGACAGTTTAACCCCTAGATTAGGACCTCTTCCCAACCATTGCTGGCCCTTTGCAGCCAAGGCAAAACACATAGAGCTTTGCTCATTGCTGTAGATCTTGTCCATACTGGAGAGAGATGAGGAATTGTCCAGCCCCGCTTCCTTATGGATGAGTGTAACTGACTCAAGCCATTAGCAGCGACTTTGCGCGTGTGTGCATACACGCGTGTGCATCCCAGGGGGAGAACAGACTCAACACCCCCTATGCCTTTGATGAGCTGCAAGACCTGCATGTCTAAGCTGCTCCTGGCAATTAGCACCAATGTGCTCACTCATGAAAGGCATCACATCAGGACGGCAGTTTGCAAACTGACTGCAGGTCTGTCACATCCAGCACTGGGGCTAGGGATTTTGGATCTCTTGATTTTTGGATCCCAACTTGTGGCACCTTAAAGGGGCCTGATTTTCACATGGCAAGTGCTCAGAGCTTTCCAAAAAGGCTAGTGCCGTGATATTGTCTCCAGCTGAGAACCTGAATTCACAAACTACCTTCTTAGCTTAGGCCATTTTTAAATTTCAAACATCTGCTGTTTTGATTTCTAAGCTCTGTATCACTTGCATCTGAAAATAAAACCTAAAATCAGTGCTGATGATCCTAGATGTCTAGAGCAGTCCCAGCTGGGACACACGTCATTATTTATATCCGGCCAACAAACCTTGAATTGTGTTGATCTGGGGATATATTTCTATGATATTTCCTATTTAGCTTTCTTTCTGAAGAGAATTTTGGCATGATGTTGGGGATTCCACAAACCAAATGTGTATATACAACACAGTGTAAATAGGGAACATTTTTTTTTGTTTAATGTTTAGAATATGGTAACTGCAAGAACTTACCAGCATTTTAGCCATATTAGTTAAGGAAAATGATGTCTAAGTTTCCTGTATATTTGGGTCTTATAAGTATAGTTACTTATAGCCATTTAATCTGTTATCCAGAGAATGCACTCAGCAACTTTCATTGTACAGTACATTTATTCTCTGTTAAGTGGGAAAGTTAAGTTTGATATCCTGTAATGATCATTCTGAAAATACACATGCCCTTCATACTGTGACTTAGAAGTTGCCACACTACTAGTTACACAGTAATTTATCTTTGGTGGCATATTTGCATATATTTTGGGAAAGCAAGAATGAAATGCAGAAAAATAAATAAAGCATCCCTGCTCACGGCAGTATAGATCATGCTAACTGGGCCCTTTAGCAGGCACCGGGACTGACTGGGTCCTACTGGGAACCGTTGTGTTACAGAGGGAATTTGAATCACTAAGGCATTTTGTGACATGAAAAGATGAGTTGTACTTTTACAGAGGAAGCTTGGACAGCTTTATCACCATGCGAGGTAAAATGAAGATTCTTCTTTGGGCTTTCATAAAGCACCAGTTCACACTGAAGTCCAAGCTGATAGTTGATGAGACTATCAGAGATTTCCCCTTACCTGCTAGAAGGGGAAGTGCAGCAGTTAAACACACAGTTATTGCTCAATCACCACAACATAATGTATCTTCCTGAATAAAAGCTAGAAATAATATGCTTGAATGGGGGGACCAGCCCCCAGGAGCTCCCCCACTGTTTGGGTTCTAGAGTTTATGGGTCACTTGCTCCTTCCTTTTCCTTTTCACCAACAGAGCCACCGTGTTTTACTGCTTTGACCACTTCCACCATGACCTCCAAGAACTGACTGGACCTTTCCCTTGACTCCCTTATTTTTAAAAAAGGAACAGGGCTTGCCCGGCACCCTCACACGGGAAGTTCAAGTTTAACCTCCATATCTGCTTTCAGCTTCACAGAGGGAATCATTCTGTAATGCATCTTGTGCTATCCCGTGAGAAGTCTGGGATTCACTCTCTGCATCATTTTGTGCAGAGTGTGTGTAGATCATGGGGAGCAAATGTTTCCATGACTTCTTGCTAATGGCACTAAGCCCCCAGTGAATGCCATTGATTTGGGATCATTGCAAGCAGGATATATAATCATGGCCCTGCCAGGTTACAATTAGCTATAGCCCCCCCACCCCCTTTTTTTCTGCTGAAAACTACTGTTATAATTCTGGGCTTCCTACATCTCATCTTCAGCTCAGGACCTATAGGTTTCATTTTCTTCAAACATGCACATACTGCATCTGGAAAGGGGAGACTTGTACTTTTATGTCCTTTTGAATTTGGAAGTAGCAGATAGGTTCTGCCTTAACCCCTTCACTGCTGCTGTTTCCCAAAATGTGTTTCTCTTTAAAAATATCCAAGCCTTTCCCACTGTTAGAGGTATGTTTCTACTTCATTACTGAAAAGATGATCCTGGTCATCTTTGTGATGACAGTGCTCTCTAGGGTACTCACTCTGTTTATCCCATTGTAATCGAGGAAGATATTCATTTCATTTGCTAGACTGCTGCACAACTCTATGATGCCACAGCTCCTTCCTATTTATTTTCTTAGCAATTTTCAGTGAAAAAGAAGTATAGCATTTTGACATTCAGAAGCAACATGCTGACTTATTTGTGTTTCCAGTTGACCTGGTAAAATGACTTTAGCTGTGTTAGTCATGTTGAAAACCCCATGAATTAATGTTTGGAGGAGGAGGAAACATGCTCAGGAATTAGAAACAGGCAGATGGTCACTCAGATGTAGAAGCCTTTCATGGGATACATTTCTCGCAGAGTCCAGGTGGCAGAGGCAGAGTCGGGAAGTTAGGCGAGCTAGAACACTAAGCAAGCGACTGGGTATCAATCTTACAGAGGCCAGGAGATCACTGACATATTGAAATTAGGCCTTTTATATCTCTAATACAGGTGCTTCTTACATCTTCAGACAGCTCTTATCTCTGAACTTCACACTAGGGGTTCAAGATCTAACATGGAAGCCTAAACATATACTGAATTTAATATCTGATGGCCTAGGAACGGATGATACAGAACTGGGGATATAACAAAGGCTGGAGAAACAAAGTTCAGCATGTTTATATTACAGAGATCAGTCAACCCAGCCACAGTATTCCTGTTATGTCCATCTGCTGTCCATACTCTACCCTGCTTAGCCCAATACCCGCACTACTGCTCTGTCCATTTAACTAGACCCCAGGCTAAACCAAAATATTGGCTGCGAGGGTCCCCCGAAATGTTGTACCATCATCCATGATTCTGTAAAATGCTTTGACATTTCCAAGCAGCACTACGTGAACTCATCACAATATTATTATTTAGACATAGATCGTTGGAGCAAAATTTGGATCCAAATCCAAACTTCTTTCAAGTTTGGGAGAATCGGGTCAGGGGATCGGTTTCAGCTCCCAGAAGAGAGAAAGACATATCTAGGTCTGAATGTCCTCTCTGGTGCCACCGGAGGCATCTATTAATGGAATTTGGTGCTAGAGAGAGACAAACTCCATTGACCTTCCCACACAAGTCCCTTATTGCCTTTGTAGGTGGTGGCCAAAGATTACCTGGGGCGTTTCAGAACGATTTATATTTATGCAAGATAACCTCTGTTGCCATCAAATCTCACTCACCCTCCCGTCAGTAACGGCCGCTTTTGGAAGGAAACAAATCAAGAAAGTGGGAAGGAAAGGAAACAAATCTGAACAAATTTAACTTGCTTCTTTGCTGTATGTTACTCCAGCACTGTCTAAACGCGTGCGCATTGTGTGTTTCACTGTAAATAATATCCAGCGTGGCGCATTTAATGGAATGTTTCATTTAGATGTTCTCGCAGCTAACTCTCTACCTGTGAAATGGCCAGTCTCATTCCTTTGCTGTCTGTTCTTTCTTTTCCCCCTCTCTCAAACTCTTTTGATTTGATCCGTGTCGGAGTGTCACTGGAAAATGGAGCTGTTCCAATGCATTTTGGTTTTGTTCTGTCTGTTGCATTAAAAGCTGGAAGAAAAAAACCCAACAGGATTCTCCATGCTTTGGTGTCCATCTTCAGCTCCTTTCACAGGGCCCGTGGCTATGACCCTTCATCCTCAGTAATGGGGATTGCCTCCTAAAGGTTGCAACTGCAGTTCTCCTTACCTCCCCAGCTAAGCCCGGATTGATTACATCTTATTTCCATCACCATTTTATCGGGCCTGGTATTTCCTAACGTATTATACGGGAAGCCCTTGAATCTTAAAGGCAACCTGATGAAGCAGGCACACAATTTTGATGCAAAAGCACCACATCCACATCCAGAGATAGCTAAATTGTTTCTCAGTGCAAAAATGTACCCCCCAAATGAACCCTTTTCTTTATGAACACATACCACCAATTTAAAATCAAGCCAAAACATATACACCTATTTCTGTATCTATATATAGGGATCCATCCATTTCTCCATCAGTAATTGTGTGTGGAACTCTTAATACCCAACTTTTCTTGTAAGTCAATTTTTTAGCTATTTAGGTGCCATTTAGTTGACTGTGAAAATGGCTGTCAGTACAAAATTGGAGGCTAAATTGACAAAAAGGTGGGCAGATAGGCGTATGGGTAACATGCATGTGTATATACATTTGTACTGATATATTACTCCCACAGAAAATTGTTATTTTTATTATTATTCACATAGCCTCATGCTTGTTTGCAGTACCTTCCCCAAGTAGCTTGTAATCTACTACAGAGAAAAGGTGCTACATGGTTAACAATATTTGCACAGGGAAACATGGAGATGTCAGCCACCTATGAATCAGTAGAAGACACCTGTCATAGGATGGGTTAAGCATGGATTTGAGTTTTGTCTATTGTGCAGAGCAAAGCCATGGGCCTGAGCCAGGCATCGACTATGATTCCAGGCTTCATTGAAGGTCAGAGGGGTTTGGATCCCAGGCTTGATTTTGAGCCTATATGTGATTCTTTTGTAATGCATTTAGGGTTGATGAAAGGTCTCTTGGGCATTCAGGTCCTCTCTTTGCCTACTGATCAAGTATAACAACCAGAAGCTAAGCAGAGATGTTTACGTCAGACACAAGGAAACACAGCACACTGGAAAGGCACTAAATGAACCATGAAGGCTTCTCAGGCATATTGGTGAAGAGAAGACTAGATCAGAGTTCCTCAGCTGAGATGCAGATGGGCATTTTTTGGGCCCTTGTTCAACCAGATAAACTAAAGTTTCTCTCTGAGTGAGCTGGTAGAGCTGAATTAGGTTGCTCTTAGCTGACACCTGCCTTCTGTATATATTACAATAACCAGGCCTGACCGCAGGTTGCAGAGCTGTTTAGAGTTAACATTTTATAAGCCCCTTCTGTGCATTGCATATTTACACAGGAAGAAGTGTATTAGCAACCACCAGCAAAAACTGTTTGCCCAGCAGAAGCAGGTATTTAAATAAGGGTCAAAGAGATTTGCACTAGAAACCTTGGGCATGGGTTGAAGTGGTCTATGCTGCAGTCTATTTGACTTTTCATATGAGGAAGAAATCTTAGTAGGCAAATCCAGTAGCTGAATTTACAAACTGGGAATGAAATCGGTTCTGCACATAGAAACCTGACTTGTTTTAAGGTGAAGTCTGATAATTTTATGACGAGGATTAGGCTGTCTTAGGTAGCAAGGGATTGCTTTCTCTTATGCTCCCATTTTCCTATATTATTAATCTGATTCTGATCTTCAACTTCTCAGTTAGTGGCTACATAGCAGCTATTACTGTAAAACTTCTGGAGATTTTCATTAGGAGAAGGACCAGGATTTTTTAGATGTTCTAAAATCAGAGCATCATCCAAACCAGCTGTCACAGAAGCTTAGCTGGAGAGGAAAGGAAAATTAAAAGTTCTTCTCAGCAACCATGAAAACCACAGATAGGGTCTAACCTTTGTCTCTGAACTGGAAAATGGATTAAAATGGAAAACTAGATCAGCTGGACATTTGTTTTATTAGAGGCCTCAGAAATCAATACCCTCTGTACCTGGGACTCTCAAAAATGAGATTAAACTCAAATGGCCAAGTCTGGAATCTTATGCCAGAGCAATAAATGTGCTGGAGTATCTGGTTGGCTCAGGGGATGGGTTAAGGGGGATGGAGCCCTTTATCTCAAACCTGGGAGCAATTTAGATGCTTGCCACCCATGGACTGATACCGTGAGATTACGTTTTATTTCTCAGTCTGGTTCCCTAGTGGGCAGGTGTCTATCACACAAAACAGAATTGATCCAAGTGTTTGCACCAGGTCTAGTTTTTAAGCACTTTCACTTTGTCATTTGGACTGACTGAAGAACTTAACACCGCCCTGTCCTCATCATGATGGAACTACATAGCACTGTTAAAGTACAGCATAAACATTAACCAATGAACCCTCCTTACTCCTATTGCACAAACTGTACTTCAGCCAAAAAACAAATTCTCCCACAGCACTTCATTTAATAGGTAAAGATCTTATATATTTACAGACACACACACGCACGCACGCATGCACACACACACACACACATTGTTGCCAATTGCCCCAGTTCTTTCCACTTTTTGTCTGGGCAGTCAATCACAATGGTACCATTAGATGGCAGCAATTACATATAGAACTAAGATTTCTGCTGGCCTACAAACAATTCTCAGGGGGAATTTTATTTGGACTGTTAGGTACTAGAGATTCGTAACAAGTCCTGTGCATTGCAGGTTTGGTACAGAACACAGTAAATGGGCCAAACCTGCCGACTTGCTCAAAGCAAGAGACTCTTATGTGTAATCCTTGCCATCCGTTGGAGTGAAACATTTTGAGCAAATGTGTTTGGCTCTATTTTCAGCGTTCGTAAGTCCTTCCACGTTGACTTTGTAGCAGATAGCACTACTTGTGCCATGCTTGGTTTGCTGAAGCACCAGATAGACTTAATTTTTATGACCAGATTGCTGTACTTTAGCTTCTCTCCAGTGGTGTTCTGCACATTGTCATTTTAAGGGACAACAACATCAACAAATCATGCTGTTCCGGCCTTCTAATGCTCAGCCATGATGACTGGTCATTTTTGTGGCATAATCTGGTCTCTGACTGCAGTCGTCTTCCCAGAAATGGTTTCTTCATTTTCATCATCTGGTGGCAGCCTCTATTTGTACCACAAAGTGACAATATTCACCAGTTTTGTGCTATGAGCTAATGGCTGATGAAATCCCATGTCCACCGTTTTGTGCAGTTTGATGTGCTCTAACCAAAACCTGCCACACACACACAACATGCTAGATCATTTCACTGGTGAAGACACATAGTCTGCGCATAGTGGATGCATCTCCTTTCAGGATAAATTTCTTATACCGCTTCACTGGAGAGTCTGGGTAAAGCATACAAAGCCTTCCGCCCCACTGAAGAGCTCTCCACATCTCAACCAAGTGGTGAAGTGCTGACCATTACCTTAGTTCATGGAAAGCAAGGCCACATACTGCTTTCTGCTGCTGCTTTTCCATCCATTCCTGATCAGAGCTTTTCTGTTTCACTACTGACATTTCTCAGTGCTAGAGGCGTGAAAGCCTGATTAGCCTTGACAGCTTCTGGCCAATGGTTTCTCTTTGCCTAAAAAGTATTTTCTCTGGATATTGCAAAGCTTTATGATAATCAACAGGCCTCTTCTACCCACCTCAATGGAGCTGTTTTGATGGTGCATGCAACAAGCCATAAAGAACTTCCTCACCTTCCTGGCCAGGGCTACCAGATTTGCCTTGGACCTTTCCTTTTGTATATTCCCAAGGTGTAAAACAACAATGGATAGGACAGAGTTGTTTACTTCCCCAATTTTGAATGTCTGTTCCATGTCCGATTTTTTTATTTTGTTTGCATCCATAACCTCAGGCTGGCTTGCTTGACCATACTTCTGCACTGGACATGTAATACTTGTCCAGCCAAGGCTCATGGAGGTGGAGGTACTGAAGGAGTTCACAATGACCATCATACTTTGGAAATGATTTGCAGTGGAGGTATATAGTTTGAGGTTTTCCATACAGAATAGACCCCATAGTTTAGGCTGTTGCATGACTATAACCAGATGCCCACAGCATGTAGTTCAGTAAATTGTGCACTAGGCAGAAACAGAGCAGGCTTTAACTATCTTCTTGAAAAATCCCCCTGACTATTAGGATCAACTTTGGCTCAGACTTTTGGCTTTTGATGGTAATGGTAATTGTTGTTGCTGTCCTGACAGAAGCCAGCAGCCCCAGGACTCCATTTCGCAGGTAGTTGTACAGATACAGAACAAAAGCTTTCTTTTTAAAAGTGGAGGGGCAACAAACGACATTGGGGGACAATCCTTGTCCCAAAGACCACCACTGTTGGCCCCCTGAAGACGTCATAGTAAGTTTTGCCATACTTGGCCCCTCTCTGGCAAAGCATATTCTCTGTAAGTCATTCAGCTTCTTTTCATTCCCAATTCCTTTCTTCCCTTGTCAAGAAGAGTTACAAGTTCCCTGGACAAAACATGTGTGCATGTCCCCATATGTGTTGAGAGGCGAGAATTGTGGAAGGAGGACAGTGGTGCTTGTAGTCGATATCAAGGAGTGTAGCGGCAGATAAAAACAGGAGGCCACATCATACCTTGTGGCATCCCAGCAGAATGGGGCCGGGCCATGGCTACCCCACCTAATGGACCTTCCCTGGCACAGACCCTCTGGCTTCCAGTGCCCAGCTGGGCTGAGGGGCAGAGCTGTGGGATGGTGAAGGGAAATGAGATTCAATTTGAAGCCTGCAGCAATGCATTTAAGTGGATTTGCGAGAAAAACACCATCCTGTTCTGACCAAGTTGCTGATGGGGGGGTCTCGGTGCTTTCCTGCTTCCCAGGTCATACTTGGGGAAACTGGGATGCAGAGAAAATTGGGCCTCAGACTGCAGAACAGTCTGTGACAAAGGCAAAAACAGAAACCAAACTCTGTGCCATGTCTGCCCCCACTTCTGTCACAGAGCTGGCAGAGACCCCAGGAATCATGACTCTCAGCTTTCCTTGCTCTTGACCATCATAGCCCATTCCCATCCAAGGGATGGGATAGGATCCAGGCATCCTGCCTCCCAGCTGCCCTTGCATTAATCTACTAACCCCACTGCCCTCCTGACTCCAGTGCTCCAGCTCATAAAAGAGGCACTTCCAACTCTCCCATCATACTGTACAGGCCAGGCTGCCATAGGCACTGCATGGCTCCCAGGGGCTGGGGGGGCACAGCTAACGCAAGAGAATTAATGCCTGGAACTCGCCCCTCAGGGGAGATCCTGCAGCATGAGGGGATACCATGCTCAGGCATTCATTTGGCTATTGTCAGACTTGCTGCGGGACCAAGGGTGTGATGGGGGTTCAGAGAGAGGCAAGCAGTGTAGGGAGGAACCCCCATCACACCCATGGGAGCCATGGCGTGCCTATGCACGAGCAGGGAGGCTGCTCCGATGTGCATTAATTCCAGCACGTCTGAGCAGACTTGATTAATTGAGCTTCCTACAACATGGCAATTACCTTGTTCCAGCAGCCTCCTGCATCTCATGTATTGGTGCCCCCATGCTTCGAAATGGTGGCGGGGGCGCTTTATCTAAATGTTGTTCAATGAGCTTTTGAAAGTAGCCCTGCCCCCATTTTAAAGCACAGGCACCCTGATACATGAGATGCACTGGGCCCTTTAATTAGAGCGAATCTTGGAGCCGCTCTAATTAAAGCACCCTGCCACCCCACTCCTAGAGCATGTGTATAAAAGCCCAGGCTGACTAGAAGCTGGAAAGTTCCCACTGAACTGGTAGGCTCATAGACTCCTTAGGTATATGTAGCACGTGCCTTGAGATTCACCCACATCTCAAGGGATCAGTGAAAAGAGATTAGCTAGATGCCCCGTTTCTCTCTCACCAATTCTCCATTGGAAGAATTTCTGGGAACCTCACAAAGGGACTATCACTGTACATTGCACCATGTACTAAGGCATTTTGTGTTGGTCTCCTGGCCTTTTCCTAAGGACATTTTATGCTCTTGATGGTTAATTTCTCCTTCAGTGCCTTCAGAATCTATTCTTCTCAGTGGAGGCCCCAACATTCGTTCAGTAACTACTGGAGATCACTATTCCACCTGTAAGTACAACACATGGATCTTCACGTGGAAGCAACAATCCAGCCTCAACACCAACTACCATTTACAGAAACTGTCAAGACATCATCATGTGCTGCACAGTGAGACATGGCCATCGAATACCTTTTCACAGCTCTGTTGGCTCAGCAAGGGCTGTTTTAGCCTGAATAAAACTTCCCTTGGGTCAACTCAACAGAAACACTGACTGAGAAGGTGCCAGGCAATTGCTGTTCTCACTATGACTGAACTTTAAACAGAAGGGAACGAGTTATGTTCAGAAATAATTTGACATCCCGCTCATACCTGTAGCAAGTGCTGGGCCTCCGGGGTAGCCGTTATGCTGCCTGGAGGCCACACAGCTCCTGCTTCACCCTGACTCTCTGAGTACCCTCCTCTTGTTCCTGTCCCCACACCTTGGTGTAATTATTTAACTTGGAAAAGGGAGGCTGTCCAGGGGTCCCAGAGTGAGTCCTCATCCACTAACAAGCTGTGCTCTGACACTCCAAGTGCTTTAAGGGCAAATTTCATGCCCTTGGACCTCCCCTGTAGCCACACCTATGTTGTGCAGATGTTGCTATCCTATCACTCTCCCTTTCTGGGGCTTTGGCTTTCCCAGCTTCCCCCCCTTTCCTTCTGTTGGGCCTTTTAGCCCAGGCCCACTGTGCTGGACCTAGATTCTGGGGTCCAGCCCTTGTTCCACCTGTTGGACTCAGGGCCCTTGGCCCTGCTATCTCTCCCCTGCTTGGATACCGGGCTCTCTGGCCCTGCCTCTGCCCCACTTGGGGGCTACTGGGATCTTCTCCAGCCCTGATAGTCCCAGCCCAGTCTGCAGGTATAAAACCCAAAACACACACACTGTTTATAAGTGCCCCAGCTGTATAGTCAAACCTCACCCCCTACTCTGGGTCATCAGCCTTTGCAAGCCTTCAGCGCCTGATTTACAAGGCTTAACTTACTACTTCTACAAGGCTTTGCTAAATTTACTAGGCAGCTCAGGAGTCAGCCTGGCACTTTCAGCAGCCTTTCTAGCCAGGAGCTCTTTTCTCTGCAGCCTTCAGGGCTAGACTGCCTGTCCTGGCTCAGACCCTGGGCTTATATGCTCCCTAAGCCCTGCCTCCTTCTGATCAGATGACTTCCCTTGCCTGGCTGCCGGGATGGCCTTTTATCTAAACGGGAAGCTCACTGCATAGGCAGTAGTATTTCTTTGCTGTCTTTTGCAGCCAGCCCTGTTCATCTGCCTGGGCTCTATCTGCTGCTATTTCTCTCCTGAAGTAACACAAGCCTTCTGGTCCCCTGTTACATACCCCACCTGCATTTCTCCTCTCTTCTATTGTAATGGAAGTCACATGAAAAAATGAATGAGATATTCATCTCCCAGTTGCTCCTAGCCAGGTAACCTGTGCTGCTCCTAATCTTTTGCCTGTGACAACAAATGGTTCAGTTGCTGCCTTGGCCAATATGCAAGGGGTTGAACTAGGGATATGGACAGATGACCCCACTCTAAACCTGGGAAAAAAAAGGGACAGGTGATATAAACTCAAAACTGGTACAAGTTGGCCTGATCTGGAATAGAAATAACACTGAAAGAATCAGTGGTAAAGCTCCATCAGAGTAAATTACACCAGCATAGGTGCCATGTGTCTGCAACTTGTCCCAGGATAGCCCATCGCTCAAGAGAAACTGTGTTGTGGTGCTGTAATAGCACATCCTATAGGCAGCTGCCCACAATGGGTCCATATCTGTCCACCCTGGACCTGCGGATAATCTTTTTGGGGTACGAAATGGAAGTAAATTATACTGATGCATTCCCTATCCAGGAGCCAAGAAACTCCAGAGCTGTGACTGCTTGCATTAATGATCCCTAGCTGGGGCTGCAACAGATTCATTTCCTTGGGCACATAGGAAACACATGGAATAAGGTCAGGTCAGAGCCCTGGACCCAGTCTCAAGAGATCAAGGCAAGTCATCCCTTGAAGAAGAGCCACCTGCAGTAAGCCCAAAGCGGTGCCCTGGTCTCAGCTGGGCTGAGTGAGGCAATCAAGGCAGCCACAGGCATCAAGCCATACCTGCTTCAGCCCTTAAAAGTAGGCCCAGCCTGAAGTCTCCTTGTCTGAGCACAGACAAAAGGTCTTTCTTGATTTTCTGTGCATTTCCCTGCTGGTCTTCTGGTTTTGACTCCTGGCTCTGACTCCAGCTTCCAGCTCTGGTAAGACCCTTGGTGTTGCTTGATTCCAGTTCCCAGCTCCTGATTTGAGTATGACCTTAAGCTCTCACTTCCAGCTTCTGATTGCGGTTAACCCTTGGCTTACCTGTCTATGGCTTTGGCTTCTGACTGTGGCTTGTCCTGAATTTGGCTATGGCTTCCAAATCCAGTTCTGACACTATACCCCAGCTCCCTGGAACCTGGACTACACCCATACTTCAGGCAACTAACCCATGCTAGACCAACCATATCTTGGTGTATAACTACACACATCAGCCAGTGACTTAAGTTACGTGATTGTAACCTCTAAAGGTTTAAATCCTGCTTGAATTCAATACAAAGTTAATGTAAGCAAGAATTGTATTCAAACACATTTGAATGATTGCTGAACTGAACATTTTTCAGTAACTATTACTGACTTTGAATTGAGGCTACCTTCCATACTGCTTTGCCTCAGTGCTCTGCTCCCAAACTCGAAGGGTTCAGGTTATTGAGCGTCCTACAATAAAGGGAAACTGATGAGGTACAAAAGGGAAATCAACCAGTCTGATTTAACTGACAAATTCCTTCTAACATGCAAGTAGTAAATAACCAGAAAATATGCCAAATACCACATTTGGTTTAGATTAGTCTTTTTAGTTCAATAATTCAGGACAACAAGAGAGGGCTGTTTTTTGTTTGTTTTCTGAGCAGCCCTCTCTTTCTGTCTATTTATAATCCACTTGTCATCTGCACTATCTATGTGCTGATGCTTACAGATGAGTTTTATGCTGACAATCTGTCCTAAAAAATCTAAAGACTTGATTTTTCCTGAAAAGGTTTTTATTTTACAATAAACAAGTGAGGAAGTACATAAGTTAACACCCAGTAGCTAGGCAGAATTGATTATAAAGAGAATTGGTCACACTCCCCTATAGTGTAAGGCTGGTAAAATGAAGGGAGCTGCTCCAGCAGTGAAATTAGCCCAATATTTTTCAGGAGGTGTCAGTGGCTCTTTGTGACAGACTGCCTGAGGCAGGACAGCAATTGGAGCAGGCTCCATGGGGCTGGGTGAATTTAGACGGAGCTGATAATGCGTCTCCAGAGGGAGCTCTTTCTTAGCTTTGAAACCTTCAGCTTCACATTGGGAAGAGGATATTGCACTCGCCTTTCAAAACACATCTTCACACGATGCATAGCAGTGCTTTCATCCCTTTATGTTCAAAGTTCACAACAAGCAGCATAGAAACACTTTGAAAACTTCCCAGTAGCACCCAGTCTCACTGCTCCAATTAGTAACAAACTATTCCACAGAAAACAATCAAGTACTGACATGATGGCTTGTCATTTCCCTGTGCCGGCAGCTTGCTTCTGCTTAGCTAATGGTCCATTAACTAAGCTGAGGTTTTTTCCTTCTCTTAAGGGTTTACTAGTATCTAAAAGGTTTAATCCCTTGCACAAAGCCAACCCAAGACTGGGCTTGCATAGAAGAGTCAAACAGAGCTCTACTCCATTTCAAGGCATTCCCACCTGCAACAGTATGAGTTCCCACCACAACGTTCTTCGACCTGCGAGTCTGACCTCCATTCAAGAATGTCTCATTCTCCGTGGCATAATAGCTTCTCTGCTGAAATGAATGAGTGCAACTGTTCTGGGGATTTGAGTGCAGTTGTTCTGCTGGAACCATTTTATGCTTATCCGTCCTCTCATCAAAAATGACCAACCAACCCAGAGAGAAGAATAGTTTTCAGTCACAACTCATTTGAGAAACACCTCGGCAAAAGGCCAACAGGAGAAAGTCTGCCTATTGCGTTGCTAATCCACCAAACCATGCAGTCTCCTTACCACTAACACAGTATGTTATATCAAAGAAGGTTTCCAGAACCATGGAACTGAGAGACAGAAAGGATCTAATTAGGTCACCTAGTCTACCCCATCTGCCAATGCAGGATTGGTCCCCATTGTCTATGTAATGTTTTCTCAAGACAAACAAATGTCAAGTCAGAAAATAGATTGCCGCCTGATGACAAACAAAAGCTCGTCTGTGCCTCATGCAGCAGTGAAATGGATCGAAAAGAGTTCATGCTAAACTTAAATTTATTCCTGAATCATCACCAAGTTCGCTGCAACCTTCAGTTAACTACCGTGGTAAGAGATTTTTGTCCAAGATGAGCTTTATAGGGGGGCATTCATAGAGGAGATGGGATTCAACGAGAATGAGCTGTTTCTGAAACTGCTGTGGTCATTCACTCTAAGAAATCATAAGAGATGTCTGTACTTAAATCAGAGTTCTTAATGTTACAGCTCCTCATTATCCATTTACTTTGATCTCCAAATGCAATCATGATGCACATTGTTTGGACACAACCATCCTCAGTTAAATGGCAAAAGGTAGATGACATATGTAACAGCTGAAAATTGTGTCTAAGGTGCTTGCTGAACACTGTAAAGATTAGATCAGGTGTTTATTATCATTTTTTCATGTATTATAAGCTGTTTGTTGCCTCTAAGAGCCTAATTAAAGTTAAAGAGTAATAAGGCCTTGTATATTGTGAGGCCTAGTAAATTTAGCAAAGCCTTGTAGAAGTAGTAAGTTAAGCCTTGTGGCATAGTTAAAAATTAACCTTATCAGAAGAATGCAAAGGCTTGTATTGCTATTGGTCTGTCTTAAGGAAAGTTTGCAGTGGGGGAATCTGTATGGCTGTAAATTATCAGCATAGCTCAGAAGTTATAAATTAGCTAACATATCCGTAAATCATTTAGAAAGGAGATGCAACTCTAATGATTTGGAGTTAGCTGCTGACCTGGTTTCGGTGGGCCCGTGGTTCTTGAGGAACCCGAGGACTGAATACCAGGGTCCTTCCCGGTACCCCTCGGACAGCACTGATCGGGGACACCTCACTTCGCTGAGCTTTGCAAAAGAGAAACTTGTTGTGTATCAGAGGGGACTGCTGATAAGTTGCTGACGTGAATTATTATTGTCTGTCATTGTAGCCTTATTATTTATGCATAGTTGTGTATTTGTTAAGTCAATAAACCTTTCTTACCTTTCTACCTCCGACCACACCCTCAATCCTGAACCCTCCACTGACAGCTGGGACAGACATAAACATCATAATGACACATGTTGATCCACCTCCTTTGAGACTCTTGACAACCATGAAAGAAGCTTCTGCAGCAGAGAAGCAGGGAAGCAATGGTCAGAGAAGGAAATAGGCAGTTTCTGAAACTTCTCTGGTTGTTCACTACAGAAATGTATCCAAGATGCTTGTGGTTAAACTGGATAGACTCCCAACAGTCAGATGAGGAAACCAAGTCCTAGAGATGCCAAGTGCCTTGCCGAAAGTTGTACTCCAAGTTAGTGGAAGAGAACCTGTCTTTCCTGGCAAGTGATCTTTTGCTTTAGCCTTTCTTGGAAGGACTCCTCACACAAAGGTTGCTTCTCATCAGTATTTCAAGGAGAGCTTGCATGTGAAATTAGATGCCTTGAGTCTGGCACCAACTGCTCCCCATCTCAGAGACAAAAGTCAAAGAGTGGATAGAGCATGGGCACATTAACTGTCCTCCCTCCACTGGAGTCCTGTCCACCAAAACAGTTTTTAGACCCATTGGCTTGGTATATAGAAAGCTTGCCTGTATCCCTTTGGGACTTTACCAGTTAAACAGAGTACTTTGTTTCTTCCAGGGTTGTCAGTCTGGCAGATTTATCCAGTACAAAGTTCAGATTCAAATACACTAAACCTCTCAGAAAGAACCACAAAGATCTCAAGAACAGCAACAGGCAGAGGAAGTTGCACAAGGCAGCAGATCCAGAACAAGATAAAACCTAAACAAAATCACTCTTCCCAATTACTCCATGTGTGGATACCTTTTTTCTGACATAAGGGCACCTTGTCTAAGCTTTTCCAGTCTGGCTTTTAAAAAGGTGAATACGTAAAGGGACTCTCTTTCTAGCTTTATTTTCCTTGCTTTGCCTGTTCATGCCCTTCTCCCAGGCTGTCAGCTATACTACTTGCCTTATGATGGCAAACATGGGAGCCAAAAACAAGGCTTTGAATTCTGCTACACTCCCTGTTTGAAAATGATGTAGACTGGAGACATTGTGATAGGATTCCCCAAACAGGTTCCGGCTTCTTCATATTGCTGTGATAATTGCAAGGCTACAGGCTAAATGTCACAAAGTCAAAATTAATGTGTGGGATGGATTCTGAAGCAAGTGACACTCATGTTTCTACAGCAGTCTTCACTTGACAGACCTTATGACCATCCTGTGAAAGAGAAAGGCGGGCATATACCTCTCAGACAAGACTCTTTTGATACAATTTACAATGAGCAAAATCAGGAAGAAGCAGCCCTTCACAAAGCATTCTCTCTCTCTCTCTCTCCCTGTTTTATCCTCTCATCTTTGGGGAGGACTTCCCTAAGGGCCCTCCCTTTTCTGATATAACTGAGCTCTGGGAACTTGTTGAAAATCCAATATTGATTTTTTTTTTAAAGCAAGATTATGTAAATCCAGTGTGCTTTGTTAGTGTAGACCCAGAAATTCCCTTGTCAACAACATAATCATTAAGTTCGAAGTTTTTAATATAAGCAAGACACTGCCAGGGAATGAATAAATAATGAGCAAATCACACTGTGACAGCAAGGAATCTCATTAGCAAGGTGAGGGACCAGAGCAAGGTGCAGCATTTTTTGCACAGCAGAGGATTGGAAGACGAAGGCTCTGTTTTTCAAAGTCTCCAATGGGCACCTCATAGCTGACTCAGTCTGGATCCTAACGGCCTCTAGGCCTAGATCTCTGTAGCCCCCAGGCTTTGCAAAGGAGCAAGAGGGCACCAGATCCCATTAGCTGAGAATTTTCCCAGGTAAGAGACATTGGGGCAGAGCAAATGCCTCCAGCTCAGCTGCTCTGGAAGGTATGAGGCAGCCAGGCTAGGATACATGGTGGCAATGTTCAACATGAGCACAGCCCCAAAAAGACAAGTCTCAGCTTTCTTTAATCAAAAGAGGCTGCTTTCCTTCACAAGGCAAGCCTTCTGTCCCTTGAACTATTCTTGAGACCTTGGTGGGCTTATCTTTGGTGGATGTGCTCCATCAAGGGTGCCTGACAAACTATCATGATGGCCACAAAGACTCCAAGACAGCATGGCGCGAGGGCAGAAGACAGTGCAGCTGAATGGGGCACACCCTTGCAAGATGAATGCTTTAACTTACCCCTTGGTGTAATGGGTAACATTAGGGCTCCCCTCCTCTGTGAAGAGCCTGCACAGAGGACAATCTGAATCAGTCTAATGGCCCAGACTATTCTTCCCCACAGCCCTTGACCTGGCCAAGGGGAATTATGGTGATTTATTGGAGTGATCATTCCTGAGCTGCTTTTTTTTCCCAATACTGACAGATTGCTTCCTTTTTTTCCCCTTTCTTGGTCTGGCATATGTACCTATTGCTCCATATCCTTGGATCGGGTTAAGGAGCTTAGCTGAGTGACCTATTTTATGCATTTGTATGATGCTTATCACAATGGGGGCCTCTGCAGAAGGCACAGGCCTACAGCACAGGATGAACTCGAAAGTCTAACTGTCCTTTAAACCCAAAGATTGATTCCAGAGCAAGGTTATCAAGCAGTAAATAAAGTTCCCAGATCTCAGGACAACAGGAAACAAAATTACCATGTCACACAAATACTGATCACTAGCCTAGGCACTTGCACTATTAGCTAAGAATAATTATTACCCTCAAGGAAGGCACAGACCTTCAAGGGAGATAGCAGCAAGCGGCTGGTGCATTATGGGCCCTCTACACTTCCAATTTAAATTAAAGTTTGCTGTAATTTAAGATGCTGTCTGGCCAGAACGGTGTCATTATAGTATATTAAAGGCAGCCCCAGTCATTAAACTAAATACCAGCAGCCTAACACTTTGTGATTCCATTTTCTCCTTGTCATGCTGGGTAATTGATATTTGCACCAGAGGAAACAAAGAAAAAGATACGAAGGTGTGGATCACTTTGCGGTTACCATGCCGTAAACCTTCTGAGAAGGTTTGGGGATGGGATACCAGTGAAGGACTGTTACTATCATCACGAGACAGGGAATGGCTCACCTCTAGCTCACCTATTGAAACTAAGACCCAAAGCACATGGTGGCCTTTGTGAAATAATCGTTGTCCTGTACCTGCTAGCAGCAATGTCACATTTGAGCCATCATTTCAGTAATAAGCTGAGCCTTTCAGCTGTTCTTTGGAATTGTGACTGGAAACTTGTAGACTATGACATGAGCATTGAAAAAAACCTCTCCTCCCGCACCATCCAGTCTAAGGCACATTGTCAAGGAATGGGAGGAGGAAGCTTGAACTCTGCAACTATTTTGTGGCTAAAGGACTTCAATCTCCCCACTTTGCCAGTCCATTTTCAGCGCTGGAATTAAAGGAAACTATAGGATCTGTTCCTGATGTCTCCCCATGATGGGTTAATGGGATGTCTCTGGACCTTCTTGCCAAACCGCTCCCAAGCAAACTTCCTAGGAGCCCTTGAGTGATTTATCTGCCTCAGTTGTCTCTGGGTGTTGCTAAAGTCAATCAAGATGGCTCAGGGCTCATTAACAACACTTCTTGTAGAACAGGCTTCTTGACTCTCAAATGCACCCGATTACACCAAGGGTCAGATAATTGTAAAACACTTCCCTGAAGAAGACACCCTTTGGCAACTCCTCAAATGGACCTATCTGGAATTACACAAGTTACAAAACTGTGCTCAATACACTCAATTTATTTTTGACGGGCTAAGTAAAAACATGTCCACATCATTGAATAGATTTCTGCATGCCCCGCTCCTCTCTGCAAACGCTCTCACACACATTCATAGGATGAAGACATTTTCAAAATTAAAGCCTTGTTCAGATGTAGCAGCAGCTTGATCCTGGACATCCTCCCTCTCTATCAGTGGCCATGTACCCTGTGGCTATAGGAAGGTGTTAGGGAAGAGGGTCATCAGGTCAAGGAAAGCAGTGGGTAGGAATGGAAAGAGAAGTGACCTAGGGATCAGGAAGGGATGACTAGAGTAGGTAGGATGCAGAAGCAAAAGGTGGTGGCTCCAAGTTGTAGTTGGGAGCTGGTCCATAATTGAAGAAGAAAATCTTGGCATTGAAGTCTATGGCAAAACTCCCAAGACAGGTACAGGCTTCTGAATTATGGAGCTCAGCTTTGTTTCTCTCTTCAGTGGTCAGTTGGCCTTACACAGAATATTGCATCAGGAGGATGCGGCATTCTCCAGGATCTTGGCTGCCAGCCAAAATGACTGACCCTTGCTGTTCCTCAGTTTATGCCTTTGTCCCTGGGCAAGGGCAGATCCTCATGGAGGATCACCATCTAGGATCACCACCTTTCTACACCAGAGGTCATCTGTAACAAGGGTCATCTCTCTGCTGCAGAGCAAACATCCACCCAGTGACTTTCTTTTGCGTATCACTCATTCATATGCAGACAATCTAGGCAAACTTCCCTTTAGCCACAGTTCACAGCACCAACTTCAGACGTACCTGAAATGCTGAGGGCTTTAATCATCCTCACTGCTTCTTCCAGCCTGGTCCTTTCAGGTTTTTCTTTCAAGCTTGTGCAATACAGAGTTTAATGGGGCTGATTGGCTGGTTAGAGACAAATGTCCTGCAGAAGTAATTGTAGTTCTAAAACCTTTGACAACCAGGTCTTCAGTATTCAAATTGCTGAACAGAAGAAGCGTGAATCCATTTGTTGAATGTGTCTCCCTCTCGGGTGTCACATAATTGTTATCCATTCGCCTCCAAAGTGACTCAGATCAACCTGGTGATATTTGTCACAAATGAAGGCAGTTATTAATGGGCTACATATTTATAAGGCTCCTTTACAGTGGCTCTTCTCCCTGAGCTGCCTTCCCTGCCAGTTTTTAGGCCACTTCATCTGCATATTCCTGACACTTCATCCCTGAATGATGTGAATCTCCTTAGAGGAAGTGGAAAAATTTTACTCGGCTGGTCTTCTCCAGAGCTTGCAGCCCAAAGCAGCTGAAAAACTGTGGAGAAGCTGCAGGGGCTGAATCATGCAGCGCACACACTATTCGAGCAAGAATGTCAACAAGTGCTCATGGGCTAATAGAGTTATTATTAAAGCAAGACATGGCATGGCTAATATCCTAGGCATCACTTCCCTTTCAGTGCTTGCTACAGGAAAAGTTACTAAGGCTGATCTCACTGGCATCCATGCCTCCCTTCATCAGTCAATCCCTCGTCCATCTGTTCACCATGGTCTCCTCTGGTCTGTCCACTCTCCGTTTAGATGCTATGAATGGAAATAAGACTTAAATCAGTTCCATCCCTGGGACAGTGGAGTGGTCTGCCTGATAAACCAAAAAGGATTTCTTTTGTAATTGTCTCCAAGGAGGATATTGGTAGTTCTTTTTTATGGAGGGAGACTTGGTGCAAGCAAACAAGTCCCATACTATGCATCGGATATGACAAGAATCAGAAAGAGCCTGGCTGACAGCACTAAGGCTGTCCAAAGAGGTGAGTCCTCCACTGAAAATGCTTCAGCCACCCTCACTCTGGGAGCTCTATCATAGGGACTTTCAATAGTGTCTGGTTGACTGTAGTTGCCAACTTGCCATAGCAGTCCATCAGGGGAGAGGCAGTCTCTGAACGGTGACTGTGGAAAATGCTTTGATATTGTCAGGATAAAGAGGTGGTGAGGGCCTACCTGGTGAACCTGATAGGCGGCACTTGAAGCCAACCCTGGCTAAAGTACATTGCATTTGTCCAGCCAGGAAGAGACAAAAACATGGAGTCAAGTCTGGATTCCTCATCCCAGCATGACCTTGCAGGCTGAACTCTTCCTTTAAAACTATCAGAATATATAAATTGCATGCCCTGAAACTTCTATGAATCACATGTCTATAACCCCTTGGATCAAAAATAAATTTTCCAGGGGTCTCCTGTCTTCAAGCATCAGTTCTCTCAAAGTTCATTACAGACTCGTCCATTAAAACCTGCTGGAATATAAAGCAAGAGTTGGGACACTTCAGAGTCAATGCTCACTTCCCATCATCATCATCAAGCACCGCCATAAGATAAAACTGTAAAAGAAGACCTGTAAGTATAAATCAGTGCATAACAGTAATAAGGCCCTGCAAGCTGGGCATTTGCTAGAGATTTGTGTCTTTCAGATTTTCGGATGAGTTGTAAAAACCAGGGTCCTGACACCTGCTGGTTACTTCAGCAAAGGAACAAAAGGCCTGCATGTACATGAAATATACTATGTGGGGTGCTGCGTGCACGCACACACACACACACGCACACACACACGCATGCATGCACACACACACACACAGAACACTTGTAAAAAAATATTCAGGACCCATAAGCACAACCAGATTTTCTGGAGTACAGTATTCCACATAGAAACTTCTGAAAATCCACCAAAAAGTAGCATAGTAGGAACTGCTGGGTTCCTTGTACAGGCAGTCCTCGACTTACAACTTTTTGAGTTACAACATTTTGCACTTACAACGTTTATAAACTGACACCTTGTTTCAACTTTCTGACCTCAGTTTCAACTTTACAATGCCTGATCTGACACAATGCCAAGCCAGTGAACAAGTTTGCTGCATTGCCCATCTCCCTGGAGAACATCTGTCCAAACTTCCTTGGACACTTTCTTTAAGAAAGCAGACGAGACTCCAGAAAAACCTGCAGACAAGACTCCTGAGAAGACTCCAGCCAAGAGCCCTTCAAAAAGTCCAGCAAAGTCACCCCAAAGAAGTCCTTTCAAATCAATATAATTGCTATTGACAATATAAATACACTGACGTAGCTATATTACTCATCTATAATTGACTGAGTACAAAATTTTGGGTTATTTTTGGTGAAAATAGGGTATCAGGCCTTGGTTCAGGAACCAATCCCCCCATTTATGACATTGTTTCCTATTGGAAAAAATCAGTTCCAAATTGCAACGTTTCGACTTAAGACGCGGTTTTCTGGAACCAATTGTGTCATAGGTCCAAGGACTGCCTGTACTCTGAATATCTGGCTGTTATTTGGACATCTAAATGGATGCTGAGCTCTTCTGAACATCGAATCCCTCCTGGGCATGTCACACACTGAAAAATCTGGCTGTGCACTGTTTTTTAAAGGTGGCTCCATACTGATAAATATTTACGTAGGCATGTAGACCTCATTCTGGCCATCTATTGTCACACATGTAGTGTGCAAACAGATTCTGATAACCTATGGGGGAAAGATGCTATAGGAAGGCACCATATTATTATTAACGATGATAAGAGCCAGCTGAAGTGTATAAGCCAAGAGCCAGTTTCAGGCCCTCAGGCCTGCAATTTTATTATTAATGCATGAGTCTCGATCATTACCATGTAAACCAGTACACCTAAGTGCGATGCTACGTGTAAGAAACCATGCTAAGTATTATGAACACGTAGGTGCCATTAGTATTCCATTATGTACTCCAAGTACAGTTAAGTGCAGACAAGGCCTAAAACTGTGGTCTGTAGTTTGTCCTAAGTGCATAAGGCAGGTGCTCTTGGTTTATTATGCCTGTTCTAATTTTTTGGATTAAACTAAATGATCTCATTAAAACCTCATGGAGGGCATTTATTTATCCTGCTGAAATATGTTGGGGCCATTCAGAGGCTTGTAATTTGTGTCTGAAGCCAGCCAGTCTTTGTAAACCCTCCTAATGGGCCACAATTGTATGTGCAATGGGTCAATTAAAGGAAGAGAATCACAGCTGATCCCAAGACAGACATCCACAACTTCAGCAACCAAGGAGCAGTATCACAACTCCTACCCTGTAAAGCAGCTGAGTTTTGGCACCGTATATCCCAGCGTGCATCTATGTGGTACAGTACAGATCTACGTAGAGATGTGAGAGCTAGTTTGGAACCTATCAAAAGCCATATTAGCGTGGCACCTGACCTCAGCTTTCCAGGATGCCTAATCAGCCTACTGAAACACCAGGTTAAGATGATTATCTTGTTCCAGGTTCCTAAGAGATCTTAGACTATCAGGTAGATACAGCCCTAACCTTCACTAAACCAGACAGATGGCTTCATTCCTACATATAGTGAGCTGCAATGTTCAGAGACAGGTAGTTAGCCGCGTTAGTCTGAAGTCAGGTTGAAAGCAGGTAGATATGCACCTTACAGACTAACCAAATAAAATATATACAGCTCATAAGTTTTTGGGAACCTGAGCACCTAATGAAGTGAGCTCGAAATCACAAAAGCTTATGCTCTCTCTATAATGTGTTTAGTTCATCTATAAGGTACACATCTACCCTGGCTTCTGCCTGCGATATTCAAATGGGTGGAGATGGTGTATGTCCTTCAATGGCAGGCTGGAAATCTCACTGACCTTTTCCTTCTCCAAGTAGTTAGTTTGCACATAGTTGAAATGACTCATTGTGAGAAGTCGCCTTGCAGGTGCTCACACGTTTTCCTGCAAGGCCTGGCTTTCTTCTGTTTTGAAAATCACAACCTTGTTGCTCCATCAGTCTCTGGTGGTTTTCTCCAGTTTTGTGAGGGGAGATGGGCCAAGCCTATATTTTATAAAACATTATACTGATGCATGAACGACGCGTGCCCCCGGCAGCTGGGAGGGTGAGGGGTGGCAAGCGGCGACCGCCCTCAGACACTGCCGACAGTGTCAGCGGCGCCTCTTTGTAGGGGGTGCACTGCCATGCTCCGGGTGCACGTGCACCCGTGTGCATCCCCTACACGTTGCCCCTGCTTTGATGTATTTCAAGGATATACTAGGTTAAGAGCTTGGCTGACAGAGTAGGATAGGGTAGAAAACATGGATCTAAATACTCTCCTGAAGCCATCAAGCTTTTAATACGACTCATATATGCTCTATTTTGAACACCTGAAACAGAGCTACATAGATCAAGCTGAAGGGCCAGTGCATTATAAAGAACAATTGCAGTGAGTTGAAAATGGTTGGGGCTAAAACTCCTAATATCATCTGTCGATAAAGGCCTTGAGCCGTCAGATTGCTGAGCTGCTGGCAGTTTCACCAGGCAGTTCCAATGTATGCCAACTCTTAATGGTTAGAAATCTATGCTACCCCAGTCATTGTCTTGATTTACATATTAAACACCCACCATTAGGCACCTACAAACTGCTGTGTCATTTGTATGACGGTAGATGGGCCTGTGGAGCACAAATGGCTTCTTACAAATATTGCAGCCAATTTCCTACATGCTAAAAAACAAGCAGTTTTACTTCACTCAAACCTAGGGCCCTATTCTGGAGCTCTCATTCACTCACTGACTCCTTACCCACAATTTACTCCCAAAAGCTCCCTTCATGGTCTGGCATGTTTCTGTCCCTCAGGAAATTATTTTCTGTACAATGGGGAAATGCAGAGTCTGAAAGGGAGTGTTTTAGTTAGGATACATGTGAAAGCCACTGTACTAGCTCAGCTGTTTGCTTGGAACAGCAGCTTATGATTTGCAGGTGCTGGAAATTGCAGGTAGAGGTTTCAGAGTAGAATGATGCCCCTGAACGGCTCCCGTGCTTCAGTCTTTCTCTGTAAATTTACTGGGAAAGCAGCCAGACAGAAATAGACACCTTCTGGAGTTTAGACATAACCAACTGCTCTCTGGATGTTTCTGAAGCCAGGACCTGTAACCTTCTTTCACAGAATTCATCTGAGTTTTGGCCTAGGGACAGAAGTTACACATAAACAGGTTAAGTCATCAGAAACTGGTTTAAACCTGTAACAGAACGGACCATCAGTGCACATGAAACCAGTATGAAAATGGCTGAAACTGGTTATAGAGAAACCTGGTTGAATGTAGTATCAGACTTAACTGATTTGGGTCAAACAGGTTTATGCAATGTCTGTCCCAGACCCCTTCCTGGTTTAACTTAAACAAGAGTCCCCCAGCATCCCAGATGCTTTGCAGCTCCAGGCAGGACTCTCTGCTCCAGAAAACTGGGCTGGCCCCATCCCTTTGCTCCCTGGCTGGAGCTCCGGTGGAGACTTGCAGGCAGACCAGTGTCTGCCTGGCTTCCCCGTGGATGCCCCGCCCCACTCCCTGCTCAAGCAGAGATTCCCCCCTCCCCTCCCACTGCACAGACCGTAGCCAGTAGGCCTGTGTGAAACAGTTGTATTTGCTTTGGATTCAGCCAATTTGGGGAACAGTGATTTGATTTGGTGATTTGAATCACTGTCCTGAATCAATTCAGTCAAATCTGATTCACAGATTTGGCTCCTGCCGAATTTCGAAATCTGCCAGGCCAAGCACATCCCTCACCTGCTCTCCCATCCCCATCAATGGCTGCCCCACCCAC